>NC_079196.1:89567429-90276179 GCF_029499605.1 Hyla sarda | reverse complement strand
GTATGAAAATCCTATACTGGGATTGGACAAAAAGTTTCGGAATATGGGAAGGGGCTTAGATGTGTTGTACTTTTATTAAACTTTTCTTTCATATTTTATCACCATAATATCTTCCTCCGCACGCACACACACACAGGCACAAAGATTTTTAAAAAAGCAAGCCTCTATAAGAAAATTAAAATGAAATCTATGGTTCATTGAGGAAAAACAATTGGTCCCCAAGGCCCAAAATTTGTTCTTCAAGAGGTTAAACATTGTGATTTTAGATATTTAGCTCTTGCATACCTGATGGGGAAGGATTGATTTCTACCATGGTTACGTTTTGCATGCAGTACCCCAGGAAATGGATCACTCTTGCATAGTGTTAGCTGTCTACTCATTGTTATGTATGCGGTTATGGCTCACATTATATAGGCTTCTCATCATTTATGCAACACCAATTTTTTTTTTTTATTTGTTTGAATATATTCTTAGGATACTCCAGAATAGTGTAGCTTAATGTGATAAGCATGTGTTAATCCCATAAGGACAGACCCATTTTTTTTTTTTTTTACCTTAACCCCTTGGTGGACAAAGCCCCTTTTGACCCTAAGGACGAGAGCATTTTTTGCAAATCTGACCACTATCACTTAATGCATTAATAATTCTGGGATGCTTTTACTTATAAATTTGATTCCAAGATTTTATTTTTTTTTTTACTTATCCTACTTTGTTGGTGGTAAATTTTCGTAGATACATGCATCATTTCTTGGTGAAAAAATTTCAACAGTGACATTGGGCTTTTGGAGAGTGAATTTTGCTGAAATGGTTTTTGGGGTGCATGTCGCATTTAGGAAGCCCCCATGATGCCAGAACAGTAAAAAAACAAACACATGGCGCGCTATTTTGGAAACTACACCCCTCAAGGAACGTAACAAGGTGTAAAATGAGCCCCACAGGTGGTTGGCGAATTTTTGTTAAAGTGTGACGTGAAAATGAGAAAAATTAATTTTTAACACTAAAATACTGGTGTTACCCCCAACTTTTCATTTTCACAAGGGGGAATAGGAGAAAAAGCCCCCAAAAATTTGTAACCCCATAGGAAATACCTCATATGTGGATATAAAGTGCTCTACAGGTGTACTACAATGCTCAGAAGAGGAGGAGCGCCATTGAGCTTTTGGAGAGAGAATTTGGTTGGAATAGAAGTCGGTGGCCATGTGCGTTTAACAAGGCCCCCGTGCTGCCAGACCAGTGGACCCCCCCCCCCCCACATGTGGCCCCATTTTGGAAACTACACCCCTCACGGAATGTAATAAGGAGTACAGTGAGCATTTACAACCCACTGGCATTTGACAGATCTTTGGAACAGTAGGCTGTGCAAATGAAAAATAAAATTTTTCATTTTTACGGACAACTGTTCAAAAAAATCTGTCAGACACCTGTGGGGCGTGAATGCTCACTGCACCCATTGTTACATTCCGTGAGGGGTGTAGTTTCCAAAATGGGGTCACATGTGGGGCACCATGGGGGCTTTGTGAATGCACTTGGCCTTCAATTCTGCCAAATTCTCTCTCCAAAAGTCCAGTGGCGCTCCTTCTCTTCTTGGCCCTGTAGTGTGCCGGAAGAGCACTTTGCGTCCACATATGGGGTATTACCTTACTCGGAAGAAATTGGGTTACAAATTTTGGGGGGCTTTTTTCCTACTACCCCTTGTGAAAATAAAAAATTCGGGGTAGCACCAGCAGTTCGGGGGGGAAACCTTTTTTCTTTCTTCTAATTTTCATGTCCAAATTTAACGAATATTCGTCAAAGACCTGTGGGGTGTTAAGGCTTATTGTACCCATTATTACGTTCCTTGAGGGGTGTAGTTTCCAAAATGCGGTCACATGTGGACGTTTTCTCTTTTGCGTTCATGTCAGAACCGTTGTAACAGCCCCCCTGTGCAAATCCCCAATTTAGGCCTCAAATGTACATGATACGCTCTTACTCCTGAGCCTTGTTGTGAGCTCACAGAGCATTTTACGTACACATATGGGGTATTTCCGCACTCAGGAGAAATTGCGTTACAAATTCTGGCGGTCTTTTTCTTCTTTTACCTCTTGTGAAAAATATAGGGCAACATCAGCATGTTAGTGTAAAAAAAAAATTTTTTTAAACTAACATGCTGGTGTAGTCACTAACTTTACCTTTTCATAATGGGTAAAAGGAGAAAAAGCCCCCAAAATTTGTAACACAATTTCTTCCTAGTACGGAAACTGTTGCCTTGAAATAAGACAGGGCTCTGAAGTGAGAGAGCGCCATGCGCATTTGAGGCCTAAATTGGGGATTTGCATATGGGCGGACCCGGATACAAGCATGGTGCTTGCCTCCACCAAAAATGCCGTACAGAAATGTTTCTCAAACAGGGTGGCTACAGTGGTCTTCAAACTGTGGCCCTCCAGATGTTGCAAGACTACAACTCCCAGCATGCCCAGACGGCCTTTGTCTACCTGGGTATGCTGGGGTTGTAGTTTTGCAACTTCTAGAAGGCCACAGTGAAGATCACTTACCAGCGATCTTCACTGCAGCCTCCTCTGGTAAGCCGGCCATGCTCCCATCCCCCCCTCCCCCTTCACCGCACTTGTTACCCCCCGTTCTGCCCGACTTCTGTCCTGACCGTCCAATGGCAGGGAATAGGAGGAGGTGGCACCCCTATCCTTCAGGATGATTGAGGCTGTCTCTGACAGCTCTGATCACTCTTATTTTCTGGGCGATCGGATCACCAGAGACCCGATCAGCCCGGAAAAAACATGATTAGCCAGAAAAACATGATTCTCCCTCGGCGATGTCATGGGATGCCTGCTGATAGATATCAGCAGTCATCCCAATCCGATCACAGAGCGGCGGTAATCGGAAATACAGAGGGCGTACAGGTATGCCCTGCGTCCTTAATCGTCCCCAACAGGTTAATGACCAGACTTTTTTTTTTTTTTTTTATATGACTTGTTTTTTTGTGACCTATTCTACTTTTCCTATTGTATAATCATAGCAATACCGTTTTTATATTGCTTTTTAAGTTTTTTCCTTTTTCTGTGCAAAATAATTTTTTCCCTTTTTTGTGTTATTTTCAGACAGCCGTAACTTTTTATTTTTCATCCAACGCCATTAAAGGATAGGGGATAAGATGTCAGATCGCCAGGGTCCCGCTGCTGTGGACCACCGGGATCGCCGCTGTGGCACCGCGCTATCATTACTGCACAGAGAGTTCGCTTTGCGCGTAATGACGGGCAATACAGGGGCCGGAGCATACCGTATATACTCGAGTATAAGCCGAGTTTTTCAGCACGATTTTTCGTGCTGAAAACACCCCCCTCGGCTTATACGCGAGCGAACTCTCCACCCGCAGTGGTCTTCACCCTGCGGACCTCCATCGGCTGTCCGGGCTTGCTGGGAGTTGTAGTTTTGAAACCTCCGGAGGTCCGCAGGTGGAAGACCACTACGGCCTTCGACATCATCCAGCCCCCTCTCACCCCCTTTAGTTCTGTACAGTACTCGCCTCCGCTCGGCGCTGGTCCGGTGCTGCAGGACTGTCCGGAGAGGAGGTGGTCCGGTGGGATAGTAGTTCCGGGCTGCTATCTTCACCGGGGAGGCCTCTTCTAAGCGCTTCGGGCCCGGCCCCAGAATAGTCACGTTGCCTTGACGACGACGCAGAGGTACGTTCATTACCAACGTACTTCTGCGTCATCGTCAAGGCAACGCCTCTATTCTGGGCCCGAAGCGCGGAGAAGAGGCGCCCCCGGTGAAGATAGCAGCCCGGAACCACTATTCCACCGGACGACAGTCCTGCAGCACCGGACCAGCGCCGAGCGGAGGCGAGTACTGTACAGAACTAAAGGGGGTGAGAGGGGGCTGGATGATGTCGAAGGCCGCAGTGGTCTTCAACCTGCGGACCTGCAGAGGTTTCAAAACTACAACTCCCAGCAAGCCCGGACAGCCGATGGAGGTCCGCAGGTTGAAGACCACTGAGGGCGGATGATGACAAGAGGATGATGAAGGGGGGTGGGGATGATGACAAGGGGATGATGAAGGGGGGATGATGACAAGGGGATGATGAAGGGGGGGTGGGGATGATGACAAGGGGATGATGAAGGGGGGGGTGTGGGATGATGACAAGGGGATGATGAAGGGGGTGGGGATGATGACAAGGGGATGATGATGATGAGGGTCTGGATGATGACAGGCGGTGATGATGATGAGGATGTTAATGACGGGGGTCTGGATGATGCCAGGGGGGATGATTTATTTCCCACCCTAGGCTTATACTCGAGTCAATAACTTTTCCTGGGGTTTTGGGTTGAAATTAGGGGCCTCGGCTTATACTTGGGTCGGCTTATACTCGAGTATATACGGTAGTTATGTCAAGGCCCCGCCCCTCGTGATGTCATGGCCTGCCCCCTTACTACAAGTCTATGGGAGGGGGCATGGCAGGCATCCCGCCCCCTGCCTTAGACTTGCATTAAGGGGCGGGCCGTGAGATCACGAGGGGCGGGCCATGATGTCACGCTGCTCCATCTCCTGTATCGCGAACTCACTAGTTGTACTTTTTATTATAATTTTTTGCGATACATGCTACCTTTTTGATCTTTTTTATTCCGCTATTTGTACCAAAATTGGCAAATGTTGTGCTTTTTTTTGTTTTTAACGGCGTTCATTGTGCGCGATAATTTACATTATAGCTTTATAGTACACGTCATTACGGACGGGGCAATACCTGGTATATATAGGATTTGTGTGTTTTGTATTATAATACAGGTCTTTTATTGGGATAGGGTCATTTATTTTATCTTCTTTCAGACTGGCTGTGATTGCGTGGCAGAGCAGGAGATCATCAGGACGTATGCATAAGTCCCAGCGCGCGAATGTGTCGGGTGCTGGGATGTATGCATACATCCTGCAGCGGGAAGGGGTTAAACAATGTACAAGCTTACATACTGTATACTCATCCAAGATTCTCGACACGTACGTGGGGATGTCAAAATAAGAATTCCAATAAACCAATTTATTAGCTAACTCCTTTTTGAGTAAAGCAGACTGAAGGAATCACTTACAGATGTGCAAGTCTCATCCCAGTTTTAATGTTTGACTGATAATTATATACATCTGTCATTGCACAATGCAAATCTGTTCCAAAGCAACTCCATCTGTTTCTTCAACTATTTCTGAGCTGAGCCAGTTCTTAACGGGGTACTCCGGTGGAAAACATATATTTTTTTTTTTTTAGGTCTTTATAAGTCAACTGGTGCCAGAAAGTTAAACATATTTGTAAATGACTTCTATTAAAAAATCTTTATCCTTCCAGAACTTTTTAGCCGCTGTATGCTACAGAGACAATTCTGTTCTTTTTGAATTTCTTTTTTGTCTTGTCCACAGTGCTCTCTGACACCTCGGTCAGTGTCAGAAACTGTCCAGAGCAGCATAGATTTGCTATGGGGATTTTCTCCTTCTCTTGATAGTTCCTTTTACGGGCATCAGGTGTCAGAAGAGAGCACTGTGGACAATACAAAAAATAAATTAAAAAGAACAGAATTTCTTCTGTAGCATACAGCTGCTAAAAAGTACTGGAAGGGTAAAGATTTTTTAATAGAAGTAATTTACAAATCGGTTTAACTTTCTGGCACCAGTTCATGCCAGTTCAAAAAATTTTTCCACCGTAGTACCCTTTAACCTGTTGGGGTAGAAGCGCGTATGCATACGCCCTTGCGTCCTGGTACTTAAGGACGAAGGGCGTATCCATACCTATCATATCTATCAGCAGGCACCCCGTGCAAATGCCCAGGGAGGGTCATTAGACCCCCTCCCCCATGTCGGCGATCGGCGCAAATTGCAAGTGAATTCACACTTGCGATTTGCGCCGATTCCGGGTCATTACGGGTCTATGGTGACCCAGAATATAAGGGGGATCGCAGTTTTCTAAGACGCCCACAATCCCCCTGAAGCGATAGGAGTGAGGTGGCAGGGGTGCCACCCCTCCTATCCCTGCTATTGGTGGTCTAGACGCGACCACCAATAGCAGATCGGGGGGCTTTACTTTCGTTTTACCCGCCCGGCCCACCCACAATAGGCGGGGCAGAACGGGGAAAACGAAGAGGACCGGGCGCCGACATCCACTTACCTGTCCGGAGGCTGCGGAGCGACGGTGATCGGCGGGCGGCGACGGAGATCTGCGGGCGGCGTGCGACAGAAGAGGACGGCTCCCTGGATGAGACGGAAGCCGGTGAGTTGCCAAGCAACATCTAGAGGGCTACAGTCTGAGACCACTATAGTGGTCTCTAGACTGTAGCCCTCCAGATGTTGCAAAACTACAACTCCCAGCATGCCCAGACAGCTGTTGGCTGTGTGGGCATGCTGGGATTTGTAGTTTTGCAACAGCTGGAGGTCTACAGTTTAGAGACCACTGCACAGTGATCTCTATACTGCCCTCTAGATCTTGCAAAACTACAACTCTTAGCATGCCCACACAGCTGTTTGCTGTCTGGGCATGCTGGGAGTTGTAGTTTGCAACATCTGGAGGTCCACAGTTTGGAGATCACTGTTCAGTGGTCTCTAAATTGTAGCACTCCAAATGTTGCAAAACTGCAAATCGCAGCATGCCCAAACAGCAAACAGCTGTTGCATAACTACATCTCCCAGCATGCCCTTCTGTGATCAGTACATGCTGGGAATTGTAGTTTTGCAACAGCTGGAGGCACGCTGGTTGGAAAATACTGAGTTAGGTAACAGAACCTAACTGAAGGTTTTCCAACCAGTGTGCCTCCAGCTGTTGCAAAACTACAACTCCCAGCATGTACTGATCACAGAAGGGCATGCTGGGAGTTGTAGTTTTGAATCAGCTGGAGGTTTGCCCCCCCCCCCATATGTGAATGTACAGGGTACATTCACACAGGCGGGTTTACAGTAAGTTTCCTGCTTAAAGTATGAGCTGCGGCAAATTCCTAGCGGGAAACTCACCAAAACCAGCCAGTGTGAGTGTACCCTAAAAACACTACACTAACACTACATATACACCCCTTACACTGTCCCCCCAATAAAAATTAAAAACGTATTGTACGGCAGTGATTCAAAAACGGAGCCTCCAGCTGTTGCAAAAAAACAACTCCACGCATTTCTGGACAACCACTGACTGTCCAGGCATGCTGGGAGTTTAGCAACCGCTGGAGGAAACCTGTTAAGGGTATTCTACACCAGTGATTCCCAATGTCCACCCCTATGCAATCCCTAATTTAGTCCTCAAATTCGCATGGCGTGCTCTCACTTCGGAGCCCTGTCGTATTTCAAGGAAACAGTTTAGGGCCACATATGGGGTATTTCTGTACTCGGGAGAAATTACACTACAAATGTTGGTTTTTTTTTCTCTCCTTTTACCCCTTATGAAAAGAAAAAGTTGGGGTCTACACCAGCCTGTTAGTGTAAAAAAAAAAATAATTTTTACACTAACATGCTGGTGTTGCCCTTTACTTTTTATTTTCACAAGAGGTAAAAGGGAAAAAAGACCCCCAAAATTTGTAACGCAATTTCTCCTGAGTACGGAAATACCGCATATGTGGGCATAAAATGCTCTGCGGACGCACAACAAGGCTCAGGAGTGAGAGCGCACCATGTACATTTAAGGCCTAAATTGGTGATTTGCACAGGGGTGCCTGATTTTACAGCGGTTCTGACAGAAACCCAAAAAAATAAATACCCACATGTGACCCCATTTTGGAAACTATACCCCTCACGGAATGTAACAAGGGGTATAGTGAGCATTTATGGCACAGGAATTTTTGGAACAGTGGTCAGTGAAAATGAAAAATGTAATTTTTTTGTTTGCACAGCCCACTGTTCCAAAGATCTGTCAAACGCCAGTGGGGTGTAAATGCTCAGTGTACCCCTTATTACATTCCGTGAGGGGTGTAGTTTCCAAAATGGAGTCACATGTGGGGGGGTGTCCACTGTTCTGGCACCACGGGGGGCTTTGTAAATGCACATGGCCCCTGACTTCCATTCCAAACAAATTCTCTCTAAAAGCTCAATGGCGCTCCTTCTCTTCTGAGCATTGTAGTTTGCTCGCAGTGCACTTGACGTCCAAACATGAGGTATTTCCATACTCAGAAGAAATGGGGTTACAAATTTTGGGGGGCATTTTCTTCTATTACCCCTTGTAAAAAAGTAAAATTTGGGGAAAAACCAGCAGTTTAGTGATTTTTTTTTTTTTTTTTTCATTTACACATCCGAATTTAACAAAAAGTTGTCTAGCGCCTGTGGGGTGTTAAGGCTCGCCATACCTCTTGTTACGTTCCTTGAGGGGTTTAGTTTCCATAATAGTGTGCGATGGGGGGGCGGTTTGCTGTCCTGGCACCATAGGGGCTTCCTAAATGGGACATGCCCCCCCCCCCATCCAATTGTTGCTCCTTCCCTTCTGAGCCCTCTAGTGCACCCGCCGAACACTTGACATACACATATGAGGTATTTTCTTACTCGAGAGAAATTGGGTTACAAATTTTGAGAGGATTTTTTTCCTTTTACCCCTTGTAAAAATTCAAAAACTGGGTCTACAAGAACATGTGTAAAAAAAATTTAGATTTAGAATTTTCTCCTTCACTTTGCTGCTATTCCTGTGAAACACCTAAAGGGTTAACACACTTACTGAATGTCAATTTGAATACTTTGAGGGGTGCAGTTTTTATAATGGGGTCATTTATGGGGTATTTCTAACCAGAAGACCCTTCAAATCCACTTTGAACCTGAACTGGTCCCTGAAAAATTCAGATTTTGCAAATTTTGCGAAAAATTGGAAAATTGCTGCTGAACTTTGAAGCCCTCTGATGTCTTCCAAAAGTAAAAACATGTCAACTTTATGATGCAAACATAAAATAGACATATTGTATTTGTGAATCAATATATAATTTATTTGGAATGTCTATTTTCCTTATAAGCAGAGAGCTTCAAAGCTAGAAAAATGCAAAATTTTCAAATTTTTCATCAGAAATTATGCAAGTATCGACAAAATTTACCACTAACATGAAGTAGAATATGTCACGAAAAAGCAATCTCGAAATCAAATTTATAAGTAAAAGCATCCCAGAGTTTTTAATGCTTAAAGTGACAGTGGTCAGATTTGCAAAAAATGCTCCCGTGCTTAGGGTCATAATGGGCTCCGTCCCCAAGGGGTTAATAGGTTTTCTAGAGCATTAAAGGGGCATTCCAATGGCCAGCATTAGGAACTAAATGTTCCAAATGCTGTTTTTGGCTGTGGGGTTTGCCAAGCCCCCTTGTGATGTCACGGTCACTCCCTCTCAATGGAAGTCTATGGGAGGGGGCGCCACGCGTTCGGAACATTTAGTTCCAAATTCTGGCCAGTGGAGTACCCCTTTAAGGATACAGCAGGATTTGTATTTTAAATTATTATATAAATTAAATAAAATATAAAAATTCCTTTTGTATTGAGCAGTAAAAATGAAACTGTCAAAGTGGCAATTTATCGCTTATAGATATATAACATCACTATAGTGATGTATAGTCTTGTAAATATATATATCTATATCTATCTATACCTATATCATGCATGCATACTTTTTATATATATATATATATATATATATATATATATATATATATATAATTAAAATGGAATTAACTTTTGTCTTTTAAGATCAAGGAGATCGCCATCCTAACCGAAAGGCACGAGGACAACTTCGTACCAAGATAGAGTCTGGAGAAGGTACTATTCCTGTGCGGTCAAGCAGTACTATACAAACATGGGATGGTGTTTTACAAGGAGAGAGATTGCTCACAATGTCTTGCAGCGATAAGATTGCCAGGTGAGATTGTAATATAATCTGATCACAGGATTTGGGATAAAAGCTTCTATGTGGAATGTTATGCACACACTTGTTCCAAGAGTTCCTAGTTCTGTTAAGAACATTTTGATGGACTCAACTTTTTAAGCAATGTTCAATTTAAATGGAATATATATATATATATATATATATATATATATATATATATATATATATATATATATGCAATCTGATCAAACACAGATTTTTATTTAACGCGGTGCCTACCTTAATAACATTCACATTCAGCAAAGATGAATCTGTTTATGCCTCTACCATTCAGCCTACTTTATATTTCATTGAATACTATCCTTTCTACTGAAGGATAGAAAGGGAGACACTTGTAGAATTGTAAAAATAATCTTTATTGTTACATCAAAGTTTAAATTATACATACATATTATAAGAGTTTATAATTATATATACACATTGCTCCTTCATATAATCCATATTACAATATTAAGGGCAGAAAAAAGTGCCAGTGCAATGGGCATATACCCCAATAATATTATTGCACAACTCCAACATTAGGCAGACATGTATTTAGCTTCAAAGGAGCTTAGAAACCAGCTAGAATAGACACGTACAGTACTAAAAGGCATCCACCATGCCACAAACATAAAAATGGGTATATGCCCATATAAGCAGCTGGTAGAGTTCCTGGGATGATGCCACCCCAACACCTTTGACTTTCAGAGCATGCTGGGAGTTATAGTTTTGCAACAGCTGGAGGCACACTTGTTGGGATACACTGCATTATAGATATATTGTTACAGAAGCCATGTTGAAAGCAGGTTGTCTCCTTTACATCTCTGGCGTATTCCAATGAATATTCATGCTGAACAAAATGACTTAATTTGCGTATGTAAGTAGGTTAAGAGTGAAGTGCTGCTTTATTGTGAAGCTATTGGTCTTTTCTTTCTTATTCAGCAGTTAGATAATCACTTCTTTTTGCAAATACAGATGGAACATTGTAGGAATCCAGGGTTCTCTCTTCAGTCTCTTTGTCGAGCCAATCTATTTCTCCAGTATTATCTTGGGCAGCCTCTATCATGGTGATCATCTCTCTAGGGCAGTCTACCAGAGAATATCTGATATAGAAGATTTGCCCCCACTGTATTCACTAAATAAACCTTTACTGAGTGGTAGGTTCTATATATTTTACATGATACATTGCTATTTATTTTAACCTTAATGATGATGATGATTTAATTTTTTTTTTTTATGTTGCCCTGTGTTGTTTTTTTTTTTTTTTTAATATATATTTTTTTTGGTTAAATGTGTTTATTGTGGACCCCTAAATAAATAAAGTGAAATGACAAAGAAAATACAAAATGGGTCACATCATGGTTGTTCTTCTTCAATCCCCTCAAGTTGCAACAAGGTTCAAAGAAATAATAGTCAACTAGTGTCTCCATATTATTATTATTATTATTATTATTAATTATTATTATTATTTATTATTTTTTTTTTTTCTGCTGATTGTTGCAGCATTGGCAAGTACAGCAATCCTAACACTGATTTATTTTTTGTAATGCCAGGTATTAGTAATGCAGAAGCACGCCAACCGGGCAAGGCTCCTAGTTTCAGTGTCAACTGGACAATAGGAGATGCCAGCCTTGAAGTCATTAATGCTACAACTGGCAAAGATGAAATGGGTCGTGCATCCCGTCTTTGTAAACATGCTCTCTACAGTCGATGGATGCGTATTCATGCAAAGGTGAGTTTCAAGGGGTTTCTAGTGGTTTAGAGTTGCCATGAATACACATCCTACTGCTCCAAGAAATTTTGTTGGGCTTGTTTCATCCTGTTCTTGTAGCTCCTTAATAAAGCTGCCAAAAAAAGGGGATTTGTTTATAGATTCTCCATTTTGCTATGATTTACACAACATAGGTTTATTTTATGTAAACAGTCATTCACGAAAGTGCCATAGAAATTTATTGTAGCATGTTCCTTTTATGATAAAAAGGTAATGCATTACTTGTATGCTTGTATGTTAATGATGCGTGTATGCTTTCACACTTAGAATTTATTTACTTATTACTTTTTATTTCCACAGCTTTCTTCCAACCTGAGATGTAAAATTGGGAAACCCAATCTATACTATGATTCAAAGCAGGCAGCCACAGAATACCAAGCGGCAAAGGAATGCGTTTTCAAAGCCTTTCAAAAGGCAGGACTTGGAGCCTGGGTTAAGAAACCTATAGAACAAGACCAGTTTCCCCTAACTGTGTAAAGTCCCGAACAAATCAATCCATTTAGTTTTCCTCTGTCAGGCAGGAGTATATGGACACTGTTTGTAAACCTTGTTATGATTTCTCAATTCTCTGATGTGCCAATCATCCTCATCTGCCTTTTTATCTCCCTATCTTTAAACCTGTAATTTTTAAATCATTCATTGTTTTATAGGATCTGGAAAAATATTGATTTTATTTATTCCTTAGTGACCAAAGGCAGTATATTTTTTGTAAACACCTGCCTCAGTTTTTATTTTAAGTAAAATATATCTGTAGCTGGATCTCTCACTTCTGTAAATTGTAGATACTTTCAACAGCACCAGTGTGCTATACAATTGGCAGCTGATTTAAACTTGGAAAGTCATTCTTATTTCACTGCAGATGTTATTGTTCATGGTTTTACACTGTATTTTTAAGTGGCGTATTTCATGAGCTTTTGTGAAATCTAGCTGCTGTTGACCCAAATATAACCAGCAATATGTCTGCTTTGGGTTGGCAATTGTTAATTTTTACCTGTCCTTGCTAACAAAATGTAGATTGGAAGCCAAGGGATAGCACCCTTTCGGCTATAGTACAAGGGTTTAAAACCAGCTGCTACACATTGTTTCATTGCTCTGTGTGTGGCTACAATTATTATTATTTTTTTTTATTAAGCAGATTTTATTCTGTATTTGTTGTCTCATTTACCCATGTTGTGAATTATGAATTTTACTGTTGGTAACTGGATTGAAATACATTGTTTTATTTGATCTCTAGGATGTAATTGTAAACCAAACCCTATGAAGAAGTAAATTGTTTGCTGAAAATACAGTATATACATAAAACCACATTTTGCTTCGCAGAAAGACGTCGCTTGACATTTGGTTAATCCCTTTCTATTTTATAGAGACAAATTCACGCCACAGAAAACAATGTAAAAAAATTACTTCACAAAGGCATTTTCCACAGAAATCCAATTTTTTGTTTGTTTTTATAATACAGAATAGTAAGAATTCACAAACTCTGCTAAACTCGGCAGCTGCTGCTCCAGTCAAAACTGCCAGGACAGTGCCCAGATCATTACACTTCTGCACTATTTACTTCAAGAATTGTGTACTTGACTCACATCACATTTATTGTGAATTTTTTTTTCTTTCTAGTCATCCCCTATGACAGCGCCAAAGCATGTTGACTCGAACCCCTAGCTCCTGGGCCAATATCTGTTCTGTTTTTTTTATTTTGTCTCTCTAGCTTACTGGACAGCTCTGGTTTATTGGATTTCCTTCCTCCCCCAATATACTGTTTCTGTTGTCTTAATCAAGACAGTGTCCTCCCTCATGTTCCTCCTTTCTGAGGGTTACACTGGCAGAACTGTTAAACTGCTTCAGTATTCGTCTGTAGCTACTAGTTGCTTCCTCATGCCCCACAGTGAGCTAATCTTGCCATCCAGTTGCATTGCAGATTTTTCCGGATACCTGTGCCATGGCCTTCACTTGCGCATGGAGAAGACTGCAACACTCTCCCATACTGGGACGGAGGCTAGGTGCGGAAGTGAGCTGTATGGAAAGATGTTGCAACCTACTGCTGTGTGGGGTCCGTGCTGGGGTCTGGCCTGTTCTGTTGTTCCTTCCTTTAAAGAGAATCTGACAGCTCATTTACCCACACTAAACTCAGTATACTGGGTTATAGTGTGGGTGAAGAGCTCCTCCGTGTCTCCCTCTTACCATAATAATGAAGGGGCGAGGCTCAGGGGAATATGGAGGAGACAGGAGCTCGGCCAGCCAGCTCCCTTTTTCTAATGCACGCTGGGGTGCATTTGGAATAAAACAATGTAACATTTAAAAGCATAACGCAGCACCAAACCAACAAATTTCAGTAAGTTGCCCCTCATTTTACAGCTCTTACTATGTTACCCTTCCTTTTATAACTCTGTATACTCGGTTAAGTGCAGGTGAACTAGCTGTCAGATTTTTTAAAAGGGAGACAAATGATATTCCTTCTAAGCCCAAAGAAAAGAGTAGTGTCTAAGTTGGCTATCTGAAACATAGAATGTGTCTAGAGATGAGCGAACTTACAGTAATTCGATTTGTCACAAACTTCTCGGCTAGGCAGTTACTGATGTTAGCCTGCATAAATTAGTTCAGTCAGCAACTGCCGAGCTGAGAAGTTTGTGACGAATACGAATTGAATCACTGTAAGTTCGCTCATCTCTAAATGTGTCGGAAGATAAGGGCCATTTGGCCCATCTAATCTAATCTTTTCCCCATCTGAAGCCCTTCTTACCCCTGCACTGAGCCCTAGTTCTATGAAAGGTAGATCTTATTGGAGTATTGTTTGTGGTCAGAGTCTGGGAAATATTAAATTTCTATACTGGTTGACAGCTTTTTCCCCTTGGACCTGTCTTCCATGCCTACAGATGAGGATTAGAGATGAGCGAACTTACAGTAAATTCGATTAGTCACGAACTTCTCGTCTCGGCAGTTGATGACTTTTCCTGCATAAATTTGTTCAGCTTTCAGGTGCTCTGGAAAAGGTGGATACAGTCCTAGGAGACTCTTTCCTAGGAATGTATCCACCCCACCGGAGCACCTGAAGGCTGAACTAATTTACGCAGGATAAGTCATCAACTGCCGAGCCGAGAAGTTTGTGACGAATCGAATTTACTGTAAGTTCGCTCATCTCTAATGAGAATAGTCATCTGAATGTATGGAAGAACTATTGTCAACTGTGAGGAGTGCAATGGATATACACTTCTCAAAAAAAATAAAGGGAACACTAAGATAACACATCCTAGATCTGAATGAATGAACGAATAGTATGAAATGCTTTCGTCTTTACATAGATGAATGTGCTGACAACGAAATCACACAAAAATTATCAATGGAAACACTCTAATTTTGAGACACATTCAAAATCAAAGTGGAAAACCACACTACAGCCTGATCCAACTTTTGATGTAATGTCTTTAAAATAAGTCAAAATGAGGCTCAGTAGTGTGTGTGGCCTCCATGTGCCCGTATGACCCCTCCTTTAAAGGGGTACTCCGCCACTAGACATCTTATCCCCTATCCAAAGGATAGGGGATAAGATGTCAGATCGCCGGGGTCCCGCTGCTGGGGACCCCGGGGATCGCTGCTGCAGCACCCCGCTATCATTACTGCGCAGAGCGAGAGCGCTCTGCATGTAATGACGGGCAATACAGGGGCCGGAGCATCGTGACGTCGCAGCCCGCTTCCATCAATACAAGTCTATGGGAAGGGGGCGTGGCGGTCGTCACGCCCCCTGCCCTAGACTTGCATTAAGGGGACGGGCCGTGATGTCATGAGGGGCGGAGCCATGACGTCATGCTGCTCCGGCCCCTGTATCGCCCGTCATTACGCACAGAGCAAACTCTCTCTGCGCAGTAATGATAGCGGGGTGCCGCAGCGGCGATCCCCGAGGTCCCCAGCAGCGGGACCGCGGCGATCTAACATTTTATCCCATATCCTTTGGATAGGGGATAAGATGCCAGGGGCGGACTACCCCTTTAATGCCTGGACATGCTCCTGATGAGATGGTGGATGGTCTCCTGAGGGATGTCCTCCCAGACCTGGACTAAAGCATCCGCTAACTCCTGGACAGTCTGTGGTGCAATGTGGCGTTGGTGGATGGAGCAAGACTTAATGGCCCACCCCACACAATTACTGACCCACCTCCAAACCGGTTATGCTGGAGGATGCTGCAGGCAGCAGAAAGTTCTCCACAGCGTCTCCAGACTGTCAGGTCTGTCACATGCTCAGTGTGAACCTGCTTTCATCTGTGAAGAGCACAGGGCGCCAGTGGCAAATTTGCCAATCTTGGTGTTCTCTGGCAAATGCTAAATGTCCTGCACGGTTTTGGGCTGTAAGCTCAACCCCCACCTGTGGACATTGGGCCTCCATGGAGTCTGTTTCTGACTGTTTGAGTGGACACATGCACATTTGTGGCCTGCTGGAGGTCATTTTGCAGGGCTCTGGCAGTCCTCCTTGCACAAAGGCAGAGGTAGTGATCCTGCTGCTTGGTTGTTGCCCTCCTATGGCCTCTTCCGTGCCTTATGTACTGGCCTGTCTCCTGTTGGCGCCTTCAAGCTCTTGACACTACGCTGACTGACACAGCATACCTTTTTGCCACAGCTCGCACTGATGTGCCATCCTGGATGAGTTACACTACCTGAGCCACTTGTATGGGTTGTAGACTCCATCTCATGCTACCACTAGAGTGAAAGCACTGCCAGCTTTCAAAAGTGACAAACATCAGCAAGGAAGCATAGGAACTGAGAAGTGGTCTGTGATCACGACCTGCAGAACCACTCCTTTATTGGGGGGTCTTGCTAATTGACATCAATTTTACATGCTGTTATACAAATGGAACAGACAACAGGTGGAAATTATAGGCAATCAGTGTTTCTTCCTGAGTGAACAGTGTGATTTCACAGAAGTGTGATTGACTTGGCGTTAAATTGTGTTGTTTAAGTGTTCCCTTTATTTTTTTGAGCAGTGTAGAAAGGACCAGTGCATGTTGCGTTTTTTTTTTTTTTTTTTGTCACGCCGCATCCCACAAACAAAGAAATAAAAAGTGATCACAAAGTCGAATCAATGCCAATATGGTACCTGCAAATTATGGTGCAAAAAATCAGCCCCACACAGCTTCATAGACAGAAAAGTAAAAAAAAAAAAAAGTTAATGGGGCAAATTCATTTTTTTTTAAAGTAGCAAAATGTAAAAAAAAAATGTTTTTTTCTTTGTAATCATAACAACCTGAGGAAAACTACAAGTGAACATAACACACCTATAAGACAGTGAAGAAGTGAGTACAACTTAAAGTGAAAGGCTCTGTGGCTAGTCATTCTTATGAGATTTGTTCATTAGGCTTGGCTTATGTAGGCCACTCATGTATTCGTTTTGGCTCTTGCAGCTGCTGCTGTTCACTAATTTTAAGTTTTAGTGAGATTTTTGAATATACAGACTACACTTAAAGGGGGTTCGCCTATGTGGCAAATATTAAGGTGAAAAAAAAAAAAAGCATCTACACTTGTCAGCAAAGCTGCATCAAGTTTACCTGCAGGGGCTGCCAAATATGTACAGCATCACATAATGGCCATTAAAGGGAACCCATCAACAGGTTTTACACTATAACTGTTGGCAACACTTTCTACATTATACAGTAATTCTTACTCCCTGCCCTTTTCAGTGAAGAAAAATAATTTTGAAACTCTCCCACTGTATGGGAATTAGGGATGCTGCATGCTCAATAAAGTAATTAGCTTAGTACTCTCTGTGCTCACATCTACTTAGGTGTGATTGACAGCCCAGGTACGGACAACGTCACCTCCGTTATCATTGAAGATTTGCGTAAGGCCAGAAGTGGGGATAGGCTAGAAAAGATGCCCCACGTCTTTAATGTGCAAATGAATGATGAAACTGCGGTCTAACGTAAAGCAGTGTGCATGCCCAGAATGATCACTTCTTCTGGGCTTGCGCAAGACTTTGATGAGAACAGCGGTGGCGTCAACTATGCCCTGCCTGAGTACACAAGATTAGGGAATGAAAAGATGTGATTATAGCCCTGTTGCACAGTGACTACTTCGGGATGCCACACCCATATGACTACTAATAAACATACATCCCAGGAGAGGTTTCAATTATTAGGATTGTTTGGGACTGTGAGTCTAGCCCCCTGGAGCGGAGCACCCACTGAGACATAAAGTCCTTCAGAGTGCCTAACCTCTTCTTTTTCACTTGTATAATGTAAAATGTACTGTTGGCACAGTAGTGTACAACCTGGTGACAGATTCCCTTTAAAACGAATGGCAGACAATGTGTGGATAGTATGGGTGACCCAGAGCAGCTCTCCTTTTACAAACGGTTTTTTTTTTTCTTCAGATTCTCTTTGACCAACAATATCTTTTAGTTGTATTAAATTGTGGCTAAACGTTAGGAAAGGAATTGGGTTGAGTAGCAATAATTTACCGATTTAGAAAAAAATTCAAGGCTGAATATCTCGGATTATGTCCACATTGACTTATACAGAAGTTCTCAGTAATATTTGTTTTGTTAGGAAAGATAAATGCATCAGTTGTTGTCAGACCAGCAGTCACCCAGCTATAAGCTGACCGCAGTGCGTACCACTGTTTAAGAATACACAACCATCAGTTGTAATCTGGAATGAAACTTTGGTGCGTGTGTTTTTTGACCCTACAGCCCAGCCCTAGGAGAAGTGAAGAGTTTTATTGGGGGAGATTTGTCAAAACCTGCCCATAGCAACCAATCAGATGGCTTGTTTAATTTTTTAAAAATGCCTCTGAAAAATGAAAGAAGCAATCTGATTGGTTGCTATGGGCAACTTAGCAACTTTTCCTCTGAACAATTTTTTATAAATCTCCCCCATAGTGTCCAGTGATATCTGTGGGCTGTCAGTGTAATGCAAGAAATGACTAGGTCCATTAGAGTAAGAAATGCTCTTTGTACATTCTCTCTGATTTAATAAAGGAGGGTCCTGAATTTAAATCCACATTTTTTCCTAGTATAGTAAAACATTTGACAAGCCACCCACTTCAAACACCACTTCGCTGTAGTTGTGTTCTCTAAACTGAACAAATATATATCCAACACAGGGCAGTGGTAGATTTTTCACAGTTCTCCTTGGCGGGTGAGGGAGGGGATTCTTATGTATTACCTTTAGTGATAAGGACCTGTATGTTTAGTCTAAATTGTACTTAACTTATGTATAAAGTTAATGGGAAGTTACATTGATATTAATGAGGAATACAGTGACAAGCATGAATTGTCCTTTGTGACTACACATCTCTTCATACTTACAATGAGGACTGGTTTGTAGTTATATGATATGCATTAGTAGACTAGATAATTTACCTCAATACAGGGGCCTCAACTGCAGCCATGCTACGCATGCACACAACTTACCACACAGAACTTAACCTTTAAAAAAAAAAAAAAAATGTCAAAAAAAGTGATGGGAACACAGATTTAAAATATGCAATAAGCCCATAATGCAGATATCTCTCCATAAATACCGTACACCCAAAAACTGTTGGAGCTGCGGCAGATACCAGAATAATCCCAATAACGAGAGATTTGTCAGTTCTTCTGTTCCCAATGATTGAAGCTGGTGTGCAGCAGTGTATTATATGAAACGGCTTTGTCCTAGAACATACAGCAGGCACATGTTGGTTGCCAGTTTGGCATATCTTCTAGGTAATGCTAGTTCTGGCAATACAGTGACTATCTGTGCTCTTTCATTGTGTAATGATGCACCTTTGTATGAATTATTCCTGCTCATGGAGTTCATACAACACTCCATATTTGTCCTTTTATACAGAAAAATACACTGCTTTAACAGCCCTGATGGTTGTGTTTCAGCAATAGAAATGTAAGCACACTGCACAACCCATGTCATCTGGGTCAGGCGCCTATCCATTTTTGGTTTACCTCACACATCACAATGCAGTTGTCTCATTTTGAGGTGTCTAACAAAAAATTAAAGTTGCAGTCCCCTTTGTCACCTACTCTTTATGCAGTCCAATCAATGCTGTTTGTTTAGAATGTTCTCCAGTCTGTGTGCTCATCTTTTGCACTTTGTCTTTGGAACATGCAGCATTAACACTGAGGGTTGTATGCAATAAAGCAGGGATTGTGTGTGTATATAAATAATATATCCACTACTTGGTTGTCTGTCATTATTTCATTTGGAGCAATACTTGTTAACAACTCGTTCCCTTTTTCCATAAATGTACATCATTTAAAGTATTATATATCCCAGCCTGTGGGATGTGCCAAGCCAGGACTGTTTGACTCCTCCAGAGACTTGGAGCAACCTCATGACTTTACAGGTATTGTATGCTAGAGCTCAGTGTATGCTAGAGCTCCTTACGGGACAGTTTTTTTTCAATCCGGATTCAATCCTGATTATTATATTGACCAATCCCGCCCACTCCCGTCGGGTGTTTGGTCAACTCCCGCCTGCTCCCGCTAAAATGTTTGTCCAATCCCGCCTGCTCCTGCTAACATAGCAATGTACAGACACTAGGGTGAAATGCTCTGCACATACTCCCCATGTATAGCAGTACTCCCATAGGGTATGTACAGACTGCAGAGCATTGCATTCTAGGGTCTGTAGAAGACACTAGGGTGCAATACTCTGCAGTCTGCACATACCCCCATGTGCATAGCAGTGCAGATGCCCTGGCTGGGAGGATCACTGAGATGCAGTCACTTATATACTCAGCCGGGGCCTTAGCACGAGCACAGCGCACTTTGTGTCTCTGTGTGTGAACATTGGTGGCAGCTCTCTGACCTATCGGGCTAGCTGGAGAAGATGGAGAGAGTACTGTACGCAATCCTCCAGGGGAGGCTGAGCTCAGTGGGCTACAGAGGGAGGAGACAGTACTGTGAGTGTAAGACAGTCGCTGTCTCATTTCAAGTTATGGAGGCTGGTGGGGGATTTGCCGGACCCGCAGTTATAGTGCCTGCCCACCTGCAGCAGCCTCCTGACTGCCCGCACGTTTTGGCTTTGGTCCCGTGGGATCCCAATGCAGGCCTCTAGTGTATGCCACTTTGTAGTTTATTGCTGAAAGGGACATTTCAAGTATTGGCTTCTTTAGAAACCTTATAACGATATGGTGGCAGTTTAGGGGTGAACTGTGAAGACAGACTTCCATTCAACAAGGTCTTTATGTTAATTTTCATCTCTAAACTTGTTCTCTACACTTATACATAATCCATGTATGTGATTTTCTCCTGTAAACTGCCTACTTTTTGAGTTATTTTCTTCTTATCTACAGCCTTTGTAACACGCACCCCCCCCCCCCCCCCCCTCCCCTTTGTATTCTCTACCTTCTGTCTATGCATTTTGAGTTTGTGGGTAACCTTCCTCATCCTTCAGCTATGTTTATAAATTATAGGATTTGAATGATGACTGGTTAAGATAGTGTTCGGGAAAAAAAGGTTTAAAATTGGTATGCATAGACCATAGCATTCCAAAGGGAAACTGTTCACCGATCAGGATCACCCACACTAACCTGTTGGTACAGGTTTGTAGTGCAGCAGACATACTGGTCCATGCTCTTTCCCCACTCTGTGGATTGTCAGGATGTTATTGTGCATTGGGTGCTTGGAAAAACCAGTGCACAAAGCAGGTTATTTTCATATAACGGGGATTGGCAAATATTAGTGTCCAATGGCTGGAAGAACTGACTATTTGGAATGGACATTTTACTGGTAAAACCCCTATATTACTGAAGTGCATGCACTGGCTGGTAGCACCTCCCTACAGTACAGGGTGGAACTACATGTTCTGTACTATTTACCTGGGCCAGGGTTAGCTGCTCCTTTTGGACACCAGGTGAGGGCGGCTCCATTACTTTTTTTGGGACACTCTGTGTACTGTTCAGGACCCTGATGAAGCTTATGTCCTCTATATAGACAGTGATTACAGCTCCCAGCAGACCTTTCTTACTTTTATATGTAAGGACTTGCTTTATCTGTATTAGTTATCTACTTATTTTTCTTTATCTCTCACTTTTTCCTATTTTTGGATGACATTTTGGGGCTTCAGAATTAATTACCAGGTTTCCATAGATGGTCGCCCTGGAACCGATTAATATTGTAACTTGAGGGACCACTGTATTGCCTCTTGTGGACCTATGTCATGACCTGACTGAGTGTCCACTATCAGAAGTTTTGGTTGATTTTGACCAAAACTTTAACCCCTTAAGGACATAGGGCATACGGGTATGCCCCGACGTCCTGATAGTTAAAGACACATGGGAATTCCGGTCCCCCCGTACAAACCCCTGGGGGGGGAGGGGTCCTGAGAATATCAATTCAGATCAGTGATTTGCGGCGAATCTGGGCTGATCGGGTCATCCTGAAAGATAGGAGTGAGGTGGCCGGTCAAGACTGACCAGTGAATCATGGGCGGGGGTTACAGTTGAGATCCCCCCTCTGCCCGCTCTGGAAGTCCGGGCAGAGTGGGGGACGATGGCGGCGACCATTACTGGAGGGGGTGACCGGCGGCGGGAGAGTGGGGACTAGCGGCAGGCAAGTGGAGGCAACGGCTTTCTGGGCATGCTGGAAGTTGTAGTTTTGCAACATCTGGAGGGCCACAGTTTGGAGCTCCTCAAAGACCCCACCCTTCCTCACCCAGCTCCACCAGCAGCTGTTGCTCTTATCTATTGGATCAGGATACAAAGTAGTAATACTCCTCCATTGAGACTGTGTTCACTGTTGCATTTTTGCTGTGATTTTCCTGAAATCCAAGGAAAATGCTGTTTTACTGTGATTATAGAATGTATTTATTTATATAGCGCCTACAGATTCTGCAGCGCTTACAATTATGGGGTACAAACAAAGACAAGTATCAGACATAAAATGACACAATAACTATTCAAACAAGAGATGTGGGGATATATTGAGGATATGTTGGGGATATGTTGAGGATATGAAACATAGCAGCATAAACGCCAAATTTTTACTGCGATTTTTGAAAATCTATACAGCGCTCACATCTCTGCTCTGTTCTCCGGCCAGTGATGTGAATAGAACATCACTCATTCATATTTTCTGCCCAGAGTGGGGATTGGCTGGATGGTTGCAGCCAATCACAGCTCTCAGGGAAATATGAATGAATGAGTGAGTGGCCGGCCGGAGTATAGTGTAGAGATGCGAGCGCTGTATAGAGCCGCTCCATCTCTGCAATAGATAGGACAATCACAGCGGGTGTCAGTAATGATACCCGCTGTGATCTGTTCTTACCTGCAGGTACTACTACTCCCAACATGGAGCACACTCTGCTCCATGCTGGGAGCTGTAGTACCTGCATTAATAGACGGATCGCGGCAAGTGTAATTTCTGACACCTGTTGCGATCTGTTTATTAATGCAGGTACTACAGCTCCCAGCATGGAGCAGAGTGTGCTCCATGTTGGGAGTAGTAGTACCTGCAGTTAAGGAAAGATCACAGTGGATGTCACTCCTGACACCCGCTGTGATCCTCCTGTATAAATGTATAGATGCGGCTGACCGCTCTTCTGTGGTCTCCTTCACTGATGTGTAAATACACATATTCCTATTTCCCACTGAGAGCTGTGATTGGCTGGAACCATCTGGCCAATCACAGCTCTCTGCGGGAAATATGAATAGGTGTATATATACGGCAGTGCAGGGGACCCTAGAAGAGTGGCCGGCTGCATCTATACATTATATAGGAGGATTGCAATGGGCGATCTGTCAATTAGTACAGGTACTACTACTCCCATCATGGGACAGTGTGTTCCAGGCTGGGAGTAGTAGTTCTACCTAAAAAAAAAAGAAAGAAAAAAAGTGAAAAACATACACACACACACTACATTTTTATTATTGTCAACTAAATTTTTAGGTCCCCGCCCGCACACATAAATTGATCCGTTTTAAAAATTAATACAAATGATGTTCTAAAAAAAGATACAATTTTTTTTCCTTCACTTCTGCATCATTTATATTTTTTAATACCCTACGAAATGTTATTATAAAAGGTATCTCAATCACTTTTTTTTTGTCCAAAAAAAGAATAAAAACCACCTAAAAAAATGCCTAAATTAAAACCCACACATCGTTTGACTAAACAAACTCCAGTGGCTCAACATGCTGCGATTTTGGAAAACCGCCAAGGAGCTGAAAAATGCTAAAAAGAGTGAAAAAAACGCCAAAAGGATTAAAAAAAAAAAAAAAAACGCCAAAGTGAAAAACGCCAAGTGGAATAAGAATTTTACGATTTCTCATTGATTTACAGCTAACATCTGGCCGCAGCGTTTTTTGGCTGAAAAAAAAGCCATGCGGCAGAATTTTAGAAACTTAGCCTAAAGCTGTTTTTCAGGGATAAGGAGTTATTTGGGGTAAAAAAAAATGATATACAAATATGTAAAGAATCACAAAGACTATCACATGATACAACTTTGCCCATTAAAACTAAGCTAGTATAGAAGCATATTAAATTACACATTTTAGAATTCCAAGTAACAATTTTATTTATAGACTTTATACCCCTAGTCCATAGCCAATGTGTGAGACACTATTGAGTAGTGCTGGGCGGTATACCGGTTCATACCGAATACTGACATTTTTTTCCTCTACGATATGAATTTTTCCCATACTGCAATACTGGTTGGGCCCCCCCCCCCTCAAATGAATGAATTATCAGCCAAAGCAGCTGGTGCTGTTCTGCTTCACTTTCTCTCTCCCCCCCCCCCCCCCCCCCATGAATTATCAGCACTGCGCTGTCCCCCACATCGTGGAACTAATCATATGTCACCCGCTCAGCCTGTCACCGGCCGGCTCCTTACATGGCAGTGCACTCAGCCTATCATCGACCGAGGCGGGACATGGCTGTGGCCGGTGACAGGCTGACGGCTCTGTGACGTTCCCATCCCCAGCGTGAGGCCGTTACCGGAGCAACGGGGGAACACCGGAAGGGGAGTTAAAATTTATTTTTGCAGCCTGGGCACAGGAATATGTAGTACAGTACAGATTTCCAGCGCCGGGGGCCCGCAACTCACAGGAGGACGAGGAAAGCAGCGCTTGCGGGTAACATGATTGGTTCCCCGATGGGGGACAGCGCAGTGCTGGGCTGATAAAATGGGGGGGAGGGGGTTTAGAGAAGCAGCGCCTACAGGTCACATGATGGGGGGGGGGAAATACCGTTAAATACTGTGGATAACCGCCATAACTTACAAAAATACTGTGATACACATTTTTGGTCATACCGCCCACCTCTACTATTGAGCTCTGTTTGGTCTTGAAAGGGTTACCTACTTTGTTTTAATGACAACCTTCTTTCAGTATTGACATTTGCTGATATTTTATAGCTAAGCGGCTTAGCTCCCAGTCTTGTGCAAAAACAGATATTTGGTCTTTAAACTCTTTGTGCATACTGAAAAGATGACAAACATCAGACCTGTAGGCCAATAAAGGTAACACTTTGTGAACATTTGCTGTTTTATACAAACATGGTTGCAGATTATTTTAAATAATTTGACAGGCTCTACCTACCGATGATCCTATGACCATGGGTATCAGGGGCAGACACAGACTCCATGCAGAAGGCACCATGCCAGGAAACTCTATAAACCCATTTGTGAGAAATATTTTAACATAGAGCACTGCTCTTAAAACTGTTATAGCATACACAACCTGTGAGCAAGAGTGTTTTCTAGTAATAATCTAACACAATAGGAAGTTACTTTAAGGACTCTATCATTTACTGGGTCTCCATACAACTGCACAGGTTGCATATATGGTATGTCCATATATGCAACCTGTGCCCCACAGGGATTAAAAAGGTGTGTTTAGGATTGAAATCTGTGACCTAATGGGACTAAAAGATGGGAGGGGGTGTTGTTTTTGTACAACATGGACACTTTGTGCATCAGGAAAATTAGTAGCAGTAGACACCAGACTGAGAATTATAGGCATGGCTTTATTCTTCTGGGCCAGGATCATAGAAGAGGCACTTGTAACAGTCAGCAAGGTACAGTTCGACTATATCCCCTCTAAATGCGAAAAACTGCTTGTACAACGTTGTCATTCCAGAGATGATAATAATTGTAATTTAATGGACCATTTGTATTACATGTTGAACATTTAACCCCTTAAGGACGCAGTCCATGTGGGCCTTAAGGACGCAGACAATTTTATTTTTACGTTTTTGTTTTTTCCTCCTCGCCTTCAAAAAATAACTCTTTAATATTTTCATCCACAGACTAGTATGAGGGCTTGTTTTTTGCGCGACCCGTTGTCCGTTGTAATGCCATCACTCACTTACCCATAAAATGTATGGCGCAACCAAAAAAATACTATTTGTGTGGCGAAATGAAAAAGAAAACCGCAATTTTGCTCATTTTGGAAGGTTTCGTTTTCACGCCGTACAATTTACAGTAAAATTTACATGTTATTTATTCTTTGGGTCAATACGATTAAAATGATACCCATGATAACATACTTTTCTACTACTGTTGCGCTTAAAAAAAAATCACAAACGTTTTATCCAAATTAGTATGTTTAAGATCCCCCTTTTTGAAGACCTATAACTTTTTCATTTTTTCGTATAAGCGGCGGTATGAGGGCTCATTTTTTGCGCCTTGATCTGTACTTTTTATTGATACCATATTTGCTTATATAAAACTTTTAATAAATTTGTTATTTTTTTTTATAAAATGTTCTAAAAAAGCAGCTATTTTGGACTTTTTTTTTTTTTTACGTTCACACCGTTCACCGTACGGTATCATTAACATTTAATTTTAATAGTTCAGATATTTATGCACGCGGCGATACCAAATATGTATAAAAAATATTTTGTTAACACTTTTTGGGGGTGAAATAGGGAAAATGGGACAATTTAAGTTTTATTGGGGAGGGGGTATTTCAAAATTTTTTTACTTTTTTTTTTTTTACTTTTATTTTTACACTTTAATAGTCCCCATAGGGGACTATTTATAGCAATCATTCGATTGCTAATACTATTCACTGCTATCGGTCATCTTCTGCTCTGGTCTGCAGGAAGGCAGATCAGAGCAGAAGACTCCCAGAAGGCAGCGGAGCCAGGTGAGCGGACCTCCGTCTGCCGTGCTGGAGGATCGGATCGCCGCGGCAGCACTGCGGGCGATCCGATCATCCATTTAAGTGACCGCGATGCTGCAGATGCCGTGATCTGTATTGATCATGGCATCTGAGGGGTTAATGGTGGACATCCGCAGGATCGCGAGTGTCCGGCGGGTCCCTGGCTGCGATCAACAGCCGGGACCTGCCGCGCATGAACCGGGCATCGCTCCGATGCCCGCGGTTATGCTTAGGACGTAAATGTACGTCCTGGTGCATTAAGTACCACCTCGCCAAGACGTAAATTTACGTCCTTCGCCGTTAAGGGTTTAAAGAACAATAGCAAAAGAAATCTTGGCACTCACAATTATTCTGAATCACTCCTTAGTGTTTTATTCACACATCAGATTATCAAATTTGCAACACACAAAAATAAATAAAACACAAATATGATAATCTGATGTGTGAATAAAACCCTAAGGAGTGATTCAGAATAAATGTGAGTGGCAGTGGATTTCTTTTGCTATTGTGGATCTCAACTATTTAGGACTACCAGGTAACACTAGTGCTGACCCTATTTCGTCATATTGACCATTTAAAGAACAGCTTAAATCTGCCTAAATGAAATTCATATGCCCAAATGTCTACTTGTATAATTGTTTCCTTCTCCTAGGGTAGGGTTTGTTTGCAGCACTGGAAGTGGTCAGAAAAGCCTATGGCTATTGGATGTGCCTGATGCTGCAGCTCAGCTCCAGCTGTAGTAAAAGACACAACACCACCAATGTATGGCAATGTCTACCTACAACACCTATTGTCTTTCTCTTCTGAGAATTAAGTTTTCCTTTATCATTCTGTATGCATAATGATTTAATTAAAAAGGAAAGACTAAAATTTTGCATGGACAAATTTATTCAGACCCTTTGCTATGATTCTTGAAATTTAGCTTTGGCTCCTCCCATCACTTTTTATCATCTTTGAGATATTTTTACACCTTGTTTGGAGTCACCTGTGGTAAATTCAGTTGATCGAACATGATTTGGAAAGACACTGCCCTGTCTATATAAGGTCTTACAGCTGACAATGCATATCACAGCAAAAAATGAGCAATGAGGCGAAAGGAACTGCCTGTTGAGCTTAGAGACAGGATTATGCAGAGGGGCAACTCTGGAGGATACAAAAACATAGGGGTATGTGATTAGGGCAGATGGCATTAACCCCTTGTGTTCATGACGGCAGGGCGTGGTTTAACTGCTTCACCACCCGTAGGTAGGCCGCTGGATCCTGGGCTAGGCACTGGGGCAAATAATGGCGCCAACGCCAAGTTACGGAACAACGGCAGCTTTACTGAGTCAGACAGATGTAACAGTCTATACAGCTTGGCTAGGCCCACAGAGGTGACCAGTGACTTCTGAGACCACGGGGCTTGCTGGGACTTATGGTGGACTGGGACAATTTGCTGCAGAACCATGCTGACTAGAGACAGATTGACTTGGACTGACTTTACCCCGTTTTAAGCTTATCAGGTTTTGACTTGGACATGGGGGGTAGTGGACTTTAGGATCTGTGGCTGTGTGGTAGACTTTAGGCCTCTTCTGCACTCCAGATATACTCTGACAGGCCTTACTGCACCTCAGCTAAGCAGAAAGAGAGCGAGCAGAGGCTTCACCCAGGGCTTATATGGGGGAGACTCTGGAGGGGTCCCATAGGTCACTCTGTAGGTCACTGGTACCTTCCCTGGTTACAATCACATGACAACAGGTCTTAAAGGCATAACACATTTTATATGCAATACACTATACAACATAGGCACTTAGGAATATACATAGGGGGCAGGGGTCACTGTATGGAGGCTGCCTGACAGGGCAGCAAGGGTACAAGGGTGCAACACCTGTACTGGGCAACCACAGGTAGATTTATCAATACCTGAGCAGAGGAAAAGTTGGCCATAGCAACCATTCAGATTGCTTCTTTCATTTTGCAGAGGCATTGTTAAAAATAAAAGAAGAAATCTGGTTGCCATGGGCAACTGGACAACTTTTCCTCTGCACAAGTTTTGATACATTTTCCCAATAATTCTTAAAAGAAAGAAGTTTTGACCAACCAGGACTCTTCCTAGAGCTGACTGCCCCACATAATTAGGTAATCGAGGTAGAACAAATTTGGTTAGAGAGATGACTTAGAAACCAATGGTCTCTCTGGCTGAGCTCCAAAGATTCTGGGTGCAGATGGGAGAATCTTCAAGAAGATCAACCATTACTAAAGCATTCTACCAATCTGGGCTGTATGGCAGAGTCGCCAGAAAGACCCTCCTCAGTAAGACACATGAAAGTACACCTGGAGTTTGCAAAAAAAAAAGGATCTCAGAACGTGAGAAACAGGATTATCTTTTCTGATAAAGCCAAGATTAACATTTTTGGTCTCAAATCTAAACATCCTGTCTGGAGGAAACCAGGCACGGCTCATTCCCTGCCTAAAACCATCTTTTGTTGGTGGCAGCATTATGCTGAATATCTGAAAATCCCTGAATATAGGTGTGTAAACCTTGAAGCAACATCTCTATAATGACTGCAGGCTGTAATTGTTGCCAAATGTGCTTCAAATAAGTACTGAAGGGTCTGAATACGTATTTCGATTTAAAAAATTTTTTTTTAATGAATTTCTATCATTCTGTTTTCACATCTCATTATCGGGTGTTGCATTAAAGAGGTACTTCGGTGAAAACCTTTTTTATTTTAAATCAACTGGTGGCAGAAAGTTAAACATATTTGTAAATTACTTCTATTAAAAAATCTTAATCCTTCCAGTACTTATTAGCTGCTGAATGCTACAGAGGAAATTCCTTTCTTTTTGGAACACTGATGACATCACGAGCACTGTGCTCTCTGCTGACATCTCTGCCCATTTTAGCAACCATGCATAGCAGATGTATGCTAAGGGCAGCACGGTGGCTCAGTGGTTAGCACTGCTGCCTTGCAGTGCTGGGGACTTGGGTTCAAATCCCTCTAAGGACAACAATAAATGAAGAGTTATTATTATTATAATAACATCAGCAGAGAGAACTGTGCTCGTGATGTCATCAGAGAACATTCCAAAAAGAAAAGAATTTCCTCTGTAGTATTCAGCAGCTAATAAGTACAGGAAGGATTAAGATTTTTTAATAGAAGTTATTTACAAATCTGTTCAACTTTCTGCCACCAGTTGATTTAAAAGAAAAAAGGTTTTCACCGGAGTACCCCTTTAAGATTAATTGGTAAAACTTGAATCTAGTTGATTTTAGCACAAGGCCACAACATAATAAAATGTGTAATACGTGAAAGGGTCTGAAGACTTTCTAATGCACTGTATAGAGATGAGGGAATTTTTCAAAAATTCAATTCGACCGATTCAACAAATTTTCCCCAAAAATTAGTTTTGGTCTTATTTTTTTTTCTTCTTCAAATCACTATTATAAAAGGGTATAGAACATGCATAGGGTGTGTGCTGGGTTAGTGAAATAATACTGTTATTCAGTATGACATGCAGATCAGAGGCGTCGCTATTAGATTCACTGTCACAGAGCGGCACCATGACAAAGTTTGGAGGTGGTATCAGTATGAGGAGACCATATAGTGGCTGAATGACCCAGCGTGGAGCTGGTGGCAACATGAGGAGACCATATAGTGCCTGAATGACGCAGCGTGGAGGTGGTGGCAGCATGAGGAGACCATATTGTGGCTGAATGACACAGCGTGGAGGTGGCGGCAGCATGAGAAGACCATATAACCATATAGAGGCTGAATGACCCAGCCTGGAGGTGGTGGAAGCATGAGGAGACCATACAGTGGCTGAATGGCACAGAGTGGAGTTGGCGGCAGCATGAGGAGAACATATAGTGGCAGAGTGAGACAGCCTGGAGCTAGCATCAGCATATGGAGAACATTTGGTGGCAAAATTAGACCGCCTGGAGGTGGCAGCAGCAGCATCAGGAATCCTGAATGTGACCCGGTGATAGAGTGGTGCACTGGGGCGCAATACCAGTACCCGGTGATGAAGGTGGGTGAAAAAAAGGAGAACTTTGCATCAGATGTGTGGCACCAGGCGAGTGGCAGGATCAGAATAGTAGCTGAGGCTGAAGAAAACGGTCTCTTATATAAAAGTGTTAGTGTGCACAAGTAACTATTGAGGGACAATATCCATTAGGTAAAACGTAACTTTTAATAATATGCTTAAGATATATGTACCCAACAGTTTTTTGTTTTTTTTAAATCAAACAAAAGGAAAGGTGTTCAAAAAAGCACCATGTGCCACCTACACCACCAAGTATTGATGTGATGCAAAGACCTCTAAAAGGTGGAAGGGAACAACGTAGGGTCCATTGTAACCGGTGGGGGTAAAAACTTCCCCTTTAAGGACCTACTCTCGCATTATTAATTCCCTTCTTGGCAAATGTTACTTGCCCTGAAAAGGGCTGCCCCACACAGGAACCTCTCCCTATTTCCACCTACAAACACTGCCATTTCTCAGGCTTTTTAGGTGGAAATAGGGATTGGTTCCTGTGTGGGGCCGCCCTGTTTAAGACGAATAACACTTTCCTCGTAAAGGTGTAAGGGAACAACCTATTGTCCATTGTAGCAGGTGGGGGGTAAAAACTTCCCCTATAAGGCCCTACTCTCGCCCTATTAATTCCCTTTTTGTCAAGTATTACTCACCCTAAAAAGGGTGACCTCACACAGGAAACTCTCTCTATTTTCAACTAAAAACCCTGTAAAATGGCAGTGCTTGTATGGAGAAATAGGGAGAGGTTCCTGTGTGGGGCGGCCCTTTTTAGGATGAGTAACACTTGCCAAAAAGAGAATTAATAATGCGAGAGTAGCGCCTTACAGGAGAAGTTTTTACCCCCACTGGTTACAATGGACCATATGTTGTTACCTTCCACCTTTTAAAGGTCCTTGCATCACATCAATACTTTGATGATGTAGGTGGCACATGGTACATTTATTTTATCCTAAGAATATTATTAAAAGTTAAGTTTTACGTAATGCATATCCTCAATACTTACTTATGGTCTGATGTGGAGGAATGTCTGTAACTGGGGAGCAGCGCCTTAAATATGTTTAGCACTATCCATATTTGTGAAGTGTTGGTGTGGCACCATGGTCAATCTACTCTGATGCATCAGGCATTGGTGGGTGGAAATTCTGGCTGATCCATGCCTGATACATCATTACAAAGGGCAGTCTCTCCACATTTTTCGTGGACAGACGAGTTCTCCTTGGGGTGACTATGGCCCCCATCGCACTAAATACCCGCTCTGATAGCACACTACTGGCCTGGCAGGACAACTTTTCCAGGGCAAACTCTGCTAGTTGTGGCCACAAATCAAGTTTGGCTGTCCAGAAGTCCAGCAGATCTTCAAGGTATGTTGGCATGGTCATATCAAGGTATGCCACCACCTGCTGGCTCAGGTCATGCTCCAGGTCTACCTAATGCTGATGAGTTGCTTCACTATGTGGGTGAACAAAGCTCATCAGCGACTGTAGACTCAGGCTGCTGCTGATGGAGCTGGTACTGCTCCTGCCACCCCACCCCAGCAGCCATGGCAGTGGAAGGTGAGCGCAGAGGGCCCCCCGAGTCAGACCTGCGAGAGGATGGACGATGGCGCAGATAGGCATCGGCCAACTGACTAAGTATGATGTCTCTGTAGTAGGTCAGTTTGTTCTCCCTCTCAGTGGGTGTAAAAAAAGGCCCCCATTTTGTGCCGGTAGTGAGGGTCCAATAAGGTGGAGAGCCAGAAGTCATCCCACTGCCGAATGGTGAAAATTCGGCAGTCACTGCGCAAGCAAGTGAGTATGCATCATGCCATTTGTGCAAGTAACTTGGAGGGACTCCCTGCCTCCATTTGCACTGCATACTGCCACGGTGTGTCTGGGTCCTCTGTCTCGCCTTCCTCATAACTCTCTAGCTCCTCTAGCTGCTTTTGCTCGTCCTCTCCTGTCAGATGACTAGAAAAAACGCCCATCTAGCGAAACCTAAACTGTGCTCCACTGTGCCCCTCTCCCTCCTCCAGTTCCGCCCCCACAGGGCTCATGTGGCCGTGAAATGTAGATACCACGTCTCCAACGCCCAGACCAACCATTGTTTCCAACACGTATTGTAGTAGATGAAGCAGTGGAATGACGTTGTTCATCCCGTAATCCTGGCGACTGACTAATAATGAGGCTTCCTTAAAGGGCCTGAGCAAACGGCAGGTGTCACGTACTGTATGAGCTGCCACTGGTTGACATTGAAGTTACACAGGGGAGACTCCCTATCCGCTTGGATCATCAAGAAATTGGTGATGGCTTTTCTCTGTTTGTATAGTCAGTCCAACATATGGAGGGTGGAATTCCAACGTGTGGAAACATCGCAAATCAGACTATGTTGGGGGATATCGTTCTGACACTGCAGCTCAAGGACGGTGTGCTTTGCAGTGTACGAGTGGCTGAAGTGCACGCAAAGTTTCTTTCCCATTGTTAGGATGTCTTGCAGATGGGGGGAACACTTCTGGAACTGCTTGACAGCCAGATTGAACACATGTGCCATGCAGGGCGCATGTCTCAGGCTTCCTTGTCACAGCGCAAGCATGATGTTCTTTCTGTTGTCTGTCACCATGGTTCCCATTTCGTGGAGTAAGCCATGATTCGATTTCTTGATGAATTACTTTTAGCAGTTCTTCCCCTGTATGACTCATTCAGGCAAACCATGTGAAGAACAGCGTGACACCACCGTGTCCAGCACACATGGTATGCTGGAGGGGCACTGAGGCTTGTCCGTGCAGTGGAGGCTGAGGTGTGCTTGACAGCACTATAGGCAGCCTCATGAAAAGAACACTACTAGTCAACAGGACAAAAACATTCCTGGTATGTGACGTACATGTCTTATTCTTTTGTGTCAATTAGGATGAACTATAGTAGGGTCCTATGCACATAGCTGTATTTCAGCTTTGATATATGAAGCCATAAAGGGGCACGCACACATAGGGCCATATACCTCCAAATGCATACAGGAGTTTTATGATATGAAGTCAACGAAGTAAAAGATCATGTCATTCTGCATCTGGTGCTGTATATACTAAGTTTGTCTCTCTCTCTATCCATTATGTATGGGCCTAAAATATGACACATTTCTGAACTCTGCAGCTTCAGGTATACATAACTTGTATCCTAGTGATCTGTTGCCAGAATCCAGAGTAAGATGATCATTAGAAATAGAGAAGATTTATGTATAGAAACAGATTTTTCAAGGGACTCACTGAAATATTGGCCTCCCAGGCCACCTTTATGGTGATGCTGCATATGTTGATGCAGGGCCATGGTGCCAACATTGGGACCCTGGCCACGCTTCACCTTCTGCCGACACAAATTGCATGTGGCCAGGTTAACATCCTCCAGATGCTTGATAAAAAACTGCCACACCGCTGAGTAGCTGATTTTCCCACCAACAGTCTGCATTGATTGACTGCTACTGCCACCGACTCCAGGAACCCCTGTTCCACTACTGCCCGGGAAGGTAGGCTGCCGCAAAGCAAGTAGTCTACTCCGGGTACATTTGGCTCCAGACTTTCCACTTCTGCCACCATGCTGACTGCCAACCATGCTACTACCTTGCTGGCTCAGCTGCTGCCTCGGGCAACCTGCAACCCTCTTCTCCTGATGATGATGATGCCCCTTTTACACCCGGCTCCCAAGTGCGATCGGCTTCATCATCATCGAGTTGTGTCTGCACATCACTGATGTCCTCCTCAGGTTCCTGAACAGTGTCTGCTTCAGGAGCCTGAACACTCGCAACACCACTTCCACTGCCACTCTCCTCATCACTACTTGCCCGCCTAGCGGAGGAAGCGGCGCATGTCTCCTCCACTTCTTGGCTGGGCAGTAGCTGCTGACTGTCCTCTAGTACAGGGGTGTCAAACACCCGGCCCGCGGGCCGAATACGGCCCGCATGACCTTGTCATGTGGCCCGCCGCCAGCCACCAGCCGCCAGCCTTCACCTTAAATCTCGCTAATGTGGGGGGAACTATACTGCCAACCTAATGTGGGGGGAACTATACTGCCAACTAATGTGGGGGAACATGCTGCCCACCTAATGTGGGGGGAACTATACTGCCAACCTAATGTGGGGGAACATGCTGCCAACTAATGTGGGGGAATATGCTGCCTACCTAATGTGGGGGGGAACTATACTGCCTACCTAATGTGGGGGGAACTATACTGCCTACCTAATGTGGGGGGAACTATACTGCCAACCTAATGTGGGGGGAACTATACAGCCAACTAATGTGGGGGAACATGCTGCCTACCTAATGTGGGGGGAACTATACTGCCAATCTAATGTGGGGGGACATGCTGCCTACCTAATGTGGGGGGAACTATACTGCCTACCTATTGTGGGGGGAACTATACTGCCTACCTAATGTGGGGGGAACTATACTGCCAACCTAATGTGGGGGAACATGCTTCCTACTAATGTGGGGGAACATGCTGTCCATAAAAGGGACACTGTGGAGCTTGAAAGGGTGCAGAGACACACGACTAAACTAATATGGGGCATGGAACATCTTAGCTATGAGGAGCAATTAAAGGAGTTACAATTGTTTAGTCTTGAGAAGAGACGTTTAAGGGGGGATATGATAAATGTATATAAGTATATTAATGGCCCACACAAAAAATATGGAGAAAAACTGTTCCAGGTTAAACCCCCCCCCCAAAGGACGAGGGGGCACTCCCTCCGTCTGGAGAAGAAAAAGTTTAGTCTCAAGGGGCGACACGCCTTCTTTACCATGAGAACTGTGAACTTATGGAACAGTCTACCTCAGGAACTGGTCACAGCAGGAAAAATGAACAGCTTTAAAACAGGATTAGATACATTCCTGGAACAAAATAACATTAATGCTTATGAAGAAATATAAAATCCCATCCCTTCCCCAATATCGCGCCACACCCCTACCCTTCAATTTCCTGGTTGAACTTGATGGACATATGTCTTTTTTGACCGTACTAACTATGTAACTATGTAATGTGGGGGAACATGCTGCCTACCTAATGTGGGGGGAACTATACTGCCTACCTAATGTGGGGGGAACTATACTGCCAACCTAATGTGGGGGAACATGCTGCCTACTAATGTGGGGGAACATGCTGCCTACCTAATGTGGGGGGAACTACAAGGTACTGTACATTAGGTAGGAGGGGTAGTCTTATATGACGAGTATATCCCAAACTCTACATTTTAACTGTAAAAGTTGGGGGTCGTCTTATACACCCAGTCGTCTTATACGCCGGCATATACGGTATGTTGGGGGGGGGGGGAGGGGTCCTACAGATACAACCGGCCCTTTGAGGGTGACCAAACTGCTGATGCGGCCCCCGATGAATTTGAGTTTGACACCCCTGCTCTAGTTGATCGTACTCACTAAATAGTGGAGCTGAACCCACAGCATAAGATACTTCTGTGGGGGAGGGATCAGCATAGGACAGAGGCAATGGGAGGACAGGGACTGCTCATGGGCCATGCCAACTGAGGGTTGTGTCTGAGGAACCCACCGACTGTTGACTGGGGGTGTCAGATGTCACTTGTGATGAAGTGGATGACTATGTTAACCAATCGATGACGGAAGATGGGTTTCTGGTTGAAACACGACCGCTAGCTGATACTGGGAGCTCAGGCCTCTCGCTGCAACTCCTGAATTTAGACCTCTACCACTCCTCTGTGCACGTCCTGGCACTTCTATGTCTGACATACGTAGTACGTATATGAGGGGAGTACAATATGCTCCACTACGCTTAAAACTGTATTTGTCTACAACAGTGTTTCCCAACCCAGTCCTCAATGCACACCAACAGTCCAGGATTTAAATTTTTCCCTGTTCTATTTCAATGGAGTAACTGAAAAAACCCAGAATGTTGGTGTGCCTTGAGGACTGGGTTGGGAAACACTGGTCTACAACACCAGCAGGTGTGTATTTTTGGCTGACCTTTCACAGTATCTAGGCCCTTATGACCTTAACAGGAACAAAATAGTACATCACTTAGATGTACGTATGTGATATGCACTTATGAGGGGAGGACAATGCGCTCCAGTATGCTTAAAACAGTATTTGTCTACAACACCAGCAGGTGTGTACTTTTGGCTGGCCTTTCAGAGCATCTAGGCCCTTAAGACCTTAACAGGAACAAAATAGTACATCACTTAGATGTACGTATGTGGTATGCACTTATGAGGGGAGGACAATGCGCTCCAGTACGCTTAAAACATTATTTGTCTACAACACCAGCAGGTGTGTGCTTTTGCCTGGCCTTTCACAGTATCTAGGCCCTTAAGACTTTAACAGGAACAAAATGGTACACCACTTAGATGTACGCACAGGTTACACTTAATAGAGGACAATTTGCTTTTAGTGCTCTGCTCACCCTAACTGGCTGGCTACTATTAGCTTTTCAGTTGTTGAACACATTAGTGCTGCAACACACAGTCGCTGTGTACTACAACCAAAATTGCACTTTCTCTCTCAAACTCACTCCCGTCCCTATCAGTGCTTCTAGGCTGGATTTGGGCTTGAAGTGAATTGCTGCTGTAAAAAACCTTTTCTGTGCAACACACTGCTCTCTGTCCCTCTCTGCAATAGAACGCTGATGTGACTAGGAGGTGAATCAATGCCGTAAAAATGCTTTTCTGTGCAACACACACTGCTGTCTGTCCCTCTCTCTCTGCAATAAAAGGCTGAAGTGACTGGCTGCAAGATTGCTGCCAATTATATAGGGCTGTGACATCACAGGGGTGGCTGGCTGCTGATAGGCTGCATGTGATTCAGGGTCATCCCGCCGACCCTTGTTCCTGCCTTCCCTGGATTCCTATCCCCATGTCCTCACATGTGGACCCATTTTAGATGCCCTGAAGCCTGAACCGCACTAAACTGGAGTTTAATGAAGCGATACGTGATCGAATCGCAACTATATTCGCATTCCTTGCAGATTGAATTTTTTTCTGAAATTCGTAACGAATTTGGATTCGTCAGATTCGATTCACTCATCCCTAGCCCTGTATACAGAATTGTCAGCATATCACAAGATGCTGCAAAATGTATGAAGCATTGGGGTTAAGTTTGCAGGTGACGGCAGAAACATTTCTGGGAGAACATTGCAGTTTTGAAGCTCAGTCTGTGAAGTGTTATGCGTGTGGACACGCTATTAATTCTTATCTGTTCTATCCATGTGCAGCTTTGCACTTGGCATATGAGGAACAGTGATGCTGTCATATCAGCTCTCAGCACCTGGGCTGCATGAAGCAGACAGAAAAATAATCTCCTCAGGATTACCTGTCTGTGCAGCACATTTGAGACCCACAGAGAAAAAAAAGTGTTGGGCAAGAAGGCTGATTTTACTGTGACAAAAAGTCATTTTCATTCTGTTTGCTATAGAGCTTTGAATTAAATGGCTCTTTAAATGTGTCATCATTTTTCTTGAAAGTTTTTACAACATTTTAAGTACAGAATGTTTTAAGTACAGAATGTTTACCAGATAAAATTGGGCCAACTCCACGTTTAGGCTAGGTTCACAACGCCGTTTGCATCTGATCCGTTAAGAGTCCGATCGGCTTTTGCATGCGATCCGTCGGTGACCCAGTAATTTTACAGGAGCTTGCACTATTTTTTCTCCACTAAACTCCTGTCCTTCTGACCAGATTGCCGACAGAACTCTGAATTGCGGAGTCAAACTGCAATGTGAAGGAGGCCTTAGTATTAATGAAAATATTGTATTGAGAACAGGAGAATGCTAGTCCATTATATAGTGCAAAGGTATTTAAATCATCAGCATCTGCTGACAGTACTCTGGCTCCAAGCAATGAAGAGATCAGAATCTTATGATGTTTCTGTAGCACAAAAGTAAACTTCTATCTGAACATTATTTATTTATTTAGTTATATATATTTTGTTTTACCTGGCTTACCTAATATTGTACACTTAACTATACAGACATAAATGCCTTTATACATGCTTATTTAGGATGTACTTTATCACTTTTTCATTTCCAGCCGCAGTATTTGTATGTACTAATGCATGCACTTTCCTTGCACATGCATATTATTTAATAGGGTTGTTCAATTGAAGACCTGCAACCACCCAAGGAAATGACAAGGAGACACAGTCGCATGGCACTTGCTTAGTGCCTCTGCCATTGTATTGGTGTGCTTGACAGCATTATAGGCAGCCAATTGAAAAGAACACTACTAGTCAACAGGACAAAAACATTCCCGGTATGTGACGTACATGTCTTACTCTTTTGTGTCAATTAGGATGAACTATAGTAGGGTCCTATGCACATAGCTGTATTTCAGCTTTGTTATATGAAGCTATAAAGGGGCACGCACACATAGGGCCATATACCTCCAAATGCATACAGGGGTTTTATGATAGGAAGTCAACAAAGTAAAAGATCATGTAATTCTGCATCTGGTGCTGTATATACTAAGTCTGTCTCTCTCTATCCATTATGTATGGGCCTAAAATATGACACATTTCTGAACTCTGCAGCTTCAGGCATACATAACTTGTATCCTAGTGATCTGTTTCCAGAATCCAGAGTAAGATGACCATTAGAAATAGAGAAGATTTATGTATAGAAACAGATTTTTTAAGGGACTCACTGAAATATTGGCCTCATGAGAGCAAGTATAGTTGACAAGATGTTTTTTTCTTCTCTCAGGAATTAAAGACAGAAGACATCTGGGCCACAAAACCCTGAACTTCAAATAAAAATTGAACTTTGAGTAACGTAAAAAAAATGCAAAAAGTTTATGTATATATTGTAACAATTCAGTTCAAGTTTTCAATGAGCACTGACCAATCACATGTACCTTGGACGCAAAAAACCCTATAGACTATGTGATACAGTATAGACTATGTGTTACAGTCCTTACCTCAGTATCTGAGGATTAAGGGGTCATTATTTCAGAAGACTTAAAGCGTACCCGTCAGATCCAACATAAAAAAACTTTTTTTAAAGATATCACTCAGTGCCTAATCCTGACCATGTACATCTAATTTTTATGTGTCTAGCACCTTTATTTATTTTTTATTACACTTTTAATTTAGCTCACTAGTCTGAATTCCTCTCAAAGGGAGGGGGCGTGGCCTCACTGTGCAGGTCTCCGCCCCCTCCCTCAGTATGTTGTCTGCTCACATCTCCCCTAGCATTAGCAAAACTACAACTCCCAGCTTGTCCTCACGGACAGTAGCAGGACAGAAGCTGAGAGTGGGAGGATTTTTCCTCCAGCTGTGAGCCCTGCACTCACAGCTGTCAGTCAAGGAAGTGTGTCCATGACAGAGGTGATGATGCATGGACACAGCAGGACTAGTATGTGTCCAAGCAGGCAGGGGGGGCAGTTGTTTGACTGGCTTTTTCATTATGAAATACAGAAACATTTCTAATGAAAGCAATTTCAAAGCCTATTGGTTTTGCATGCTTTACAACATATCAAAAGTTTTTGTATCTTACAGTGCCTATTTAAAGGTAGGCAGACAATATCAGAGAGCAGCAGGAAATACTAGCAAAATGTATAGGGAGAAGTATTAGCAGTAGAAAGAGGGAAGTGTTCATGCCGCTGTACAGAACATTGGTGAGACCTCACTTGGAGTATTGTGCGCAGTACTGGAGACCATATCTCCAGAAGCATATAGATATTTTGGAGAGAGTTCAGAGAAGAGCCACTAAACTAGTACATGGGTTGAGGGATAAAACTTATCAGGAAAGGTTAAAGGACCTTAACATGTATAGCTTGGAAGAAAGAAGAGACAGAGGGGATATGATAGAGATTTTTAAATACATAAAGGGAATCTACACAATAAAGGCGGAGAGCATATTTAAAAGAAGAAAAACTACCACAAGAGGACAATTAGAGGGGCAAAGATTTAAAAGTAATATTAGGAAGTATTACTTTACTGAGAGTGTAGTGGATAGAGATGGGCAATTTTTTTTATTTTTCGATTCGGCCGATTCACCAAATCAGAAAAAAGTTGGTTCAATCAGAATATATTTTCGGCAACTCACTATTAAAAATGGCTATTTCCGGGCTACAGAGGACCTCAAATGGGGTGCAGAACACTTTGCCTTGCCGTAATACACATAGGGAGTGTGCATGTGGTAGTGAAATAATACTATTATTCATTATGACATGCAGATTACAGGCATCGCTATTAGAATCACTGTCGCAGAGCGGCACAATGACTGAGTCTGGATATGGCAGCAGGGTCGGGAGACCATAAGGCATCACAATTGCTTACTGTGATGATCTCAATTGAAAGACTATGAAATGACTTCTTAACTCTCCCTACCTGCCTGCCTGCAGTGATGCGGTCTTGAGGTGAATGGATTTCACCTGTGCTGTTCTGTATTGTCAGTAACGCTGATTAGTGACCACACAGTGTCTGCTCTCTCTAGCCAGAACGAATGTGGGCTTGAGGTGAATGGATTCACCGCTGTAAAGATCTGTGTTTTCAGTAACGATGATTAGTGCGCACGCACAGTCTCTGCTCTCTGGAAATGTCCGTCTTTGGCAATGGCTGCTGAATATATAGGGCTGTGACATCACAGGGCTGGCTGCTGATAGGCTGCATGATGCCATGTGATTCAGGGTGATCCCACCCACCCGCCTTCCCAGAAGCTGCTGGTCCATAGCAAAGATCATCTGTGATGTCACCAAAGGGTACTGTTTTCCTGTAATGTAACATAGTTCATAAGGTTGAAAAAAGACCAAAGTCCATCAAGCTCAACCTATGTCCCTAATGAGTCTCTACTGAGTTGATCCAGAGGAAGGCAAAAAACCATCTTACTAGCAGTAAAAATTCCTTCCCGACTCCAAATATGGCATCAGAATAAATCCCTGGATCAACGTTCTGTCCCTATAAATCTAATATCCATAACCTGTAATGTTATTACTCTCCAAAAATCAATTCAGGCCCATTTTGAACTATTTTACCAAGTTCACCATAACCACCTCCTCTGGGAGAGAGTTCCACAGTCTCACTGCTCTTACAGTAAAGAACCCCTGTCTGTGCTTGTGTAGAAACCTTCTTTCCTCTAAATGTAGAGGATGCCCCCTTGTTATAGATACAGTGCTGGGTATAAATAGGTCATGTGGGCTCCTGTGCATGTGCCAGGACCTTTTGAGGAATATATTTTAAAATAAAGTAATTGAATAAATCCATGCAACTCCTCATCTGTTAGTATACATAAACAAAGAGCATTTATATTAGAATAAGGAAGATCTGGCCTGAAACTTCATGAATTGATGTATTGCAAAGGTGGCATCTATTACATTGCCATGTTTAATGCCACTGAGTATTTCTTTGAGTCCCATGTTGCACACAATGTTTGTCCATGATTTAAGGGTTAAAAAAAGACCAGAGTAAATCAAGCTTAACCCAGAACCCTACTGTGCTGATCCAGAGGAAGGCAAAAAAAAAAAAAAAAAGAGGCTGATACCAATATTCCCATTACAGAGGAAAAATTCCTTCCAGACTCCAATGTGGCATTCAGAATAAATCCCTGAATGTTATGTCCCCATAAATTTAATTTCCATAACCTGTATTATTATATGTTTACAGAAAAACATCCAGGCCCCCCTTGAACTTTTTTATTGAGTCAGACATCACAACATCATGTGGCAGAGAGTACCATAGTCTCACTACTCTTACAGTAAAGAATCTCTGTCTATGATGATGATGAAACCTTCTTTCCTCTAGACATAGAGGAAGCCCCATGGTCATGGTTATCAGCCTAGATATAAAAAGATCACTACAAAGATCTCTGTACTGTCCATTCATATATTTGTATATTGTGATCAGATCGCCCCTAAGACGTCTTTTCTCGAAAACTAAATAACCTCAAGCTTGATAACCTGTCTCGGTCCTGTAATTGTTCACAGTATTCCATGTGCGGTCTGACTAATGATTTCTGCAGAGTTACAGCTATTCTCCTATCATGTGCCTCTATGCCTCTCTTGATACATCCCATGACTTTGTTAGCCTTGGCAGCAGCTGCCTGGCACTGGTCACTAAAGTTAAGCTTACTGTTCATCAGTACCCCCAAGTCCTTTGTGTTAGTAGTTTTACCCAGTGTTTTGTTATTTAGCACATAATAGTTCATTTTAAAACTATGGATGAGAAAGGCAGGGCAGGCACTAAAGCTGGGCTAACAGGGGTTAATGAAACAGTGTGTGAAATGGAATAGCGCAGAGGTATATGGATGAATTAACTCCAGGGAGTACCAATCAATATCCAGAAATAGTAAATGCCATATAATGGTAGAAGAAAGTAGATTGCACTCACCCAATGGGAATATAAAATGTCCTCTTTATTAGGTGATCACTTAAAGGGGTACTCCCGTGGAAAACTTTTTTTTTTTTTATATCAACTGGTGCCAGAAAGTTAAGCAGATTTGTACATTACTTCTATTAAAAAAATCGTAATCCTTCCAGTACTTTTTAGGAGCTATATGCTACAGAAGAGATGCTTTACTTTTTAGATTTCTCTGATGTCATGACCACAGAGCTCTCTGCTGACCCCTGCTGTCCATTTTAGGAACTGTCCAGAGCAGGAGAAAATCCCCATAGCAAACATATGCTCCTACTCTGGACAGTTCCTAAAATGGACAGCAGAGGTCAGCAGAGAGCACTGTGGTCATGACATCAGAGAAATCTAAAAAGTAAAGCATTTCCTCTGTAGTATACAGCCCCTTTTCCATGGGAGTACCCCTTTAAAACATTCCAAAGTGAGGGTAGAGAGATGCGGTCAGCATGAGCTGACTGACCGGCCTCGGCCGGTCAGTCAGTTTATGCTGACCGCATCTCTCTACCTTCATTTTGGAATGTTTTAAGTGATCATCTAATAAAGAGGATGTTTTATTTTCTCCATTGGGTGAGTGCAATTGGAAATTTTCCTATCCTAGGTGACGGAAAATTTGGATTTTAATAAAGACAAGACGCGAGTATTATGCTTTAACTTCTTCTTACTGTCTCAGCAGCAAATAGATACTGTGTGAATTAAAGAAAAAATGTTACAAATAAAATGTATATAACTGTGCAACCTAGGCTGCAACCAAGAATGATGGCACATTACTATAACCAATCAGGTAGCATCATAGGTGATAAAAGTCCTTGACACACAGGTAACTCCCTTCTTCTTTGCGAAATATTAACAGGAACAAAACTGGAAATGGAACATCAGAGGAAGATTAAGAAAATGACAAAACCATGAAGATCCATTCGTGTTAAAACGGAAAGGTGATTGAAGTTCACTGTGGAGCTATTGAAACAAAAATAAAAAATACAGAATTATAGGGATGGGTTCAGGGAGGGATAATACTCGTGTCTTGTCTTTATTAAAATCCAAATTTTCCGTCACCTAGGATAGGAAAATTTCCAATTTTAAGGCAAGACAAGATGCTTCGTATTATGCTAGTTTAAAGCTAGAATAAAATACAACATTATATAATATGAAATAAATCATCCATTAAACTACAGTAATAGCATAGACACATGGGATTCAGGTCTGAAATAAAAGGTCTTGAATGTAGAATCAGAAGCCCAGTTGGCTGCTTTTAATAGGTCTGAAAGAGAAGCACCAGATTGAAAGAGTTTAGTGGAGACAGCACTCCTAGTAGAATGAGCAGTACATTTTGAGATATTAATGCCAGCAAGATGCATTGTTTGTTTGACCCATCTAGCAAGAGTGGGAGAAGAGACAGGAGCATGTGGTTTGCAAAAGGAGATTAACAATTGAGAAGAAGAAGGAATTCTGAGAGGTTCTGTTCTGGATTCATAAGAACGAAGACAGCGGACGACGCAGAGTTTTTCATGATGCTGAAAAGAAGGATAGAAGACGGATTGAAGATTGGATTGAAGATTGAAGAAAACAATGTCTGCAAGAAATATCCAAGGATCTGACATCAGAAACTCGTTTGACAGAGATTAGACATAATAAAGTCGTAAGTTTGAAGGAAAGAAATTTTAGAGATAACAAATCATTGTCTTCCCAGGAAATGAACATATCCAGAATCAAATTCACATCCCATGCAGAAGTGTATTTGGGTAAAGGTGGTCTACGGAAGCGGATGCCTTTGAGAAGTTGGCAAACTAGCGGATGTCTACCAACCGGAATAGAGTCAATAGGAAGGTGTTTGGAAGAGATAGCCGATCGGTAAAGATTAATGGTTCTATAGGCTTTGCCAGCGTCAAAAGAAGCTGACAAGAAATTTAAGATGTGATGTATAGGTGCCTGTACGGGATCCAGATGTCGTTGATCGCACCAATGAGACCAAAGTCCCCAGGCTGATATGTAAGCAGATTTGGTACCTGGGGCCCAAGCGTCTGAGAGGATATCTTGAGTAGATTTTGAGAATTGGAGGTCAGGTCTTGTTGACCTGAGATTAACCAAGCCACCAGAGTTAGTTGGTCTGAGGGAATCAAAGGATGGTAATTCCCTTGAGGATCCAGAAGGAGATCCTGAAAGGTAGGGAGGAGACGAGGAAAATTGATGCAAGAGGAGATGCAAGATTTGAGGGAACCACGGTTGGGTTGGCCATAGTGGGGTGATGAGGACTAGTGTGGCCTTCTGAATGGAAGTTTGAAACAGGACCCGGGGAATGAGGTTAGAGAATGGGGGAAACGCGTAGAGAATCTTCTGAGGCCAAAATTGAAGGAAGGCATCCACGCCTAAAAGCCTCTGGGACCGGGCGCCAGCTGAAAAATAGGGGAAGTTGAGTGTTGAGACGGGAAGGGAAAAAATCCATGTGAAGAGGACCCCATAAAGAATTTATCGATTTGAAGACTAGAGGATGAAGCGTCCAATCGCTGGAATCCGTCAGATAACGGGAATACCAATCCGCTACCGAATTGGAGATTCCCGGCAGATATTCCGCCTTCAGGATGATGTCCCTGTCCAGACAGAAATGCCAAAAATCTTTGGCAAAATCCACAAGAATTTTGGAATTCTAAATGATTGATGTATTGGACAGCGGAAATATTGTCCATGCGAAGGAGGATACAACAATGGAATAAATGTTTAGCAAAACTTTTTAAAGCAAAAAATCCCGCTAGTAATTCCAAACAGTTCATATGTAGTAGAGATTCCGATGGAGACCATTTTCCGCCAGAAGAAAGGGAAGCGTGGCGAGCTCCCCATCCGGAAAGACTCGCATCTGATTCGATGATGTCTGCATTCGGATGGAAAATCGCTTTCCCGTTCCAGGACTCTATGTTAGTGAGCCACCAAAGAAGTTCTTCTTTGGCTTCTGAAGAAAGGGGAATTCCGTCGGAATAACCGAGACCTTCCCTTAGATGCCGAATCTTCAGACGTTGGAGAGCTCTGTAAAGAAGAGGAGCTGGAAAAATGGCTTGAATGGAGGCTGAAAGGAGACCCACGATTCGAGCTATTGTCCTCAGAGAAATTAAATCCTTGCGGAGAACCTGACGGATCTCCTTCCGAATAGTTTTTAGTCTTCTTGGGGGAAGACTTAATGTGGTCGAACGGGTGTTGATCATGAACCCCAAAAACTCTAGTTCCTGTGATGGAACTAGAACCGACTTCTTGAAATTTATGAGAAAACCTAGTTGAGTCAAAAGAGTTATCATCCAATTCATATGGAGCAAAAGTAACTCTTTTGATTGGGCCATGAGAAGTAGATCGTCGAGATAAATGATTAAACGTACCCCTCGACTTCTGAGAGAGGCTACCACTGGTTTCAACAGTTTTGTAAAACACCAGGGGGCTGAGGATAGGCCGAAGGGAAGGCAAGTGAATTGCCATTTTTGGTTCTACCAAAGGAATTGTAAAAACATTTGAGAAGATGGATGGATTGGAACTGTTAGATATGCATCCTTTAGATCTATCTCTATTAACCAATCGTGTTTTAATAGGATGTCTCTCAGTAGATGAATGCCCTCCATTTTGAAGTGGCGATAGACTACGAGATTGTTTAGGAGTCTCAGATTGATCACAGGTCTGTGACCTCCGTATTTCCTTTTTACCAGAAATAAATTGCTTATGAAACCCGGAGAGTGAAAAGATATTTGAGTTATTGCTCGTTTGGAAGCCAGTTCCTTGACTTCCTGGTCTATTAGAGAATTGTCTCATAGGGAAAAATGTATCAGATGGGGAAGATATGTTCGGATAGGAGGGGCTACAAATTCTATTTGGTAACCGTTGACTGTGTTTAGTATCCAAGAGCCGGACGTAATCATAATCCAATTGTGGGAAAAATACAGGGGTCTTCCCCCTAATGGGATATCTGGGAAAGAAGACAGAGGTAGAGGTAGACTTACCTGTGGGGGGTCTGGATCGGGAATAACCTCTCTGACCTCGTGCTCTCCATGGTCTGTCCCTGTAAGGAAATAAGGGGGAGGAGCATAGGAGGGAGCTGCAATTTGAGTGGTTGGTTGGGAGTAGGAGCCTTTAGGATATTTATTTTGGGAGCCTCGGACGGAAAAGCGGCCCCGTCCTCTTCCGGCCTTGGCAAAAACCTTTTGAGAAAAAACTTACTTCATCGGGCCTTGTTTAAAGATGAAAAGAGGCCCACATATTTATTTAACTCTCTTAGGAAATCCTCCCCGAATAGCATCCCCTTGGTGGGGTTAGGAGGTTCAGTTGTAGCCAAATTGGTCAGCTGAGGGTCTATTTTCATTAGTATAGACCTTTTTCGCTCGGTGGATAAAGCGTTGGCATTACCAAAAATGCATATGGCTCTTTGAGCCCAGCCTTTGAGGGTCTCAGTATCCACAGGTGTATTTGAAGTGGAAGCTGCCTCGGCCAAATCAAGTATTTTAGTAAGTGGTCAAAGCAAATCCATTAATTTGTCCTGACAGGACTTAAAGCTTCGGTCTACACCCTTTTTTGGTTTTTTTCCCGTCTTAAACAAAAATTTTGACAGGAGTGGGTCTAATTCTGGGGTGCAGGAGGCATTATTAGGGAAAGTAGTGCGAGGACATTCAGCCTTCAATTTATTCCGAGATGGGCGGTCTAAAGGTTTATTAGCCCATGTGTAAAGGAATTCGGCTACTTTTGAATTTGGTAGCCATTCCCCAATCTTGGGTGGCATATCAAAGAGGGGTCAAAATAAGATTCCCCTATTTCAGATTGCATAGCATCTTCCTGGGTACAAGGGTCATCATGATCCGAGTCACTTTCTCCCGAGACATATAAGATCTCATCTACATCCTCAATGCTTGAATCATCTGATTCTTCAGAAGAGGATACTCAGAAAGAGTTTGGTTTAGCTCTAAAAGCTGAGATCTTAGCCCTATTTGATTGTGCTGGTGAGGCAAGTGGTTTGTTAGATCCACTACTAGTTGCGTCTAATTTAGATGCAATAGTATGAGTTTGTAAATTGTCCTGGCGTACTCCTGAAAAATTCTTTATATTTTTTGAGCAGTATGGGCCGTCAGAGGTATGGCATTTTTTACTTTTCGCCTTTCAAGGGGCTTTTAACCCTTTAGCAAGTTGAGAGGCCGATTCTTTTGGAGACCAATATTGGTCAGATGGCGTGTGAGGAGGTAACACTCCTGAAGTCGCTGCATTGGAGCGAACTATTGCCATGGAAATGGATTTCTCAATAGATTCCTGTAAGGCTGAGACTGTAGATTGAACTACAGTATGAAGGGATTTGGACACAGAGGCGTCCAGTAAAGATTGTAAATCAGACTGGGCTGCATTTTCTGCAGAATTGGTTTTATTTTCATCAGACATGTTAGAAACCAGGAGAAACAATAGGAGGAAAGGAAATGTATATAATAAATATAGTTAAGGTAAATAAATTATAATAAAAAATTAATAAATTTAATAAAATGTGTAAGTATATGAAATATGACAGAAGTATTAATTAATGAATGTATAAATTAATAGAATAATATCCAAACAGAATTAAATAATATATATACATATATATATATATATATTTTTTTTTTTTTTTAAAGAAAATGAATATTGTATAGCAAATGTAGAATAAATGAATTTCCTTAGAAAAACTAAGAATTAGCCACCGGGTGGTAGCAGAAGCTGGAGTACCGTATATACTCGAGTATAAGCCGACCCGAGTATAAGCCGAGACCCCTAATTTCAACCCAAAATCCCAGGAAAAGTTATTGACTCGAGTATAAGCCTAGGGTGGGAAATACCTCATCCCCCCCTGTCATCATCCAGACCCGTCATTAACATCCTCATCATCCCCTTGTCATCATCCCACACATCCCCCCTTCATCATCCCCTTGTCATCATCCCACACATCCCCTTATCATCCCACACATCCCCCCTTCATCATCCCCTTGTCATCATCCCACACATCCCCTTATCATCCCACACATCCCCCCTTCATCATCCCCTTGTCATCATCCCACACATCCCCCCTTCATCATCCCCTTGTCATCATCCCACACATCCCCTTATCCCACACATCCCCCCTTCATCATCCCCTTGTCATCATCCCACACATCCCCTTATCATCCCACACATCCCCCCTTCATCATCCCCTTGTAATCATCCCACACCCCCCCCCTTCATCATCCCCACCCCCCTTCATCATCCCCACACCCCCCCCCCCTTCATCATCCTCTTCTCATCATTCGCCCTCAGTGGTCTTCAACCTGCGGACCTCCAGAGGTTTCAAAACTACAACTCCCAGCAAGCCCGGGCAGCCATCGGCTGTCCGGGCTTGCTGGGAGTTGTAGTTTTGAAACCTACGGAGGTCCGCAGGTTGAAGACCACTGCGGCCTTCAACATGCGGACCTCCAGAGGTTTCAAAACTACAACTCCCAGCAAGCCCGGGCAGCCATCGGCTGTCCGGGCTTGCTGGGAGTTGTAGTTTTGAAACCTCCGGAGGTCCGCAGGTTGAAGACCACTGCGGCCTTCAACATCATCCCGCCCCCTCTCACCCCCTTTAGTTCTGAGTACTCACCTCCGCTCGGCGCTGGTCCGGTCCTGCAGGGCTGTCCGGAGAGGAGGTGGTCCGGTGAGGAGGTGGTCCGGGCTGCTATCTTCACCGGGGGCGCCTCTTCTCCGCGCTTCCGGCCCGGAATAGAGGCGTTGCCTTGACAATGACGCATAAGTACGTTGGCAATGAACGCACCTGTCGTTGTCACGGCAACGTGACTATTCTGAGGCCGGGCCCGAAGCGCTTAGAAGAGGCCTCCCCGGTGAAGATAGCAGCCCGGAACCAGTATCCCACCGGACCACCTCCTCTCCGGACAGCCCTGCAGGACCGGACCAGCGCCGAGCGGAGGTGAGTACTCAGAACTAAAGGGGGTGAGAGGGGGCTGGATGATGTTGAAGGCCGCAGTGGTCTTCAACCTGCGGACCTCCGGAGGTTTCAAAACTACAACTCCCAGCAAGCCCGGACAGCCGATGGCTGCCCGGGCTTGCTGGGAGATGTAGTTTTGAAACCTCTGGAAGTCCGCAGGTTGAAGACCACTGCGGGTGGGGGAGTCCACTCGAGTATAAGCCGAGGGGGGTGTTTTCAGCACGAAAAATCGTGCTGAAAAACTCGGCTTATACTCGAGTATATACGGTATATATATAATAACAGGAATTGAAGCAAATTATACACTTTTTCTCAATATTAAAGGATATAGTGCACCGGAGTACAGAGACGCGTCTGACGAGCTCTCACAGTCTGAGGAGAATGCCGGAGCCCGCGAAGTTTGACAGGAGAGGACCTCACTGACAGCACGTCTCGCGAGACTTGGAGCGAGCGTTCGCAAGGAGCGCTCGAGCCTGGAGACGGTCGCGTGCCGAGAACAACAATGGCGGCGGAGACGCAGAAGAGACTGGTAAATAGCACCAACGAAGGTTGCTGAGGTAAATAATGCCAAAGAATGATGACTAGGGAAAAGTTGTAGTGAACGGAGCGTAAGGAGGAGTATATATGATAACGGAATGAGATATGAAGGAAAAGCAATGGCGGAATATTATGAATATTATATATGGATTAAGGGAATATAGGAAAATAGAATTGGATGATAAAATTCAGAAATAAACTACAGAAATAGAAGGAAGGAAATAATTATGATATTAAAAATATATAAGATAAAGGAAAAAAGTTCTGATAAGAACTTTATAAGGATAGGTGAATGGGATTAAAACAAATTAAATTAAGAAATAAATGAAATGAAGGGAATAAAGGAGATTAATAATTGAAATACTAAAATATAATTAGATATTTGAAAGAAAAATGATGAGAAATGTAACACTTACCTTGATACTCTGCTGAGCAGCAAAGAAGGAGGAAGTTACCTGTGTGTCAAGGACTTTTATCACCTATGATGCTACCTGATTGGTTATAGTAATGTGCCATCATTCTAGGTTGCAGCCTAGGTTGCCCAGTTATATACATTTTATTTTCTACATTTTTTCCCTTAATTCACACAGTATCTATTTGCTGCTGAGACAGTAAAAAGAAGTTAAAGCATAATACGAAGCGTCTTGTCTTGCCTTAAAATCTACTTTCTTCTACCATTATAAAATAGTACATTTTGTTTTTAAGGCCCAAGTGCATAACCTTGCATGCAGCTTTGCTATTTGGTAGAATTAGTAAAGCAAAGAAGCCTGACCAATCCTTCCAGACTGCTGAAACAAGGTAGAGATATTGTCAAGCAGTTTGTTGTATGCTTGTGGCAATCTTTCCAGGATCGCTGCTCTTCTGCTGATGTGACACTGCACCAGACCAGGCCAATGAGCAGCAAGGTTGCTGTGTAAGGGAAAAGTGACCTTAATTTTTGTTTGGTCTGATATCTGGAATCTGAACTAACTTTACTGTAAAGGGTATGAATACATTTTAGGAAATAGCAATTGTTTGGATGGAACATTCACATACTTGTATATAGTGTATACCTCTAGTATGACATGTAGATCTATGACACTATATAATGATATATATAGCCATAATCTGTGCTGCAATCCTTCACATTACATATGCATATGCTCCTCTGTCTTGATTTTGGATTTCCCCTAGAGAAAAGGCTTTGTGGCTGTGATGCCCACAAAATAATGTGGTTTTTATGTCATCCAGTATTTCAGGAAGGAACACTTTAATGATCTGTTATAAAAAAAGATCTGTTTTCTTGCATTCATAAAATGTGAACGTTCTTTTCCAGATGCAGAGATACAAATTATCAGAGTACACAGACTGTTATATACAGCGACTGAGACAAAGACATGAAATATTTTTTATAGAAAGGAGCTGAGTAGATTGTAAGTGGTGGCTTGAGAAGAATACACATTACAGTATATGATAGATAATTAAATAATGGATAATTAGAGAGCAAATCAATGCATCTGACTTTTATTTATTTTCTTTAAGTAAACGTTCCCTCCAATTCACTTTCTTTTCTGTAATCCTGATATCCTAATATCTTTTTTAGGGGTCAATAATAATTTTTTTCTAATATATACTGTAGCTCCAGATATGTGACATAAACAATTAAAGGCTATGTTCACACACAGTTTTTTTTTTTTTTTTTACCAGTATTTCCAGTTTTCTATATGGCTGGAAATACTGTCCACAAGAACTGCTGATTAAAAAAAAAATTGTCCATAATAAATGATATGTCACTTAATGATGATGAAGAAAATCTCCAGCTCGATGCAGATCAGTATGCCATCTTTATTAGACTTCGAAGGTACATGGAACACAGGTAAAACAGGATGTTACGTATTTCGGCCAGGTGCTTGCCTTAGTCATGCCAAGTCACTTATAATTCAGACAGAAACTGCCCTGAAAACACCTTTAGGGTAGGAACACACATTGCAAATAGTGCCCATGCACACTACGGAATTTCTGTCAATAGAATTCCGCTACACAGTTTCCACTTCTGTCAATGGGATTCCGCTACACAGTTTCCACTTCTGTCAATGTAAATAAATAGATTAAAAAATCCCTTGATAGCAGCTCAGTCAATCCTACATTTGTACCCTTTTGATACAACAGTGATATGCGTATATTATATACACTCCAAGTGAGCAGTGTATAGACTCCTCCCCTATCCCATTTGGGGTATCAGTAATGTATTAGGCTCCCGCCTCTCTTTTTTGTTCCCCTTTTTCTCTTCCAATTTCACTTCTGTCAATGGGATTCCCATGCTGAGTGCGCACTACAAAATTGCAGGCGTGGAACTTTCTAATGCTTACATTCATCCGTCGAAAGAGTGAACATGTTCATTCTTTTGGTGGAATGCCAAATGAAATGCATTACTGGCTATGGGAACCGGTGTGAGGTGCGAACTTGTGCCCCGTGCAAAATTGCTTCTGCTCCTCTCCTCAGCTCTTCAAAGATTTCCGAAGCTAAAGCTGGGGGGAGGTTCAGAGCGAAGACAGAGCAGGGGGAGAGAGGACATACACGCCTCCCTCATCTCCCCTCCCTCTGCTTCGCCTGCCTTTGGAGAACACAGGTTTGCAAGGGCATAGCTAAGGTAGAGCAGAGGGAGATAGGAGGTACATATGACTCCCTCCTCATCTCCCCTTCTCAGCCCCGCCAGGTCGTCATGCGGTTTTTGCAAGTAGGCTTGGAGCACGGACAGCGCGGGCCGTATCTGGGGAAGTGCAGATCAAAAGGAGTGAAGGTAGAGGGTCCAGCTCACAAAAATAGGTAAAACTTAGCTTTTACTTCACATAGTTAAAAACATGGAACAAAAAGAAAACAACAAAAACCCCATGGGTGTGCTAAAATGAACTCCGACGCGTTTTGAACTTGCTAACAGTTCTTAGACATGACTAAGAACTCTTAGCAAGTTCGAAACGCGTCGGCGTTCATTTTAGCACACCCATGGGGTTTTTGTTGTTTTCTTTTTGTTCCATGTTTTTAACTATGTGAAGTAAAAGCTAAGTTTTACCTATTTTTGTGAGCTGGACACTCTACCTTCACTCCTTTTGATCTGCCCATACAAACCTGCGTTCTCCGAAGACCACTTATGGCAGCGGAATTCTGCTGGTGGAATGGACGTCCGCCCAAACAAACAAAACAGTGTCTGGCAGGGTTATTTTAAGGGGGCTCAGTGTGTGGCAGGTTTATAATGATTATTGTTCTTATACAGAGGATGAGGATGTACGTACAGGGTGAGGAACCAATGATGTCTGGCGTCAAACTCTGCAGAGAAGATGTAGCTGGAAGAAGACCTGGTGCCTGGACAGGATGAAGAAAAAAAGGAAAAGAAAGACAACAGAGAATAGATCACTCACATTACTGATATCATTGTGTCTTCTCCTGACTGTTCCATCAGAGCTGTAGTCACATGTAAGTTCTGCAGTGATGATGGGTGAAACTGTACCCCAATCTGTAGCTCTACAGCTGTTACAAAACTGCAACTTCTGTCACACCTGAAGCTCTGCAGGCATGATGGAAGTTGTAGCATTGCAACAACTGGAGAGCCACTTGAACCAATCGGATTTTAGACTTTGTAGCCCATTTTATTTTGGTAGGGGTCTGAATGTTGAGACCCCCACCCAGAAAAATGGACTGCATAGTCTAATATGCCTGGGTCTATTTTAGGTCCCTGGCTATGCCCGTGCAAACCTGCATTCTCCGAAGGCAAGTGGAGATGAGGGAGGCGTGTATGCCCTCTCTTCCCCTGCTCTGTCTTCGCTCTGGCTTTGCCCCAGCTCTAGCTTTGGAAATCATTGGAGAGCTGAGGGGGAGAGCAGAAGCAATATTTCACAGGGCACAAATTTGCACCACATCGGCAATGTCCATGAGGTCCTAGCACTGACTGATTCAATTGGTGCCAGCTGCCCTCAGAATCTCTGCCGTACTGTACCTAGACCCATATGCTGAAGATTTTTTAAGCAGAAAATGTGCCGAAGTGGATCCAACTGGAAGAGGAAATATCAAGGACAATTTTATACTTTCCCCATACCTGCTAAAACCCCTTTTGCCACATTTTCTGCTGCAGAAAATCTGGAGCATATCTGAAGTGTGTGTTCGTACCTTAAGGGATTGTTCATACTTCCAGGATCTACTATGAGTTTCCTACTGTGAGTTTAAAGGAAAACTGTCAGCAAGTTCACCCACACAAAACCCAGTATATTGGGTTATAGTGTGGGTGAACAGGAGTCTGTAACGTGCTCACTTACTTGGTAAAGTTTTGTTTTGGCCGAGCTTGTGTCCTCTAAAGTATCCACCATCCATCCCGGTTTTGCGTGCAGCAAGCGGGTCCCCAGCCATCAATCTTACTTTGTACTCCGGATGCAGGCGCCCAAAGCCCGTCCCTCTTGTCGCATATTCATTTTCTGCTTCTTCACGTCCTAATGACGTGGAGTTATCCGCCCCTTAAGCACTGAGATCTGTCTTCCGAGCGTAGGCACTGTTATTTTTACCCAGCTCTCCGTCCTGATGACGTGAGAGCTGTGCGTCCTCAGAACTTCTGTGCGTTTCGAAACTGCGCATGCGCTCAGAAGACATCTTGCAGCACTTAGGGGGGCAGATAACTCCACGTCATTAGAATGTTGAGAAGCAAAAAATGAATATGCAACAAGGGGGGCAGGCTTCGGACGCCTGCCTCTGGAACACAAAGTAAGATTGCCGGTGGGGGACCCGCCTGCTGTGTGCAAAACCGGGATGGATGGCTGACACTTTAGAGGACGCAAACTCAGCCAAAACAAAACTTTACTAAGTAAGTTAGCATGTTACATACTCCTGTTCACCCACACTATAACCCAATGTACTGGGTTTAGTTTGGGTGAACTTGCTGACAGTTTTCCTTTAAGCTGTGGCAGTTTTTCTGCATAAACTTGCAGCAGGAATAGATCCCACCAGTGTAAATGTACCCTCAGGGTATGTTCACATGTGCATACTTATAACTGGTTATATAATATTGTACCTAGTGAGCTCTACGATAATTCTTTCTCCTCAGATAAATTGATAGTTATTTTTTATTGGACTTTAGCTGTGTATTTTTCTTCCCTTTTATTGTTTATTTGTTACATGGGAGCTTAGATAATATTTAGATAATATCAATTCATTGTAAGGACCCACTGATCTGGTGAGTTCTTTTTGTGTATTTTCATATATTTTGGTAATGCGCAGATGCAGTGGGCCCCTTGGTACAGGGATTTGTGTGTGCCCATTGAGAACCAAGTAAGTCATCATGTGAATAGTGGTATAACCCAAATCTGTCTTCCGGAAAGGATCGGGATGACATAGTTGTGGGGAGTGTTCAGGGAAGAGCATGGAAGCCATGTTTGATACGTTTCACTGCTGATTACTGTTAGATAATTATTGCGATTTACATGCATATAAAAATGGGACCTATATGATTTGGGGTCACTCCTGAGGAAGCAGAACACATGGAGACCCAACACTCCCCTGGGTAGAATGACCCCCAAGATAGAATATGTATTATTCTCATTGATTTTTATATTGTCTACCCTGGTTACGTCTTCTTTTTGGGTCCTGCACAGTGAGTGATGTCTCTACACCTATTTGGGTGTGCGGATGTTTAATTATTTTGTTTTAAGTGTTTTAGCTGACTACCATTTTCTATGGCATTTGCACTTTGTGAATATGTGTCCATTTTCATAATTGTATATTTATTAAAAATTGATATTGGTCATTTATGGAATGTGCAGCCCTGTTTTTTTTTTTTTGTTTTGTTTTTTGGTGCTTGCTTTTTGGTTTCATGATTGTTCTTTACCATGTGGACTAGCATTCTGTTTTTCAGTGGTGCCCACGTCTGTTTTTGTAAAACTCTTCTTTATAGTCAGCAATGGTTGTGGCAATAGAAAGCTTTTATCCACCATTGACCCGATTTTGCTGAAATGAATTTGTTGGCATACTGTAGGATACAATGTCTCCCTGTAGAACACGTTTAACACTTGTAGTTGTCACCTCACAGTGCGATAGAAATGAACAAACTTCCCTGAGCGCCCATCATCCCTCTCTGTAGCCAGCTGTCATGATGATGAGCTCTATCTAGATCTACACCCCAGAGTGCTGGCCTAAAAAACACATACTGACACAGTCCAGTTCTTTGCATTGACATTACATTGAGCTGTTATGGTTTAGACTTTATGTGGCTGCTTGCTGTGTATGTTCTGGCTCTCCTGGGACACTTTTACATTGCATTGTTACTGGGAAATAATTTATCAATCTCTCCCTCCGATTCTCTTGTGTGTACTGTGCAAGCATTTCTTGCTGTTTTTCTTTAAAAAAACAAAACAAAAAAAAAAAACATCCACATGCTTTCAGGAAAACTGTCAAAAATGAAGCAGCGCATTACTCTTGTGTTGTTGGTTACTAAAAAAAACATTGTGATACAACGATTCAATCTACTGTACAATGTGTTGTAATATGCTTTTCATTCAGTAGGAAGTGTAGAAAACTCAGTCTCCATCTTCACCTCCTTCTCTTTCTTGACGAAAAGCACAAATCATGACTGCCTTCACGCATGGGACAATTTTTTTTGCCACCCATTGAAATCAATGTGAGTAAAATGCTGTAGATAGAGCATGTTATACAGAAATGGCAAGTGTGAACACGAGCTAACATTGATGGTGAAATAAATGATTACATATATACTGGCACTGAAGACCTGTTGAATATATAGGCAAAAACTGAGGAAGTCTATACTGTATTTTTCGTCCTATAGGACGCACCGGCGTATAAGACGCACCCAATTTATAGGTGCAAAATCTAAAAAAAATAAAGATTTTGAACCCAATAGTGGTCTTCAATCTGCGGACCTCCAGATGTTGCAAAACTACAACTCCCAGCATGCCCGGACAGCCGTTGGCTGTCCGGGCATGCTGGGAGTTGTAGTTTTGCAACATCTGGAGGTCCGCAGATTGAAGACCACTGCATAGGAGGTAATACTCACGTGTCCCCGCCGCTCCGGACCCGTCACCGCTGCCCTGGATGTCGCTCCATCACTGTCGCTGTGTCCCCGTCGCTCCGGAACATCTCTGCTGCCGGCCGGGTATCCTTGCTCTCCGTCGCCGCTATCACGTCGTTACGCACGCCGACGCGCGTACGCGACGTGATGACGAGGAAGGAGAGCGCCGGCCATACAGGGGATCCCTGAACGGAGAAGACACCGAGGAGGTAAGGTCCCTCTTGGTGTCCTGTAAGCACTAACCCGGCTATTCAGTCGGGCGTTTCGGGACCGCCGCGGTGGTCCCGAATAGCCCGACTGAACAGCCGGGTTAGTGTCACTTTCCCTTCGCGGTGATGCCCTGTATTAACCCTTCAGACGCGGCGATCAAAGCTGACCGCCGCATCTGAAGGGTTAATACAGGGCATCACCGCGATCGGTGATGTCCTGTATTAGCCGCGGGTCCCAAGCCGTTGATGGCCGCAGGGACAGCCGCGATAGGGGTGTATTCGCCGTATAAGACGCACCGACTTTTCCCCCCCAGTTTTGGGGAAGAAAAAGTGCGTCTTATACGGCGAAAAATAAGGTAAGTAGTTTAATAGAAGCTCAGTATAAAATATGTTGGTTACCTCGCCCACAGGGCTCTTGAGGGCAAGAGAACATCAATACTATAAAAATATCTGAGTGATTAATAATTGAAGAAAAAATGTATTAAAAAGATAAAGTAATAAAACAATATAATAATGCAAAGATCGTACTGCAATTTGTACAAAGAACGCGTCCATAAAATGAATTGGGAAAAAGCTTTTTATGTGGGGCCCATTTCCAGTTATCTTGAAAAGAATGTCGATTGTGTAACAGTTCCTGTAATGTAAAGGGAGCTGTGGATTCTGTACAAGTATGTCCGCAATATTCAGAATATTGTCATACCCGTCTATGTTATAGATTGCTCCTGTGGCCGGATAGTTTGATAAGGAGATGCCAACTGCTACTAGACTTTCGCTCATAGGCTGAAATACAATTTACAATAGTGTTTTCTTTGGTACACTGTACCGCTCACCGAGTTGTGCATGCAGGACTTCAGGTTTTTGCACAGTACGTGGCTGTCAGAGATTCCCAGTGTGGGCCGATTGTACGTACAGACCACAGTGATGGAAAGATGCATTAAAGTCTCTTGTTGTCTCTGGGTGCAACTGGAATACAGCATTTGTTAGAGCGATGTGCAGCTTTATTGGGTCAATATCCTCTGGCGACGTCCTCCTAGCAGAGGAGCGTGGCTTGTTTTTTGTCTCTTCTTTTGTGAATAAGGAGGTGGGGTGGTACCCTTAGAAGCCATCCTCAGAAGTCATCTGATTGCTTGCTATGGGCAACTGGTCAACTTCTCTTTTGCACAGGTTTTGATAAATCTCCCCCTGTATACCTCCCTGAGCCTTAGATGTGCATGACCTTGTCACTGGTTTTCTGGTTGTCTTTCCCTTAACGACTTTTGGTAAGCACTAACAGTATGGGAAGAGTATGCTCTGACATTGTATATTGTGCTTTTATAGCTGGTGTTTGGCTGAAGGATCATGTGTTGCTGTGATGACAGCCGGGCCAATCACATCTAGCCTCCACGCCCTTCTCAGGTGGATATAAATTCCCAGCCAGCCTGTTATTCCTGGCTTGTATTTAAATCTCTATGCACTTTTTTCCTGATTCTAGCTTGATCATTCTTGTGTATATTGACCTTTGGCTTTTGTGACTTGACCATTCTCCTGTCTTCCTTATTTGCACTGCGGGCTATCCTGGTTTGATCCAGCCTGTCTGACATTGCTCTGTTGTTTTATCTCTCTGTTTGTCCATTTGCTGTATTGTGCTTCCTAGTTTGTTAACCCATTGTGTCTTGACCTGTTTTCCTGACCTCCGTACAGTTTTGTTTATAGGTTTGGACCTTGTTACGTCCCTGCACATACTCAGTTCAGGGACCGCTGTCGTGTTGAGAATCTGTCACCTTGGGGGGGGGGGGGATACTTAAGTAGGCAGGGAAAGTGGCTGTGGGTCAGCTCAAGACTGCACATATCCCTACTGAACAATATTGCTGTGTTTGACAAATAATTGGCCAGTGTAATAGGGCTAGATGAGACATGGAAGAGACAGATGGAGTGGCTGCAGGAACAAAGTAAGATGCAGTAGGGGTGTAAAAATGTATTTAACTAAGGCTAGGTTCAGACTACGGAATTTCCGCCTGCAATTCCTCTTTGAAATTGCAGTCGGAAATTCCGCTTGCTAAAATGTATAGTGTAGTGAATGGGTTTGCGTTCACAAATTCACATTTGTGAATGGAAAATCCACTTGGAAATTTCCGCCTGAAGAATGGGGTTGCTCTTTCTTCAGGGGAAATACTCGCGGAACACATTGCAGTGTCCGCGCAGTCCTAGCGCCGACTGATTCAGTCAGCGCTGGTCGCACTTGGAATCTCCGGGCGGAAATTTTCTGCCCGGAGATTCTGTAGTCTGAACCTAGCCTAAATGTTTATTTTTTATAACAAAATGTTAATACATTTTTTATAAAGTGTGTGTGTGTTTAACTTTTATTTCTCTTTTATTTCCAAATTTTTTATGTAGTACTACTACTCCCAGCATGGAACACACTGTTCCATGATGGTAGTAGTAGTACCTGTACTATAGACATTTTGCCCCGGGTGTCAGTCTGACACCCGAAGCGATCGTCCATAATATAGCAGAGATGCGGCTCTATACAGCGCTCACATCTCTGCTCTGTTCTATTCACATCACTGGCTGTTCATATTTTCCGCCCAGAGCTGTGATTGGCCGGATGGTTGCAGCCAATCACAGCTCTGAGGAAAATATGAATGAATGAGTGGCCGGCCCGGAGTATAGTGCAGAGATGCGAGCGATGTATACAGCCGCTCCCTCTCTGCTATAGACAGAACGATCGCAGCGGGTGTCAGTAGTGATACCCGCTGTGATCTGTTCTTACCTGCAGGTACTACTACTCCCAACCAATTTCTGACACCCGCTGCGATCTCTCTATTAATGCAGGTACTACAGCTCCCAGCATGGAGCAGAGTGTACTCCATGTTAGGAGTACTAGTACTTGTAGTTAAGGAAAGATCACAGCGGGTATCACTACTGACACCCGCTGTGATCCTCCTGTATAATGTATGGATGCAACGGCCGTTCTTCTATGGTCCCCTGCACTGCCATATATATACACATATTCCTAGAGCTGTGATAGGCTGGAACCATCTGGCCAATCACAGCTCTGCGGGAAATATGAATATGTGTATATATATGTCAGTGCAGGGGACCATAGAATAGCGGCCGCCACATCTATACATTATACAGGAGGATCGCAAAGGGCGATCTGTTAATTAGTACAGGTACTACTACTCCCATCATGGAACAGTGTGTTCCATGCTGGGAGTAGTAGTACTACCTAAAAAAAAATTAAAAAAAAGTGAAAAACACACACACACTACATTTTTATCATTGTCGGCTACATTTTTAGTACTTTACCGGCCCACATAAATTGATCTCTGTTTAAAAATTTATAAACATTTCGTAATAAAAAGATAAATTTTTCCATCACTACTGTATCTTTTTTTTATTATTTTTTTTAATGGTACCCTACGAAATTTTAATAAAAAAGGTATCTCCATCATTTTTTTGGTTCGCTAAAGTCCAAAATAGAATAAAAACCGCCTGCAAAAATGCAAGATTTAAAACCAACATGGCGTTTTTCTTGGCATTTTTGCTCTCCCATAGACTTCTATGGGATGAAAACACCACGATTTCGGGCGATTTGAAAATCCAGCCTCTGAGCCCGAAATTGCTGAAAAATTGGCGTTTTTTATGGAGTTTTTGCAAAAAAAAAAAAAAAAAAAAACTCAGTGAAGTTCCAGCCTTAAGGCTACACAGAAATCTCTCAAATAGGCCACCTCTTTGAGAAGACCATTCCCCAGGGGGCCACTTTTCAATGTCCGTTTGGGTGGTCATCTCAAAGAGGTATTAGAGGGACACTCCGGTGGTCAACGTGTTTTTCCGTTTTTGACTTACACTATTTGTTTTGTTTCATTTCTATTCTTGTTGTTTAGCCTACTCTATTTCCGTTCTTTGTTGTCTTTTTATCCCCCACTTTGTTTTCCTATCTTTGCTTCTATTTCCTGTTTCTTGCTGTGCTGAAAACTACAAATCCCAGTATGCCACATGCCTTGCTGGTTTGGGGCGGCTCCTTTTTTTGTTTGTTTGTTCTGCCCTTCACCCATCCTACTATTTTCCTGGGTCAGCCCCCTTATACACAGAACACTAATATAATCAGCCTTGGTTGGGATACATTGGCATACACACACAAAAGGGACTACAACGCCCAGCATGTGTCATTCAGGAGTCTTCAGTCTGTGGTATAACACCAGCATGCTGCCTCTGTAGTCTCCTGGGGGTTGTAGTTCACCACACCTCTGTAGGGCATACATCAGTGTTTCCCAACCAGAGTGCCTCCAGGTGTTGCAAAACTACAACTCCCAGATTGCCCTGACAGCCTGTGGGCATGCTAGGAGTTGTAGTTTTGCAACAGCTGGAGGCACAATGGTTGGGAAACACTGGTGTTACATGATGTGTATGCTGAATAGGCTAGAAAAGTGTTTCCCAACCAGTGTACCTCCAGCTGTTGCAAATCTACAACTCCCAGAATGCCCAAAGTCTGTCAGGGCATGCTGGGGACTTGTTGTTTTGAAACAGCTGGAGGCACACTGGTTTGTAAACACTAGCATACCCACACACACAACAGGGACTACAACTCAGAGCATGTGTCATTCAGGAGTCCCCCCCCCCCTCCCCCTTCACATATAGGGGGAGATTTATCAAAACCTGTGCAGAGGAAAACTTGCCCAGTTACGGATAGCAACCAATCAGCTTGCTGCTTTCATTTTTATGAAGGCCTGTGAAAAATGAAAGAAGCGATCTGATTGGTTGCTATGGGCAACTGGGCAAGTTTTCCTCTGCACAGGTTTTGATAAATCTCCCCCACAGAGATCATTCCCAGTATGAGATTTATTCCCCTGCAGTCCATACATCCCCAGCCCGTGCACCTTCTCATCCTCTCCTTCAGATAACACTTATCTTCTCTGTGAGGTCCTTCTCCTGTGCAGACCTGCGTCCTTAGAATACAGAGCAGGGGGGAGGGGAGGTGAGGAGCTGTGTACTCAGCTGGATGAGATGAGGGGGCGTGGCTTATTCCTCTCATGCAGACAGAGAAAATAAGCTGTGACATCTCGTCCACAACAGACTCAGAACTGTGGACAACAGTAAAAGAAAACCCTCTGAACTACAGAACTTCCTGCCCAACAAACAGGTAAGAAAAACACACACATGCTGCCAAAACATAAAACACATGTATATTGTAAAAAAACTAAACTTACAAAGAAGATGCCATATAGTCAAAAAAATTAACCACCGGAGTACCCCTTTAATGTTTTTATCAACGGTTCTTTATTTTTAATTTTTGATGCAGTGGAGCAATAAAATGTCTTCAAAGGTGGACATAGTCTTGAAATAGTAGATGATAAAAGGCCACCATTAATGCCACTGTTGCATTTTTTAAAATTTAGAAATGTTATCTTGAACTGCGGAATAAAAAGATGAAGGTTGGAACAGTACTAGTAAAACGCAATGTTCCTTCTTATATCAGAGATAGAATAATCAAAGGTTGGAATCACAGGAGAAAGCTTTACATACTTCTCCAATAATATACATTAAAGATTGTGTTATTAAGCTTACAATGCAGAACAGGATTTCTTCACCCTATACATGTGAGGTCCATTGAGCAAATCGCCATTGGTTGCCCCAAAATAGGTTCTTATTACAGGCTTTAATTTGTCACAGGCAGTTTCTTGCAGCTTCCAACCTCCATTAGCTGGTTAATGCAGCAGTTACAATCAGTGCTTTGGTCTCTCTTGAAACAGATGGTGTTCTCTTACTTTAGCAAAGAAAAAAGCGTGATTAGAAAACCATTTTACAAAATGTGCTTTTTTTTTTTTTTGCTTAAAAGCATTTACTTTCCTAGCAACAATATGCGTTTTAATGCATAACAGTTTCATGGAAATACTTACATATGAAGATATAGATCCAATTAATTTTTCTTCCCTGACAGCCCCCAAGGATTTATTTTTGCTGTATATACTTTTATTTAATGAAGACATATATTTGTATTTATTTGGTAAAATTTTATAAAATTCTTTTTAGTTGAGTTGCAGAGCTGTCAATTGTGTGGACTGCGACCTTTCATGAATACAGTACAGGAACTTCATTATTTTCTTAGAAGACCAGAAGATGTATGGAGGCCGATGGACAGGTAATATCATTATAGAAGACACAAACAATGCCCTGATAATAAAAATATAAGTTGATTGCACAACACTACTAAGCAATGTCTACACAACAATGGGAAGGTTCTCACTTTAGCAATATTGTGTGGACATTGCACAGTAGGGTTATCTAATCAATGTATATTGGTTTCATTAGGGTATTGTTTGTGCATTCTATAGTATATTATATTATAATGTGTGTATATATATATATATATATATATACATATATATACCGTATTTATCGGCGTATGACACGCACTGGCGTATAACACGCACACCCATTTTAACAGAGATATTTAAGTAAAAATAAAATAAAAGGTAAAATAAATTACTTAGACTAAATGCCACATCATCCCCCCAACTTTGATTTCTTCTTTTGCACCTCAGTTTGGTCCCATCCCCTTCAGTGCCACATCATTCCTCCCTTTTATCAGTCCCTGTTCCACATTTACCCCTCTCATCGCCACCCCCCATGTCTCATCATCCCCCCCATGTCACATCATTTCCCCCTGTCATAGACCACCATTAGCCATACAGATATTAAGCCTTTAGTGCCTCCCCCACCATAATTTGCCCCTGTCTCATCATCCCCAATCCTGTCTCATCATGCCCCCCATCATTTCGCCCTCATAATTTCCCCCTGTCTCATCATTCCCCCATCATGTTCCTCCTATGCTATTCTTCCCCCCTCCCTCATCATTCCCCCTTTTCCCTGCTTTTCATAATTTTTTTTATTTTCCTTACCTGGCTGCGCTTCGGCAGGCCAGGTCAGGCAGCGGGTCTTGTAGGCTGTGGTCAGTGAAGCAGATGAATGACGCCCTCTCCCGGCTCCTCTGTGAGGCATCAGGGATCTCACTTTTCATTTCCTGCAGCCATTGCTAGTCAGAGTTCGGAGTGCGGCGACTGTAGGAAATGTGACGTCTCTGATGCTGCGCAGAAAAGCCGGCAGAGGACGTCAGTCATCTGCTTCAATGACCGCAGCCCACAAGACCCGCTGCCTGACCTGGCCTGCCGAAGCACAGCCAGGTAAGGAAAATTAAAAAAAACTATGAAAAGCAGGGAAAAGGAGAATGATGGGGGGGGGGGGGGAAAGAAAAATTAAAAGCAGAGCGGGGAGGAGATGCCACTGGTCACTGATTTAAAGTGACCGCGGCCGTGCTGCTAATTCATAACAAGCAGCTGCTGCTGCGGCCTCTTTAAATCAGAGACCAGAAGATTTATCAGCGTATAACACGCAGGCAGTCTTTTTGCCTTAAATTAAAGTTTTAAAAGTGCATGTTATACGCCAATAAATACAGTATATATTATATAACATATGATTCTATATGATTTGGCCATTGTATAGTGGCTATAGTGTGTAGCTTTTAGTGAACAGCTATCTCACCCGATTCCCGCATACACATAAACGGTCATCTCAGCTGAATATTCATGTGTTCTGAATGGGTAGACAGGTGATGGTTTACTTCTGTGAAAACAAAAGGGATGGGCAGTTAAAATACCATATGCCTTCGGGAGGAATCGGGAGGAATCGGGAGGCTTTGATACACATCAGATGGTCAGCAGGTCCCACCAAAAATGACAGTTTGGCTTGTTTCTAACTAAGGCCCCTTTCAAACTATAAAAAATACTTCTGTTATAAAAAGCCTGGAAATCAGCAGTTATACGGCCGGTACAGAATCACTAATGGCCGTTAGAAAATCCCATTATAGTCTATGGGATTTTTCTATTAGCCGTTTCAACCCGTTGTCGCCCGTTATTAATAACGGCCATTATTTTGTGACGGGCGATAGTAATGGGAGAATTAGTGCATGCACTATTTCTCCCGTTCATTCGCCCGTCACAAAATAATGGCCGTTATTAACAACGGGCGATAACGGGTTGAAACGGCTAATAGAAAAATCCCATAGGCTAAAATGGGCTTTTCTAACGGCCATTAGTGATTTTGTACCTGCCGTATAACTAGCGATTTCCAGGCTTTTTATAACGGGCGTTCATAAGGGAAGTATTTTTATAGTGTGAAAGGGGCCTAAGGTGTCTGCAGCCTTTAGGGTATCCCAAGTCAAGACTGGATTTAATAAGAGGAGCTTCGGTCTATTTTTTTATACTTGTCCTGTTCCTGGCTTTGGATTTAAGAGTTGCAAACCTGAAATGTGAGAACACTGTGCCAGAGTTTCAGAATCTCACACTTAAAATTAAATACTCTAATTTTCCAAACTCTCAATTTTTGATACCCAAGGTAGACTTTGTTGATCCTGTGCCCCACCTCCCCCTTTATTTTTCTTCTTCCCTTTCCCCTTTTTCTTTATCAGCTATGTTCCATGCTCCATGCTTGTTTTTTCTGTTGTATCACCACTTTTTTTTTCTTTGAATGAAAAACAAGCAAGCCTTAAAATACTGATGTAGTTAGATAGATTGTATAAATATTATTACTATGATTTGATTTGAGATACATAATGATGATTTTAGTAAAGATGAATGGATCTATCTTAATGAGATTAATTAATGATGTTTAATATTTTAATAGTGGTGGCAACATCAATATCTAAAAGGAAATTTGTTCTTGCAGCTAAGAACAGACAACTGATAAATGATCTATAGCCAGAGGATATATGGCACGTGCTTCTTGTTTGCATATATGAAAAACACAAATTGATCAACTAACAGAAGTCCACAAATCTAAACGTATGCCTGTGAAGGTGCTTTCACCCCCTACCTGGAGCTGTGATTGATTAGGCTATGTTCACGTCAGCATTATGGGGTTCCATTCGGGAGCTCCGTTACATAAGCTGATAATCGAACAGGACAGAGTGTGTCACAAGGAACACCAATAGATCCCAACAGGTTCCATTGACTTTGAGTAGGGTCTGTTGGGTTTCCGTTAGATTTCTGTTACTTTGCAGGATTTTAGTGGAGAAAAAAAGTCTTTACACTATCTGAAAGCATCTGACTGGTTCCCTTTAACACAAAATATGTTGCATCTGTATGTTTTGTACTGACAAGCACTCTCTAAGAAGAACTTCCTATTTGCAGGCACTGGGACTTATTTTTTGCAGACTTATTCAATAGTGTTTTTTATTCCGAGGGGAATTGCTAGAGTAATAAACGATTGAGTTACAGCTTGTGTTGTCTCTCCTTTCTTGCCAGATCTGTGGAGCTTGGGTTATCATTTTGGAGGCTTTTGCACTTCTACATATTTATTTCCCCACCTGTTGCTCTATTTTTTATTGTAGGCTCATATCTCAGTGAGCCACATAAGTTGAAATGTATGCAGCTGCAAAGCAGAGCCAATGTGACGCTAAAAACAGGGGAGCTGATGTCTTTTAATGCAGTGTCCCGCTGGGATCCTTATGAGTCTGGTGGTTTGGTCACATGGAAATTGCCTTGTTTCATTCAGTATGTACTTTGATATTTCTGCTCTATTATGATATATTTTATAGTGTTCATGCTACTGTAGCTGTTTTGTATTGTTAAAGTGGAACTCCACAGAATAGGAGATAAGTGTCAGATCGCAGGGAGTCTGACCACTGAGACCACTCATAATCTCGAGAATGTGGGTTTGAGTCTCACCTTGGAATAAAGCGTTGAGTCGCCCATGCACATTGCCACTTCATTCATTGTCTTTGAAGCTGCGGAGGTTATCTGAGCGCTGTAAAAATTGGTACACGTAGGAATTACTGGTTAGCAATTCTTATATTACTGTTTTGACTGAAATACATGTAATAACTTGGCTTTTTTTTTTAAATCTTAATGTTTTTGTTGTTTAGTTTTTTCTGTTTTCGGCTGATATAATGCCTACTTCAGTTGTGACTGCTCACTTATCCTTTACATGTGGAATGTCCTGTATGCTTTCCCTTTGTGGGCTTGTATGCTCTGTACTTTTGCAATAAATATGGGGACAAAATACCTGGTTTTATTAGATTAAAGGACATTTGCAGCAAAACATAACTTATCCCCTATCCACAGGTGTTTTAGTGTTTGATTGCGGGAGGGTCCGACTGCTGGGACCCCCCCGCGATCTACTACACAGGGCCACAGCTCTGCCATGTATCGCTATGGGAGAGGTGAGGAGGCAGCGTTTGTGGCTCTCCCATAGAACTGTATGGGGAGGGGGCGTGGAGGGGGTGTACTGTCGACCTGAGAGAGGTCGACGCTACATGCATTAGCTACTCACATAGAGCAGCAATGCGGGGCCCCGTTTGGGAGATCGCGAGGGTCCCAGCGGTCATACCCTCCGTGATCAGACACTGATCCCCTATCCTGCGGAGGGGATAAGTTGTTTTTTTTATGCAGATATCCTTTAACCCTTCAGTGACATGGCGATTTTAGAGTTTTCACTGCTATTATTGAGCTCCTTAGGTATTTTCTTGGTATTCTCACAAGGGACAGCCAACCTGAGTTTTATCGATGATCAAAGATGATAGTGAAGGCTTAATTTACCTTTCAGTAACAGCATGGACCATCTTGAGCAGTCAGACTTACTCAGCTTGCAGATACAGAGCCCAGGCTTTCTCAGGCCTTCTAATGCACATAGCGCATGCTAAGTTCTTGTGCTCTGTCCTGACCTATCTGTTACTAGAGACAAATATCCCTTATCAACAGACAGCAGATTGCTGGGAAGTAAGACACCTTGTGGCCAAGATTTTAGAGTTGTTTTTTTCTTGGTTAAAAAGTAATTTTTGGTAAATAAAGTTATGTGCAGACATGTAAATCAAATGAAAGTTTTTAAAATTAGGATTTGAAATTCGAATTAATATGATTGACTTTCCTTAAATAATCATGCAGATTATGATTAATAAACATTGTGGTTTTTAACTACTTAAGAAATAAACCAGCTTGGGGTTATTTATTTATTCCAGATAAGACTTTCTGTGCAAGGTGTTCCCCTCACTAGTCCTCTTCGAGAAGATAAGTGGACGTGTTATGCTACCTTGGAGCTCTACCAGGATCCAGTAACTGTCTCCTTCAGAGAGAAAGAATAAGGGTTAGAGTAAAATGGACCAGCTATGGGTAACCTAGGAAGACCAACACTGTGAATTACTCTTCTTTAGCCAAAAACCTGCCTTTTAATGCTCATTGAGGGACATTTATCAATGTTTGCTTATGTATTCTTTTTTTTAGTAATTTTTTCCTTACTTTTTTTTTTCTTATGTGTGACTTATGAATCAACTGGTTTCAGCCTGTTGATAATTTTCTTTCACGTAAGCAATTTTTCCTTTTTTACTTTGGTAGTAGCTTTTTCTCCTCCATGTTTGAGCTCGAGTAAATTTAGTCAATTTTTAACCCTGTTGCGACTTTTTTTTGCGCAGTTGCGACTGTCGCAGTTAATAAATACCTGACTACCCGTAGTCCATTTTAAAATTATTACTAAGTAGTTAATATTTGGAAAACTTGCTTTTCTCGCTTTCCAGTCAAAATGTTGCACGAAAAATTGCGTAGTCACAGTTGCGACAATTATAGTAAAGAAAACCTGACTAAACCCGTTGATAAATGTCCATAAATAACTCTGCCTCCCTTGTAGATGAATCTGATGATTTTCAGTAAAGCAACTTTAAGCTGTTCAAGTTACTGTCTTGCCTCATCCTTATACATAACCACCATGGACCCAGACACTACGCGGGTTTTACCACAGGTAACTGCCAGTCTACAATAGGTGTGGAGCCCTCAAGCCCTAGTGACTAGTGAGACACAGACGGCAACTGGCATGAGGACTTTAAGCTTCAGCCATCCCACAAGTTTCCTGCCAATTGTACTACTTGTGCTACCACTGGGCTGTGCATACTGCATAAGAAACCTATGTTACCAAAGCCTTTGTTTTCTTGCACTATATGGAAATTAACAGGGGTGTCTGCTTTGGACAATCCTTTTCGTATGGATGATCCCATTACTTAATCCTAATGTCTTCCACTGCTGTCATCTCCCAAGAAATCAGCTATATATGTCTGGGGAAATCTGGGCGCAGAGGAAACAAAACAATAACTGTTCAATTGTCTATTGAAATCAGTGGTAAGTCACATTCATGAAGGGATCCCAAGCATGAGAGACTCTCTGAAACTGCTCTCTGCTCTGGTCTGAGGTTCCTAAATTCAGGGCCACCTTCTATTAATTCACAGTACCCATATATAGTATTGTTTTTTTTTTTTTTTTTTTTTTTTAACCAAACAACCTCTTTTAATTCCCCAGAATTGCCTTGGTAACTTTGGAATACATATACTAGAAATGAGTAGCTTTAAATACATATTTAATTCCTGTGAGGAACATACATGGCATCATCTCAGGTGCACTATTGTAAATGGCCAGCCAATAAAAGCTATAGAAGCTATCTATCTAATATGGTAATGTGCTGAAAAGCTAACTCAATGTGAATAATAATATTAATCCAGTATAATAAGTATTATCTGAGGAATGACTTTGGTCCATAGCGGCTACATTTGTGGGCAATCAGTAACATTAAGCATAATTTCACCTGTGACTGTATTAAGATAAAGGTCAATGTTAGATACAATTCTCTCACTTCAGGCAATAAATCCTTCACACAGGAATACACCAGTGGATTCTATATAGTGCTTAGATGTGAAGGTTTTTCCAATTCCCCATTCTTCTTGAAGGAAAGATTTTTCCTTCATTCATGTTTCTGTTTTATACAGAACCAGCATTAAATTAAGTCAGACAACAGTACATTGTGAAGTATTAAAGTCATTTTCAGTTCAGCTAATTATGAATCAATATAAATCTATATCCTCTATACGCAATACACAATATAGAGGATATAATATACAGACTAAGACCCATCATTATGGTTCAAATGTGTGGCCATTTGTGATCTGTAGAATACTGGGTACATGGGTTGGATACAGGAGTCTTACAAATTAGAATGCAACCTTTTAATAAAAGTGCTTAGGATACTTTCACACTGCCGTTGGACTGCGGAGCTCCATCAGCAGCTCCATCAGAGCGACGGGAGTTTAGCAGAGAAAAAAAATGGCGAATGCACCATTTTCTCTCTCCACTAAATCCCGCTAAACTACCAGACCCCTGAGGGACCCCATTCAAGTAAAGGGGGGTCTGTCAGTACCTGGCAGTTTACATTGTGCTCTATTCCGTTTCAGGATCTGTTCAGTGCAAGAAAAAAAGTGCCGAGCGGACCCTGAACGGGTCGGACGTCAACAGCAGTGGGAAATGACTCTTAGCTGCACTACCAGACACAGCAAGACACATGCAAAAAGCAGTACCTGCAGCATGCACCTTGCATATGTGCTACATAACACAGGGAGATGGCTCAAGTTCAATTTTTTTTTTTTGTGAAAATACGTAAAAGCAGGTAACCATGGTGAAACTGTAACTTTACACAGGTTGTCTTTTACTTTTTAGATCACAGTGTAATAACTAATGTTACCATTCCATCCACTAGTCCGCTCACTCTGCTAGACTTGGATGGATAGGCCCCTAAGTAGGCTTCAGGGCAGCCAGTCTCTCACTATCTTCTGGTCTCTCCATCTCTGGGCTGCCACACACAGCCTAGGACCCCATTTTACTACTCATTGAAGCAGAAAATACTCTTTGTCAGTACCTTCCATTGACATCAATAGGCTTTGTTCCACATGGAAATTCTACTTTAATCCGCTTCATACAACTTGTGTGCCATGGTTTTTGTATGGAGAAGTAGAGAAAATACGGTGAGGAAATTCTGCCATATGAATGGGCCCTAAGTCTTTCCTCTTCACTTAACCTCATAAGGACGCAGGGTTTTTCCGTTTTTGCATTTTCATTTTTTCCTCATCACCTTCTAAAAATCATAACGCTTTCAATTTTGCACATAAAATTCCATATGATGGCTTATTTTTTGCACCATCAATTCTACTTTGCAGTGTCATTAGTCATTTTACCCAAAAATCCACGGCGAAACGGAAAAAAAATTCATTGTGCGTCAAAATTGAAGGAAAAAATGTCATTTTGTAACTTTTGGGGGCATCCGTTTTTATGCAGTGAATTTTTCGGTAAAAATAACACCTTATCTTTATTCTGTAGGTCCATACAGTTAAAATGATACCCTACTTATATAGGTTGGATATTGTCGTACTTCGGAAAAAAATCATAACTACATGCAGGAAAATTTATATGTTAAAAATTCTCATCTTCTAACCCCTATAACTTTTTTATTTTTCCGCGTACGGGACGATATGAGGGCTAATTTTTTTGAGCGTGTTCTGAAGTTTTTATCGGTACCATTTTTGTATTGATTGGACTTTTTGATCGCTTTCTAATTCATTTTTTCTTGATATAAAAAGTGACCAAAAATACGCTATTTTGGACTTTGGAATTTCTTTTCCGCGTACGTAATTGACTGTGCAGTTTAATTAATATATTTTTATACTTCAGACATTTCCGCACACGACGATATGAAATGTTTATTTTTATTTACACAGTTTTTTTTTTTATGGGAAAAGGGGGGTGATTCAAACTTTTATTAGGGAAGGGGTTAAATGACCTTTGTTAACATTTTTTTTTCCACTTTTTTTTTGCAGTGCTATAGCTCTCATAGGGACCTATAGCACTGCAAGCAATGATCTCTTATGCTGATCCCTGAAAAGCCATAGCTTTGCATGGATCAGCGAGATAGGGGCTCGATTGCTCAAGCCTGTAGCTCAGGCTTGGAGCAATCAAACCCCGATTGGACACGGCGGAGACAGGTAAGGGGACTTCCGCTTGCGTCCTAGCTGATCAGAACATCGCGATTTTATCGCAATGTCCCGATCGGCCCGACTGAGCTGCCGGGAAGCGTTTACTTTCACTTTCAGACGTGGCGGTCAACCGCTGCGTCTGAAGGGTTAATAGCGGGCGGCACAACGATCGGTGTGACCCCGTTTTAAACACCGGGACCGGGCGTAGGTCGTACAGGTATGCCCTACGTCCTTAAGAGGTTAAAGGGGTGCTCTGGCACTAGACATCTTATCCCCTATCCCTCTGGGCTGCCACACACACAGCCTAGTACCCCATTTTACTACACGTTGAAGCAGAAAATATTTTGTTTCAGGGAGTAGTAAAATGGGGTCCTAGGCTGTTTGTGTGGCAGCCCAGAGGGATAGGGTATAAGATGTCTAGGATAGGGGATAAGATGTCTGATCGTGGGAGGTCTGGCTGCTGGGACCCCCACGATCTCCAGGCCGGCACCCCACACCCCCCTCCATTCATGTCTTCGGGAGGGGGGGTCGGCGACCTGGAGATCGCAGGGGGTCCCAGCAGCCAGCCTGCGTGCGATCAGACATCTTATCCACTATCCTTATCCTAGGGGGATAAGATGTCTAGAAGCGGAGTATCCCTTTAAACTGAAAAAAATGCATTAAAGGAATTATCCAGAAAAAAACTTTTTTTTTTAATATATCAACTGGCTCCAGAAAGTTAACCAGATTTGTAAATTACTTATTACTTATTATTACTTATTATTAAAAAATCTTAATCCTTTTAGTACTTATGAGCTTCTGAAGTTAAGGTTGTTCTTTTCTGTCTAAGTGCTCTCTGATGACACGTGTCTCGGGAACCGCCCAGTTTAGAAGAGGTTTGCTATGGGGATTTGCTTCTAAACTGGGTGGTTCCCAAGACACGTGTCATCAGAGAGCACTTAGACAGAAAAGAACAACCTTAACTTCAGAAGCTCATAAGTACTTAAAGGATTAAGATTTTATAATAGTGGTAATTTACAAATCTAGAAGAAAGCAGGTAGATGCCAGCGGATAAGAAACTTCACCTTTATTTTCATCGCATTAAAAGCATGGACATGGAGAGACTTCAATAGGCCAAACGAATGAAAACCTTGGAATAAGCGCCAGGCATGATGCGTTTCAGTTCATGTGACCTTTCATCAGATGCATGGTGGGAAGCCGAAGGGGGAAGAATATATCCAGGCATGCAAATGGAACAGGTGTGTGAAAACCACCATGCTGGGATTAACCCTTTAAGTTCCGAAATTTGCAAATTCCCTTCAGCTAAGCACCATAGATACAAGCAAGTACATCAAAAGACAAATTTCATTTTAAGATACAAATATCATTATGTAAAACAAATTCTTTACTCATATATATAAGGAAACTAAACACAAACATGGGAATGTAACTATAACAGCTATGAATTGACACATTCATCAAAAATAACAGTTTCCATTGTGCTGAAGTTACATGAACAATCAATCAATAATGTAGAATAACGTCTGACTTCAAATTCAGACCATGCGGTTGAAAAGTGCATAGAGAATAAATCCAAAAAAATTCTCTATTATTTAATAGTTTAACACGATCACCTCCCCTATCCGGTAAATGTACGACTTCAATACCCGAAAAGGAGAAATCAGAAACATTGCCAACATGGACATTTTTAAAGTGTTTCAATACATTCGATGCGTTTGTGTATGAACTGCCGCTAGTACCCCTCAAATGTTCCTGGATACGCTTTTTTAATGGTCTTTTAGTGCTGCCAATGTAGGAAATCTATTTTATACACCACATGGGTAGACTCACAATTAATAAATTGTTTTATAGGCACAGGTTTCGAATCTGGGACCTGTATCACAGAGGTCTTAGCAGCATATTCACACACAACACATCTGGATAAACCGCATTTAAAAAACCCTTTTAATTTGAGCCACGATGGACGGGAACAAGCAATAGTTGGAGGGGGTAGGGCACTAGAGATAGGAGCTTGGGACAGATTTCTACCCTCTCGTTATATTCTAAAAAAAGGAGACAGATCAAGCCATAACCCTAGGAAATATAATTCTAATTCCAAAAATCAATGTGTCACTTTCAGACACATTGTGACACACAATCTGATGCTTCATACTGCACAAAACCAATAATCCGACAAATTCCACCACTGATTTAAGACGTCCAAAAACCGCAGGCGAAGAGGGTGCCGGAAACACAAATCCAAGAAGATCAACCAGGGAGAACAAGAGGCGCTACAAGTAAGCGAAAACTTGGACATTATTGTTTTGTCACCATTGACTTTAAGTTCCTCTCATATTTCTGTTTTGGCCAAGGGACTGGGTTTTTCACCATCCACTCACTGTAATGTGTATAATACAATTCTGGACATTAACAAGTTCATTAGATCTTTAACCTTAAAAAAGCATTTTGATTCAGTGGATTCCACAGAGTTATGTACTGTTCCTACGCTAGATGAAATTCCTATTGTTTCAAATGTGTCTCTTAACAATTTTTCTTCCTTTCAGGAACAAAATGTTTTTTGTGATTTATTGTCACTTGATTTTGAAACACGGCGACACACAGCATTGGTGTCTACGTCGCCCTCTTTCAAAACCAAAAACCCGGATTTTTATCCTGTCAACACTATACCTTCCAGGATATGGTCATGAAGGAGTTAATTGAGCTTAAACGTACTGATAAAGGGCGTAGAGTTGACAATTTAACCAAATCGAAAAGAATTGCTCTTAAGGAGTTAAGGGAAAATAAAAATTGGATTATTCGATCGGCTGACAAGGGGGGGGGGCTGTTATATGCATGGATGTAGATCTCTATTGCATGCTTAATAAAATTATTTTAAGTGATCAAGTTACATACACTCCTATTGCATACAATCCCACAGCCTTGTTTTCTACTAAATTGGAATCACTATTATGGGACGGCGTATCCCTAGGGGTTCCTTCACAAAAAGAATTTGATTATATGTGGGTTTCCAACCCTATTACACCTATTTTTCATTCATTACCTAAAATTCATAAGGACTGTTTCCCACCTCCTATGCAACCCATGGTAGCGGGAATCGGTTCCCTTAATGAACCCCTATGTGAATGGGTCGATTCCCTTCTCCAACCCCTAGTCTCCTAGCCATATAAAAGATTCCCAACATTTGTTGTCAATAATGGATAAAATTAAATGGAAAACTTCTTATTCTAGGCTTACTATGGACATCGAATCCCTTTATTCTTCTCTACCACATTCACTTTCTCTTCGCGTTGTTTCGGATATCATGCACAATTTTTCTACGTACAGTGAAGATTTTTGACAGTTTATTTTAGATGCATTAAAGTACTATGTTCAGAGGATGGGTGCCTCTATGGGAGCTAAATCCTCCCCGTCGGTGGCTAACATCTTTGTCCACTGGTGGGAATGCAATACATATTTTGTGACAATAACCCGTTTTTCTCCCATATCGTTTGTTATGGGAGATATGTGGACGATGTCATCATTTGGTCGTCCTCTGATCTTAGTGCATCCTGTTTCGTGGATTATGTCAATAATAACCCTCACAATTTATTTTTCACATCTACCTGGCACAAATCTATCACCCCTTTTCTCGATATTCAACTTGAAATTAAACAGGAACGTGTTCACACTTCTACATACAGAAAGTCTATGGCAGGTAACACCATCCTACGAGCGGAGTCATGTCATCCCAAACATACGGTTTTAGCGGTTCCTGTGGGTGAACTGACTCGTGCTCGCAGGAATTGCTCTACGGAGGAAGCTTTTCAAATTGAGTCGAAAAACATTTTTCATTGTTTAAGACACAGGGGTTATCAACCCTGGTGTCTGAATAGAGCCAAATGCAGAGTTCAATATAAAACTAGGGACAATCTTCTTATCCCTAAACTCAAATCTGCGCCTTCTAATTCCCTGTCTAAACTTACATTTGTAACAACTTATTGTCTGGAATTTAACAACATTAAACAGATTATTAACAAATTTCTACCGATTTTATGTCAGGACATGATCTTGAATAAATATTTAAAAAATTTTATAAATTTTTCTAGTAGACGGGCCCCTAATTTTGGTAATCTTCTATCTCCTAGTGCCCTACCCCCTCCAACTATTGCTTGTTCCCGTCCATCGTGGCTCAAATTAAAAGTTTTTTTTAAATGCGGTTTATCCAGATGTGTTGTGTGTGAATATGCTGCTAAGACCTCTGTGATGCAGGTCCCAGATTCGAAACCTGTGCCTATAAAACAATTTATTAATTGCGAGTCTACCCATGTGGTGTATAAAATAGATTGCAAGAGCTGCCAAATTTCCTACATTGGCAGCACTAAAAGACCATTAAAAAAGCGTATCCAGGAACATTTGAGGGGTACTAGCGGCAGTTCATACACAAACGCATCAACTGTATCGAAACACTTTAAAAATGTCCATGTTGGCAATGTTTCTGATTTCTCCTTTTCGGGTATTGAAGTCGTACATTTACCGGATAGGGGAGGCGATCGTGTTAAACTATTACATAATAGAGATTTTTTTGGATTTATTCTCTATGCACTTTTCAACCGCATGGTCTGAATTTGAAGTCAGACGTTATTCTACATTATTGATTGATTGTTCATGTAACTTCAGCACAATGGAAACTGTTATTTTTGATGAATGTGTCAATTCATAGCTGTTATAGTTACATTCCCATGTTTGTGTTTAGTTTCCTTATAAAGAAATTGTTTTACATAATGATATTTGTATCTTAAAATGAAATTTCTCTTTTGATGTACTTGCTTGTATCTATGGTGCTTAGCTGAAGGGAATTTGCAAATTTTGGAATTTAAATGGTTAATCCCAGCATGGTGGTTTTCACACACCTGTTCCATTTGCATGACTGGATATATTCTTCCCCCTTCGGCTTCCCACCATGCATCTGATGAAAGGTCACATGACCTGAAACGCGTCCAGGTTTTTATTCGTTTGTCCTATTGAAGTCTCTCCATGTCCATGCTTTTAATGCGATGAAAATAAAGGTGAAGTTTCTTATCCGCTGGCATCTACCTGCTAATCTTGGAGGATTATTCTGCCATGCGGTGACCGGGTGAGCTGACAATCTGTTACGTTGCTAATTTACAGATCTGTTTAACTTTCTGGAGCCAGTTGATATGTATAAAAAAGTTTTTTTCCTTGATAACCCCTTTAAGAACTGTAGTAGCTTTAAAAAAACAAATGCTGTAAGTGAAATGACACGAATAGCATAATATAATTCACGCAATACAGTTTATTGATTCTATTATGTAATTATTTACTGTACTTGTTTCAGCTCTCCATGATTTTAAAAATGTTTTAAAATGACAGAAGTACAAAGCTCTAATAACAGTTTTTATAACAGGCCGTGCACCTGACTGACAAGTGCAAGTTAAGGAGAGAAATGCATCATCTGGGTATAAACAAGGATGGTTTCCATCCATCGGCTTCCGTGAGAGATCTTGACACATGTGAGGAATTGGTACATAAAGTATAATAATAATAATATTGCATAAGAACATTATTTATTAGAACTGAATACCCTTTTTAACTACAGACTTTCCACTGTTAACTCTTTGACCAATGTAATTGTGATATCAGTGATGATCAGTAGGCATAGGGTTAAAATGCTTGTTCTCCAAGCATATAACTTCAGGAAAGCACTGTCAGCAGCCTTCCAAGAGCCTTGAATGCAGAATGTTAGCAGCGACATTGATAAATTCACAAATTTCCTATGTGTCCCCAGGATATACAACAAATGAGCACTTGACACACTCTGCTGTACAGCCGTTTCCAGCACTGGGTGTTAGTGTGCGCTCTGCTGCTGTATTTTTAGCAGTTCTAGAGGTGACCTTCTTGTCTCTTAATGTTGTTGAAGAGGTCTTTGGATTTCTTTGAATGGTTCTCCCTCAGGCCTGCGCTGCCCTCTGTGTTTTACCAGAAAAAAACTGTCAACTCGATAGCAACATAAATCATGTTTTTGTGCTTTTCTGCAAAACATGTATACTAGCCTGTAAAGGTGAATAAAAAAACAAGTCATTCGCACCTTGTATAGTGTTTACGCAAACTTCCTGTGCTATATAGATTGTATATTGCATATTATATTATGTAAACTATCCAATAATGGCTAAAATGTTGCAGACATTGCCCAATCTATTCAATCTGAGAGATGCAATAAATCAAGACTCAAAACATCCACCAATTTAAGAAATGGGGGGTAAACGTTCTCCTTGAAGAAACTGCTAAATTGGTGTGTGGAGACTTACAGGCCATGCAATGCGCCACTGAGAACAAAAATATACAAAGTAGCTGTCCTCCAGAAGGAAAAGGATTTGTTCTCTAGCACTACCTAAAGAAGGAAGCTTGCAATTTGATGCCTAACACCCTATAAAGGGAACCAAGCAGCAGAATATTCCATATGTAATGCTTGACAACGCATTATATATGATAAAATCTTTATCCTCATCATCCCCAGGGGACGTTTTTGTCTGCAGGGATGGTAAGGATATGTCATATGTCACTGCTCTGGTCCCTAAGCAGACGAAGTGAGTGATCTCGTGGTCCGTCAATCAAGCCGAGGGGGCGGAACCACAGTGACAGGAGTGACAGGGCCCAGTAAGTATAACTCCCCCACCCAGAGGGACTTTATAACTTCATTTCCTCACCATCCTTGCAGGAAAAAATGTCCCTCGGGGATGATGAGGATAAAAATGTTACCATATGTAACACATTACCAAGCATTATAAATGGTAAAATCTGCTTCTTGGTTCCCTTTAAGAGCCTTGAAACATGACTGGGAGCATTACATGGCTTATAAATCTACACTATTCTATTGTATAACCACGTTTCAATCCGAAATTTTGTAAAATTTGTAATCCTTGTTTTACCCATGAATACAACCAAAAACCATGAGAAATACCCAGACCTGTGATCTGATTCGCAGGGCAGTTAGTAAGTATGCCATAAATATCTTACTGTATGAATAAGTCAGTGGAGATACCCAAGCAAAATTTTTTATTAAGGTTCCTCTCTCCACTTTAAAGGGGTACTCCGCCCCTAGACATCTTATCCCCTATCCAAAGGATAGGGGATAAGATGTCAGATTGCCGCGGTCCCGCTGCTGGGGACCCCCGGGGTCGCTGCTGCGGCACCCTGCTATGATTAGTTCGCTCTGTGCGTAATGATGGGCGATACAGGGGACGGAGCAGCATGACGTCATGGCTCCGCCCCTTGTGACATCACGGCCCATCCCCTTAATGCAAGTCTATGGCAGGGGCGTGATGAACGCCACGCCCCCTCCTATAGACTCGTATTGAGGGGGCGGGCCGTGACGTCATGGGGGGTGGAGCCATGACGTAACGATGCTCCGGCCCCTGTATTGCCCGTCATTACGTGCAGAGCGAACTCGCTCTGTGCAGTAATGACAGTGGGCTGCCGCAGCGGCAATCCCGAGGGTCCTCAGCAGCGGGACCGCGGCGATCTGACATCTTATCTCCTATCCTTTGGATAGGGGATGAGATGTCTAGGGGCAGAGTACCCCTTTAAGCTTTTGGACCCCATCTGGTAGCACTAGGGGGCAGGAAAACTGCACTAATGACCTTGAGTCACCCCACCACATACATAATGCCAATAATGACAACGTTAATACAATTGTTGGTATTGCTGGCTTTATGTTTGAGGTGGAATGACTTTTTGTCTCTGTTTCACTGTTCGTTTAATTTTGCTATATGGAAAAATTTGTCTATTTACAAAAAAAAACATTGGGAACAGATTTTGCTGTATGGCATAACACAGCATCCGTTTTTTAGCCGCATTTTTTTTCCCTATAAAACATACAGTATGTTAAACAGACAGCAATGATGCAGTGTGAACAGCAACTTAGATCGTGTTACAGAAAAAGTATTATAAGCACCAGACAGAACTTGGTTTGTATTGTTAGAAGCTTTGATAGTTGGTTGTGTGATTAAATCTCTTCTATTACACATGGGAACAAATCAAATCAGAGTCCAGCAGCAGACTCCAGTATTTACTTCCCAAATGGTCGGTAATTACTGGCACTCCAAAGTCATTTCATAACGCAGAAATGATCATTTATGAAAGCAATAACGTCCAAGCCTACAGCACAAATGCTGTTTAGTGAGATCATTCGCTTATTGTTTTGTCGGCTTTGAAGGGAAACACATGGGATTATAGTGCTGGAATAGCATTATAAAACAAGAGTACACAGCTTTCTATGCCATGATGGACAAAGTGGGGGCACTAAAGTACGTCTTTCCTCCTGCACCCACATGTAATTATGACATTTCATAAATAAAACTGGCTTGTTCAAGGAAAGCAACACTTTCAAAACATTGTATGGGTGAGGGGCCCTCCTTATTTTATTGAAGAAATGCAGATGAAAGTAGCTCAGAGATATCCAAACCTTGTGCCGAACAATGCTAAACTTACAACAACAGTGCCTAAATAATACAGGGTCCAGTAGTTCCATAGAAGGTTCAGATCTGTTCTGAAGTGCATCTCTTCTTCTTCTATGCAGGGCCATAGCTACCATGAGGCGACTCACCTCAGGCGCACCTGCAGGCACTGTAAAGAGGGCCCAGCCAGGGGTGGGATTTAGCTGGTTCTTCCCAGTTCTTGAGAACCAGTTATTAAAATAAAAGCGGGTTCTCTGAACCAGGGAGAAGCCCATTCTGGCCCCCGGTTCGCCTGCTTGCACCACCACCCACATGTTCATACCTTTGTTCGCACTTGCTGCTGCTATTCAGTTTTCAGTCATTTTTTGTTATAGTTACTGTACCTTTAAAAAGAATGTAGACAAGCAGGGCACAATGTCGCTCACTGTGCCCCAACCCTGCTTTCAGAAGGTAGCATGGTCTTGGAGCATGGAAGTATACCTGCAGCGCACTGCTTAGGTAGATAAAGCAGGTGATGTCATATTATTTTGTCAGTCCCTCACCATGGGATGTCATAACGTTACTGCACCCAGGCAGAAGGAAGAAGATGAAAGACAAGAGATCTGCAATGGGGTGAGTATACAAGGGGGAGGGAGATCTGCCTATACACTTGTGTTGAGGAGAGGGGTGTCTGTCTATACACATGGGATGAGGTGAGGGGGTGGGGGGGGTCTGCCTATACATATGGGTTGAGGTGAGGTGGGGGGGGGGGTCTATTTACATAAAAGGGAGGATGGGCTGCTTATTGGCATTATAGAGGGGAGAGTCTATCTACTTGAAGGGATTTTCCAGTTATATTGTTTTATTTAGCAAAAGGCCAACACTGCCTAATAACATAAAAACACTTATACATACCTCCCTTTCTCCTTCTTAGCCTCTGGTATCGGTGCTGAGGCGGGACATCAATGCGGACAGTAACTGCCTGAACGTCACTTCTACGCCATGTCTGCAGCTCTCTAAAGGGGAAGTTTGGCAAAGACCAGGCAGCAAAACCAGAGGCCTAGCATAAGAGAAGTATAAGCTCATTTTATGTTATTAGGCAGTCTAGGCCTTTAGCTAAATTAAAACATTTCACTGAACAGCCCCTTTTAATGTAGGTGGCTGCCTACTTAATGGGGGAAATAAGCGGGAGGAGCTGTACCCAAAAATAGTAGTGAAAAGGAGGCATTTTTAAGGTAAAGGAAAGACCTAACTAATGTAGATAAATATTGGAGCAATGGGGCTATTAATGGGGACTTTACCTATCTGCCTACTCATAGTGACGTCTACTGTCACAAACCGGCAGGACTGGTAGTGGATCCTCTGGACCAGAGAGGCGATGACGCGGGTTGTACCAGAGGACCGGTTCTAAGTGGTTACTGGTTTTCACCAGAGCCCACTGCAAGGCGGGATGGACTTGCTGCGGCGGTAACCACCAGGTCGTATCCTCCAGTAGCAACTCGACCTCTCTGGCAGCTGATATGGCGTAGTACACAGGGAGCGGGCAGGAGTGTAGTTGGACGTAGCAGAGGTCAGGGCAGGCAGCAAGGTTCAAAGGCGAGTGGACGGTAACAACGGGTTCGGCAACAGGCAAGGCAATATACACAATATGGAACGCTTTCTCAAAGGCACTGGGGCACAAAGATCTGGCAAAGGCAGGAAGGGGCAGGTTATATTTATATGGAGGTGGCTAGAGGTCAGGAACCAGCACACCAATTAATGGCGCACTGGCCCTTTAAATTTACTGAAGGCAGCGCGCGCGCCCTAGAGAGCGGGGCTGCGCCCGGGGACCAGCCGTCACGGCAGCCGCTTCCCCGACACAAGGGAACCCGTGCTCCCGGTCAGTGTGTCTGACCGGGAGACACCGGGATCCCGAAGCAGGGGGCCGAGGGAGCGGGCGCACGCTGTGACATCTACCTTTTGGGGGGCATTATTACCATTTAAGGCACTAAAGTTGGGGTGTTTGTATAGAGTGCCGAGGGTGCTGGAAAAGTGCAAAAAAATTGTCACTGCTGAAAGAAGTTGTCATGGCTGTCTGAGCCAAATGGAAAAGAAATGGAAAGCGAATAACTCTGATCAGAGAAGATGTCACTTGTGAGTCCACACCTTTCCCAATGAGGACACTATGATATATGTAGGATCTTTGCAGTGCAAAGTGATCCAAAATGTTAAACATACTATATGCCTTTTTCTAGATGCATAGATTCTTATATGCAATTTACTAAAAGTGTTTTATTGGGTTTAAAATGCACAACAAAACACTACATGCAATGACGTACAATTGTGTCAATAAAACTTCTTCCAATTACATTAGAATGTGAGGGAAACCATGCACTGGACTCATTAATGTGTAAAAACGCCACAGTCCTCCTTCTCTTTGCCCGATGGCTGGCTGCCCAGCTGCAGTGCAGCAGTAACTCATTCACACACAGCGCTTATTCTGTGTTTTTGGAACTAAGGGGTTGTTAGGGTAGGTTTTTTCTTATAAGAACTTGTTAAAGGAGCTCGCTCTGTAAACATAACATAACATCCCCTATCCAAAGGATTGCGGAGGGTCCAACAGCTGGGACCCCACGCAATCTCCTGAACGGGGCCCTCGCAGTCTGCTGGAAGGGGGCGTATTCACGTATCTGAAACGAGAAGAGAGGAAAAACACAAAAAAATGGGTTAGTACATTTTTGGGGGTTCTTCCCCTGGAGAGCCTAACTTACCAGCCCCGTCCCAGCTCTGTCATATTCCTGTGTTGCTTCACGTCTAGTGACGGAGCAGGAACGGAGGTGGGTAAGTGGCCTTCTGATCACTGTATACAGCCATCTATATAGATGTCTGTGTACCCCTAATGAACTAACTAGCGCAGCTCAGGGCGCACTCGCTTCTGCTACATTAACATAGCGCAATGGCCTCTGCAACATTAACATAGCAGAGCACAACTGCCTCTGCTACTTTAATGTACAAGGACGTATTCGCCTCTGCTACATTAATGTAGCAGAGCACAATGGCCTCTGCTACTTAAATGTAGCAGAGCGCAATGGCCTCTGCTACTGTTGCAAAACTTCATCTCCCATCCTGCCTGGACAGCCTTTGGCTATCTAGGCATGCTGGGAGTTGTAGCCTTTTCACTGTATGACTAAGCTAAGCTACACCCTATGCTACACTCTCTAAACAATGCTTTATATGCCTGTAAAACTAAGTTAGCTACACTACCCCTGTGTAAAACTAAGCTAATATTACACTACGCTAACTACGCTACACTGGTGTAAAACTGTGCTAACACTATGCTACGCTAACTATGCTACACCTGTGTAAAACTGCGCTGACACTACGCTAACTACACTAAAACTGCGCTAACACTACACTACACTAACTACGCTACACTGGTGTAAAACTGTGCTAACACTATGCTACGCTAACTATGCTACACCTGTGTAAAACTGCGCTAACACTACGCTATGCTAACTACACTAAAACTGCGCTAACACTACACTACGCTAATTACGCTACACTGGTGTAAAACTGCGCTAACACTACCATACGCTATGCTAACTATACTACACCTGTGTAAAACTACACTAACACTATGCTATGCTAACTACACTACACCTGTATAAAATTACGCTAACACTACGCTAGGCTAACGACACTACAACTGTGTAAAACTGCTCTAATACTAGGCTATGCTAACTATGCTACACTGGTGTAAAACTGCTAACACTACGCTACGCTACACTGGGGTAAAACTACGCTAACACCACAATACGCTACACTGGTGTAAAACTGCACTAGCACTACACTACGCTACACTGGTGTAAAACTACGCTATGCTACACTGGTGTAAAACTATGCTAACACTACGCTATGAACGCTATGCTACACTGGTGTAATACTACGCTAACACTACGCTATGCACGCTATGCTACGCTGGTGTAAAACTACGCTACACTAACTACGCTACACCTGTATAAAACTACTCTAACACTATGCTAACTACACTACACCTGCATAAAACTACGCTAACACTATGTTACGGTAACTACACTACACCTGTATAAAGCTATGCTACGCTAACTATGCTACACTGGTGTAAAACTGCACTAACACCACGCTATGCTACACTGGTGTAAAAGTACGCTAACTACACTACGCTACGCTAACTACACTACACCTGTATAAAACAACGCTAACACTATGCTAAGCTAACTACGCTACACCTGTATAAAATTACGCTAACACTACGCTAGGCTAACGACACTACAACTGTGTAAAACTGCTCTAACACTAGGCTATGCTAACTACGCTACACTGATGTAAAGCTGCGCTAATGCTAAGCTACACTGGTGTAAATATATGCTATGCTAACTACACTACAGCTGTGTAAAACTACGCTAACATTACGCTATGCTACACTGGTGTAGTAAAACTATGCTAACACTACTCTATGCTACACTGGTGTAAAACTACGCTAACACTGCGCTACGCTAACTATGCTACACTGGTGTAAAACTGTGCTAACACTACGCTATGCTACATTGATGTAAAACTGTGCTAACAATACACTAAGCTACACTGGTTTAAATCTACGCTAAACCTACGCTATGCTACACTGGTGTAAAACTACGCTAACACTACAATATGCTACACTGGTGTAAAACTGCTAACACTACGCTACACTGGGGTAAAACTACGCTAACACCACAATACGCTACACTGGTGTAAAACTGCACTAACACTACGCTACACTGGTGTAAAACTACGCTAACACTACGCTATGCACGCTATGCTACACTGGTGTAATACTACGCTAACACTACGCTATGCACGCTATGCTACGCTGGTGTAAAACTACGCTACACTAACTACGCTACACCTGTATAAAACTACTCTAACACTATGCTAACTACACTACACCTGCATAAAACTACGCTAACACTATGTTACGGTAACTACACTACACCTGTATAAAACTATGCTACGCTAACTATGCTACACTGGTGTAAAACTGCACTAACACCACGCTACGCTACACTGGTGTAAAAGTACGCTAACTACACTACGCTACCCTAACTACACTACAGCTTTATAAAACAACGCTAACACTATGCTAAGCTAACTACGCTACACCTGTATAAAACTACGCTAACATTACGTACTCTATAGCTGTGTAAAACTACAACTCCCATCCTGCCTGGACTGCCTGGGCATGCTGGGAGTTGTAGTCCCTTCACTGTATAACCTGCAAAACTACAACTTCCAGAATGCCTGGACAGCATTAGGCTGCTTGGGCAAGCTGGGAGTTGTAATCTATTTACTTTAAAGCCCTAACCTATGTCCTTTAACTTTAAAACCTAAGCTATCTAAGCTACACTGATGTTAAACTACGCTAACCCTACGCTGGTTTACCTTAATCCCTGCCTGCTACACTACGCTACCTACTCCAGCTATGTACCTGAAGTCCGTAGTAAACTGCGCCAACATACGCTAGCCACCCTACGCTAACTGCGCAGTGGAAGGAAGCTGCGCATGCGCTCTTCCTTTTCTATGAATGCTAGAAAACTTAACATCACTGGAACTGGGTAATAACTCAAACTTAAAAGCTATGGGTACAGAATTATAAGACACCATTATAGATATATCTATGAGACAGGAGGTTGGGAGAACCCTTAATGGGAAGGGAGGAATAATGAATACAGGGAGCTATGGTACTATGCTGACCCTAAGAACCCTAGCTGTGCACCCTATGCCTAAATGGCATGGACGCCCTGAAAAGAGCGGTACCATATACAGGAACCTCCTGCTGTACCCTATTAGTCACTACACTAGGGGTGGGACTAGACAAAAAGCCATCTACGGCTTTCCCTGTCTACCTAACATCCGCCCTAGACAAAACATCCTGTCCCATGGAAGAAGTGGGGAAAGCTAAAGGCGGGGAAGTAAAGCTAGCACACCTCATAAAAATGGAGCATAAGTCAACTGCTCATTGAAGGAAATCTGCAGTGACAGCTGGGACCCCCTGTGATCTCCTGTACGGGGCCCTGGCTCTGCTACGGCTCTCCCATGCAGCAGGCGTGTTGGTCGCAGCATTACGCCACAGCCGACATGCCCCCTCCATGTATCTCTATGGGAAAGGTGGGGATGCAGCTTTCATGGATCCCCACCTCTCCCATAGAGCTGTATGGGGGAGGGGGGCTTGTTTTTCGACCTCAGTGAGGTCGATGACACGCGCATTAGCCGGCGCACAGTGCAGCAATGCAGGGGCCCTGTACGGGAGATTGTGGGGGGTCCCAGCACTCGGACCGTCCGCAGTCAGACACTTATCCCCACTGCAGATCTCCTTTAAGTCCGTCTGGTGTTATTGTGCACAGTTGATATATCCACTTAGTTTCTCGTTGTAAAAGTAAGTTATCCAAATCCCATGCTCCCGCTCCCCCCCCCCTCCCCCCCACGTGGGGATGGCCAGATCAAATCAATGCCTGTAAACCTCACCCATTCCAAAGCACCCTGGGGACACCCGTTGATATGCAAGGCTAAGGGAGTATACCTCTCATGACGGATGTCTCCAAGGTGCTCCAAGACCCTCTTCCTAAACTCCCCGAGAGTCTTGCCAACATATTATTTGGAACATGGACAGGTAGCTACGTAGATTATAGCTTTAGAGCTGCAATTGATGTGTGGTGACATAGTACAGAATATAGCATCCTGCCCACCCTGTGTTGCAGATGTTGCCTTCAGTGTCCGTCTTGGGCCCACACTACTCAGGACTCAATATGAGGTACAGTTTGGAGAAGTCTGAAGTGAGTCTGTGAGGTGATTCTGAGGAGGTCTCAAGTCTAATGCAACCACATATCTGCTAAAAAATAACCCCAGTGCCCAGGTGAATGTCAAGCTTAGCGGTAAGCACTTAAGTCTCGGGGATTCAAGTCAAATTAGCCAAGTCCAAGTCACTAAAGTCAAGCGTGGGATGCCATACAGCAAATCAGTCATATACAGCACCATCAACTAGAAGTCCCAGCAAGCCTCAGTAAAGTCAGTTTCCCCGTAACCTTATGTCAGAGTACTTATTGCCCCGTGCCTGGCCCAGGCGAAGCTGGCTCAACCTCGGGTGGTGTATAGGTTAACCATGATCTGGCGTCACAAAAGGTTAATTGCACATTACCCTCACCCGACATCACAGATGAAATGCCTGATATTGTGGCATTTACCTGTATTGTAGTTGTAAGGATCCGGACTGGTAGCAGGAAGCTGTACTGGTAGTGGATCCTCTGTGTCAGTGAGGGATTGGCGTGGACCATACCGGAGGATCGGTTCTAAGTAGTTACTGGTATTCACCAGAGCCCGCCGCAAAGCGGGATGGTCTTGCTGCTACGGTAACTATCGGTAGCGGCTCAACCTCACTGACTGCTGAGACAGGCAAAGCACAGAAGGGACAGGCAGAGACGTAGTCATGCGTAGCAAAAGGTCAGGGCAGGCAGCACAGGTTCAGAGGCGGTAGTCGTTAGCAACGGGTTCAGCAACGGGCAAGGAATACACAATAAACGCTTTCTCTTGGGCATTGAGGCAACACAAAGATCCGGCAAGGGCAGGAAGGGGCAGGGTACATTTATAGGAGCAGAGGACATTGGATTGGGCCAGGTACAAATCAATGGTGCACTGGCCCTTTAAATTTTACACAGCCGGCGCGCTCGCGCCCTATAGTGCAGGGACGCGCGCGCCAGGAACCACATGACAGGGGAGCAGAGGAGAGAGCCGGAGCGGGTGCCGGTAAGTAAGGATGGGACGCAGGACGCGCACGGGGACAGCCCGCAGCGCGGACCGCGTCCCTGCCGGCGACAGAAGCAGAGTGTCCCCGGTCAGAGAGTCTGACCGGGGCACTCAGCGGGGACAAACGCGGTGAGTGCTCCGGTCCAGGAGCAGAGGACAGAGCGCTCAGCATTACAGTAGTCTTCAAAAACCTTGTTTTGGAAATATTTGCACATGCTTTACACCGTCCACACTTATAGCAACCAGGTCTGGACAGTTCCTGAAGCCAATTAGATGTTGGAGGGGGTGTTAGATAGCTGTGTGTTAGTGAGTCAGCTATGACCACTACGTAAGGTAATGAGGGTTTTGTCACCAATGATATCCCTTAGATCTGGATCAAGGCAAAGTACATTCCAATGTTTACTTTAACCCCTTAAGGACCAGGCCATTTTACACCTTAGGACCGGAGCGTTTTTTGAACATCTGACCACTGTCACTTTAAACATTAATAACTCTGGAATGCTTTTACCTATCATTCTGATTCCAAGAATGTTTTTTCGTGACATATTCTACTTTATATTATTGGTAAAATTTTGTCGATACTTGCATCGTTTCTTAGTGAAAAATTCCAAAATTTGCTGAAAAAATGGAAAATTTTGCATTTTTCTAACTTTGAAGCTCTCTGCTTGTAAGGAAAATGGATATTCCAAATAAAAAAAATTTTTATTCACAAATACAATATATCTACTTTATGTTTGCATCATAAAATTGACGTGTTTTTACTTTTGGAAGACACCAGAGGGCTTCAAAGTTAAGCAGCAATTTTCCAATTTTTCACGAAATTTTCAAACTCACAATTTTTCAGGGACCAGTTCTGGTTTGAAGTGGATTTGCAGGGTCTTCATGTTAGAAATACCCCACAAATGACCCCATTATAAAAACTGCACCCCCCAAAGTATTCAAAATGACATTCAGTCAGCATTTTAACCCTTTAGGTGTTTCACAGGAATAGCAGCAAAGTGAAGGAGAAAAATCACCATCTTCATTTTTTACACTCGCATGTTCTTGTAGACCCAATTTTTGAATTTTTACAAGGGGTAAAAGGAGAAAATTTATACTTATATTTGTAGCCCGATTTCTCTCGAGTAAGGACATACCTCATATGTCCATGAAAAGTGTTCGGCGGGCGCAGTAGAGGGCTCAGAAGCGAAGGAGCGACAAGGGGATTTTGGAGAGTATGTTTTTCTGAAATGGTTTTTGGGGGGCATGTTGCATTTAGGAAGCCCCTATGGTACCAGAACAGCAAAAAATCCCCACATGGCATACCATTTTGGAAACTAGACCCCTTGGGGAACGTCACAAGGGGTAAAGTGAACCTTAATACCCCACAGGTGTTTCACGACTTTTGCATATGTAAAAAAATATATATATTTTTTCACTAAAATGTGTGTTTCTCCCCAAATTTCAAATTTTTGCAAGGGTTAATAGCAGAAAATACCCCCCAAAATTTGTAACCCCATCTCTTCTGAGTATGAAGGTACCCCATAAGTGGACCTGAAGTGCACTACGGGCGAACTACAATGCTCAGAAGAGAAGGAGTCATATTTGGCTTTTGGAGAGCAAATTTTGGTCGGGGGGCATGTCGCATTTAGGAAGCCCCTATGGTGCCACAACAGCAAAAAACCCTCACATGGCATACCATTTTGGAAACTAGACCCCTTGAGGAATGTAACAAGGAATAAAGTGAGCCTTAATACCCCACAGGGGTTTCACGACTTTTGCATATGTAAAAAAAAATAATATTTTTTCACTAAAATGTGTGTTTCCCCCCAAATTTCACATTTTTGCAAGGGTTAATAGCAGAAAATACCCCCCAAAATTTGTAACCCCATCTCTTCTGAGTATGAAGGTATGCCATAAGTGGACCTGAAGTGCACTACGGGCAAACTACAATGCTCAGAAGAGAAGGAGTCATATTTGGCTTTTGGAGAGCAAATTTTGCTCGGGGGGCATGTCGCATTTAGGAAGCCCCTATGGTGCCAGGACAGCAAAATAACCCCCACATGGCATACCATTTTGGAAACTAGACCCCTTGAGGAACGTAACAAGGGGTACAGTGAGCATTTAACCCCCACTGGTGTCTGTCAGAACTTTGTTTTATTTGCACAGCCCACTGTTCCAAAGATCTGTCAGACACCAGTGGGGTGTAAATTCTCACTGCACCCCTCATTACATTCCATGAGGGGTGTAGTTTCCGAAATGTAGTTTTTTTTTGCGTTTGTCAAAACCGCTGTAACAATCAGCCACCCCTGTGCAAATCACCTCAAATGTACATGGTGCACTCTCCCTTCTGGGCCTTGTTGTGCGCCCCCAGAGCACTTTGCGCCCACTTATGGGGTATCTCCGTAGTCGGGAGAAATTGCATTACAAATTTTGGGGGGCGTTTTTCCCTTTTACCTCTTGTCAAAATGAAAAGTATAGGGCAACACCAGCGTGTTAGTGTAAAAAATTTATTTTTTTACACTAACATGCTGTTGTAGACCCCAACTTCACCTTTTCATAAGGGGTTAAAGGAGAAAAAGCCCCCCAAAATTTGTAACACAATTTCTCCCGAGTACGGCGATACCCCATATGTGACCCTAAACTGTTGCCTTGAAATACGACAGGGCTCCAAAGTGAGAGCGCCATGCGCATTTGAGGCCTGAATTAGCATAGGGGTGGACATAGGGGTATTCTACGCCAGTGATTCCCAAACAGGGTGCCTCCAGCTGTTGCAAAACTCCCAGCATGCTTGGACAGTCAACGGCTGTCCGGCAATACTGGAAGTTGTTGTTTTGCAACAGCTGGAGGCTCCATTTTGGAAACAGTGGCATACCGGACATTTTTCATATTTATTGGGGAGGGGAGGGGGGCTGTGTAGGGGTATGTGTATATGTAGTGTTTTTTTTACTTTTTATTTTATTTTGCGGTAGTGTAGTGTAGTGTAGTGTTTTTAGGGTACAGTCACACGGTCGGGGGATTACAGCGAGTTCCCGCTGCGAGTTTGAGCTGCCGCGCAAAATTTGCTGCATCGCAAACTTGCAGCCTGATACTCACTGTAAGCCCCCTGCCCATGTGAATGTACCCTGTACATTCACAGGGGGGAGGGGACCTCCAGCTGTTACAAAACTACAACTCCCAGCATGCACAGTTTATCAGTGCATGCTGGTAGTTATAGTTTTGCAACAGCTGGAGGCACACGGTTGGGAAACACTGAGTTAGAAAACAGACAATGTTTCCCAACCAGTGTGCCTCCTGTTGTTGCAAAACCACAACTCCCAGCATTCTCAGGCATGCTGGGAGTAGTAGTTCGGCAACATCTTTAGAGCCAGATGTTGCCGAACTACAACTCCCAGCATGCTGGGAGTTGTAGTTTTGCAACATCTGGAGGACTAGTTTGCAGACCACTAATACAGTGGTTCCCAATCTGTGCCCTTTCAGATGTTGCAAAACTACAACTCCCAGTATGCCAAAACTGTCCAGGCATGCTGGGAGTTGTAGTTCTGCAACATCTGAAGGGCCAGATGTTACAGAACTACAACTCCCAGCATGCCTGGACTGTAAGGGCATGCTGAGGATGTGTAGTTTTGCAACATCTGGAAGGGCACAGTGGTCTCCAAACTTTGGACCTCCAGATGTTGCAAAACTGCAACTCCCAGCATGCCCAGACGCCAAGGGCTGTCTGGGCATGCTGGGAGTTGTAGTATACAGGGTCCCATTACAGCAATGCATGTCGCTTTACGGCGACGTGCATTGCTGTAAAGGGCCCGACCGCGGCTGAAGATCTACTCACCTGTCGCCGCCGCCGCCATCTTCCTCGCCAGGATCCTGGTCTTCAGGGACGAGGTAAGTACCGGGGCTGGTCCCCAGCACTCCCCCGTCCCCCGCTGCGTCCCCCGCTGCGTACTCCGGTCTTCCTCCCGTCCTCTCCGGACTTCCAGGGGCCGGGCAGGGCGGGAGGAAGTAACCGCCCCCCCCTCCTGCGATTGGTCGGTTAGTTAACCGACGGATCGCAGGGGATCGGAGGAGGTGGCAGGCTTGCCACCTCGCTCCGATACTTCAGCATGGTCCTGGCTGTCTGTGACAGCCGGGATCATGCAAAATTACCGGGCGGTCGGGTCCCAGAGACCCGATCAGCCCGGTATCGCCGCAGATCGCAAGGGCGATTTCCCTTGCGATTTGCGGCGATCGCCGACATGGGGGGCCTACATGGCCCCCCTCGGTGTTTGCCCTGGATGCCTGCTGAAGGATTTCAGCAGGCATCCAGTTCCGATCTCTGCCCGGCGAGCGGCAGAGATCGGAAATACAACAGGACGTTCTCTAACGTCCTTGGGCATTAAAGCCCAGGTAGTGAGGACGTTAGAGAACGTCCTATGTCCTTAACAGGTTAAACCTCACAAACAAACATATTAGCATCCAAATGGCAGTCCAAAGATTCTCCTCCCGTTAGAGAACTAATAAATATTTTATTAATCCGCTACACTCATAAACTGGTTTTAGCGGGTCAGAGAGGCAAAAGGGAAGAATATTCCTCATCTTGGGAATATTAACTCTCTACAAACATCCATGACACAGTGAAATGCTGTTCAACAGATAGCTACAATTAAACTACAAACAGCATAGATGACGAAAGCCACACATCCCTATAGGGAGAAGATGAACTCCGACTATTCGTACGTACCCACGAGAATGAGATCTACAGTGTGTTTAAGCCTAAAGTAACAGTGCTAGTTGCACACAAGTACATTATTTTATCTTTACTTATTTTGTTTACTATGTCTCCATCGTTACTCTAGTCCTACCTTGGACTAAATAGTTCGTTGTTGTTCTACATAACTTTAAATTGAAGGGTTGATCATCGCATATGCGTAATCTTGCAATAATATCCTTGTAATATGCATGTATATTATATTATGTGACGGATCCCCCCCATGTAAGAGATGTCATGACTGTTTAACGTTATGTTATAAATGTCTTTTATGTTTATGCTTTGAAAACACAATAAAAAGATTGTAAAACACAAACCATAGTGAGGTTATGAGTGGTTTTGTATCTCAGAGCAGCCGATAGCTATAGGCTATACAAGGTAGTTAATATGACTCCATGAACATATTCCAGTGACTTTAGGTGAATATTGGATCTTGATGAACTTCTTAGCAGTCATAGGAAGCCATAAGAAATGACAGACAGCAGTGAAGAGTTCCTTTCTAGAATTCAGATGCATTCAGCTATTTCGCTCAGGGAGAACAGAAGAGATTTTTTTAATTCCCCCTATAACTGCATCTGTCCTGTACACATCCCGTCAGCTAATAGATTCTGCTACCCTCCTAGGCTCTTCATGCTGCACTGCCCAACTCGGAATAGGTTACACTGGGATTTCCAGCCTCGGCAATTTTTGCAATAATTATCATTTCTAATGGAATTTTTACACCTCAGTACTTTTTTGATGCAAAAGGTTATTGGTGACAAACCCGTTCTATTATATTAATATTTCTTCCACATTTACTTTGTCTAATGACGTCTGTTTAACCAGTGATCTGCCAGGTCTGTAGATGAAGGGATCAAACAGACTTAAAAGGGGTAATCCGGAATTTAAAAACAGAGATAATTTCTTTGAAAGACTGCTCCCTGTCTGTCTCCAGGTTGGGTGTGGTTTTGCAGCTCAGTTCCAGTGAAGTGAATGATAAAAATAAATGACATAAACCTTTGCAGTTTAGGGGTTGTCTTTCTAGTGACAACCCCTTTAGGAATGAAGCCATCACAGCAATCAGCTAAATGCTATTTGTCCCACTCGTAGAACCCCTAGAAACCAGCTGATAATACTGTGGGAGGTCTTGGCCAGCCAGACCAATGAAGTATTATGTGGTGGTCATTCAGATGACCAGCTCGAGTCCCTTCCAGAACAGGTTTATATAGAGCAGCAGAGCAGCCCTGTATTCTGGTCTCATGTCCAGGATCCACCTCATAATGGCTATAATCCCTAATAGGGCAGATGGACATGGGTTCTCTTCATCAGACAATCCCTTAAAGGGAACCTGTCACTGAGATTTACATGCTGGGAGTTATAGTCTTGCAACAGCCGGAGGCACACTGGTTGGAAAACACTTAATTATATAAATAGCGTTTAATTTACTCATGTTACTCATGTTAAATACTTTAAAAAAAACATAAACAATATTATGTATTTTTTTAATGTCTAAGTATGAAATTTCAACCCACACCTAGATAATAATTTCAGGCAAAAAATTATAATAATTAAAACCCAACGCAAGATAAAACCCTGAGGGGATGTACAGTACATATCACTATATTCGGTATAACTCTCCAATACTCTCCAACTGCTATATGGTTTATTATGTCTCGACTAAACTTCCTTATATAGTCATATTGGATCTTTTACAGGTTTTATATTTAAATTCGTAGCAAAAAAAATCATTACCTTGGAAAAGAAATAATTTATTTCACCGTATTGGAACAAACATTTCTCTAAGGGACTATAGAGGGAGGTTTTTTTTATTATCTGCTGTATCAAATTGTTATTTATGAAATTTCTGGAGTATTTTTGTGAATTATGTATGAATTTATAGGGAATGAATGCTTCTCTATCCAATTTGTCATTCCCTCGAAGCCATGGATAGGTTTATGTTCTGGTTTTTATACAGCATTGCATTCTGTCTGAAATGGTTTGGGACTGAAATATTTTAAATTAAAACAAAATGTTCCTCCTCATTAAATGAGGACAGCTTCTTGCTATGTAGCGCCGTTTACATACACTTTCTTGAGAAGTACTTTTGTATACAGAGAAAACCGATTTCAACCTTGGTGTTATTTTTCTCTTTATTCAGCTCGAGGCAGCAGGATAAATTGGAGATCTGGTACCAATATGTGTTGAACTTTTTATGAAACCTTCAATGCAAGAATCCATATTTACAAGAGCTGTTTTTTTAAAGACACAACCTGACCTTGTGTTACTGTCTAAAATATTAAAGACGAACCAAAGTCAAACATTTAAAAAAGATAAAGGGATATTTCAATATATACACAGAAAATGCCATAAATGTCTGATAGATGCGGATCTTACCTCCTGGGCCTGCACCTATTTCCAGAATAGTCCCTTGACCCCTGCTCTTCCTGTTGATGTGGCTGCTCTGTTTGATAAAGCAATGGAAGCATGGACACTTCTCGATGGATGCTTCAACAGTTGGGATATGGAGTGGGGGATCCCCAATGTGGAGACAGCTTCAGGTGGCAGAAATGGATCCGGAATCTTGTAGGCATATATGGTATATCCTGGGGATAAGTCATAAATTACTAACATAGAAATACCCCTTTAACACCTTCAAGAACACAGCTAGTTTTGACCTTGAGGCTACAGTTATTTTTTGTTTTTGTGTGTATTACCTAATTTTTCTGATATATGTGTGACATTTAGTATCTTTTTACATTTACTCTGTTTACCGTGCAGGATCATAAACATTATGACCCTGATTTACTATTGTAAACGTGACCTGTTTTGTCAGGTTGTGCGCCAGATTCTGGCACATGGGGCCAGAAATTCTGTCTGCGCCAGAATTTGTGCCAGAATTGAAAAAAAACAAAAGACAATCAACTCTCCATTATACTGAGAAAACCGGAAAAGGGGCGTGACTGTTGGGAAAGGGACGTAGTCGCTGAAAAGGGGGCCTGCCCCTGACATTTAAAAAAAAATCCCAACATATTTAGGCTAAGTTTCCACTTTTTTTTTCTGGCAGTTTTTGGAAAACTCCCACTGCAGTTTTAGAGCCAAAGTCAGAAAGTCCTTCCTTTATATGTCCTATTCCTTTTGAATACACTTCTGGCTTTGGCTCAAAAATTGCAGTGGCAGATATCCAAAAACTGCCAGAAAAAAACAATTGGAAACTTAGCCTTACTAAGGTTTCCACAGAAAATGTGGTGGATTTGAGCTGAGACGCTCTCCCTCCTGGAACACGGAAATACACAGTACAACAGATATCATAAAGTACCATGAATAGAATAAAGTGACACTTATATAGGAAATGCAGCAACAATGCAGACGTATCCCCTGGCTACCTACATAACAAAATAAGCCATAAATATGGGTCACTAGAATAACACCTGGGTAGATACTAGCAGTGTGAGAATAAAGTTCTAGTATCTACCCAGGTGTTATTCTAGTGACTCATATTTATGGCTTATTTTGTTATGTAGGTAGCCAGGGGATACGTCTGCGTTGTTGCTGTGCAATATTTCCTGTATAAGTGTCACTTTATTCTATTCATGGTACTTTGTGATATTCATGTTGTACTGTGTATTTTCGTGTTCCAGGAGGGAGAGCGTCTGGCCCTCTCCAGTGTTTGTCATGGTGTCCATACTCTAGGGCACCTTTTAGTGTTTTTATCATGTTCTTTGTATGTGATTGCAATTTAATAAACATTATTTTTCTGCATTATTCAGTATCTACAAAATTACTTTTGGGTGTTCATGTGTGATACAGTTGTGGCCTGTTCTTTTTTGCTCTGCACAGTTTTATGTTATAACATAGCATTGATCAGTACTATGGGACATATTCCTGTAAAGCCTGGCTCTCCAGGCTCCAAAAGAAGATCGGCCATCCTGCACAATCTCTTCACCTTCCTCCAGCAGCCATTTGAGATCATCGGACCCCCACAGGCAGTTCAGGATGCTTTATTAGGGGAGGGGTTTTTATATCATTTTAGAAACTCTTTTTTTTACACTTTTTAAAGTCTTTGATATGCAATTATTAAATTGAATTTACTGTATAATGTTATGCCTATGGCATAGCATTATACAGTGCCATCGGCGATCCACTGATCTAGCCTGGCTAAGCTGCCTGTCATTAGCAGTGAGTGTCTGGCCACTGATTGTACCTTCTCCGCTTGCTTCAAAGTCCCTTAAGGATTCCGGGACATATAGGTACGCCCTTGGTCCTTAAGTACCTGAGCGCAAGGGCGTACCTGTTCTCCCTTCGTCCTTAAAGGGGTACTTCAGTGGAATTTTTTTTCCAAATCAACTGTTGCCACAAAGTTAAACAGATTTGTAAATTACTTCTATTAAAAAATCTTAATTCTTCCAGTACTTATCAGCTGCTGTATGTTGCAGAGGAAGTTCAGTAGTACTTTCCTGTCTGACCACAGTGCTCTCTGCTGACACCTCTGCCCATGTCAGGAACTGTCCAGAGCAGGAGAGGTTTGCTATGGGGATTTGCTCCTACAGTTCCCGACATGGACAGAGGTGTCAACAGAAAGCACTGTGGTCACACTGAAATGAACAACTCAACGTCCTCTGTAGTATACAGCAGCTGATAAGTACTGGAAGGATTAAGATTTTTTAACCCCTTAAGGACCCATGACATACCGGTACGTCATGAGTCCGCTCCCGTTCTATAAGGCGGGGCTACGGTTAGCTCAGGGAGCTGTTCTGGATCGCCGCAGCATCCCGACCCGAACAGCTTACAAGACAGCCGTAGGATCCCTACCTGCTTCCATGCTGTCCGATCGTCGAATGACTGCTCAGTGCCTGAGATCCAGGCATGAGCAGTCAAGCAGCAGAATCATCGATCAGTGGTTTCCTATAAGAAACCAATGATCAATGTAAAAGATCAGTGTGTGCAATGTTATAGCCCCCTATGGAAGCTATAACACTGCAAAAAAAAAAAAAAAAGTGTATAAAGATCATTTAACACCTTCCCTAATAAAAGTTTGAATCACCCCCTTTTCCCATTTAAAAAAAACTAAAAACTGTGGAAATAAAAATAAACATATGTGGTATCGCCGCGTGCAGAAATGTCCGAATTATAAAAATATATTGTTAATTAAACTGCACGGTCAATGGCATACGCGCAAAAAAATTATAAGGTCCAAAATAGTGCATTTTTGGTCACTAAAAACTTCAGATCATGATGCAAAAAATTTGCCCTCATACCGCCCCGTACGCGGAAGAATAAAAAAGTTATAGGGGTCAGAAGATGACAATTTTAAACGCATATATTTTCCTGCATGTAGTTATGATTTTTTCCAGAAGTGCGACAAAATCAAACCTACAGAAATAGGGTATCATTTTAATCGTATGGACCTATAGAATAAATAGAAGGTTTAATTTTTACCGAAAAATGTACTGTGTAGAAACGGAAGCCCACAAAAGTTACAACATTTTTATTTATTTTTTTTAATTTTGTCTCACAATTTTTTTTTCCCATTTTGCCATAGATTTTTGGGTAAAATGACTGACGTCATTACAAAGTAGAATTGGTGGTGCAAAAAATAAGCCATCATATGGATTTTTAGCTGCACAATTGAAAGAGTTATGATTTTTTAAAGGTAAGGAGGAAAAAACTAAAATGCAAAAACGGAAAACCCCAGGGTCCTTAAAGGGTTAAAAGAAGTAATTTACAAATTTAAGAAAACAAGAGTTTGGGGGGCTCACACTGTGCTAATATGTACCGAGGTTTCTGTGTTACACGTAACCCTACGTGCCAGAAAGGGAATAAAGAATATAGTGGTATACAGACCTCTAAGTATACATTAAATAAAATTGTATTAGATAAATATTAGAATTGAGATGTGAGGTAGGTGTGTATGTGCAAATAGACTCGCAGTAGATGATATGAGTAAAAATTAGTTTATTAATGTAAAATATAGTAGTCCTAGCAGGGCCCTTGCTATGGATCTACTAAATATATTAACAACGAATTTGTGCAAAAACAGTTAAAAATAATTTTACGTTGTGCAAAGAATAATAAAAAATAAATAAATAAAAAAATAGAAAAAATAATGGGGCAGCCACCAATGGTGTAGGAAATTGTGGACAGTTATAACGTTTTGCAATCCATAGAAATGCTTTGTAATCCACAGAGATACTTTTACAAATGTCGGGTATACTTCAAGTTTATTGGTAGTGTTGCAGTCCACTGAAGTTTAGCAAAATAGTAGCAAATAAAGTATCAAATATATGCCGGTGCTTCTGCACCACTCACCGCTCCGCTGTGTGCAGGAAACCTGGGATGGAAGCCCCTATTTCGCTGGGCTCCGTATTGCAGACTGGCTCAGCTTGGTGGCCGGCTCAGTGTGGATGTCTGCGTGATAAGTCCAAGTATTTCCCAATTCTGATGGCAACAAGGATGCGGTGTGTGGCTGGTGAGTGGATGCAGGTGCAGATTAGCAATGCTGAAGGCGTTATCCTCGTGTTGGTGAGCGCACGTATGCACAGTGGTCCCGAAAGCAAGGGATTCCAGCTTTTGCAAATGGTAGGATGTGTTAGGCTTCCAATGGTGATCTGAATGCTGGGGGTGGATAAGCTAGACGCGTTTCGGGAGTGACCCCTTTTTCAATAGCTAATTTACAAATGTGTTTAACTTTCTGGAGCTAGTTGATTTGAAAAAAATGTTTGCCCCCGGAGTACCCCTTTAAGAGGTTAAAGTTTTCCACAGGCTTTAATCAGGAGCAGAGATTAGCAAAAGAGGTCCCCTGGACAATAAACTTAAAAGACACCAATTCTAGTATCCACATTATGATAACAATGGGGTCCAAAACTCAGAAGCCAGAAGAGATTTTGTAGCTCTTCTGCATGTAAACATTCTACTGTAGTTTGTTGATACATATGTTGTATGTCTACTATCAGGAGAAGATTGAAGTAATTGTTCTGATTATGTCACTAGTTTATGCTGCCCTCAGATTCCCTTTAAAGATTTCAGCCAGAATTGTGAGTGCAGCTCTGGGCTATGGTACAGGTTGTTACAGTCTATATATAATATGTATTCACATTTTATGTACATTTTTATGTATGAAGGTTGGTTTTAAACAGCTGTTCAGAGGTGGACATATCTTTATGGCATTAGCTAGCTGGAGGTCTCCAATTAAAGTAAAATGGAATGTCTCTAATATAATTTATGTTCCAGCAAATGTACATATGGCAGCAGGGTGGAATAAGAAGGTTTTGAAAGTCTCAGTGTCATTCATGGTATATAATACCAAAACTGCATGATGATTCAGGAAATTCAGAGATGGTTTAAGGTTATCAAAGAACAGTCATGAGAAAAAGAAAGTACACCCTATTTAAATTATCAGGGGTTTTTGTATCGGCAAAAAAAATTAAAAATCAGATTAGAAGATCTTAATACAGTAACCCCCCGACATGCGATGGCCCCGACATATGATAAAATCGACATACGATGCTTTTATATGTCGGGGCCATCGCATTAACTGCTATCCGACAGCGCAAAATACTTAAGCTACTGTCGGATAGCAGTTTAAGCATCCCGGACAGGTTCACTTACCTATCCCCACTGCTCCAGGTCCACTTCGTGATCCTCCAGTGTCTTCTGTATCTTCTTCAGGGTCCGGGCCTCGCTTTTCGGCGTTGTTATAACGTCACTACGCACGCCCTGTCGGTGCAGCAGCGTAATAACGTCACCAGAAAGCGAGGCCCGGACACCGGAGATGTGGAAGAAGCCGGAGGATCCCAAAGAAGATGCCGGAGCAGCGGGACAGCATCGGGAGCCCCTGGGACAGCATCGGGAGCGGTGAGGACACGGTCCGGAGCGGCGGCGGCAGGTGAGTGTAACTTCCTATACTTTACATTGCACGGATCCCTCAACATACGATGGATTCGACAAACGATGGGTCATTTGGAACGAATTACCATCGTATGTTGAGGGACCACTGTACTGGGAAAATGCAACCTCAGAACAACAACACAAACACAGATTCTGTTCTGCTGATGACACAAAGATTTGTACAGTAAAATCAACCTTAGTGGACACCTCTCAATAGGGGACAGTTTTTAATTCCCTGGCAGAGTCCCATAAGACTTAATGTATTTGCACCCTCCCAATAGGGGACACTCCCAATAGCAGATGCGGACACACCCAATAGGGGATAAAACACTCCCAGTTGTAATAAAGGGGGAATGAAATAGCACAGGGGGATCAAGAGGAAATGATGTGGCACAGAGGGTAAGGGGGGGGGGGATAATTTGGCACAAGGCACAGGTGGAATAAGGTGGCACAGGGTATAAGGGGGGGGAATAAATGTTACTGGGGGCGATAAGGGGTGATTTAATGGCACTGGGAGATTCTACTGTAATATTGCTTTTTATCGTGTTTTATAAATAATTAAACTCTGGAGTGAGTACAGAACAGTATTCGTTCATTTAGAAAGATTTTTGAGCCTTTTTTTTCCCAATAGGGTACATCTCTCAATAGCGGACACTATTTTATTCCCCGTGAGTGTCCGCTTTTGGGAGATTCTACTGTAGCAGGGTTGATGTTCCTGGAGGGATATGTCAAATGGAAAAGGATTTAGGTAAACTAGAGGAATGGTCAGAACTCTGGTAACTGACATTTAATGTGGATAAGTGCAAGATAATGCACCTGGGGTGTAAAAGGCCAAGGGCAGACTATGGAATATTTGACACAGTCGTGACCTCAGTATCTGAGGAAAGGGATTTAGGGGTAATTATTTCAGAAGACTTAAAGGTAGGAAGATAATGTAATAGAGCAGCAGGAAACGCTAGCAGAATGCTTGGATGTAGAAGGAGAGGTATAAGCAGTAGATAGAGAGAAGTGCTCATGCCGCTTTACAGAACACTGGTGAGGCCTCACTTGGAGTATTGTGCGCAGTACTGGAGGCTGTATCGCCAGAAGGATATAGATACTCTAGAGAGAGTTCAAAGAAAAGCTACTAAGCTAGTACATGGATTGCAGGATAAAACTTACCAGGAAAGGTTAAAGGACCTTAACATGTATAGCTTGGAAGAAAGAAGAGACAGAGGTGATATGATAGAGACTTTTAAATACAGAAACCCAATCAATACAGTAAAGGAGGAGAGCATATTTAAAGAGAAGCTCCCATCATCCTTTTTTTTTCTGTCCCTGCCTATTGCCCATCTATCCCTAACCCCCTCCCTCGCATTTTTGTCTGCCTGGTAGTGTGCTCACTACCAGGCAGACTTCCCCAGCATGCACGACGTCATTGATGCCTGCTGGGGCCGAGATTTCCGCCCTTAGTTCACCTATACAGGGTGCCTCCAGCTGTTTCACCACTACAACTCCAAGCTTGCCCTGACATCTATTGGCTGTCAGGGCATGCTGGGAGTTGTAGTAGTGAAACAACTGGAGGCACCCTGTGGTGAAAACAATATATCTTCGTTTCGTCCGCAACCCGCTCTATCAAACTCCAATACCAGCCCACCCCCCACCCCGAAAATAACTTACTGAAGTTACCCCGCACCCCACACCGTGGGTCCCCGCCCCCCTTCCCCCCAAAAATAACTTACTGAATTGCGGGACAGTGCTGAGGCAGCAGCCGAGAGGCGGGGCCGGCATACCACCCCGCCCCCCATCCCGAAAATAACTTACTGAAGTACCCCGAACCCCACCACGAGTATCCGGCCCCCCTCCCCCCAAAAAAAAAAATTACTTACTGAATTGCGGGACAGTGCTGAGGCAGCAGCCGGGAGGCGGAGATTGACAGGCAGGGAGCGAGCGCAGGCTGATTGGGCTGACTGAATTAGGACCGATTGCCCGGCCGGCATCGGTCCTAATTCAGTCGTGACGTCACGGCAGGCTGCAGCCGTCCACTAGAAGGGAGACCCCTAGTGGCCGGTTTTCAACTATAAAATAAACTGTTTTAATTAATAAATAAATAGAGATATGTTGTAGTACATAAGTACTACAACATATTAAAAAAAAGGTTGGTGACAGTGCCCATTTAAAAGAAGAAAAGCTACCAAAAGAGGACATAGTTTTAAATTAGAGGGGCAACGGTTTATGCAGCAATATCAGGAAGTATTACTTTACTGAGAGAGTAGTGGATGCATGGAATAGCCTTCCTGCAGAAGTGGTCGCTGCAAATACAGTGAAGGAGTTTAAACATGCATGGGATAGGCATAAGGCTAACCTTAGTATAAGATAGGCTCAGGGACTTTCCAAAGTATTCAGAATTTAGTGCAAACTTGAAGTTGTTCTTGAATAGTTCTCATCTGCCCACACATTCTATATTTCCATGTGGGCAAGTGTCGGCTCAGCCAATCACCAGTGGCAGCAATGTATCGTCTAAGCCAGTGATTGGCCGTCACTTGCCTACATCCAGGAAAATGGGGCCGAGCACACTGACGACGAGTAAGTAGGATGGTAATGGTACACAAGATCACTGGGGGCCCCAGCGGTCAAATTCCCTACTATCAGACACTTATCCCCTTTCAGGTGTATAAGGTATAAGTGTATGATAAGCTCAGTTTCCCAGAGTACCCCTTAAAAATGGGTAAGTAGCAGCCAGTTGCTGCCAATAAATTATCCTTGATTCATTTAATTAAGAACAACTGTGAGCACAAAAACCACAGTGTTGTCAGTTTGTTGATCTGGAATATACAATGTCAAGGGGTAGAGACATCAGAAGTGATCTCAGAAGAGCTATTGCTGCCAATGAAAGCCATTTCCAAACAATTTGAAGTCTGTCATTCTACAGTGAGAAAAATCATTTGCAAGTGGAAAAAAATTCAAGACTAGAGTGTATGTGAAGGGAAAATAATGCTAGTAGCTACCCTTTTTTTTCCCACCACAGTGTCAGTCCCTTCTCTGAAATAAACATGAGAGTTTAAAGTGTTGCAGTTCTATAATAGCTCAACGTTATGGCTTAAAGGAGAACTCCAGAATCTAAAAATTGTCCTCCATACTGCCGGCAGAAAAAAAAATAAAGATGTACATACCTTCCTTCGCTCCCACGGGGCATCCGGTAATCCGCTTCGGTCTCCGCCGCGATCCTCTTCCTGGTTTCCGGTGGTCGGAGAGTCATACTGCGCTCAGCCAATCACCGGCCGCAGCGAAGTCCCGACTCGGCAGTGTGACATTTTCGGCCCCGGCAGCAGGTGCCGGTGCAGTGAAGAATTTTGTGTCTTAAAGCATTCTCACACTGCCGCTCAGCCTATCACCGGCCGAGTCGGGACTTTGCTGCGGCTGGTGATTGGCTGAGAGCAGTATGACTCGCCGACCACCGGCAACCAGGAAGAGGATTGCAGCTGAGACCAGAGCCAGTTACCGGAGGCACCGGGGGAGCGGAGGAAGGTATGTACATCTTTATTTTTTTCTGCCAGCAGTGTGGAGGACAATTTTTGTATTCTGGAGTTCTCCTTTAAGTCAGCAAACTAATCAAGTAATATTGACAAAAAAATTGTATTTACAATGTAAAAATAGGAGCTGTACCAACTATAGATAACTGGGCTAAGAAAACATCATATGATTCCAATAAACATCAAATGTCAGGGTTTCAATGTGTTTCCCCATCATATAGCTCAGGTTTATCAGGGAACCAAACAAATGGGGAAGGTTGGGGTGACTGAGTAGTTAACCTACTTACCAGTTAATGCAATCAGCCCGAAAGCAAGATTAGCAATTACTAATAAGGATTTTTATCCTTACATGTTGTAAGTGTGATGGGTCAACATTATAGAAACAGTGAAGACAGGGCCCCAAGAATGGATGAATATATGGATATAAAGGGGAATTTATAATTGTATTTAGAGCTTTTTTGTGTGTATTTTTTAATGCAAAAGTTTGCGCAAGAGTTTTTTTTGTGTTTTTTTTTTGTGTGCAAAATCTGATAGAATTCTTCATAGCCATGTCTACGGTTAAGTTTACCTCAGAGCACTTTCTACTGTAGAGTCGAATTTATTAACTGCAAAAAAATGCACAAAAGCACTTTTCTTGCACAAATATTTTCTTGCGCACCTCGGAAGACACGTACCAAAGTGTCAGAAAGCATCTGAGAATGTGAAACTTGTGTTTCCCTTTGCATTTTGGAAAAATAATATATTAACTATTTTGGGACAGTTAGGACTACTACTTCCATCATGGACAGACTCTGCCCATGATGGGAGTTAAAGCACAGGGGCTGAGGTGCAGATCGCAGCAGGTCATTCTCCAGAGACTTGCTGCAATCCGCATTTATTAACTGTAAAAGCCGGTGTCATTAGTCATAATCCCTGCCGGCGGGAAACGGGAGCTCTGATTGGTAAAAAGATATTCACCAATCAGAGCTTCCGTCTCCCGGGCGGGAATGATGAAATATGACAGCTGTATACAGGAGTCGGCGGGCAGCACAGTGTAGCCACATGTGCCGACGGCTTTTACAGTTAATAAATGCAGATTGCAACGGGTCTCTGGAGAATGACCTGCTGCGATCTGCACCTCAGCCCCTGCACTATCACTCCCATCATGGACAGAGTCTGTCCCATGAGTAGTTGTAGGACCGCAGAGCTGGGGGATGGCACTTGCACATCCCCCGGCTGCAGGACTTTTAGAACTACTACTCCCATCATGGACAGACTTATAACTCCAGGGGCTGAGGTGCAGATCGCAGCAAGTCATTCTCCAGAGGCCATGATTTTATAAGCCATGATTTCTATAAAAAGGAAATAAAATTTTCTTATGAAATATATTAGAAAGGTTAATGTTTTACCAAGATGTACAACATATTAAAAGTTTTTATATCTGACATTTAATGTTTAAATGCCGAGATTGCTATTGATCACGGTGTTGAAATGGTTAAATCACAGACATCGGAGCATCTACAGGTTATGGCATGGACCTGACTCCCGAGCCCACCCCGTGATGTAATGGGTTAAAGATTTGAGCAATAAAGCCTACATAGTCTGCTTTTATTTTATTACATTTATTCATTTATTTATTCATTTATTTACTTATTTATTCATTCCTTCATTCAGTTATTTATTTATATTGCTTTCTTGTATGACAAATTATGTATAGTATAAATATAACTGTCCATCTAAATCTAATACATCTGCCTATTATCCATACAGTGCTTCATAGTAATTCTTCTGATTCTTTTCAGAGTTAATTAGTTGTGTCTCTACGTCTGTGAACAAATGAAGCGCTGTAATGAAAATATTACTTTCTGGAGATTAATAAATGGCAAAACATTCTAAATGGCCTCAATCATTTCCTCAGAAGGAGGCTATTTTTAGTCTATGCATTCACATTTTTCTTCTAGTCTTTATTAATGTTCTATTTGAAATTACCTCGACCAATGTATACTTCTCCAGTTTATTTTTTCTTATTTATTTATGTGGGAAATAGCCTAATACAACAAAATGACACGAACAATTTTGATGTCAGTATCACAACTGAATGAACACGTTGAATAGCCAACTCAAAGAGGTATTCTGGTATAGAAAAGGTAAATTCCTTTGTATGTTCATGGTAGAAAGTGAAGTCCTCAATATATATGTGTATAGCTCCGTCTGTCCTATCTATCTATCTATCTATCTATTTAGCAACAGGAGAATACAGCAGCACACTGCCAGCACAAAGATATAGATGAAACATGAGTATATAGATAAAACATGAGTATATTGATAGAACATGAAAAGCTATACAGCTGTAGTGCAATAAATGAAAATATGAAACTATGAAATTATGAGGTACTTAGCTTGCGAATTTGGCGGCCAAATAGCGTGGACCGTCACATCCAAGGCACCTTATATACACCTAATAGAGGTGGGTGGGGTGCAAGGCCAACATGGAGGTAGCCACTCCCCCGTATGTGTAATACAACCAATATTCTTTGGTTGTATTACACATACGGGGGAGTGGCTACCTCCATGTTGGCTCCTGCACCCCACCCACCTCTATTAGGTGTATATAAGGTGCCTTGGATGTTTCAGACCTTGCATGCCTGCTGTACTGTTCACACAGAGGCATATTCATAGTGTAGGGTCCGTCCCAGAATGAGGTCACCTTACCGTGGTGGGACGGTCCACGCTATTTGGCCGCCAAATTCGCAAGCTAAGTACCTCATCATTTCATAGTTTCATATTTTCATTTATTGCACTACAGCTGTATAGCTTTTCATGTTCTATCTATATACTCATGTTTTATCTATATACTCATGTTTTATCTATCTCTTTGTGCTAGCAGGGTGCTGCTGTATTCTCCTGTTGCTGTATATTTAGCCCAGCAGCCTGCACCTGTAAGCCAGGTCTATACAATAGTTTGGAATCAAATAGTGCTGGCCAACTTATTCTTTGTTTATCTATCTATCTATCTACATGTAATTGCATGTTTGCAATCGATTTCCACATATACTCTCAACCAGGGTTCAAGTCCTAGGAAAAAAAGTGTGGGAACTCACCCAAGATTTCCACTCAAATGCTGGTACTGCAGGACTCCTGCTAACGGAAACATTTTTCCTGCTGTGGAAAAAGTGCAGGAACTCCGTTCCCAGTGCATTCCTGCAGGACTTGAGCCCTGCCCTCAACACTTACTGGGCAAAAGTTTGATGTTCCTAGCTAGTTGCCTAGGGTTACGAATAAGTTCAACTTCAACTTGCTGGTTGCGCCTGCTCAGTTGCAGCACTGGGGCCCAGATTTCTGTTGGAGAAAAAAGCTGGAGAGAAGGAAGGCCTTTGAATAGATATATAGAGCCTTGCCATTGTCACACAATTGGAGGCTGCCATTAAAACGAGATATAGTTGGTACCTCCCCCCAGACAGGTTACAAACCATATATCCTGATTTCATTCCTCTTTGTTGGAGGAAATGTGGTGCAGACTTATTGGCAAAACGTAGAGGTCCCGTTGTGTGAGATCAGTGGTTTAAAGGTTAAATTAAGACCGTTAGTTCTCCTCCTCATAGGCATACACAACATACCACTGTCACTAAGAGCTATCGTCTGCAAAATCTTGGTACTTGCTAAACTAATAATCACTAGACATTGGAAATTGGAAACTTCCACCTCCATTATAGAGCTTGTCTCCCTCTTACAGCAATTCTATCTAAGCAAGAGTGCGGTAACTTATAACTCAGATGGTAACTCACATCTAATAAGGAATTGGCAACTATGGCTCGAATCCCACCATACCACAGCGAATGTATGAAATATTCCCCTATTTAATACTTTCTGCTGTAATTATGCATACAGTCATCTGTTTCTCTCCCTGTTTCAATTAACCCCAATACCCATATTTGGTACCCCATTAACCTAGTTCCCATGGTTCAAACATTCAGTTAATTGCCAAATGACCTAGTTCCCATGGTTCAAAGGCTGTCTTAATTACCAATTGACCTACATTTGTTAATCACGAGTAAAAAAGTTAAACCACAACACTGTAACACTCCGTCCCACCCCGGGACTTGGACCACCGCATGGTCTCCCATCCACTGTACTGCCGAGACCCTCCTGCTTATCTTACAGTTTTACATACCGTGAGAGCCCCATAGACCACAATGGGCCTATTGGTTTCAATGTGCAAAAAATCACACAGTTAATGCACTAGTGCAGTGGTCTCCAACCTGCAGACCTCCAGTTGCTGCAAAACTACAACTCCCAGCATGCCCGGACAGCCGTTGGCTGTCCGGGCATGCTGGGAGTTGTAGTTTTGCAACATCTGGAGGTCCGCAGGTTGGAGACCACTGCACTATCCCATTAGTTCCCTATACCATTAAAGAAGGGAGGGTTCAATATTCGCGAATATGCGAAGAGCAGAGAGGGGTGATCACTGTGATGTGTACTGTGAACAAATAAAAAGCGAATATTCGTAATTGCGAATATATAGTGCTATATTCACAATATTCGCAAATATACGATATTTGCAATTAAAATTCGAATTGCGAATATTCGCAAGCAACACTACTTATGAAGACACCGAGCACTATCTTCTTCCTCTTTCTGTCTCCACGATGCATTACTTACAGTTTTATTTGTGATAATACTTACCTCTCAGCATTGGTTATGGTAAAGCGTTTGTGTTATTTGTGCCGCTTTTCTTCATTATTTTTTGATGTTGCCTCTATTACCCATGTCCTTTTCTTCATCATCTGTTGGTGGAGAGTGGGAAGGCTACCATACTGCATGCTTCTCTCTCATTCTGCGTATTGGCTGACTGATTTAAACTTTTGACATGTTTCTGTGACATGTTAGAAGTTTTTTTTTTTATGACAGGAACACTTTTAGTAGTGTTGCAACGGTGTAACAGGGTCTGGTGGTATTAACCCTGTGGGGTAAGGTGTTATTAACCCCTGATTTGTCATGACGCCAGGATGTGGTTGTTTTCTGTTTAAGGCCCTACCGACAACTAATCCAGAAATGGCAGGCAATAAAGGAATGTCCACAGCAGGAATTGTGCAAATAACTGGAACTTTTACTTAAACTTCTTTAGGAACAGTCTTTACAGTTAGGCAACCGGGATGCAGGATACCTCACAGGCTTGCTGGGACTTGTAGTGTTGAGATTTATGCAGGCCACTGTGCTACTAATTGTATACTTGAGTTGAGTAGTAGTCACTAGAATTGTAGATAGAGCTTGATAACTCACGTTTTGAAGTGTGGCTGCAGGTTCTTTAGGCTTTGGCCTAGATGAGATGAATTGAGTAGTATATGCTGAGATTGTGCTTGCTTTGTGTCCAGCAGCAAGAGAAGAGAGTGAATTTAGAGACTACAACCCCTTATATACTGGGGGGGGGGGGGGGGGGGGGGCTGGACTAAAGCCCATTGGTTGCAAAGCCTGTAGATCCTGTACCCTGGGAACTCTGGGTACATCACATGACAGTAGATCACATGACCCAGGAAGGTCCTATATATTTGTACAACCTTTATATACACAGAACCATATGTACAATACATTTACAATGCATTTGTATGAAGCAAGAACTGGTAGGCAAGGGGTGAAGCCCTGCAGGAGAGCCCTATGGACTGCAGGGACTATTCCTGAGGGGACTTAGGAAGGGTGCAGGACCATGTCCTATACCAGGACACCACAAATGGCATAGCCTTCAGCTTTACCACTTATAGAAAGGCAATCCATAGTGTCCACATGTCACTCAGTTCCACTCTTTCCTTCCTTATTATCCATAAATAAATAAATAAATAAACAAACAAACAAACCAAACTGAAGTTTATGGGGAAAGGAGACAGAGCAAATAATGCAACCTTGGGCTAGGTTTCCATTTATCCTTTCCCCAAAAACACCAAAACCCCACATTCATTGCACAGTATTTTTTTGGTAGCAAAAATGCAGCAGCCAGATGTTAGCTGAAAGTCAGCAAAGAATTATGAAACGCTTAATGGGGTTATCCAGCCAAAGACATCTTATCCCCTATCCAAAGATTCCAGCGGCGGGCCCCCCATGATCTCCCCATTCTATGCGGGGCTGCACCTCCAGTCTGGGAAAGATCTTTGTTTCTGGGACTGGGGTCGTGACGTTACACCACGCCCCCTCCATTCATGTCTATGGGAGGGGGCGTTACGCCCCCTCCCATAGACATGAATGGAGGGGGCGTGGTGTCACATGACGTCCCCAGTCCCAGAAACAAAGAGCTTTCCGAGACTGGAGGTGCAGCCCTTCATAGAAAGCGGGTTCTTTTTTTTCTAAGCTAAGTGGCAGTTTTGTAAAATCACAGCATGCTGATGCCATGGCTCCCCCCCAATTTTAGAATAGGAATCCTTGAGTCACTTGATGAAAGAATTGCATGACCTGTCAGCAAAGAAATGCAGGGGTAAAAATGGCAAAAAACAAAAAGGCAAAGACTAAAACCCACTATTTTTGAAAAAATGCAATAAGAACTTCATATTTGGAGTGCAAAATGACAGGGCATTCCAAACTCTGTTGACCGTTTTTATAGCACATGCTCTTCCTGAACACTGAAGCGATAAAGGGGTTACTAAACCTGAAAAAGCATTACGCTGGAGATTTATGTGTTATAAAAGTCCCGGTCTAATTCATTTCTAATTCATTTCTGCTGTGATTCGATATGAATCAGACTTTGAAATGCTGTTTGGGGGATTGTTGGCCTGTTGTGATTAGATTTGGGAGATTCAGTTAATCCTGGGCAGGAATACTATATACTGCTGCTGGGTCCCAGCCAAAAACACGGCTTTCATATTATTTGCAGGATTTGCTTTTGACTAACAACCCATTGAGGACAATCTAAGTTCACGACAAGCCCATAGCTCCAGAAAAGGGTCAGCACATCTGCGGACCTCCATCTGTCCCCGTCTCTTGTAGGTGTGGTGCACAGATGTTCCCGTAAACAATCATCTCCAAAACGATCGCCCATCCGACACAAAATCAAAGAGGTTGGAGTGCGCAGGATGAGCAGAGACACACTGGACAATTCTGTAATGGCTGAGCAGCTCTAAAATAGGAGATAGCTCTTCACCATTTCAGAATATATCAAGCAGATATTGCGTATTCATGTTTCATATACTTTTGTTTCTCCGCAAGGATCGTCTAATGATAATTAGACGGGTTAAGGCAGATGGAAGACAAAAATTTGTTTTCAAAAGACAAAATTGCTATTTTACCTTATTTAGTTGAATATTAATGCTTTTATTATAAAGTAGGGGGCTTGCTTCCAGATCCCCCTGGCACCGCTTATCTTAAGGGACCTCAAGAGATCTAGAAAATTAGGATATGTTCACACCTTAGAATGTCTGCACGGACAATCTCTGTGAGGACATTCCGGAGACTGGGAGGACCACTCGGGAATGCGCCGTCTCGTAAACAGCTATGCATTCCATTCAGAGTCCACAGAAAGAATGAACAGGAATATCTGGCACGGAAATTCTGACGTGTGCACGGCTCAGCAGAATCCCATTGAATTTAACGGGACTCCCCTGCAGCGGAATCTCCGTGCAGAATTCCAATGTGGAATTCCGCACAGAAATTCCGGGGCGTGAACATGGCCTTAGGGTATCTTACTCCTTATACACAACTAAGTGGTAGTCATACATGCTCAGCTACTCTCTATTGAAATGAATAGGAATTATAGAACCTGTAAGGGTCCCTATGACTAAATACCCTTCTTATTTTATATTAGTAGTGTCCTCTGTATAAGTGTTAAGATACATGTGACTATGGATGGTAATGATGTTGTTCCATTGTAGTTGTTTTAGATAAAAGGCGACTTTGGCTGGCACCTATATGGGTTCCAGTGTGGCAAATATACATTGCTGTAACATGCTTCCATTATTGTGGTTACCAGGTGCTTGGTCATAACACAGTCTATATGTGGACAAGCATCAGATGCAGAGAGTTATGTACAGAGGCAGTAGAGACAAAGTTATTGTGTAAGGAACATCACATGACTAAACAACATTTAAAGGAAATCTGTCACCAGTGTCACCTGCACTAACCTGTCGGTACCGACAGGTAGTGCAGGTGGCAATGATGACAACAGCATTACCTTGTCCCGTTCCGTGCAGGGGATCTCCGGTAATCTCCTCCGTTAACTTCAGCTCTGGTCCAGCTTGGGGCATGGGTGGATCTTAGTGACGTCACCGCTGCTGTTCTCTAGCAGCGGGACCCAGCAGAGGTGAGCTTACTAAGCTCCGCCCATGCCCCAAGCCATTGCTGCTCTCTGCTGGCTCCCGCTGCTGGAGAACAGCAGTAGAGATGTCACTAAGCTCCGCCCGTTCCCCCAGCTGGGCCGGAGCTGAAGTTAACGGAGGAGATTACCAGAGATCCCCTGCACGGAACGGGACAAGGTAATGCTGTTGTCATCATTGCCACCTGCACTACCTGTCGGTACCGACAGGTTAGTGCAGGTGACACTGGTGACAGATTTCCTTTAAGATATATATATGTTTCACCTATATCCTTGTGCTGGCAGTGTGCTGCTGCATTCTTCTGTTGCTGTATATCTAGCCTAGTAGCATGCACCTGTAGGCCAGGTCCACATAATAGTTTGATATCAACTAAAGTGCTGGCTGACTTATTCTTTGTCTGTATTGCACATACGGGGGAGTGGCTACCTCCCTGTTGGCCTTGCACCCCACCCACCTCTATGAGGTTTCTTGGATGTTCCAGACCCTGCCATGCTTACTGAACTGTTCACACAGAGGCATATTCACAGTGTAGGGTCCGTCCCAATGAGGCCACCTTATCGCGGTGGGACGGTCCAAGCTATTTGACTGCCGGCGGAGACAAATTTGCGAGCTAAGTGCCTCACTATTTCATAGTTTCACATTTGCATCTATTACACCATAGCTGTATAGCTCTCCATGTTTTAACTGCATTTTCATGTTTCACCTATATCCTTGTGCTGGCAGTGTGCTGCTGCATTCTTCTGTTGCTGTATATCTAGCCTAGTAGCGTGCACCTGTAGGCCAGGTCCATATAATAGTTTGGTATCAACTAAAGTGCTGGCTGACTTATTCTTTGTCTATATATATATATATATATATATATATATATATATATATACATTTATATCTGTATAAGTGCGTATACTGATGCTTCAAGTTACAATGGCCTTAGGTTTCAAAATTTTCAACACACAATGGTCTTTTTGTCGACCGTGATTTACAGCTTCCAGTAGCTCTTTCTTTTATATGTTAGGACTTGCTTTATCTGTTTTTGTTATCTATAGATTTTTCTTTAATCTTCACTTTTTCTTATTTTGAGGATACTTCTGTGGTGAAAAAAACAGTAGAGCTTCTCATGGGATAGGTGCTCAGGATCTGTCTGATTCTTTGGTAACAGTGTTTGCTTACCTTGTCCTATTGTGTGAACATATATGGTAGTTTGAGCAATGTGATGATGGTGATGGCGCAGCCTCTGGATAACAGAAAATGCTCCATAGTTAACCAATATGGAGTAGATATATTGTAATAGAAAAATTCCAGATGCCTGGCGCCATCCACTGATATGATACATAAAGGAGACTGACAGGTATTATACTGTCCTACTTGCTCAGTTTTATTTCTACACTTGTCAGTCACCTTTAAGCATGATATTGGTGGAACGCGACAGATATTTTGAATTTTACAATAGTTATTATTTTGGGTAGCATTTTAAGACTTTGGAACCATTACTAGTTTTCCATGTCATCATGGTCTCAAGATACAACGGTTGTTCATCCAGGAACCAATTAATATTGTAACTTGAGAGAGCACTGTAGATATAAACCCCCTTCTGACAATGTATCACTAAGCTTGAAAATGGTCCTATGGTAGGACAGAAATGTTGCTGTGATGTGAGCCAATAAATCCTTTTTTTCATTATTACTGGAGTGCTGCGCCATCACTTTGCTGTGGAGTTGGATGGGGTAATGTATAATTAACCTTATCGTGATGCCAGGGCGTGGTTGACCTATACACCACATCACCTGTGCCAGGCACGGGGCAAATAATCACTCCGATGCAAGGTTACCGTTAACTGGCTTGCTTTACTGAGGTTGGAAAGATGGTACATTCCGTTACAGCTCAGATTAGCGTGAAGGAGTTGCAGGGTGAATTTAGGGAAGCTTATCAGCTTGCTATGACTTATAGTTGATTGTGCTGTATATGACTGATTCAGCTCACGCTATAATTTAGAGACTTTACTAACTTGCTGACTTGACTTGTATAATATCCCCAAGACTGTAGGCTTAATGCAAGGCTTTGACTTTCACCGGGGTAGTGGGGTTAACTGGTAGTTGATGCATGGCTGCTGGATTAGGCCTCAGGCCTCCTTTTAGATCCACCTCACAGACAGACTTCACTCCTCACCAAACTGTACCTCAGCAGAACACTAAGAGAGAGCTGAACCCTGACCTCACTTTATAAGGGAGGAATTTTGAGAGATCCCATTGGCCGGATAAGTCACATGTTCACCTCTGCATACTCCCCTTAACAACAAGGTCCTTAGCAACAAGAGATTTAAGGCAACAAGTACATAGATAACACAAATACATTAACCCTTATGTAACAGTACATTAGACTATGAAATATAGAGAGTTCTGAGGAGAGTGGGCCCATGACGGACAGTGATGCAGCATCTGCCACACAGGATGGGGGCAGGAGTACAGAAGAACATGCGATTCTGTACTGGGTCACCACATTGCATATGTTGGATAGACTTTGATAGGGTCTAGGACGTTGGTACCGGCATGGACTTGAATAAGAAGTGCTGCAATTTATTGTTTTACATATATATATATATATATATATATATATATATATATACTTTGCCTTATCTACTGCACTGCGCTGTGATAGCCTTTATGTAAGAGACATCATTTTAATCACTATTGCTAATGGGATGATAGAATAAGAAAGAAAATTTATGATATTTAGTACATTTTTAACATTTTATTTTAAGCAGTTTTAGATGTTTTTTTGATAGGAGACAACAAAACCGATTAATGAAAACACTCTTTCTGTTCCTAATGTATATATGTTTGACATTAAAGCATTAAAGCATTTATACATCTATAAATATTCACTTAGATGCCAAATGTCAAGCTACTGAAATATTGACAATTGACTCTACAATAAACTGCATATGTTAAATTAGGTTCTGTGTAGTATATGCCATGATTTTATCCACTATCTAGGGATTTCTCTGCTAGATAAATAGCCTAACAATGCTCTTTATAGCATCAACAGATTTAAAGGAGCTTTTAAAGGGAATGTGCATTTCTGAACTTTTCATCAATATCTCACTCTTTATACTTTTACCTATATCTAGTGTTCTTGATGTCCTTTTAGCCTAAAGTCCATACCACACTCTGCATTTGTGGAAAGCTGTAATATGCTTAATTTGTCAAATGGAACGAAGGCAAGGCTCACAATGATTGTGACTATGTATAGTAATACCGCACTATTGTATACCGTATTTTTCACCGTATAAGACGCACTTTTTCTTCCCCAAAACTGGGGGGAAAAAGTCGGTGCGTCTTATACGGCGAATACACGCCTATCGCGGAGGTCCCTGCGGCCATCAACGGCCGGGACCCGCGGCTAATACAGGACATCACCGATCGCGGTGATGCCCTGTATTAACCCTTCAGATGCGGCGATCAAAGCTGACAGCTGCGTCTGAAGGGAAAGTGACACTAACCCGGCTGTTCAGTCAGGCTGTTCGGGACCGCCGCGATTTCACCGCGGCGGTCCCGAACAGCCAGACTGAATAGCCGGGTTAGTGCTTACAGGACACCGGGAGGGACCTTACCTGCCTCCTCGGTGTCTTCTCCGTTCAGGGATCCCCTGTATGGCCGGCGCTCTCCTTCCTCGTCATCACGTCGTTGCGTACGTGCGTCGGCGTGTGTAACGACGTGATGACGGCAACGGAGAGCGAGGATACCCGGCCGGCAGCAGAGACGTTCAGCAAAAGGCCGGCAGCAGAGCGACGGGGACACGGCGACAGCGATGGAGCGACATCCAGGGCAGCGGTGACGGGTCCAGAGCAGCGGGAACACGTGAGCACTACCTCCTATGCAGTGGTCTTCAATCTGCGGACCTCCAGATGTTGCAAAACTACAACTCCCAGCATGCCCGGACAGCCAACGGCTGTCCGGGCATGCTGGGAGTTGTAGTTTTGCAACATCTGGAGGTCCGCAGGTTGAAGACCACTATTGGGTTCAAAATCTTAAATTTTTTAGATTTTGCACCTAAAAATAGGGTGCGTCTTATACGCCGGAGCGTCCTATAGGGCGAAAAATACGGTACTTACCAATGCTCTTGGATGCTGAGAGTAAGGTTTCATGCATGTAGCCCTACTGTGCCTCTGTACAAGCTACCAGTTATATGAAAGCATTATATGGTGCCCATAGAGGTGTATGGGACTATAATGTACTTCTGTATGTGTCAAATTTCTTACAAAGGAATATAAAAATTTTTTTCCCCAGGATTCATATCAAATTCAACAGAAATTTTTTTTATTCAGCTGCCACTAAAAGGATGTATTCTACTTTTAGAGAAGAATATCTCTGACATACATCACAAGACATAAGTACCACACACTGGCACGGATACAGGCTACTGGAAGAGAGGATCAGTTAAACCGTTGCTAAATTTTGATTGATGAACTGCCCTGTTTTAAATATTGCAGATAGTGGGCGCCCATCTTAACCCCTTAAGGACTCAGGGTTTTTCAGTTTTTGCACTTTTGTTTTTTCCTCCTTAGCTTTAAAAAAAATCGTAATTCTTTCAATTTTGCACCTAAAAATCCATATGATGGCTTATTTTTTGCGCCACCAATTCTTCTTTGTAATGACATCAGTTATGTTACCCACAAATTTACAGAAAAACAGAAAAAAAATCATTGTATGGCAAAATTGAAGAAAAAACGCCATTTTGTAAATTTTGGGGGCTTCCGTTTGTATGCAGTACATTTATTGGTAAAAATGACACCTTATCTTTATTCTGTAGGTCCATACGATTAAAATGATACCCTACATATATAGGTTTGATTTTGTCGTACTTCTGGAAAAAATCATAACTACATGCAGGAAAATGAATACGTTAAAAATTGTCATTTTCTGACCACTATAACTTTTTTATTTTTCCGCATATAGGGCGGTATCAGGGCTAATTTTTTGCGCTGTGATCTGAAGTTTTTTGTGGTACCATTTATGTATTGATCAGACTTTTTGATCGCTTATTTTTCATGATATAAAAAGTGACCAAAAATACGCTATTTTGGTTTTTGGAATTTTTTCGTGCATACGCCATTGGCCACGCGGTTTGATGAACGCGGCGATACCAAATATGTTTATTTTTATTTACCCAGTTTTTTTTTTAAATGGGAAAAGGGGGGGGGTGATTCAAACTTTTATTAGGGAAGGGATTAAATGATCTTTATTAACTTTTTTTTCACTTTTTTTTTTTTTGCAATGTTATAGCCATCATAGGGGGCTATAACACTGCACACACTGATCTTTTACATTGATCATTGCTATCCCATAGGATAACATTGATCAATGATTCTGCCTGGATGTCAGGCACGGAGCAGTCATTTGGCAATCAGACACGGACATGCAGGAGGCAGGTAGGGGCCCTCCTTGTGTGTTCCAGCTGGTCCCGAACAGCCGACTGAGCTGTGGAGTAGTTAACTTTCACTTTAGATGCAGTGACTGAACGCCGTGTCTAAAGGGTTTATAGCGCGCGGCACTGCGATCAGTGCCGCGCACTATTAGCCACGGGTCCTGGCCGTTGTTAGAGGTCGGGCCTGAACCTCATATGCCTCTATGACAGTGGTTCTTAACCTGGGTTCGATCGAACCCCAGGAGCTCGGTGAGTCAGTTCCGGAGGTTCAGCGGGGGAGGTCGCAACAGGACAGGCAAACCAAGCAATTGCTTGGGACCCCGAGCAGAGCCGGTGTTTGCCCGTCCTGTAGCGACGGAGCAATTCCCCCCCATCACTATTCACTCCCTGCGGCCCCGCCTTAAGTTTAAAAACGCAGGGCCGCCGGGACATAGCGCACGCCGGGATGTCACTGACGTCCCGTGCGTGTGCCCATGGAAACCAAGGCGCCGAGGACCGGAGGATCGAGAAGAAGGAAGACGTGCGCTGGCCAGCTTGGTAAGTGACCAGCGGCACGTCATCTTCGTTGCTCCGACCACCGGTCCAGAGACCTACTGCTATAGCTGGAGCAGTGGTTGGAGCACTGAAGTGGGCAATACACAGCCTGTATGTCTGTATGTCTGTGAGGGAACACTGCCTACATCAGTGGTCTTCAACCTGTGGACCTCCAGCTGTTGGCTGTCTGGGCATTCTGGGAGTTGTAGTTTTGCAACATCTGGAGGTCCGCAGGTTGAAGGCCACTGGCCTACATAATGTGGGGGAACACTGCCTGCCTAATGTGGGGGAACACTGCCTGCCTAATGTGGGGGAACACTGCCTGCCTAATGTGGGGGAACACTGCCTGTCTAATGTGGGGGAACTCTGTCTGCCTAATGTGGTGTAACTCTGTCTGCCTAATGTGGGGAAACCCTGCCTCCCTAATGTGGGGGAACTCTGTCTGCCTAATGTGGGGGAACTCTGTCTGCCTAATGTGGGGGAACTCTGTCTGCCTAATGTGGGGAACACTGTCTGCCTAATGTGGGGGAACACTGTCTGCCTAATGTGGGGGGAACACTGTCTGCCTAATGAGGGGGGAACACTGCCTGCTTAATGTGGGGGAACACTGCCTGCCTAATGTGGGCGAACTCTGTCTGCATAATGTGGGGGAACTGTCTTCCTAATGTGGGGGAACTCTGTCTGCCTAATGTGGGGGAACTCTGTCTGCCTAATGTGGGGGAACTCTGTCTGCCTAATGTGGGGGAACACTAACTACCTAATGTGGGGGAACTCTGTCTGCCAAATGTGGGGGAACTCTGCCTGCCTAATGTGGAGGAACTCTGTCTGCCTAATGTGGGGGAACTCTGTCTGCCTAATGTGGGGGGAACACTGCCTGCCTAATGATGGGGACTCTGTCTGCTTAATGTGGGGGAACACTGTCTGGCTAATGTGGGGGGAACACTGCCTGCCTAATGTGGGGGAACACTGCCTGCCTAATGTGGGGGAACACTGCCTGCCTAATGAGGGGGAACACTGCCTGCCTAATGTGGGGAACACTGTCTGCATAATGTGGGGAACACTGCCTGCATAATGTTGGGAACACTGTCTGCCTAATGTGGGGGAACACTGCCTGCCTAATGTGGGGGAACACTGCCTGCTTAATGTGGGGGAACACTGCCTGCCTAATGTGGGCGAACTCTGTCTGCCTAATGTGGGGGAACTGTCTTCCTAATGTGGGGGAACTCTGTCTGCCTAATGTGGGGGAACTCTGTCTGCCTAATGTGGGGGAACTCTGTCTGCCTAATGTGGGGGAACACTAACTGCCTAATGTGGGGGAACTCTGTCTGCCAAATGTGGGGGAACTCTGCCTGCCTAATGTGGAGGAACTCTGTCTGCCTAATGTGGGGGAACTCTGTCTGCCTAATGTGGGGGGAACACTGCCTGCCTAATGATGGGGACTCTGTCTGCTTAATGTGGGGGAACACTGTCTGGCTAATGTGGGGGGAACACTGCCTGCCTAATGTGGGGGAACACTGCCTGCCTAATGTGGGGGAACACTGCCTGCCTAATGAGGGGGAACACTGCCTGCCTAATGTGGGGAACACTGTCTGCATAATGTGGGGAACACTGCCTGCATAATGTTGGGAACACTGTCTGCCTAATGTGGGGGAACACTGCCTGCCTAATGTGGGGGAACACTGCCTGTCTAATGTGGGGGAACACTGCCTGCCTAATGACATGAGAGTGGCACTTGCCAAGGTAAAGCCGCGCATTTCTGAACTGGTCTCTGAAAGACAACAGCAGAAGTCACACTGATTTGCAGTAAATATTCATTATGTTTTTGGAGGAAAATCATGTTTTCCTGGTTTTGTTCTTTGTTCTAAATGGTTTTGTTCATTTTGTGCACCTATGTATAAATATATACTTAAATATATACCTCCTATGTTTTGAATTTGAAAAAATCATATATTATTTTTCCAATTAAGAGGGGTTCGGTGAATGCGCATATGAAACTGGTGGGGTTCAGTACCTCCAACAAGGTTAAGAACCACTGCTCTATCACCTACATCTATATATATAAAACTCAACGTGTGTGTGTGCGTGTGTGTATGTATGTGTGTATGTATGTGTGTATGTATGTATGTATGTTCCAAAAAAAACTTCCAAACGGCTAAAGATATTAACATGAAACTTGGCACACATGTTACTTATATGTCAACAACAAACATAGGATAGGTGATTTAACCCTTACTCACCCCCATTTGCCAGGGGCGGGGTTTATGTTTAAAGTCCCATACAAGTCAATGGGAAATATATGTTACTGCATAACTTCCAAACGGCTGGAGATATTTCGATAATACTTGGTCACATGTTACTTATATATCCACTTAAAATATAGGATAGTTAATTTAACCCTTAACTACCCCCATTTGTGAGGGTCGGGGTTTTTGTTTAAAGTCCCATGCAAATCAATGGAAAATGTATGTTCCCACATAACTTCAATACAGCTGGAGATATTTCAATACCTGGTACACATATTACAGGTCGAGATATGAGGACGGGATGGGTGGTTGGATAGGAGGTCGAGATAGGAGGACGGGATAGGAGGACAGGATAGGAGGACGGGATAGGAGGACGGGATAGGAGGACGGGATAGGAGGACGGGATAGGAGGTTGAGATAGGAGGTTGAGATAGGAGGTCGGGATAGAAGGTCGGGATAAGAGGTGGAGATAGGAGGAGGGGATAGGGGGTTGAGATAGGAGGACAGGATAGGAGGTCGAGATAGAAGGTCGGGATAGAAGGTCGAGATAGGAGGATGGGATAGGAGGACGGGATAGGAGGTCAGGATAGGAGGTCAAGATAGGAGGATGGGATAGGAGGACAGGATAGGAGGTCGGGATAGGAGGTCGGGATAGGAGGACGGGATAGGAGGTCAAGATAGGAGGATGGGATAGGAGGATAGGATAGGAGGATAGGATAGGAGGTCAGGGTAGGAGGACGGGATAGGAGGTCGAGACAGGAGGTCGAGACAGGAGGTCGGGATAGGAGGATGGGATAGGAGGTCGGGATAGGAGGTCAAGATAGGAGGATGGGATAGGAGGATGGGATAGGAGGTTGGGATAGGAGGTTGGGATAGGAGGTCAGGGTATGAGGACAGGATATGGGGTTGGGATATGACAACAATATATGGGGATGGGATTTGAAGTCAAAAGCTTCCTCCTTTGTTGATTTTCCTCCCCAACAAGGATTAGGAAGCTAGTTTATTATAAAAATCCCTCTTTTCGTTAGCTCACAGTGTTAGAAATCATCTCAGGGGAAGGGGCGTGTCCCTTCCTTGTGGTGGGAGGTGATTGGTGTGTTTTTTCTCATGCAGTCTATTCCACAAGTCATCTCTTGTCCATGACTCATGATGCTACTGAAAGATGACAATCCTCAAATGCAGAAAATAGTGCACACAACCAGGTCCGGATTAACGTAGGGGCGGATGGAGCGGCAGCTCCAGGCCCCTGCGTTAAAATAGGCCCGGCGGCCTGCACAAACGGCCCGCACAGACCGACCGGCGTATAACTTGTATTGCCCAACGCCCAGACATGCAGGCATTTAGCGCTTCAGGCGAGTAGCGCTAAATGCTGGAAGACTTCACTTACCCCGCCCTCCTCCGCGTCTCCGGTTGGCCAGCGTGAGTCTGATGAGGGACGTTGCGCATGTGACGTCCCTCCACAGACCCGCGCAGGACGTCAGTGACGTCACTCGTCAGGCCGCCGCCGTAGAGGAGAAGCGCAGCGCAGGACAGGTAATGTGTCTGTGTGTGTGTGTCTGTCAGAGGCGGCCACCGCCTAAGGCCTCGCTCTGGCCCCCACCCTTTCACTGATGGTGATCGTCCAGGAGTAAGGAGGAAGGAGAACTGGGGGAGTAGATGGCCTCTGTGTGAGGTAACTAGGAGAGTGAATGGGGGGCATGTAGTGGCACTGCCTACATTGTCAGGGCTTTTTGGCTGCCCAGCCTGGCACATAGATTGTAGGAATCACAGCAGTACTTATCTTGTTATGCTGCACATGCTCTACAAGCGCCGTCCTGCTGTCGGGTCCTAAAGGAGGGGAAATGATCCTCAGAGCACAGCAGCCTGCTAGCATGAAACATGAGAGCAAAGTAGGAGGAGAACTGTCAGTGCCCCTCCTCCACATGATGTAATCCTGAGGTCAGGGGTCTTGACTCCTGACCCCCAGCACTGGAAGCCATACATGAGGATCCTGTCAGCATCTCAGAAAGTTATGGTATGTGCACTTATAGTTATGGTATGTGCACTTATAGTTAGGGTATGTGCATTTATAGTTATGGTATGTGCACTTATAGTTAGGGTATGTGCATTTATGGTTAGGGTATGTGCACTTCTAGGTAGGGTATGTGCATTTATAGTTAGGGTATGTGCACTTATAGTTAGGGTATGTGCATTTATAGTTAGGGTATGTACACTTATAGTTAGGGTATGTGCACTTATAGTTAGGGAATGTGCATTTATAGTTATGGTATGTGCACTTATAGTTAGGGTATGTGCATTTATAGTTAGGGTATGTGCACTTATAGTTAGGGTATGTGCACTTATAGTTAGGGTATGTGCATATATAGTTAGGGTATGTGCATTTATAGTTAGGGTATGTGCACTTATAGTTAGGGTATGTGCATTTATAGTTAGGGTATGTGCACTTATAGTTAGGGTATGTGCATTTATAGTTAGGGTATGTGCACTTATAGTTAGGGTATGTGCACTTATAGTTAGGGTATGTGCACTTATAGTTAGGGTATGTGCATTTATAGTTAGGGTATGTGCACTTATAGTTAGGGTATGTGCACTTATAGTTAGTGTATGTGCATTTATAGTTAGGGTATGTGCATTTATAGTTAGGGTATGTGCATTTATAGTTAGGGTATGTGCACTTATAGTTAGGGTATGTGCACTTATAGTTAGGGTATGTGCATTTATAGTTAGGGTATGTGCACTTATAGTTAGGGTATGTGCACTTATAGTTAGTGTATGTGCATTTATAGTTAGGGTATGTGCATTTATAGTTAGGGTATGTGCACTTATAGTTAGGGTATGTGCATTTATAGTTAGGGTATGTACACTTATAGTTAGTGTATGTGCATTTATAGTTAGGGTATGTGCATTTATAGTTAGGGTATGTGCACTTATAGTTAGGGTATGTGCACTTATAGTTAGGGTATGTACACTTATAGTTAGGGTATGTGCATTTATAGTTAGGGTATGTGCACTTATAGTTAGGGTATGTGCACTTATAGTTAGGGTATGTGCATTTATAGTTAGGGTATGTGCACTTATAGTTAGGGTATGTGCACTTATAGTTAGGGTATGTGCATTTATAGTTAGGGTATGTGCACTTATAGTTAGGGTATGTGCACTTATAGTTAGTGTATGTACACTTATAGTTAGGGTATGTGCATTTATAGTTAGGGTATGTGCACTTATAGTTAGGGTATGTGCATTTATAGTTAGGGTATGTGCACTTATAGTTAGGGTATGTGCACTTATAGTTAGGGTATGTGCATTTATAGTTAGGGTATGTGCACTTATAGTTAGGGTATGTGCACTTATAGTTAGGGTATGTGCACTTATAGTTAGTGTATGTGCATTTATAGTTAGGGTATGTGCATTTATAGTTAGGGTATGTGCATTTATAGTTAGGGTATGTGCACTTATAGTTAGGGTATGTGCACTTATAGTTAGGGTATGTGCATTTATAGTTAGGGTATGTGCACTTATAGTTAGGGTATGTGCACTTATAGTTAGTGTATGTGCATTTATAGTTAGGGTATGTGCATTTATAGTTAGGGTATGTGCACTTATAGTTAGGGTATGTGCACTTATAGTTAGGGTATGTGCACTTATAGTTAGGGTATGTGCATTTATAGTTAGGGTATGTGCACTTATAGTTAGGGTATGTGCACTTATAGTTAGGGTATGTGCACTTATAGTTAGGGTATGTGCACTTATAGTTAGGGTATGTGCATTTATAGTTAGGGTATGTGCACTTATAGTTAGGGTATGTGCACTTATAGTTAGGGTATGTGCATTTATAGTTAGGGTATGTACACTTATAGTTAGGGTATGTGCATTTATAGTTAGGATATGTGCATTTATAGTTAGGGTATGTGAACTTATAGTTAGGGTATGTGCACTTATAGTTAGGGTATGTACACTTATAGTTAGGGTATGTGCATTTATAGTTAGGGTATGTGCACTTATAGTTAGGGTATGTGAACTTATAGTTAGGGTATGTGTATTTATAGTTAGGGTATGTGCACTTATAGTTAGGGTATGTGCACTTATAGTTAGGGTATGTGCATTTATAGTTAGGGTATGTGCAGTTATAGTTAGAGTATGTGCACTTATAGTTAGGGTATGTGCATTTATGGTTAGGGTATGTGCACTTATAGTTAGGGTATGTGCACTTATAGTTAGGGTATGTGCACTTATAGCTAGGGTATGTGCACTTATAGTTAGGGTATGTGCATTTATAGTTAGGGTATGTGCACTTATAGTTAGGGTATGTACATTTATAGTTAGGGTACGTGCACTTATAGTTAGGGTATGTGCATTTATAGTTAGGGTATGTGCACTTATAGTTAGGGTATGTACACTTATAGTTAGGGTATGTGCACTTATAGTTAGTGTATGTGCACTTATAGTTAGGGTATGTGCATTTATAGTTAGGGTATGTGCACTTATAGTTAGGGTATGTGCACTTATAGTTAGGGTATGTGCATTTATAGTTAGGGTATGTGCACTTATAGTTAGGGTATGTACATTTATAGTTAGGGTATGTGCACTTATAGTTAGGGTATGTGCATTTATAGTTAGGGTATGTGCACTTATAGTTAGGGTATGTACACTTATAGTTAGGGTATGTGCACTTATAGTTAGTGTATGTGCACTTATAGTTAGGGTATGTGCATTTATAGTTAGGGTATGTGCATTTATAGTTAGGGTATGTGCACTTATAGTTAGGATATGTACACTTATAGTTAGGGTATGTGCATTTATAGTTAGGGTATGTGCACTTATAGTTAGGGTATGTACACTTATAGTTAGGGTATGTGCATTTATAGTTAGGGTATGTACACTTATAGTTATGGTATGTGCACTTATAGTTAGTGTATGTGCACTTATAGTTAGGGTATGTGCATTTATAGTTAGGGTATGTGCATTTATAGTTAGGGTATGTGCACTTATAGTTAGGGTATGTACACTTATAGTTAGGGTATGTGCATTTATAGTTAGGGTATGTGCACTTATAGTTAGGGTATGTACACTTATAGTTAGGGTATGTGCACTTATAGTTAGTGTATGTGCACTTATAGTTAGGGTATGTGCATTTCTAGTTAGGGTATGTGCATTTATAGTTAGGGTATGTGCACTTATAGTTAGGGTATGTGCACTTATAGTTAGGGTATGTGCACTTATAGTTATGGTATGTGCACTTATAGTTAGGGTATGTGCACTTATAGTTAGGGTATGTGCACTTATAGTTAGGGTATGTGCACTTATAGTTAGGGTATGTGCACTTATAGTTAGGGTATGTGCACTTATAGTTAGGGTATGTGCATTTATAGTTAGGGTATGTGCACTTATAGTTAGGGTATGTGCATTTAAAGTTAGGGTATGTGCAATTATAGTTAGGGTATGTGCATTTATAGTTAGGGTATGTGCACTTATAGTTAGGGTATGTGCACTTATAGTTAGTGTATGTGCACTTATAGTTAGGGTATGTGCACTTATAGTTAGGGTATGTGCATTTATAGTTAGGGTATGTACACTTATAGTTAGGGTATGTGCACTTATAGTTAGGGTATGTGCATTTATAGTTAGGGTATGTGCACTTATAGTTAGTGTATGTGCATTTATAGTTAGGGTATGTGCATTTATAGTTAGGGTATGTGCATTTATAGTTAGGGTATATGCACTTATAGTTAGGGTATGTGCACTTATAGTTAGGGTATGTGCATTTATAGTTAGGGTATGTGCACTTATAGTTAGGGTATGTGCACTTATAGTTAGTGTATGTGCATTTATAGTTAGGGTATGTGCATTTATAGTTAGGGTATGTGCACTTATAGTTAGGGTATGTGCACTTATAGTTAGGGTATGTGCATTTATAGTTAGGGTATGTGCACTTATAGTTAGGGTATGTGCACTTATAGTTAGGGTATGTGCATTTATAGTTAGGGTATGTGCACTTATAGTTAGGGTATGTGCACTTATAGTTAGGGTATGTGCACTTATAGTTAGGGTATGTGCACTTATAGTTAGGGTATGTGCATTTATAGTTAGGGTATGTGCACTTATAGTTAGGGTATGTGCACTTATAGTTAGGGTATGTGCATTTATAGTTAGGGTATGTACACTTATAGTTAGGGTATGTGCATTTATAGTTAGGATATGTGCATTTATAGTTAGGGTATGTGCACTTATAGTTAGGGTATGTGCACTTATAGTTAGGGTATGTACACTTATAGTTAGGGTATGTGCATTTATAGTTAGGGTATGTGCACTTATAGTTAGGGTATGTGCACTTATAGTTAGGGTATGTGCATTTATAGTTAGGGTATGTGCACTTATAGTTAGGGTATGTGCACTTATAGTTAGGGTATGTGCATTTATAGTTAGGGTATGTGCAGTTATAGTTAGAGTATGTGCACTTATAGTTAGGGTATGTGCATTTATGGTTAGGGTATGTGCACTTATAGTTAGGGTATGTGCACTTATAGTTAGGGTATGTGCACTTATAGTTAGGGTATGTGCATTTATAGTTAGGGTATGTGCACTTATAGTTAGGGTATGTGCACTTATTGTTAGGGTATGTGCATTTATAGTTAGGGTATGTGCACTTATAGTTAGGGTATGTACATTTATAGTTAGGGTATGTGCACTTATAGTTAGGGTATGTGCATTTATAGTTAGGGTATGTGCACTTATAGTTAGGGTATGTACACTTATAGTTAGGGTATGTGCACTTATAGTTAGTGTATGTGCACTTATAGTTAGGGTATGTGCATTTATAGTTAGGGTATGTGCATTTATAGTTAGGGTATGTGCACTTATAGTTAGGGTATGTACACTTATAGTTAGGGTATGTGCATTTATAGTTAGGGTATGTGCACTTATAGTTAGGGTATGTACACTTATAGTTAGGGTATGGGCACTTATAGTTAGTGTATGTGCACTTATAGTTAGTGTATGTGCATTTCTAGTTAGGGTATGTGCATTTATAGTTAGGGTATGTGCACTTATAGTTAGGGTATGTGCACTTATAGTTAGGGTATGTGCACTTATAGTTATGGTATGTGCACTTATAGTTAGGGTATGTGCACTTATAGTTAGGGTATGTGCACTTATAGTTAGGGTATGTGCACTTATAGTTAGGGTATGTGCATTTATAGTTAGGGTATGTGCACTTATAGTTAGGGTATGTACATTTATAGTTAGGGTATGTGCACTTATAGTTAGGGTATGTGCATTTATAGTTAGGGTATGTGCACTTATAGTTAGGGTATGTGCACTTATAGTTAGTGTATGTGCACTTATAGTTAGGGTATGTGCATTTATAGTTAGGGTATGTGCACTTATAGTTAGTGTATGTGCATTTATAGTTAGGGTATGTGCACTTATAGTTAGGGTATGTACACTTATAGTTAGGGTATGTGCATTTATAGTTAGGGTATGTGCACTTATAGTTAGGGTATGTGCACTTATAGTTAGGGTATGTGCATTTATAGTTAGGGTATGTGCATTTATAGTTAGGGTATGTGCACTTATAGTTAGGGTATGTGCATTTATAGTTAGGGTATGTGCACTTATAGTTAGGGTATGCGCACTTATAGTTAGTGTATGTGCACTTATAGTTAGGGTATGTGCATTTATAGTTAGGGTATGTGCATTTATAGTTAGGGTATGTGCACTTATAGTTAGGGTATGTGCATTTATAGTTAGGGTATGTACATTTATAGTTAGTGTGTGTGCACTTATAGTTAGGGTATGTGCATTTATAGTTAGGGTATGTACATTTATAGTTAGTGTGTGTGCACTTATAGTTAGGGTATGTGCACTTATAGTTAGGGTATGTGCACTTATAGTTAGGGTATGTGCACTTATAGTTAGGGTATGTGCATTTATAGTTAGGGTATGTACATTTATAGTTAGGGTATGTACATTTATAGTTAGGGTATGTGCACTTATAGTTAGGGTATGTGCACTTATAGTTAGGGTATGTGCATTTATAGTTAGGGTATGTACACTTATAGTTAGGGTATGTGCATTTATAGTTAGGATATGTGCATTTATAGTTAGGGTATGTGCACTTATAGTTAGGGTATGTACACTTATAGTTAGGGTATGTGCATTTATAGTTAGGGTATGTGCACTTATAGTTAGGGTATGTGCACTTATAGTTAGGGTATGTGCATTTATAGTTAGGGTATGTGCACTTATAGTTAGGGTATGTGCACTTATAGTTAGGGTATGTGCATTTATAGTTAGGGTATGTGCAGTTATAGTTAGAGTATGTGCACTTATAGTTAGGGTATGTGCATTTATGGTTAGGGTATGTGCACTTATAGTTAGGGTATGTGCACTTATAGTTAGGGTATGTGCACTTATAGTTAGGGTATGTGCATTTATAGTTAGGGTATGTGCACTTATAGTTAGGGTATGTGCACTTATTGTTAGGGTATGTGCATTTATAGTTAGGGTATGTGCACTTATAGTTAGGGTATGTACATTTATAGTTAGGGTATGTGCACTTATAGTTAGGGTATGTGCATTTATAGTTAGGGTATGTGCACTTATAGTTAGGGTATGTACACTTATAGTTAGGGTATGTGCACTTATAGTTAGTGTATGTGCACTTATAGTTAGGGTATGTGCATTTATAGTTAGGGTATGTGCATTTATAGTTAGGGTATGTGCACTTATAGTTAGGGTATGTACACTTATAGTTAGGGTATGTGCATTTATAGTTAGGGTATGTGCACTTATAGTTAGGGTATGTACACTTATAGTTAGGGTATGGGCACTTATAGTTAGTGTATGTGCACTTATAGTTAGTGTATGTGCATTTCTAGTTAGGGTATGTGCATTTATAGTTAGGGTATGTGCACTTATAGTTAGGGTATGTGCACTTATAGTTAGGGTATGTGCACTTATAGTTATGGTATGTGCACTTATAGTTAGGGTATGTGCACTTATAGTTAGGGTATGTGCACTTATAGTTAGGGTATGTGCACTTATAGTTAGGGTATGTGCATTTATAGTTAGGGTATGTGCACTTATAGTTAGGGTATGTACATTTATAGTTAGGGTATGTGCACTTATAGTTAGGGTATGTGCATTTATAGTTAGGGTATGTGCACTTATAGTTAGGGTATGTGCACTTATAGTTACTGTATGTGCACTTATAGTTAGGGTATGTGCATTTATAGTTAGGGTATGTGCACTTATAGTTAGTGTATGTGCATTTATAGTTAGGGTATGTGCACTTATAGTTAGGGTATGTACACTTATAGTTAGGGTATGTGCATTTATAGTTAGGGTATGTGCACTTATAGTTAGGGTATGTGCACTTATAGTTAGGGTATGTGCATTTATAGTTAGGGTATGTGCATTTATAGTTAGGGTATGTGCACTTATAGTTAGGGTATGTGCATTTATAGTTAGGGTATGTGCACTTATAGTTAGGGTATGCGCACTTATAGTTAGTGTATGTGCACTTATAGTTAGGGTATGTGCATTTATAGTTAGGGTATGTGCACTTATAGTTAGGGTATGTGCACTTATAGTTAGGGTATGTACATTTATAGTTAGGGTATGTGCACTTATAGTTAGGGTATGTGCACTTATAGTTAGGGTATGTGCATTTATAGTTAGGGTATGTGCATTTATAGTTAGGGTATGTGCACTTATAGTTAGGGTATGTGCATTTATAGTTAGGGTATGTACATTTATAGTTAGTGTGTGTGCACTTATAGTTAGGGTATGTGCATTTATAGTTAGGGTATGTACATTTATAGTTAGTGTGTGTGCACTTATAGTTAGGGTATGTGCACTTATAGTTAGGGTATGTGCACTTATAGTTAGGGTATGTGCACTTATAGTTAGGGTATGTGCATTTATAGTTAGGGTATGTACATTTATAGTTAGGGTATGTACATTTATAGTTAGGGTATGTGCACTTATAGTTAGGGTATGTACATTTATAGTTATGGTATGTGCACTTATAGTTAGGGTATGTGCACTTATAGTTAGGGTATGTGCACTTATAGTTAGGGTATGTGCACTTATAGTTAGGGTATGTGCACTTATAGTTAGGGTATGTGCACTTATAGTTAGGGTATGTGCACTTATAGTTAGGGTATGTGCACTTATAGTTAGGGTATGTACACTTATAGTTAGGGTATGTACACTTATAGTTAGGGTATGTGCACTTATAGTTAGGGTATGTGCACTTATAGTTAGGGTATGTGCACTTATAGTTAGGGTATGTACACTTATAGTTAGGGTATGTACACTTATAGTTAGGGTATGTGCACTTATAGTTAGGGTATGTGCACTTATAGTTAGGGTATATGCACTTATAGTTAGGGTATGTGCACTTATAGTTAGGGTATGTACACTTGTGTATAGGTGTGTGTATCTATATACATATGGATGTGTGTAGGTATATGTCTTATTAGGCATCCATGGTACTGTAATTGCCAGGCTAGGTTTACACTTGCATTGCGGCCTCCATCACTGCATACAGGGCTATTTTGTCTAGTAATATTCCAGGCACCTTGCCAGAAACCTGCAGAGCCTGTGTAGACCTGGGGGGGGGGGGGGGGGGTCACCATTATATGGACCAGTGTTTTCCAACCAGGGTGCCTCAAGCTGGCACAAAACTACAAATTGCTGTCTGGGCATGCTGGGAGTTGTAGTTTTGCAACAGCTGTAGGCACCCTGCTTGGGAAACACTAATATGGGATCTACATGTGGGATATTGGTCTATAGTATTTTCCTGTCACTATATAGTGGTAATTGGAGTGGTCATAGTGTGGCTGAAATATTTGTAATAGTGGTGATATTGGTGATCCTAATCTGTGTACAGTGGTTATTGTTATTTTTTTACTGATGTAGTAATATGTCATCCTGATATGGAGGTGTTAATTTGCTAGTAAACCCCAATCCTTGAGAAAATCCCTCTGCATCCTACCTTGTGAGTGGCGATACATACACTGAGGGAAATTTATCAAAACCTGTCCAGAGGAAAATTTGCCCAGTTGCCCGTAGCAACCAATCAGATCACTTCTTTCATTTTTAACAAGGCCTCTGCAAATTTAAAGTAGCAATCTGATTTGTTGCTATGGGCTACTGGGCAACTTTTCCGCTACACAGGTTTTGATAAATCTCCCCCACTGTGCGTATCACTGTTGTCATAACAGTTCATCAGCAAGGGCCTCATGTTTAAGCCACCTCGGATTTGGATTTAAGTAAAATACAAAAGCTTGTGAATGCTATGCCTCATTATCCCCCATATGCACAGCGGCATCACAGTACTAGTACACCCTGTACTGTGACATCACTGTGTGTATTATCCCTGTACTGTGACATCACTGTGTGTATTATCCCTGTACTGTGACATCACTGTGTGTATTATCCCTGTACTGTGACAACACTGTATTATCCCTGTACTGTGACATCACTGTGTGTATTATCCCTGTACTGTGACATCACTGTGTATTATCCCTGTACTGTGACATCACTGTGTATATTATCCCTGTACTGTGACATCACTGTGTATTATACCTGTACTGTGACATCACTGTGTATTATCCCTGTACTGTGACATCACTGTGTGTATTATCCCTGTACTGTGACATCACTGTGTATTATCCCTGTACTGTGACATCACTGTGTATATTATCCCTGTACTGTGACATCACTGTGTATTATACCTGTACTGTGACATCACTGTGTATTATCCCTGTACTGTGACATCACTGTGTATTATCTCTATACTGTGACATCACTGTGTATTATCTCTGTACTGTGACATCACTGTGTATTATCCCTGTACTGTGACATCACTGTGTATTATCTCTGTACTGTGACATCACTGTTTGTATATTATCCCTGTACTGTGACATCACTGTGTATTATCCCTGTACTGTGACATCACTGTGTATTATCCCTGTACTGTGACATCACTGTGTATTATCCCTGTACTGTGACATCACTGTGTATTATACCTGTACTGTGACATCACTGTGTATTATCCCTGTACTGTGACATCACTGTGTATTATCTCTGTACTGTGACATCACTGTGTATTATCTCTGTACTGTGACATCACTGTGTATTATCCCTGTACTGTGACATCACTGTGTATTATCTCTGTACTGTGACATCACTGTTTGTATATTATCCCTGTACTGTGACATCACTGTGTATTATCCCTGTACTGTGACATCACTGTGTATTATCCCTGTACTGTGACATCACTGTGTATTATCCCTGTACTGTGACATCACTGTGTATTATCCCTGTACTGTGACATCACTGTGTGTATTATCACTGTACCCTGATGGCACTGTGTGCACATTAACCCTCTAGAGTGACATCACTGTTCATATGCATATTAACCCTGTACTGTGATGTCACTTTGAATAATAACCCTGTTCTTTGAGTGAGTACAGGGTTGATATGCACAATGATGTCACAGTACAGGGATAATATACACAGTGGTGTCACAGTGCAGGGATAATATACACAGTGATGTCACAGTACAGGGATAATACACAGTGATGTCACAGTACAAAGATAATACACAGTGAAGTCACAGTACATAGATAATACACACAGTGATGTCACAGTACAGAGATAATACACACAGTGATGTCACAGTACAGGGATAATACACGCAGTGATGTCACAGTACAGGTATAATACACAGGGATAATACACACAGTGATGTCACAGTACAGGTATACACAGTGACGTCACAGTACAGCCATAATATACACAGTGATGTCACAGTACAGGGATAATACACTGTGATGTCACAGTACAAGGATAATACACACAATGATGTCACAGTACAGGGATGATACAAAGTGATGTCACAGTACAGGGATAATACACACAATGATGTCACAGTACATGGATAATACACAGTGATGTCACAGTACAGGGATAATACACACAGTGATGTCACAGTACAGGGATAATACACACAGTAATGTCACAGTACAGGGATAATACACACAGTGATGTCACAGTACAGGGATAATATACACAGTGATGTCACAGTACAGGGATAATATACACAGTGATGTCACAGTACAGGGATAATACACAGTGATGTTACAGTACAGGGATAATACACAGTGATGTCACAGTACAGGGATAATACACACAATGATGTCACAGTACAGGGATGATACGCAGTGATGTCACAGTACAGGGATAATACACACAATGATGTCACAGTACATGGATAATACACAGTGATGTCACAGTACAGGGATAATACACACAGTGATGTCACAGTACAGGGATAATACACACAGTGATGTCAAAGTACAGGGATAATACACACAGTGATGTCACAGTACAGGGATAATATACACAGTGATGTCACAGTACAGGGATAATATACACAGTGATGTCACAGTACAGGGATAATACACAGTGATGTTACAGTACAGGGATAATACACAGTGATGTCACAGTACATGGATAATACACACAGTGATGTCACAGTACAGGGATAATACACACAATGATGTCACAGTACAGGGATGATACGCAGTGATGTCACAGTACAGGGATAATACACACAATGATGTCACAGTACAGGGATGATATGCAGTGATGTCACAGTACAGGGATAATACACACAATGATGTCACAGTACATGGATAATACACAGTGATTTCACAGTACAGGGATAATACACACAATGATGTCACAGTACATGGATAATACACAGTGATGTCACAGTACAGGGATAATATACACAGTGATGTCGCAGTACATGGATAATACACACAGGGATGTCGCAGTACATGGATAATACACACAGGGATGTCGCAGTTCATGGATAATACACACAGGGATGTCGCAGTACATGGATAATACACACAGGGATGTCACAGGACAGGAAAAATATACAGTAATATCATAGTACAGGGGTAATGTGCACGGTGATATCATAGTACAGGGGTAATGTGCACAGTGATATCATAGTACAGGGGTAATGTGCACAGTGATATCATAGTACAGGGGTAATGTGCACAGTGATATCATAGTACAGGGGTAATGTGCACAGTGATATCATAGTACAGGGGTAATGTGCACAGTGATATCATAGTACAGGGGTAATGTGCACAGTGATATCATAGTACAGGGGTAATGTGCACAGTGATATCATAGTACAGGGGTAATGTGCACAGTGATATCATAGTACAGGGGTAATGTGCACAGTGACATCACAGTGCTAAGGATACTATACCAATTGTGTTTTGGATATAATTCATTTTATTATCGTGTGCATATCTTGTGTTCGTGGGGGCCTCAAGCTCAAGTTTCGCCTAAGGCCTCACAAAGTCTAGAGCCACCTCGTGTGTGTGTCTGTCTGTGTGTGGCTATCTGTATGTGTGTATACATGTGGGGACGACGACAATGCTACCTAATGTGGGGAGCCTGCTACTACCTAATGTGGGGAACCTGCTACTACCTAATGTGGGGAACCTGCTACTACCTAATGTGGGGAGCCTGCTACTACCTAATGTGGGGAGCCTGCTACTACCTAATGTGAGGAGCCTGCTACTACCTAATGTGGGGAGCCTGCTACTACCTAATGTGGGGAGCCTGCTACTACCTAATGTGGGGAGCCTGCTACTACCTAATGTGGGGAGCCTGCTACTACCTAATGTGGGGAGCCTGCTACTACCTAATGTGGGGAACCTGCTACTACCTAATGTGGGGAGCCTGCTACTACCTAATGTGGGGAGCCTGCTACTACCTAATGTGGGGAGCCTGCTACTACCTAATGTGGGGAGCCTGCTACTACCTAATGTGGGGAACCTGCTACTACCTAATGTGGGGAACCTGCTACTACCTAATGTGGGGAACCTGCTACTACCTAATGTGGGGAGCCTGCTTCTACCTAATGTGGGGAGCCTGCTACTACCTAATGTGGGGAGCCTGCTACTACCTAATGTGGGGAGCCTGCTACTACCTAATGTGGGGAACCTGCTACTACCTAATGTGGGGAGCCTGCTACTACCTAATGTGGGGAACCTGCTACTACCTAATGTGGGGAACCTGCTACTACCTTATGTGGGGAGCCTGCTACTTACCTAATGTGGGGAACCTGCTACTACCTAATGTGGGGTACCTGCTACTGCCTAATATGGGGAGCCTGCTACTACCTAATGTGGGGAACCTGCTACTGCCTAATGTGGGGAGCCTGCTACTTACCTAATGTGGGGATCCTGCTACTACCTAATGTGGGGAGCCTGCTACTACCTAATGTGGGAGCCTGCTACTGCCTAATGTGGGGAGCCTGCTACTTACCTAATGTGGGGAAACTGCTACCTACCTAATGTGGGGAACATGCTACCTACCTAATGTGGGGAACATGCTACCTATCCTGGTAATTTAATGTGCATAAAACTTGACAAAATTGCTTTGTGTTGCGTTTTCATTTTATATGCTTTGATAAAAAGGCCCATCACAATTTTCAGCACCAGGCCCATGATGCTCTTAATCTGGCCCTGCACACAACATTTTACCTATGGTCTGACACCCTGTTTGGTTTCTTCCTCCCTGTTATTGCAGGTAGTTGTTTACATCTTTCCACTATGCACTTTTGTATGCCTTTATGGCAACAGTCCATTTTTATGTAGCCTTTGCATTTATTCTGTAACCATTATCTTTTGGTCCACACCTATACTTATCTGTTGTTTGTGTCCTGGTGCCTTCATTATTGTGTCTGCTTCATGTTTTTTAGCTATTGTTAATGCTTCAGTAAAGATATATTTGTCTTTATGTAAATTGTTTTGTGCACTACTTTCTGTGTTTGAGGATTGCCATCTTGCAGCAGCATCAGGCTTGTCAATGAGTCATGGACAAGAGATGACTCGTGGACAAGGCTGCATGAGAAAAAATACACCAATCACCTCCCACCACCACAAGGAAGGGACACGCCCTCTTCTCCTGAGAGAATTTCCAACACTGTGAGCTAATGAAAAAAGGTATTTTTAAAATAAATATCGGTGAAAGGGGCATGAAAATTAGATGTACAAGGTCAGGATTAGATTTTTTTTTTTTTTTTTTTGTGGGATCAGGCCCTGGTTTAAAGCTGGAGCCTTCTGCTGCATAGATATGGTTCACTCTCTTACACAAAGGTTTTAAAACATGAACTTAAAGGGGTGCTCCGGTGAAAAACTTATTTATTTATTTTTTTTAAATCAACTGGTGCCAGAAAGTTAAACAGATTTGTAAATTACTTCTATTAAAAAATCTTAATCCTTTCTGTACTTATTAGCTGCTGAATACTACAGTGGATATTCTTTTCCCTTTGAAACACAGAGCTGTCTGCTGACATCACGAGCACAGTGCTCTCTGCTGACATCTCTGTCCATTTTTAGGAACTGTCCAGGGTAAAAGGAAATCCCCATAGCAAACATATGCTGTTCTGGACAGTTCATAAAATGGACAGAGATGTCAGCAGAGAGCACTGTGCTTGTAATGTCAGCAGACAGTTCTGTGTTTCAAAAAGAAAATAATTTCCGATGTAGTATTCAGCAGCTAATAAGTACAGGAAGGATTAAGATGTTTTAATAGAAGTAATTTACAAATCTGTTTAACTTTCTGGCACCAGTTGATTTAAAAAAAAAAGTTTTTTTAAAGTACCCCTTTAAAATTCCTGTCATACCTTCTCTCCTTTTTGTTTCCACTGTTATTCCTCAGCTTACCCCCTTGGCAGATATATAATTTAGAGATCCTAAGGGGTTTATTTGGAAAAAAAAAATGAAATATGTGTGTGTCTGGGGAGGGTTAAAAATTGGAAAAAAAACTTTCCCCTATTCCTGCCACATTTGTCCTAACCTTGCCCAGTCCTGGCTCAGCAGCATTTCTTTATTTCATTGAAACACACAGGAGACACCTACTCAGCCGAACACTGTCCAAGATGGGTCACTGGGTCATTGGTTGGCTAAATGGGTGCTTCTTGGGTGTTCAAATTAAAACAGGAAGTGCTGCTTTTCCAGGACTAGGCTTTGCTGGGATGAATGCATCAGGGATCTGAACAGGTAAGTATTTATTTCTTTTTAGCACAGCCCAAGCTGGGACACATTTATTTTGACCGTCAACCCCTTTAATTTCCAGAATTTGAGGGTTAAAATGCTCTTCTCAGATGTGTTCTGAAATGGGAGCCGTACTTGGGCAGAGAGATTTTGCATGGCACATTACTTGGAATAGAGCATCTAAATTATCCTTATATACTTTATAGGGATGGGTGACTCGAATCTGACGAATCCGAATTTGTTATGAATTTCAGGAAAAGTTCACTTTGCAACGAATCTGAATATCACCGCGATTCGATCACACAAATCACTTCATTAAACTCCATTTAGTGCAGTCCAGGCTCCAGGGCATCTAAGATGGCGGATCCACATGTCAGGGCATGGGGCAAGAAACTCTAGGAAGGTGGCAATCACATGCAGCATGCAGCCTATCAGCAGCCAGCCACCCCTGTGATGTCACAGCCCTATATAGTCGGCAGCCATCTTGCGGCCAGTCACATCAGTGTTTTATTGCAGAGAGAGAGAGAGGGACAGAGAGCAGTGTGTGTTGCACAGAAAAGCATTTTTACAGCAGTGATTCACCTCAAGCCCAGATCCAGCCTAGAAGCACTGATAGGGAAGAGAGAGATTCCCTTTTGGGCATAGTGCACAGAAACTGTGTGCTGCAGCACTGGTGTGTACAATAACTGAAAAGCTAATAGTAGCCAGCCATTTAGGGTGAGCAGAGCACTAAAAGCCATAATGACCTGCTATTAGTGCCTAATACTGGTTGAGTAGCGGAGCATATTGTCCTCTATTAAGTGTAACCCCTCTATTAAGTGTAACCTTGTGTACATCTACATGGTGTACCATTTTTTTCCTGTTATAGTCCTAAGGGCCTAGTTACTGTGAAAGGCAAGCCAAAAGTACACACCTGCTGCTGTTCTAGACAAATACTGTTTTAAGTGTAGTAGAGCGTATTGTAGTCCCCTCATAAGTGCATACCATGTAAGTACATCCAAGTTGTGTACCATTTTGTTCCTGTTATAGTCCTAAGGGCCTAGTTACTGTGAAAGTCCAACTAAAAGTACACACCTTCTGCTGTTCTAGACAAATACTGTTTTAAATGTAGTGGAGCATGTTGTACTCCGCTCATAAGTGCACACCGCATACGTACATCTACGTGGTGTACCATTTAGTTCCTGTTATAGTCCTTAGGGCCTAGTTACTGTGAAAGGCCAACCAAAAGTACACACCGGCTGCTGTTCTTAACAAATACTGTTTTAAGCATTGTGGAGCATATTGTCCTCTCCTCATACCACCTTTTAGAGGTCTTTGCATAACATAAATATTTGATGGTGTAGGACACATGGTGTTTTTTGCACACCTTTCCTTTTGTTAAATAAATAATTTTTTGAGGGGTACATATATTTATCCTAAGAATATTCTTAAAAGTAACGTTTTACGTAATGCATATCCTCAAGACTTACTTGTGCACACTAACACTTTTACAAAAGAGACCATTTTCTTCTGCCTACCTGCCTCAGCTACTATTCTGATCCTGCCACCCGCCTGATGTCACACATCTGATGCCAAGTTCTAATTTTTTCACCCAACTTCATCACCGGGTACTGGTATTGCCACCCACCGCCCCATTCTGTCACCAGGTCACTTTCAGGACTCCTGATGCTGCTGATGCCAGGCTGTCTCATTCCGCCACCATATGTTCTCCTCATGCTGATGCCAGCTCCAAGCTGTCTCATACTGCCACCATATGTTCTCCACGTGCTGATGCCAGCTCCAGGCTGTCTCATTCTGCCACCATTTGTTCTTCTCATGCTGATGCCAGCTCCAGGCTGTCTCATACTGCCACCATATGTTCTCCTCATGCTGATGCTAGCTCCAGGCTGTGTCCTTCAGACACTATATGGTCTCCTCTTGCTGCCGCCAACTCCAGGCTGTGTCATTCAGCCACTATATGGTCTCCTCATGCTTCCACCACCTCCAGGCTGTGCCATTCAGCAACTATATGGTCTCCTCATGCTGCCGCCACTTCCAGGCTGTGTCATTCAGCCACTATATGGTCTCCACTTGCTGCTGTCAATTCCAGGCTGTGTCATTCTGACAGATTATGGTCTCCTCATGCTGCTGCCTCCTCCAGGCTGTGTCACTGTGGTCTCCTCATGCCGCTAGCGCATTAAATAAACTTTTTAGGTTCATCTATTTGAAATCTTCAATTTAAATGTTAAAAATATCTTTAATCTTTTCAATTGTGAGGCCCTAAGGTCTCGTCAAGCTGTTGCCACCTCCAGGCTGGGTCATTCAGGCACTATATGGTCTCCTCATGCTGCCGCCACCTCCACACTGTGTCATTCAGGCACTATATGGTCTCCTCATACTGATGCCACCTCCAGGCTCTGTCATTGTGCCGCTCTTCGACAGTGATTCTAATAGCGATGCCTCTAATCTGCATGTCATACTGAATAACAGTATTATTTCCCTATGCGTGTTACGGCAAGGCCAAGTGTTCTACACCCCTACTTAGGTTCTCTGTAGCCCAGAAATAGCCATTTTTTAACCCCTTAAGGACGCAGCCCATTTGGGCCTTAAGGACGCAGACAATTTTATTTTTATGTTTTCGATTTTTCCTCCTCGCCTTCAATAAATCATAACTCTTTTATATTTTCATCCACAGACTAGTATGAGGGCTTGTCTTTTGCGCAACCAGTTGTCCGTTGTAATGTCCTCCCTCACTTTACCATAAAATGTATGGCGCAACCAAAAAAAATACTATTTGTGTGGGGAAATTAAGAAGAAAACCGCAATTTAGCTAATTTTGGAAGGTTTCGTTTTCACGCCGTACAATTTACGGTAAAAATGACATGTTATTTATTCTTTGGTCAATACGATTAAAATGATACCCATGATAACATACTTTTCTATTATTGTGCGCTTAAAAAAAATCACAAACTTTTTAACCAAATTAGTACGTTTAAAATCCCCCTATTTTGAAGACCCATAACTTTTTCATTTTTCCGTATAAGCAGCGGTATGAGGGCTCATTTTTTGCGCCATGATCTGTACTTTTTATTGATACAATATTTGCTTATATGAAACTTTTAATACATTTTTTATTCATTTTTTGTTGGAATAAAATGTTATAAAAAAGCTATTTTGGACTTTTTTTTTTTTTACGTTCACCGTACGGTATCATTAACATTTTATTTTGATAGTTCAGATATTTACGCACGCGGGGATACCAAATATGTATATAAAATATTTTTTTAACACTTTTTTTTGGGGGGGGGGAAATAGGGAAAATGGGACAACTTAAGTTTTTATTGGGGGAGGGGGGTTTTAAAATTTTTTTACTTTTACTTTTATTTTTACACTTTAATAGTCCCCATAGGGGACTATTTATAGCAATCATTCGATTGCTAATCCTGTTCAGTGCTATGTATATGACATAGCACTGATCAGGGTTATCGGTCATCTTCTGCTCTGGTCTGCGGGAAGGCAGATCAGAGCAGAAGACTCCCGGAAGACAGCGGAGGCAGGGGAGGGGACCTCCGTCTGCCGTGCTGGATGATCGGATCGCTGCGGCAGTGCTGCGGGCGATGCGATCATCCATTTAAGTGACCGCGATGCTGCAGATGCCGTGATTTGTATTGATCACGGCATCTGAGGGGTTAATAGCGGACATTCGCGGGATCGCGGTTGTCGCCATTACGGACGGGTCCCTGGCCGCGATCAACAGCCGGGACCTGCCGCGCATGATCCGGGCATCGCTCCGATGCCCGCGGTTATGCTTAGGACGTAAATCTACGTCCTGGTGCGTTAAGTACCACCTCACCAGGACGTACATTTACGTCCTTCGTCATTAAGGGGTTAATAGCGATTCGCTGCAAATAAATTCGGACCGAACCAAATTTTTTCGGTTACTTTACATAAAAGAAAGCCATTATAAGATACTGATACCATACCCCAGAACTGTTACACAAATGTAACACATTGATTCCCCAATAAGTACTGGAGATGTGACATAATAAAGGATCATTTAATATGAAATAGTTTTTTTTATATTTTTCATCACATATTTGTTCCGCTGAGCACTTTCTATATCTGCCTGTACAATAGTTAACTTGATGTAAACTGACGAGGGACACGAGTGGCGGAATCTATGTGACAGATCTCCTGTCGGCTTGACCCAACCTTGTCAGTAACCACAGAGTGGAGAAGTGGCCTACAGACACAGAGACTTTAGTATGCCTTCCTACTACATAAAGGCTTGAAGTCTGCTAGACAGTTGGCACCCTGGCTTACTGACATCTCAGCTGAAGCTGTTCTTATCGTTCTGAAGGCAGCATTTCACAAGTCTGAAATATTTACAGCTGAGGCGTTCATTTTAGGACACTGAAGTTTAAGGTACTTGACACTTAACAATAAAACAACTGATCATAAACATATTCTTACAGCATGATGAAACATTACACTGAGACTAACATCAAGGATTAAGTGCAAAATGTCACTGTTAACAATTTAATCATTGGATGAATTTTAAGATAAAATTTACCATTGTTCCAAGTATAATTTGTGTACAGTACAAATGTTTCTCTGTCTATATAACAAAAACAAAATTTGCCAAAAAAAAAAAAAATTCAGCTATGGTGAACCAATAACTGAAATAAAAAAAAATCCTAGAATGTTTCTGTGGCAGCTTTAGAGGGAATGGCACACTAAAAGTGATGTAGAATGTTGGTGCAAATCACAAAGGAGGAACACGAGTGGTGAGAACATGATATTTATGTTTTAGTCTGTATGGGGTTTTTCGTGCTTGATGAAGGAGACCATTTACTTTCCTTTCGAATGTGTTGCATTTTCTTGTAGAATATGGATTTTATTTGTTTATATAATATGAGAATGTCTACTGGTGAATATTCACTGGTAAATATTTACTTCTATTGAACTACTGGAGTGGGAACCTTTCTTGGTGCTTCAGCTGCTTTGGACACTGAAATACATATACAGGAATGTATGTTTTTTCTTTTGTGTTTGTCTAAATCTGCTTCGATTCACTTTAACCGGGGATCACCGTTAGTGTTGAGCGCGAATATTTGAATAGCAAATTTTTATCGCAAACATCGGTACTTCGTGATTTTGAGAATATTTCGAATATAGCAAAATATATTAGTTATGGTGAATATTTTTTTTTTTCACAGTACACATCACAATGATATGTACTGTGTAAATAAAAAGTGATCATCCCTCCCTGCTTCTAGCTTCTGGTCCATAGAAGGCGAATTTAAGAATATGGCAAAATTTGTGAATATCTGCACTTCAAGAGGACACTGATCCCTCCCTTCTTTTAGCTTGTGGGCCAATGAGAAGGATGCAAATACTAGCAACTAGCGATGAGCGAATCGAATCTGACAAATCCTAATTTGTTACGAATTTCAGGAATAATTTGTTTTGCAGTGAATGCAAATATCACCGCGATTCAATCACGCGAATCACTTCATTAAACTCCATTTAATGAGGTCCAGGCTCCAGGGCATCTAAGATGGCAGCTCCACATGTCCGGACATGGAGCAAGGAACGCTGGGAAGGGGGCAAGGCGGGTAGGTGGGATGACCCTGAATCACATGTAGCATGCAGCCTATCAGCAGCCAGTCACCCCCTGTGATTTCACAGCCCTATATAATCGACAGCCATCTTGCGGCCTGTGTTGCACAGAAAAGCATTTTTAAAGCAGCGACTCATCTCAAACCAAAATCCAGCCTAGGAGTACTGATAGGGAAGGGAGAGAGATTGAGAGAGGAAGTGCAATTGTGGGTGTATTACAGCAGTGATTCACCTCAAGCCCAAATTCAGTCAAGAAGCACTGATAGGGAAGGGAGAGAGTGAGAGAGACAGTGCAATTTTGGGTGTAGTACACAGCGACTGTGTGCTGCAGCACTGATGTGAACAACAACTGAAAAGCTAATAGTAGCCAGTCAGTAAGGGTGAGCAGAGCACTAAAAGCCATAATCACCTGCTATTAGTGCCTAATACTGGTTGAGTTGCAGAACGTATTGTCCTCTATTAAGTGTAACCTGTACTTACATAGGTGGTGTACCATTTTGTTCTTGTAAAAGTCTTAAGGGCCTAGTTACTGTGAAAGGCAAGCCAAAAGTACTCACCTTCTGGTGTTGTAGACAAATACTGTTTTAAGCGTACTGGAGCGCATTGTACACCCCTCATAAGTGCATACCACATACGTACATCTAAGTGGTGTACCATTTTGTCCCTGTTATAGTCCTAAGGGCCTAGTTACTGTGAAAGGCAAGCCAAAAGTACACACCTGCTGGTGTTGTAGACAAATACTGTTTTAAGCGTACTGGAGCGCATTGTACTCCCCTCATAAGTGCATACCATGTACGTAAACCTAAGTGGTGTACCATTTTGTTTCTGTAAAGTCCTAATGGCCTGGTTACTGTGAAAGGCCAGCCAAAAGTACACACCTGCTGGTGTTGTAGACAAATACTGTTTAAGCGTAGTGGAGCGTATTGTCCTCCCCTTATATATGCACTAAGTATGTCAGGGAGAGAAGTGCCATGACGTGCACAGAAGAGTGGCAGAGGCCTAAATTTATCAGGCGCAGGCAGAGGTCGCAGCAGACTAGGGTCGAGTGGCAGCATGAGTCACAGCCAGCAAACCATCTGCCATCATCGATTGGTTAACACGGTCATCCACTTCATCGCAAGTGACATCTGACACCCCCAGTCATCAGTCGGTGGGTTCCTCAGACATAACCCTCAGTTGCAAAATTCCATAAAAAAGATATGAGCTATGCACTCACCGTTTCTGTAGAATATTTCATATGGGCATTCCGTTCCAACAGAAAGACTTCATAGATGCGGGGTGCTCAGAGGCAAACAGCCATTTTCGCACAGTAGGTGTGTGCTTCTTCTGGCCACTCGTACACCACAAAGCACACCCTCCTTGAGCTGCAGCGTCAGAACGGTATCCCCCAACATAGTCTGATTTGTAACGTTTCCACACGTTGGAATTCCACCCTCCATATGTTTGACCGACTATAAGAACAGAGAAAAGCCATCACCGATTTCTTGATGATCCAAGCTAATAGGGGGACTCCCCTGTGTAACTTCAATGTCAACCAGTGGCAGCTGGTACGTGGCACCTGCCGTTTGCTCAGGCCCTTTGATGAAGCCACATTATTAGTCAGTCGCCAGGATTACGGGATGAACGACATCATTCCGCTGCTTTATTTCCTACAACATGTGTTGGAAATGATGGCTGGTCAGGGTACTGGAGACGTGGCACCTACATCTCACGGTCACATGAGCCCTGTGCGGGGTGAACTGGAGGAGGGGGAGGGACACAGTGGAGCACAGTTTAGGTTTTGCGAAATGGGCGATATTTCTAGTCATCTGACAGGAGAGGAGGAGCAGGAGCAGCCAGAGGAGCTGGAGGGTTATGAGGAAGGTGAGACAGAGGACCCAGACACACTGTGGTAGTATGCAGTGAAGATGGAAGCAGGGAGTCCCTCCGAGTCACTTTCACAAATGGCACGATGGATGCTCAATTGCTCGCATGGTGACCGCCAAATTGTCACCATTAGACAGCGGGATGATTGGACCGCCGCTATCTGCACAAAATGGGGGCCTTTTTTACACCCACGGAGAGGGAGGACAAACTGACCTACTACGAAGACATCCTAAGTAGTCAGTTGGCCGTCGTCCATCCTCTCGCAGGTCTGACTCGGGGGGCCCTCTGCGCTCATCTTCCACTGCCATGGCTGCTGGGGACAGGGGGCAGGAGCAGTACCAGCTCCATCAGCAGCAGCCTCAGTCTACAGTCGCTGGTGAGTAGCTTTCTTCACCCACATAGTGAAACAACTCATCAGCAGCAGGTACACCTGGAGCAGGACCTGAACCAGCAGGTGGTGGCATACCTTGACATGACCAGCAGGTGGTGGCATACCTTGACATGACCTTGAAGATCCACTGGACTTCTTGGCAGACAAATTTGATTTGTGGCCACAACTAGCAGAGTTTGCCCTAGAAAAGCTGTCCTGCCCGGCCAGTAGTGTGCCATCAGAGTGGGTGTTTAGTGCGGCTGGGGCCATGGTAACCCCAAGGAGAACTCATCTGTCCATGACAAATGTGAAGAGAATGAACTTTGTGAAGATGAATCAGGCATGGATCAGCCAGGATTTCCACCCACCAATGCCTATGCATAAGAGTAGATTGGCCATGGTGTCACACCAACACTTCACAAATATGTATAGTGCAAAACTGCTCCCCAGTTACAGACATTCCTCATCATCAGAGGACAAGTAAGTATTGAGGATATGCAGTATTTAAAACTTAACTTTTCTTAGGATAAAATATATGGACCCCAAGAAAAGTGCAAAAAACACCATGTGCTACCTACACCACCAAGTATTGATGTAATGCAAAGACCTCTATAAGGTGGAACAACGTATGGTCCATTGTAAACGGTGGAGGTAAAAACTTCCCCTGTAAGGCCCTCGTTCACACAGAGTAATTCAAGAGGAATTAACTTGAGTAATTCCTCTTGAATTCTCCGCTCTAAATTAATGCATATCTCCTCTGCCCATTGACTTCAATGTTATTTCCGCTGTCCTGTTCACACTGTGGAAATTCTGCTAGTGGAATTCCGACGCTGAATTCCATTCCGCTTGAAGATAGAACATGTTCATTCTTCAAGCGGAATCTGCTAGCAGAAATCAATTAAAGTCAATGGTAAAAAAAATTTCGCCCGACATCGTTTTCGCGCGGAATTCACGAGCAATTTGTGCGCAATTTGCACGCAATTCGCCCAGAATTCGCACGGAAATGGATGAAAAACCCTTCACTCCTTTCTCCCCCCATTTCCTAGCGCAATTACGTGCAAATTGCGCACGAATTGCGCACGGATTTCCCGCAATTTTCGCACGAAAATAAAATTCTTTTTTCCGCCCGTAAATTTTTCGGCGTGAATTAGTCTTCATTTACTCCGTGTCAACGCACCCTAAAAAAGGCGGCCCCACACAGGAGCCTTTTTCCTATTTCCACCTACAAACACTGCCATTTCACCGGGTTTTTAGGTGGAAATAGGGAGAGGTTCCGGTGTGGGGCCGCCCTTTTTAGGGTGAGTAACACTTGCCAAGAAGGGAATTAATAATGCGAGAGTAGGGCCTTACAGGGGATGTTTTTACCTCCACCGGTTACAATCGACCATACGTTGCTCCCTTCCACCTTTTAGAGATCTTTGCATCACATCAATACTTGGTGGAACATGGTGTTTTTTGCACACCTTTCCTTTTGTTTGATTATTTCATGTAGGGTACATATATTTTATCCTAAGAATATTATTCAAAGTTAAGTTTTATGTAATGCATATCCTCAATACTTGCACACTAACACTTTTACAAAAGAGACTCTTCTTCTGCCTACATGCCTCAGCTAAATTTTGATCCTGCCACCCACCTGATGCCACACATATGATGCCAAGTTCTCCTTTTTTCACCCACCTTCGTCACCGGGTACTGGTATTGACACCCCCTGTATCATTCAGACATTATATGGTCTCCTCATGCTGCCGCCAACTCCAGGCTGTGTCATTCAGCCACTATATGGTCTCCTCATGCTGCCACCAACTCCAGGCTGTGTCATTCAGCCACTATATGGTCTCCTCATGCTGCCACCAACTCCTGGCTGTGTCATTCAGCCACTATATGATCTCCTCTTGCTGCCGCCAACTCCAGGCTGTGCCATTCAACCACTATATGGGCTCCTCATGATTCCGCCACCTCCAGGCTGTGTAATTCAGCCACTATATGGTCTCCTCATGCATCTGCTACCTCTGTGTCACTGTACCACCATGTGGTCTCCTCATGCTGCTGGCACATAAAAAAAAATACTTTTTAGGTTCATCTAATTGAAATCTTCAATTTAAATGTTAAAAAAATATCTTTAACCTTTTCAATTGTGAGGCCCTATGGTCTCGTCAGGCTGTTTCCACCTCCAGGCTGGGTCATTCAGCTACTATTACGTCTCCTCGTGCTGCCGCCACCTACACGCTGTGTCATTTAGGCGCTATATGGTCTCCTCATGCTGCCACCACCTTCCCCTGTGTCATTCAGCCACTATATGGTCTCCTCATACTGATGCCACTTCCAGGCTCTGTCATTGTGCCGCTCTGCGACAGTAATTCAAATAGTGATGCCTCTAATCTGCATGTTATTCTGAATAACAGTATTATTTCACTAACCCAGCACACACCATATGCTTGCTACAGCAAGGCAAAGTGTTCTACATCCCTATTGAGGCTCTCTGTAGGCCAGAAATAGCTGTTTTAACCCCTAAAAGACTCAGGGTTTTTCAGTTTTTGCACTTTAGTTTTTTGGCAATCTATGGCAAAATGGAAAAAAAATCATTGTATTAACAAAATTGAAGAAAAAACGCCATTTTGTAACTTTTATGGGCTTCCATTGCTACGCAGCACATTTTTCGGTAAAAATGACACCTTATCTTAATTCTGCAGGTCCATACGATTAAAATGATACCCTACTTATATAGGTCTGATTTTGTGGTACTTCTAAATCACAACTACATGCAGGAAAATGATTACGTTTAAAATTATCTTCTGACCCCTATAACTTTTTTATTTTTCCGTGTACGGGGCTCATTTTTTGCACTGTGATCTGAAGTTTTTATTTTTGTATTGATCGGTCTTTTTAATTGCTTTTTATTCACTTTTTCATGATATAAAAAGTGACCAAAAATAAGCTTTTTTTCCCTTTTCTTTTTTGCAGTGTTATAGCTCCCATAGGGAGCCAGTCATTCGGCGATCGGAACACGCAGGAGGCAGGTAGGGATGCCGTGTTCCAGCTGTTCGGGATGCCACTATTTCGCCGCGGTGGTCCCGATCAGCCAACTGAGCTAGCCTGGGGGAAGTTTAGTTTCACTTTAGGCGCAGCGATCAACTTTGAATGCCGCGTCTAAAGGGTTAATAACGCACGGCACCGCGATCAGTGCCCGACCCAATATGACTTATAGAAAGGGAGCAGACTTATGGCGTACAGGTACTCCCTGAGTCCTTAAGTGGTTAATAGAGATTCGGCGCGAATACATTTTTGGGGGAAATTCGGCAAATCGGCCGCATTGAATTTTCGCTAAAAAATTTGCTCATCTGTACTAGCTACCAATAGGAAAGTAGTTAGTTGAAAGATATAATCGTACATGCGCATTATGCGAATTATGAATTTTGCATGGAAAAAAAGTTAACAAATATGCAAAATTCACGAATATAGGACGAATATTCGTCCATATATTTGCGAAATATCGCAAATTCGAATATGGCCTATGCCACTCATCACTAATCACCCATCATTTTCCACATTTAGATATTAAATAGATGGCAGATAGGATGATGATTTGTGATATGCTTTCCTGGACAAGCAGTGTCATGGGTGTTAAAGGGTGTTCTACCCACAACTTCCCATATACACCAGGTGTAATTTATTGCTCTTCCCAACAATTTTTCTATAACCAAGTGATCGCAACTTTTTTTAAAGCTATTTCATATACATTTTCAATACCTGCTGGCTAACCGTTCCTTCAGCCGACAGTTATCTCTCCTAAACTCCCTGGCACATTTCCTCTGTAGGGAGCAGAGGGTAAGCTGCACCCAAACAGTGCGGGCAGCCAGCATACACGGACGCCGCGGGATCTGGATACTAACTTTTCTTCCCGGGCCCCCCATTGGGATCTCTGGAGATCCCAGTTGCTCTCGTGTGGGGATTACTACTATTTTCACCATTTACCCACCTGTTACCGTGTTATCCTTGCACAAGACCTAGTTGCTCCAGAGTGGGATTTACCAATCACCAAGGATTTATCAGTTACCAGTTTATCCACATACAAGATTATGCACCTATAACAGAGCTGCCCAGACCTATATTACACAACAAAATATATGCACTCTCGCAAGCTTCTATACATGTGACGACACATAACAACCAGATGTAAGGTCTCCAATGACCCCTCTCTAAGTATTCTATACTGATCCCTGAGGAGCTACCTGTAGTAATAAAGAGTAGCAAAACACGTTGGATTGTTATGGTTCTACCAATATGTGCATATGTATACCCTAACTATGCTCTACTGACTACAGCCCTTGTCTGATATCTGAATACTGTAATATACCTATGGTCATTTTCCATGGGTACTTCCATTTTTTACCTACCACATGTTTGGTTTTCCTGTAATTTATCTTTGCGTTTATATGCATAGGGGGCATTCTCCTGCAGTATCTTGTTGTTGCAATACTAGAAGTATGTCCCCCCATTTAGCCTAGGGTCTAATAGGAGGTTCCAGTGTAGGCCCAGGTCATTAGGACAGGGGACCTACAGTATTGTCAAGAAGGAAACACAGATAGGGATAGGACCAGTTGTCCCCATCTGTTCTGTTTTCTATAATTTGCTGACTGCTTATATGATTGTAAATACATTGTAAATGTCTTGAACCACTTCTACCACTACTATATTGCTGTTAATAAAATTATTGCAATTGGAATATGTTGTTCTTGATTGATTCATAATATCATTGAGAAGTCTGAAGTCGGATAAGGAGGTAAAAAATTCATATGTTGAACTGTGCAAATTATGAAGTAATTGGGCTTGGCTTGTCCTAGCCTAACAATGTGGAACAATACCTCTGTTACTCATTGTGTAGGCTGTTGCTGATAGTCCAGCAGAGGTGAGTTGTGTATTTTTTGTGTAATAATTATTTAGCCTGTGACCTCCGCACTGTGTCCCATACTAAACGTCTCCCATGTCTACAACACAATCCATATTAGTTGCGCTACATCAGCCAAGTCAATTAGCTGCTCTGGGTGGAATAAATTAACACTGAACCCAGGAATTGTTTACATTCTAACCAAGTCAGTCAATCAAATTCAAGCTTTTCTCCTATTACAATAAAGTTTCTATATGTAAAGATTTATTCTACATTTTGCTGTTACCAATTCTGTTACTGGGAAATATGTATGTAAAAGATGTAAAAGAGCAACAAACAGCAGTTTTGATATAGATAATTCTGTGAAATGAAAATACCAATAGAAATCACACCATGCATATTGAAAATACTAATTAAGCCTTTACTAAAAAAAAAAAAAAATTAGGTGAAATGTATATAGGACCTATATAAAAAGGGGTGGCGCTCCAAAAAATACTGGTCACATTAAGAGCAGGTCAGAATAGCAAATTCATTGATCCAACACTAAATTGGTCACATTGGTAACAACATACCCATATAATGACTGCAGGTACCAAAGAGCCTACAACAAGTTGCTATATATCAAATATACACTGCACTTAGCAAAGCACAGTAGAGGTGTAGTCCTCTGGAACATGGGACATCAAAGTAGGGGCGCAGACTTCAAACTGAAGAATGTAGTTTATTCATCCACAGATATGATAAAATTGAATAAAATAAATAAAATAAAATTAGGATAAAATATGATTGGGTAAATCAAGATGGTGCAACGCAGTACTCAGCAGCGTTTCCAGCCTGAACTGAGCTCTTCGTCAGGCAATATGGAGGCATGCACGAGATAAGAATTATAAAACAACACTACAGATTGCTTCCGGTTCGAGGAACGGACCGGTAACACCGGAAACAGTATTACATAAATTAGTGCATTAAAAAACCACAATTAAAATTAAAAAATATATATATAGAAAAAACATGTATTAACATCAATAGTGGGCTATGAGAAAGCCCCATTAAATTAAATTAAATTAAATAACACAGCAACAAAGGATGACCTGAGGTATAGATGTCTGGATATGCACGGTAGCGCAGGCGCACAACGCTGATGCCCGGAGATGATGCAGGAGAGGGCCCGTGGCTGAATGATGGCTAATGCATGCGCAGATGCCCTAACATAAGTATGTAGGGAATGTGCAGGCGAAGAATACCAGATGTAGTGGGATGAAGAACAAGGGGTTGCAGCTGTTTCAAGTGCGGCAACAAGCATGAGAAAAAAGCAGAAGATGTAGAAAGAAGGTTTGGATATATTACCCAATTATTTCACGGACTTCATTAAGCCCGTTTGGGTAATATATCCAAAGGTTCTTTCTATATCTTCTGCTTTTTTCTTGAAACAGCTGCAACCTCTTGTTCTTCATCCCACTACATCTGGTATTCTTCGCCTGCGCATTCCCTACATACTTATGTTAGGGCATCTGCGCATGCTTTAGCCGTTATTCAGCCACAGGCCCTCTCCTGCATCATCTCCGGGCATCAGCGTTGTGCGCCTGCGCTACCATGCATATCCAGACATCTATACCTCAGGTCATCCTTTGTTGCTGTGTTATTTAATTTAATTTAATGGGGCTTTGTCATAGCCCACTATTGATATTAATACATGTTGTTTCTATATATATATATATTTTTTTTTTCATTTTAATTGTGGTTTTTTAATGCACTAATTTATGTAATCGCCTTACTGTTTTCGGTGTTACCGGTCCGTTCCTCGAACCGGAAGCAATCTGTAGTGTTGTTTTATAATTCTTATCTCGTGCATGCCTCCATATTGCCTGACGAAGAGCCCGGTTCAGGCTGGAAACGCTGCTGAGTACTGCGTTGCACCATCTTGATTTACCCAATCATATTTTATCCTAATTTTATTTTATTTATTTTATTCAATGTTATCATATCTGTGGATGAATAAACTACATTCTTCAGTTTGAAGTCTGCGCCCCTACTTTGATGTCCAATTTTCCAGAGGACTACACCTCTACTGTGATTTGCTACTGTTACCGGATTACCAGGAGTTACTCCGGAGGGACCAGGAGGCAGCAATCTTCTACCATTTGTATGCTGGTACAGATGTTATGCTCTGAGCATAACGCTTCAAGGTAAGGGTCCATCCTATAGACCCGCGTCCATTATTGTGATATCCATCATCCTGAGTTTACCTGCACGAGGTGCGCACCTCTTTCTCTCCTTTTTTTGTATTTACACTGCACTTAAAGTTACATTCGGTGATCCCTGCCACTGACTCGGGTAGCAGGGATCACTGAGTATAGTGTTTCAGTAGGAGGGTTCCATCAATATGTTCTCAATGCTGATGAAGAGCAGTGGAGTAGACTAGAGCTAGGGATATTTTTGTTAAACAATTTAATATGGTGCATCTTGGTAAAATCTCTTCATCCCTTTTAAAATGGGCTTTGATTTACCAATAATTCAGTTATCATTACTGGCAACTTTCAATCATACCAATACATGTTTGGGGGGGACTTCAAATGTAACAGCTGCAGTTCAGCCATTGTGTCAGCAAGCTGCAAACAAAAACTGTGGCTTAGCTACACACTGACTCACTACCTCTCAGCCGCTCTTTATGCAGCTTCCCCTGGCTATGGCACTACACAGGCATTTAGTGGCAGCAGTTAATATTGCCAGTAAATAAACCAACCAAAACCAAAGAAGTAAAAATAAAAAAAAGTACAAGAGTGTACAGTCTCTTGGGTTTAGGGTTGGAAAGGTTATTTTAAAAGCTTTGTACTACTTATATTTGTTGTTACAATAAGGTTTCAACATTGTAGTACAGTGGATCTCAACCTTTTTCGTGACTGTACCCCCAAAGGGTGAAAGTATGTCTGTGGGTACCCCACGCACGTAAGTTTGTGCGGAACTTATCCGCGAGGGGTACCCGCAGACAAAATAAGTCATAAAAGTACTTAATTTCCTAATGGCATGTGCTTACCTTTCTAATGCATTAATTAATTCCCTTGTGCCATTATTCCACTCTCCCTCTGATCCTCTTCAGCCATAATCAGATAATGGCAAAAGGAAATCAGAGGGAGGGGGGAATAATGGCACAAGGGGATTAAGATGGAAGGGGGCGTGTGTAATGATTACCCCCCCTCCATATTAATCCCCTTGTGCCATTATTCCCCCCTCCCTCTGATCCCCTTTTGCCATTACCCCCCCCCCCCCTCCATCTTAATCCCCTTATGCCATTTTCCCCCCCCTCCGATCCCCCTGGGCCAATATATGAGCTACATACAATAACACCCTCTCATACTGCGGTGTTACACTTAGTTTAACATGCTTATCAGGCTTGTGTCTATCCCGTTTGGCTGGAGTCCGAGGGCCGCACTGATGGGTGACTTCCTTCTGCTCTGTGCTGGCACCTCCGCGCAATGTCAGGGACATCACAAGTCAGGCCCAGCAGCCACTGCAGCACACGTAAAGTAGCCGCAGCTCCGGCCATGGAACAATATACTGAGCTGCTGTGGCGACTGCGGCGTCCAATCCCCGATCTGCGCTGACAAATACTGGCCAATGCATGGCTGGTCTTTGTCAGCGAATTGCCATACCCCAGCATAACCCTTAGCGTACCCCTAGGGGTACACGTTCCCCTGGTTGAGAACCACTGTTGTAGAAGATGTTTGTAATCTCCATTACACATTTTTCCAAACATTGTGTCAACCATGTATTAACCACAATGTGACAACTATGTCTTGCACAGGGGGAGAAAAATTCAGGATCTGTCAGTTGAAAATGACAAATCATGTGACCTAACTAGAAATGAAGGATTGATGCCTTTCCTTCCTAAAGTGTATAATCCTGATTGGTGCTGGTATCAAGGTAAAAATTACAAAATGCATGAAATGTTCATTAACCTTGTAATGACCTAACTAATATTAGTTTTTGTGTTTTTGTTTTTTCCTCCTCGGCTTCTAAAAGTAAAAACTCTGTTTATTTTACCATATACAGAGCTATATTTAGGAATTGTACTTGGAAAATATACTTAGAAAAATAGAATAAAAAAACTAAAACAAAAAGTCCTATCTACCCCTTTAAAGAAATCTGACACCAGTGTCAACCACACTAACCTGTTGGTACAGGCCAATACTGTGGATGATGCTTATAACACCCATCTTTACATTCTTTTCCAGGATGTAGCCTGGAAGCGGAGCATGACGATTGTCACTCTAAGCGGGCAGTACTTGCACACGCAAGAGATCTCCTAGGGGCATGTAAATAACTATTAGGCTAAGTTTCTACTTGTTTTTTAGGGGGAAAACTCCAAGAAAAATGCCAATTCTGCCGCATTGTGTTTTTTCGGCCAAAAAACTGTGCGGCCAGATGTTAGCTGTAAATCAATGAGAAATCGTTGGCGTTTTTTTAAATCCTTTTGGCGTTTTTTCCACTCTTTTTTGGCGTTTTTAAGCTCCTTGGTGGTTTTGCTAAATCGCAGCATGTTAAGCCACTGGCGTTTTTTCCCCTGAAATCGTGGCGTTTTTCTCCCATAGAAGTCTATGGGAGTAAAAAAAAAAAAAAAAAAAAAGAAAAATGCCATGTGGGTTTTAACTTTGGCGTTTTTTCAGGCGTTTTTTATTCTCTTTTGGACTTTAGTGATCCAAAAAAGTGATGGAGATACCTTTTTTTGATAAAATTTCGTAGGCTACCATTAAAAAAAATGTATAAAAAAGATACAGTAGTGATGGAAAAATTTGTATTTAATGAAATGTATCTTTTTTATTACAAATTTTGTATAAAATCTTTAAACAGGGATCACTTTATGTGGGCGGGCAGGGCACTAAAAAATGTAGTGGACAATAATAAAAATGCAGTGCATGTGTGTTTTTCACTTTTTATTCTTTATTTTTTAGGTGGTACTACTACTCCCAGCATGGAACACACACACTGTTCCATAATGGGAGTAGTAGTACCTGTACTAATTGACAGATTGCCCCGGGTTCCGTTGCGATCTTTCTGTATAATTTATAGATGCGGCCGGCCACTCTTCTATGGTCCCCTGCACTGCCGTAAATATACACCTATTCATATTTCCCGCAGAGAGCTGTGATTGGCTAGATGGTTCCAGCCAATCACAACTCACTGTGGGAAATATGAATAGGTGTATATATACGACAGTGCAGGGGCCATAGAAGAGCGGCCGGCTGCATCTATTATACATTATACAGGAGGATCACAGCGGGTGTCAGAAGTGACATCCACTGTGATCTTCCTAACTGCAGGTACTACAGCTCCCAACATGAAACAGAGTGTGCTCCATGATGGGAGTATTAGTACCTGCAGTTAAGGAAAGATCACAGCAGGTATCACTCCTGACATCCGCTTTGATCGTCCTATCTATTGCAGAGATGTGGAGCGGCTCTATACAGCACTCGCATCTCTGCTCTGTACTCTGGCCAGTGATATGAATAGAACATCACTCATTCATATTTCCCGCTGAGACCGGTGATTGGCTGCAACCATCTGGCCAATCCCCACTCTGGGCGGAATTTCTATTCACATCACTGGTCGGAGTATAGAGTCGCTCTGCATCTCTGCTATATTATGGACGATCGCATCGGGCGATATGTCTATTAGTACAGGTACTACTACTCCCATCATGGAACAGTCGGTTCCATGCTGGGAGTAGTAGTACTACCTAAAAAATTTCAAAAAAGAGTGAAACGCACACACTTTATTAAAAATGAATTAAACATTTTTTTTGGTACCCAACAAATTTTGGGTACCCAAAAAAATGCCAAAGGGGCCAAAAATGCTATTTCCACACAAATGAAAAAACGCCCCAAAAAAAACCCAGACGCAGGAAATTGCAGTGGCGGTTTTCAGGCGATTTTTCTTGCTTTTTTTTAAACCAAAAAACGCAGGACAAAATACCAAGTAGAGACTTAGCCTTAAGAGGGTGTTTACCAGGAAGAAGCGGACCTGCGGTAAAAGTGCCCCTCAGCGCTGTAAAACACTTCACATCTGTGAGGCAAATTTTACTGTCCCAAGACTTTAGGTGAAGGCTATCCAAATATTCTATCTTTCAGATATGGATGTTTTAGGGATCACTCTCATAACAGCCAAGAAACTACCATTATTTTTAATTCTAATAAAGTATGCTAATGCTAATAATGCTAATAAAGTTCATTGGTGGATAACTGGCTTACTCAGTTTAGGCACTTTTGATATTATATTGGTGAGAAGTACAAAACATACATAACAGAACATGGTGATTTGTCTAATGAGAGAAGGGGTTTACCAGAGGTGAGGCTCATATTGCCGTTTTGACTTCATTGACTGTAACATATTCATTTACAAAACGCTTTAGAATAAATGATCACCCCCTGTAAAGCACCTCAGCACTTTGCGGTTGCTTGGTGGCTTTAATTAACATACCCTATGGTTGAAACAGCAAGGGACACAGCACTGTATGACACGATAGTTCTGATAATTTAAACAATAAGGAGATAGTATATTTAGCAACACTGTGTTTGCCTCAACAAACCAGTTTCAGCCCCAACAATACTCTGTTCTGTGCAATTGTAAGTTCGATTTATGTTAGGTTATAGGTATCCCTGCATGAACAGGTGCTATTAGCCATATTATGATTAAGGCTATGTTCTGACACGATACAATTGGTATAATTATAGTCATAAAACACCTTTTTCATTGTTTAAACATTGGTTTAATTGTATTAATTGTACATTTCCAGCCATTTATTCACAGAATTTTCAGTCAATTCAATAGTAAATAGCTCACATTGTGAAACCACGCACCTTTTCAGTCCGGTCACGCCCCCTTTTTGGGCAGACCATGCCACTTTTTTGGCTTTTAACAGCTGTTATTGACAGGCCATTTATTGCAGCAGCCTTTGCTATAAATTAGCTTTTTTTTGTGCCATGCCGAACAAACAGTCAGATCTGCCAGGTACTGTGAGTTGACATGCACTACTGTTTTGTATATTACATTGTCATATCAGCATACACTGAGTTCCCACAGCTGAGAAAGTGGAAAGTATTTGCATATGCTGTATCAGATGAGTGATTCATTGGTCACATGACATGCTCCCCAGCTAGTTCATATACAGAATCATCCAGAAGGCTGTGGAAAGAGTCCAACTCTAATCAAACTACAGAAGGCTGGACCCAAACCAGTTAGTCTTCTTTTTGCAAGAGCATCATCTCCTAGCTTTGCTCCTGCTTGGTAGACATCCAGTACATCAAGTCTAGAGTGTTCTCCTCGGTCCAGTTAAAGGGGGACTCCACTGCCTCATTATCCGCACATTTTGTTCCCAACACTGCGTGCGGCTTGCGGGGGTCATGGCTGTGGGGGTCGTGACAGCACGCCATGCAGCCTCAATGCAAGTCTATGAGAGGGGGCGTGGCATCTGCCACGCCCCCTCCCATAGACTTGCATTGAGGGGGCATGACCCCTTTAAGTTCAAGCAAGAAGAGAAGAGAGAGAACCAAGTTAGGTGTATCTCCTGGAAAAAGTTAAGCCTCTTTAAAGGGGAACTCCGGTGCTTACACATGCACGTGATCATGCACGCGGCACCCCGTTTGTAATCAGCTCCCGGAGCGTGTTCGCTCCGGGTCTGATTATGGTCAACCTCAGGCCCGGCGGCGTGTGACGTCACGCCTCTGCCCCTCAATGCAAGCCTACGGGAGGGGGCGTGATAGCTCTCCTTTGGATAGGGGATAAGATGTGTAAGCACTGGAGTACCCCTTTCATTTCCCGCATCCTGTTTAAGTCACAAGTCCTGTCCCAGTTGCAAGTAAAACCATAGCTGACACAAATTCGGACCATGTGTGCAGAGCTCTTGGCACTGTATGGAGTTGGAAGGATTTTGCCTAAAAGGTTGTCTGTTGTCTCCTGTCCACGCTGTGAGGGCATCATGCTCAAGTTTTCAACTTCCAGAAGCAGTTTTGTTTGGCCAGAAGAGGAGAAAGCTGAACACGGACTGTGGCTAGCATGTCACACAAATTTTTCAGCGTTCGCACTACAGAAAGGGTGTCGTGCTGACAAACCATAAGTAAAAGTACAGGTATCTGCACCACAGTAAGCCAATTAGTATAGGCCTTGCACAGCAGAGAGCATCTAATTGGATTGTTCTATTTTTTTTTATTATCTGCAACACTAGTATACCACTTACACATGTGAGAAGCACACCAGAGACTTTTTTAGTCAGTTGACTTTTTTTCATCCCCTTGTGCACCACACACAGCTATTTCTTATACTCTCCATTTCAGGGGGTGGGGCCAGATCCAGCTGGGGATAAGGGACAGTATACTACTATAAATGGCACATGGGGGAGTTTGCTAAATTCTTTGTGAGCAGAAAAGTAAGAAACAGCAGCAAAGCAAGTAAGAGGTTACACTAAGCACTAAAGTGCTGCTGCTGCTGCTGATGATGATAATGAAGATGACAAGCTTGCAGACTAAATGGAGGGAGAGAGGGAATTACATGCTGGTGTTGCCCCCTTGTTGCGTTCCTTGAGGGGTGTAGTTTCCAAAATGGTATGCCATGTGTTTTTTTTTTTTTTTTTTGCTGTCCTGGCACCATAGGGGCTTCCGAAATGTGACATGCCCTCCAAAAACCATTCCAGCAAAAGCCAAATTTGATTCCTTCTCTTCTGAGCATTGTAGTGTGCCAGCAGAGCACTTGATGTCCACACATGGGGTATTTCCATACTCAGAAGAGATGGGGTTACAAATTTTGGGGGGCATTTTGTCCTATTATCCCTTGTAAAAATTTAAAATTTGAGGGAAAACTAGCATTTTAGTGAAAAAAAAAAATCATTTTACACATCCAACTTTAACAAAAAGTTGTGAAACACCTGTGGGGTGTTAAGGCTCACTGGACCCCTTGTTACGTGCCTTGAGGGGTGTAGTTTCCAAAATAGTATGACATGTGTTTTTTTATGCTGTTCTGGCACCATTGGGGCTTCCTAAATGCGACATGCCCCACAAAAAACATTTCAGAAAAACTCACTCTCCAAAATCCCACTGTCGCTCCGTCCCTTCTGAGCCCTACTGCGCCCGACGAACACTTGACATATACATATGAGGTATTTCCTTACTCGAGAGAAATTGGGTTACACATTTTAGGAAGATTTCTCTCCTTTTACCCCTTGTAAAAATTCAAAAACTGGGTCTACAAGAACATGCAAGTGTAAAAAATGAAGATTTTGAATTTTCTCCTTCAATTTGCTGCTATTCCTGTGAAACACCTAAAGGGTTAACAAACCTTTTGAATGTCATTTTGAATACTTTGAGGGGTGCAGTTTTAATAATGGGGTCATTTGTGGGGTATTTCTAATAAGAAGACCCTTCAAATCCACTTCAAAACAGAACTGGTCCCTGAAAAATTTCGATTTTTACATTTTTTTTTGAAAAACTGGAAAATTGCTGCTATACTTTGAAGCCCTCTGATGTTTTCCAAAAGTAAAAACATGTCAACTTTATGATGCAATCATAAAGTAGACATATTGTATATGTGAATAAATATATAATTTATTTGAAATTTTCATTTTCCTTGTAAGCAGAGAGCTTAAGAGTTAAAAAAAAAAAAAATCAAAATAAACATGGTATTTTTTTTTCTAAAAAGTGTCCCCTATTCTGATTTGGAAATATTAATCCCACACTACTGTGATTTGTAGCTGATACCATAATGCCTTAGGATCATTTTCTTTAAACATACTAGTATTTACACCAAATTGTGCTGATATAAACTTCTGATATGCAAATACAAGGGAAATCAAAGCAAATGCACCACTGGAATGGAATATTCCATGCACAGATGAATTGAACAGGAGAGTATTTGTCAGAGATGTGTTTTTTTGCCATCAATGTCTTGCTGTTTGTATAAATAGCTGTGACAAACTGTCCCATCTTATTCCTTATAATGAATCCGTTTGTCATACTTTCATTTAAGTAATTATGAAACACATTCGGAATTAGCAGAGAAGCTCCAACTGTAATACATTTATTTCCATGCTCATTGCTTCCAATTGAAATTCAACAGTGGAGGACACTTAATGTTGCTAATTAAGATGCTTCTAATGTATGACTTAATACATTTTTTATTGCTTTGCCTCTATCTCCTTGAATAAATTCTGCTTCAAAATAAAATGTATACCCTCACTCTCACAAATTAAGGACCCAGCACAAATGAGCAGAATTTAGTTGTCAGGTTCATGTTTAATCCATTAATGCCTATTATTGTACCTGATTTCCGTCCGTGTTGCATCAAGCATGGTAATGATTAAAGCAGACAGTGGAGAGAATAGTATAAAGATGTAGCTCTATATCAACATACAGTGACCCCCCGACATACGATAATTTCAAGGCAGCATCAACATACGATGCTTTTGTATGTCAGGGCCATCGCACAAACGGCTACCCGGAAGTGCAGACTGCTTCAGCTGCTGCCAGATAGCGGTTTACGATGCCCAGTGTGCTGCGGTGATGATCACTCACCCGTCCTCGGGGCTACGGAGCGTCCTCTTCGGGATCCCCTGCATCGCCGGCGCTCTCCTTCATCGTCATCACGTTGCCGCGCGCGCCGTCCCGTCATCCAATAGGAGCGGCGTGCATAGTGACGTGATGGCGGCAACGGAGAGCGGGGATCCTGGGGAAGCAGAGACGTCCGGGGCATCGGGGACACCGCGGGGACGCGGCGACTGCGATGGGGGGGCAACATCCAGGGCAGCGGTGACGGTCCGGAGCGGCGGGGACAGGTGAGTATACCTTCCTCTATTTAACATTGCACAGATCCCTCAACATACAATGGTTTCAATAAACGATGGTTCTTTTGGAACGGATTACCATCGTATGTTGAGGGACCACTGTATATGTTTCCATCAAGAAGAAAAGAAAATTAGTTCTCATTAGGCAGTAGTGGAAATTTTTTCCCCAGACTGATTTTAAAGGGTAAGACTAAAAGTTATTCCCTTTCCACAAGATAGCACCACCAATCATGAGAATAGAGGTCAATTGTCCCACGTCAAGTGAATGAAGCAGTAGCATGTGTACATTCAAAGTCTATGTGACTTCTGAACATAGATCAATGCTCGGCAATGTTTGGAAGTCCCATAGAGGATCTTTGCACCAGATTCCACCCATTGCAATGCAGCTAAATCCACTTCTAAAACTGTAATATGATCTTCTTCTAAACCATCTTTAATTCCATTCAGCTCAGGTGACTAACACATAAAAATTCAAATATCTTCATTCAGATGAAGACTTTAAGTGGTTGTCCCAAGATGCAAAATTATCCTCTATACACAGGATAAAAGATAACTAGCCCATTGGTGGTGGGTGCACCTGCCGGGACTAGAGATGAGCAAACTTACAGTGATTTGATTTGTCACGAACTTCTCGGCTCGGCGGTTGCTGACTTTAGCCTGCATAAATTAGTTCAGCTTTCAGGTGCTCCTGTGGGCTGGAGAAGGTGGATACAGTCCTAGCAACAAGTCAGCAACTGCCGAGCCGAGAAGTTCGTGACATATCGAATCACTGTAACTTCGCTCATCTCTAGCTGGGACCCCCACTAATTCTATGGACAGTATACAGTTGTCCTACGAATGAAAGGAGCTGATTTCCACACTATTCAGAAGCTGCCAGATTAAAATATTGTGCAACAGCAACAAATGCTACAAATAATTTGGTTGTGCAACTTAAATGCAATTTGCGGTTCTGCTCCTCATGTTGTTATGTAGTCCTAGCCTAAAAGGGAATCTCTCAGATGAATATTATTTCATGAGATTAGTGCTCAGCAATGTTTGTAAGCCCCTTAGAGAACTGTCCTCTGTTCCAGGGATCAGTGGTGGTCCCAGTGGTTGGTTCCCACCGATCAGCTAGTTATCCCCTATCCTTTGTGTGTGTTTGGGGTGGGGGTAATACCAATGATCTTGAAGTCAAAATGACATAATGGCCCTTATTTACTAAGCTAAAACAACTAGTTTTTGTAGGGTTATTTTGGCACATAGTGGCCCTGATTTACTATTGTAAACCCGACATGTCTTGTCGGCTTGTGAGCCAGAAATTCTGTCTGTGCCAGAATGTGCGCCAGAATTGGAAAAAACAGACCAACTCTCCATTATACTAAGAAAACCTGGAAAGGGGCATGTCCATCTGGAAAAGGGGGTGTGGTCCTGACATTTTCACATAAAAACCAGCATATTTACTAAGGTTCCCACAGAAAATGTGGAGGATTTGAGCTGAGGAAAACCCCACAGATCAAAGCATGTGTAAAAAAAGCAAAATGTAGGTAAAAGTGCAAAATGTAGGAAAATCTTAGTAAATACAGTGGAAAATTGTAGGGAATTAAAGCCCACAAAAAAAATCCACTCCACTCTTAGTAAATAAGGGACTGTGTCTGCAACATGTCTGTGACAGTAAAATCCGACACTGCATTATTAAAAGGCGAAAAGGGGGCGTGGTCAACCCAAAAAAGGCTGTGGTTTCACAACCCGACCTATTTACTTTTGACTTCACAAAAAATTCTGTGAATAAATGGCTGGAAATTTCCACCTTGAAATAGCTGGTCAGGAAATTTTCCTGACTTGAAAATCTGTGATCCCCATAATAGAGAAGAGTCCTGCAAGTGTTAATCAATATTTCACACTAGTAAAAACCCAACACTCTTAGTAAATGAGGACCATTATCTTGATTTTTTAGATCAGTTTCATTATAATGATACCCAATTTGAATAGTTTTGTTTATGATTCACTACTTAAAAAAGAAATAGCTTAAAATTGCCTAAAATTCATATAGATTTCATATAGATTGACATTGTGGGATCACTTATGTTGTAGTTTTATAGTTCAGACGATTTCGCACACAGTGATACCAAATATGTGTATTTATTGTTATTTAGAAAACGGGAGGAGGTGATTTGAATTTTTTATATGGAAGGGGTTAATTTATATTAAAAACAAAAAAAAACTGTTTGTACAGATCAATGCAGTACATGTACATCAAACCGGGTGGGGAGAGATGCAAGTCCACAATAGGCGGTACAATTTCTAATGCAAATGTATAATGCCCAGCAAGTTTTGTGTACTAGTCAATTTCTATTTGACATGGTCAGATTACGAAGAGAGTTTCCAGCTGTGAGTTTAAGCCGCATTGTCTTTTTTTACGCAGCAGTTTATGGTGACTTCAATGGGGTCTGATGCATATTTCCTGTTGTGGAAACTCCACTGTGGAAAATCCATGGTGGCTCAAACCCACATGAAAATCGCTTCTAAATCCGCCCGTGTTAACATACCCTAAAGGACTTGTGCATGAAACTGTGGACCTGCGTCTCTCCATGCTATTGTGCAAACATCTGGGGAATGGATCGGCGCAGACTAGAGCTTGCCCTAACCACTGACCCTACCTGCTTGGACAATTCTCCCTAAATAGCGGCCCCTAACTGGATGGCAGTCCCTATGTTGGACTAAGTACAGGGACTTAAAGAATAGTCCGACAGAACAGATCGGCCACACATGGGCAAAACGGTACAAAATCAGGATCAGAGGCAGAGTCAGAAAAAGTAATGGGCCAAAACCTAGAGGGCAGTGTAGTGCAATATCAGCAGATACAATGTCAACACCAGAGAACAGACAGAAAGTCAGGTCACAAAATATCAAATCAGGATAACAGGCAGGGGGAGAATAGGAATGCTATCACGGGCATAGGTGTTAAACACTAAGGGGGGGGGGGGGGGTATTTATCAAAACCTGTTAGGATCTGTTTCTCCCTGTGATCAGTCAACTCCAGCCTTGTTGATTAGCAGACAGATTTAATGCACATGTATACAGGTGGATGTTCTCTTACATGCAACGTAACAGCTCTGCAGAAGAAAATCATACCACAAAATAGATTACAGCCCTTTTATATGGCAACAGTCTTAAGTGTTAGCTGATTGGCTAAGGAACCCTGGTGGCTCATGGTGTATAACTTTATTACCAATCACAGGGTTCCTTTTACACTTTCTTTCTTATTATAGAAAACGCTTGTTATCCAACAAAAGCCTCATTATTTACCAAGGTCATTTGGATAGTTGTCGAGCATCACTGGGCACTGGCCAGAACTAAGACAATGGTTAATAGAAACTAGATAAATTTGGCCAACACCATCTAAATTTAGACAATATATATATATGTGTGTGTGTACAGAGAACATAGATATCAAAATATAATTTTACTAACATTCCCTCCTCTATCTACTTTCACTCAGTTCCTTTCAGCATAAGTCCCTTCCTCAGCTGGGTTTTTGGACTTTGCTTCCTAGAAAGGGAGTATCATCATAGGCATCTTCTTACAGAGAAATACCGTATTTATAGGAGTATAACAGGCATTTTTTATGTAAACATTTTTAGCCTAAAGTCTATCTGCGTGTTATTCGCCGATAGACTGTTTGTGACCCCGTGGGCGCTTTAAATCATTGAACTGCAGCAGCTTCTTCAGGTCCAGAGTCCCACTGCCACTGCCAGATTCCCTCCCCGTCCCCGGTTTTATAGTTGCATGTCTTGCCGCCGCTGCCAGATTCCATCCCCGTCCCCGGTTTTATAGTTGCATGTACCGCCGCCGCTGTTCTGGGGACCACGCTCTTTCATGCTCCTGCGGCCTCCTGAGCTGTCACTGTGCGCTGCGCAATGACGAGTGACGTCCTCAACACGACATCACTCGTCAGTCAGTGCACGGCGCACAGTGACCGCTCAGGACGCCGCCGGAGCATGAAGGACCGCAGTCCCCAGGGCACATGTAACTATAAAACTGGGGAAGGGGAGGGAATCAGGCAGTGGCGGATATTTAACTAAAAAACCGGGGACAGGGAGGGAATAGTGCAGCAGCACTCTGGCCCCACAGAAGCCACTGCACGTCAATAATTTAAAGCGCTTGCTTTAAATCATTTAACTGCAGAAGCCGCCATAAAGAGTTTATTGAGGTACACCTGCACACACACGCACCCTCATTTTTCCAAGGATATTTTGGTAATAAAACTTTTTTACCAAAATGTCCTTGGAAAAATGAGGGTGCGTGTTATAGGCCGGTGCGTGGTATACCCCGATAAATACGGTAGTTTGGTACATAGTTCTTGTCACAGCAGTCTCAATCAGTTTTGAGATAGTCCTTGGATGCAGGGAATGCAACAATACCCCAGGTCACCAAGATGACCAACACAATTGCGATGGAGATGAGGGCTGATGTCACCAATCCAGTCCACCTTCCAAACCATCCCTCAAGGCAGTCGGTGAATGGGTCACTTATTCCTCATTTGATAATGCAATCATTCCTTTGATTGCTCTGGTCACGATTCCTCCAGGAGCTATATTGTTGTGAATAAAGGTACAACGCATACTGCCAAACATAGAAACATAGAATGTGTCGGCAGATAAGAACCATTTGGCCCAGCTAGTCTGCCCAATAATCTGAATCCTATCTCTGGCTTTAACTCATTAAGCACTCCATGTGGAACCCCTATCTCGTCGATGTACACCTGAGAATCAAAAGACCCCTTATGAGAGGTGTCCCTTTGGCTATGTGGGAGGCCTCTTTTCCAGGGTGACTCTGACAGGATATGGAGGGGCATAGCCAGTTGGACAATAGCACAATCCCCTTAGGCTGATCCCAGCTCTTAGCCATTTATCTCTGCATAACCACCAGACGTCAGCCCTTTGGGTATCATGCTCAACCCAGCCACCATCTTTCCCTTTCTTGTTAATCCTCTCCATACAGTAGTTATCGGGCAATGATCCCAGGTTTGTACCGCTGCCATTCCCTGGGAGTGCAAAGAGAGTAAAATTGCCACGAAATGCTGTAACCACTGGGGGTATTTGAGATCTCTGGACCTGAGGAAACAATAAACTCAATTTATGAAAGGTTGTGTTAGTATCAGGTTTGTATGCTTTTTGGAACAGTTTCATCATACAATTTAAACCTTCTGGATCTATACTATTATTTAAAGGAAAGGGTGCTGTAGCTAAGTGGGGCCTGGTACCCACACAGACTAGGCAATTTTCTAAATGTTTTGGCTTTATAGATTAGCCATTCTAGCCACTCATTTTTATCTTGATACCCTGTCTCTAGGGCTATGGCATCCTCTATGGTGCGGTTGGTGAACCTTATAGTTTTATTTAATATTTCAACTGAGGTATAAGGCACTTCATTTTTCTTGGTCTGACTTCTAAGATAAACCCTCCTATGGGATCTATTCCTGATACTGCTACAGGGTAATATATCTGATCTGTGTTTTAGTCATAACTTCCCACTTCTTATACACTGGGTATATACTAAGTGTACATCACAGGTTATACAATTATACATAGCAATTAACCAGAGGACACCTGCATGCTATCTTAGCCCTTGGCCAATCTCCCAGAAACTCCTCAGCTACTGTTATCAGCTTGGTCATTCCTTCCTGAGAACTCATACACTAATACAATGTAGAACCAACTTCTTAGCCTTACTCAAATTCAGCTTATTTTCTAACAAATTCTGTACTTTAAGGATATTAACTGTTTAGTTTCCATAACATTAACCCCTCCTTTGATTATATTGTTTGCCATATATTCTCAATATCCCAATGACTATATTCCACCACAGATTGAATGCTAGAATTCAACATGCTGTTGGCAAGAACCCCCACTTTTCATCACTAGGAAGAAAATAGAGCTCACGCATATAATCACCATTTTCTCAGTAATTCCATCTGAGACAGAGGTATAACCCCTGAATTTGCAGAATACATAACAATTGGATATAGCCGAGAGTATAAAAAATATAAAAAACACTATCATTGGGTGTATTGTTTAGTTAAGAATGTTTTTTACACCCTACTTATTTCTAATACCTGTACGTGTCAGGTAGATGACAACATAAGTTCTGTATCTGAAATAAAACCAAATGTATCATTATGCAATTCCAGATGAGTTATATTTACCAGACATCCTTTCAGCGAATTTGTAGTTTTTGTATCATTGGTCACTATACATACATGCAAAGGGCTTATTTCTATAAATATTGTATAGTCAGTAGGTAATACTGTCTATTGACACTTATGAACTCCATCTTGTTGTACACAAGGCTTGTTGCCATAGGTTACATTATATCTCAAATAGAGCATAACACACACACACACATATATATATATATATATATATATATATATGTGTACAAACATACATATATACATATATGTACATACACATATCACTATTTCTTATCGCTTTTGCCTGTCTTAAATCCCCCCCACTCAATCAACTGACACAGGTCTACTAGTATTGTACTACTGGTTCCCTCTGGGAATGTCAAATTGAGAGGTCTACCTACAGCCACCCAGTCTGTTAGTTGTGTCTCGTTTTTATGGTAAAGGTTGGAGATTATCCTTCCGAGGAATCCTGGAATCCCTACCAGACCCACCACAAGTATTATCCCTATCATCCTATTTAGCTGAGGAGCTCCAAGGGTTTGGGTATTGGAGGCTTCACCGGTTTGAGACAGTTTCTGCCTTATGCAGAATATCCCTTTGTAGCCGGACTTATTGGAGTCCCCTCAGCCTTCTCACCCTGCTCTGCCTGCAGAACCTTTTTACAGTGATACTGATGTCTCCAGGTATTCCTCTCAGCTATCCTTACTGCTATAGGGTGGTTAGTAGGACTTGGTAGGGTCCCTTCTACTTAGGTGAAATTCAGTGTTTCTTCTTGATCCCTTTTATGAGTACCCAGTCTACAATTTAAACTTTTTCTTCTTCTATGGTCCTTCTGGAATAAAACAGGCTTTGTTAATTTGTTTGTGCCCCATTCCTTCCCCCCTGTTGAGACATGGGTCACCCCATGTATCAATACTGCTGCATAATTGAAACAGGGACTTGGGCAAGATTAGTTTGGTGTCAGGTGATCGGCAGATGCCATTAATTATACTACATCCTTTGTTCTTTGTTTGTCTAAAATCCCTTGCCCCTTCCCTCCTCTAGAAGCTAGGGAGATCCTGCATTCAAGGAGTGCTCTCTAAGAATAAGATAAGGGGTGTAGGCAGGGAGGGGGACTGTGGTGTGCTGAGCGTGGAATTCCTGAAAGCAACAACGCTGGAGAGAGAGAGAGAGAGAGAGAGGGGAGAGAGAGAGAGGAGAGAGACTAAGAGTGTATCTCTCTTGATTGTTCCCGTATGAACAGGAATTCAGTGCTGCTGCTGGGTATGTGGGTTGCTATTCTCCCCCCCCCCCCTGTTACATATCCTTGAAAATAACATAAGCAGGTTTACATACTCCAGAATTTCCATTAATCCGGCAATATTTTACATTTACTAAATGTATTACTGCAAATATTGATTACCTTTTTATCCCATGAAATTATCTCTCTTGTTACCTATTAAACCCCTATTCGTTGCACATAATTTACTAAACTATTCACAAATTCTCCTGCTATGTTACACAGTTCTTTGTCCATATAAATATAAGCCCCTCCCCTTTTGGGCAACGTTTGTGAAGGACAAAACAATAATTATATTACAGCTACCTTTAGGACAAGCCCACTTTTCGGAATGATAGGGTGTTGGCTAGTCCCTGGACGCCATTTTGGGATATAGAATATAGTAGGGGCCACAACACATATTGTATAACAGGAGCCGACATTCTATCTTTTTATGCAACAAAGTTTAAACGTATATCATATCTCACATAAGAGATAGGAGAAAGAAGTTTGACTTTATCTCTTCCATTACCATGGAAATACAATGCTAACTTAAAAATGTAGCATGTTAGATATAGCAAGTGCTGTATATACAGTAGATATCATTACAGATTTCACAACATCATCTGTAAGCATTCTCTTCTTTTGTAACAACCGATAACACAAAGACTGCAAATACAAAAAATCATATACAAGAGATAAAATAACAGATAGGACACACACAAAGGGCTCTTCATACATTCACAAAAGTATAAAAGGATAAAATTATGCAAATATATTCACATAACATTCAATTAATACCACGTGGATTTTCCTTATCTTTTTGCTAGTTTGAAAGGATTTAAACAGTTTTAAAAAGGAAAGTATTCATTATTATTATCACACTATTCATTGATCCAGGGGACCCCTGTGGTCCCCACTGACTCCTTTAGTATATTCTTGAACAAAGTATTAAAACTTTTTACAGTTCCAACAAACTTTTTGGGCTCTTAAACATTCTTGTACCACTTGTACCATTCTTCTAGTATCACTTACATAAACACTCACCTTTTCTAATCCTACCTTCCTCTGCGCCTTCTGTAACATACTGTTTCCCATCCTCTTCAACATGCAGTCACCTTTAGATTTCTCTTTGCCTTTTAGCTTATAACTGTATTGTTATCCCCTTTTTGCTTTTACAAATACATTGGGGCCTAATTTATTGTTTATTTTGTTTTAACACTTTTTAAATTTTTTTTGTCTAAAAGTCTGTGGATAACCCCTAGGTGTGGTTCATACAAGGGGTACAAGCACTTAAAGGGGTACTCCGGTGGTTAAGATTTTTGGCTATATTACATCTTTTAATGTTCATGTTTTTTGCAACTGACACAAATTATATGTTTGTGTAGCATGTGTCTTTTTTTCTTACCTGTTTGTGGGCCAGGAAGTTCTGTAGTTCTGTGTTGGATCTCTTACTGTTGTCCACAACGTCGGCCATGTTAGGATTAGGCTGTGAACAACACATCAGGGCTTTTTTTTCTCTGTTCTTTCAGAACTGCATGAGATAGATAAGCCACGCCCCCTCATCTCCTCCTCCTGGAGGACGCAGGTGTGCATGAGAGAAAGAAGCCAGAGCAGGGAGAGAGAGGACATACACAGCTCCTCATCTCCCCTCCCTCTGCTCTGTCTTCTGAGGATGCAGGTCTGCACTGAAAGTAGACAGAGAAGATAAGTGTTATCTGAAGGGGAGGATAACAAAGTGCACGGGCTGGGGATGTATAGACTGCAGGGGAATAAATCTCGGACTGGGGATGACACATGCTGGGAGTTGTAGTCCCGGTTAAGTGTGTGTATGCTAGTGTTTACAAACCAGTGTGTGCCATTTGGGCATGCTGGGAGTTGTAGTTTTGCAACAGCTGGAGGCACACTGGTTTGGAAACACTGTCCTAGCCTATTCAGCATACACATCATGTTACACCAGTGTGCCTCCAGCTGTTGTAAAACTATAACTCCCAGCATGCCCTGACAGTCTTTGGGCATGCTGGGAGTTGTAGTTTTGCAACAGCTGGAGGCACACTGATTGAGAAACACAGGCCTAGCCTATTCAGTATATTACAAACAAAGTGCATTTTTTTCCCAACCAGGGTGTCTTCAGCTGTATCAAAACTACAACTCCCAGCATGCCCGGACAGCTTTTGGCTGTCCGGGCATGCTGGTAGTAGTAGTTTTACAACACCTGGAGGCCCCCTGGTTGGGAAACACTGGTGTATGCCCTATAGAGGTGTGGTGTACTACAACCCCCAGAAGACTACAGAGGCAGCATGCTGGTGTTATACCACAGACTGAAGACTCCTGAATGACACATACTGGGAGTTGTAGTCCCTTTTGTGTGTATGCCAGTGTATCCCAACCAAGGCTGATTATATTAGTGTGCTGTGTATAAGGGGGCTGACCCGGGAAAATAGTAAGGTGGGTAAAGGACGGAACAAACCAAAAAAAAAAAAAAAAAGAAGAAGGAGCCGCCCCAAACCAGCAAGGCATGTGGCATGCTGGGATTTGTAGTTTTCAGCACAGCAAGAAACAGGAAATAGAAGCAAAGATAGGAAAACAAAGTGGGGGATAAGAAGACAACAAAGAACGGAAATAGAGTAGGCTAAACAACAAGAATAGAAATGAAACAAAACAAATAGGGTAAGTCACAAACGGAAAAACACGTTGACCACCAGTGTACCCCTTTAAGTCCATGTTCCTGCTCCCATCATCCGATAATTCGGACTCAGAGTCAGTACAGATTGGGAGTGGTGGAACACTCTCTCAGGTAGGATGTTTCTGCCTCCCTTGAGGTGTGGTGGTGACTGGTGCCACAGAAGTAGAAGATACTGGGTTTTGTACAGTGGGAGGGTCTACGTTGGCAGGATGGACTTGGGAAACAGTGGGAGTGACTATGGCCTCCCGAGTTTGGGGATGCCGCACCTCCACATAGGGTGGGGCTGTCTCTTGGAGTGGATGTTCAGCAAAAACAATATTTCCATCTCCATTATCCACTAGGGACATTATTTGTTTATCTTGTTAGATCTGACTTGGGTACAGTTCGTTCCCTGCACCAGCCAGTGGCCCATACCCAAGCTTCTTTTGTTCTGTTAGTCTCAGTTCCTTAATCCTACCACATAACGCATTCCATAATTTTACAGTCAATCTATTATTAAACCTCAACTAATTTTAAAGTCACCTCTGGTAGTTTGTCAGCATATCTCACTTTTCCCAGGGGACTCTCCATGTCTAGTCATTCTGTTTTCCAGGGTTTTTTTTCCATCCGGACAGTCCCTAGTCAGGTGTCCTTGTTAGTGGCATGACCGACATTCTCTTTTCCCAACATTCTCTTTTCTCCACCCATCCTTTATCTGGCCAACCTTCTCTGTTTCTCTCATTTCTGCCTTGTCCCCTCGATCTACCTCTTCTTCCTCTCCCCCTGTTGCCGCCCCAACCTCTTCCTCCACCACTATGCTCGGGTGTGGAAACAGCAGTGTACCCATCACACTTATCATCACCATCATGATTGCTATTGAAAAAGAGGTAGATTAGTACTTTTAAACACGTCTAGCCTCTATCACCTGTTCCCCAGTATTGGCAAACCCGAAGATCTTTACCATCATTCACCGGATCGCAAGAAATTTACCGGAGCACGCTTCTGGGGTTGTACGCATCCTGCCTGCCAGCAAACATCTCCCCAGCGAAAACCTTTTTCCGGGAACCAGGCTCCAGGACATTGCTGGTAAGAGCACAGTGTGCCAAATCCCCAAATCTGCTCAAAACTCTCCGTGTGGCCGGGGTAGAGTGGTCCACGTTTGAGGGGCCTCCAGCTCTGCAGAACGCAGCCTCATGCACCCACAGGATTACAATTAAGAGACTATCTATATCGCTGTGCCGCCAGGGTAGAGTGGGATACACACACTAGAGTGGGAAACCCCAGCGCCGCAGAGCGCATCGATTTTAACCCCTTACCAACACGCTGCCGCATGCAGTATCCTGACCAGATACGAGCTATACAGAGACATTGCTATTCAGACTATTTGCAATCAACCATACAAGACACGACCTCCATGCATACATCTATAAACGCTACAGACTATTTGCCACATTGGGATACCAGCTGTTTTTTTTACCCTGTATATTATATGTCTATTTTATTTTATTGTATGAACATTTTATACATTCACTACCTTGCTTATCGTGGTGAGTCCGATGTAAGGGCCCTACAAAGGACACCACAAGCACTATCATTGTAATAATAAATTGTTTTACATTAATTCACTGGATCTACATCATTTTTTACATATATTTTATATGGCAGTAATACTATTGTCCTATTGCCGGGTTGCAGCTACCTATACATGTTTTCAGATATATTAATACTCTGTTACAAGTTTGAAAATACATTCACCTTGCTGAAGTTAATGCGTACTAGGCCTTCCAATATGAACAAGCCAGTCGTACATTGTCACTTATTGGGATACCTGGTCAAGAGATGCAAAGCTTTTCCTTTTATCTTTAGCTAGAGTGGACAATGCCACCTAGTGGTAAACTTTGTGTAAAGCAAGCCGATACCATATTACTGTTTATCTATGGGTCTCGTGTTTAGTTGGGCTCCTAAATTAAATGTAGGTCCATATTAATGATATACATATTTTCTTTTTGTTATGCATTACTCAATCTTTAATGTCCGACTTTATAATACATGTACCCTTGTATATACACAATCCTGGGAGAATTTAATGAAAGTGCTCCTGGGTTGATTGTGGAAAATAAGCCAAAATTAAGGAAGCAATTCCCATTTGTTCATGATGCAAATTTATGCCAGTCCACCTGTCCAGAGCCTTTAACTGACCCTTCACCTATGACATAACATGCTGTTTCATGGAAGAATGCTATTAAAAATGGACCCTTCACAACCTCATGTAATCCAATAATAAATCCATAGGATCTTACATTTCTTGTAAGCAGATGATGATAACCAATGTGAATGCGGCAGCCTATTGTGCAAGCACTGCAGGTTATCAGATCTGATGCTACTCACTAGTCCTAGCCTCAAGAACAAATGGATTGGGAATTTAACATGCCTGATCCTTCACTTTCCTGACATCATGTAGAGAATCAGGAAGCCTCCATACAGATTAGACAGTGGGTAGTCCCACTATACCTGTGAAGGTACTGGCTGCAGATTAGGAGCGATTGTCTAGTTTTGCAAAGAAGTGCAGTGGCTGATATGTCACCCCACCCTGACGGGACTTGCTAGCAGCCAGAGGCCTTCCAGGACATCCTCAAAGAAAGAAAAATGATCGGACACTTACTTTATGCTGTAGATAAGGAATAAGTTAGGTTCCCCTGAGTACTCCATTAAAGCGCAAGTGTAATGAAATTTTAGTCTAATAACCTGCACACAGCCTTTGTAATGGGTGCAGCAATTATTTTACCTTATATATGCATGCTTTCGTGACACTAAAAAGTGCTTTTAATCAAAGCCACTGACGGTCTGATAGGCGAGGTGCGAGGTACGCAATGCCCCGCCGCCGCCCCGCCCACTTTGTATCTCAGTGCTGGGACCGCTGTGTGATTGACACACAGGTCCCAGCGCATGTGTCCTTCAACTAATGTAACGTGCACCCTGCTGAGTGTTATCCAGCAATAGCTCGTTCCTCCAGCGAGTGCTCGCTCCCACCGCCGCCGTCGTCCTCCTCAGTGCGCCTGCGCAGGGCTAGGTGCAGAGAGCGCGGGAGCGAGCGCTTGCTGGATGACACGCACATTACATTAGTTGAAGGGCGCATGCGCTGGGACCTGTGTGTCAATCACACAGCGGTCCCAGCACTGAGATACAAAGTAGGCATGTGGGTGGGTGGGCGTGGCATCGCGTACTTCGCACCACGCCTATCCGACCATCAGTGGCTTTGATTAAAAGCACTTTTTAGCGTCACGAAAGCCTGCAAATATAAGGTAAAATAATTGCTGTACACAACACCTGCACACAGTACAAAGACTGATTGCAGGTTATTACACTAAAATTTCATGACAGTTGCGCTTTAAGTTCCACTCACTGAGGTACATAGGGCTTTTACATAACGGGATGTTCACTCGAAGATTCCAATGATAAATGTTCAATGTTCTAGCAATGTCAAATTCCTCATCAGAAGTTCCGCTACAGAACTTCCCAGGTGTAAACTAAGAAGTAGAATCCCATTAAAATCGATGCAAGGCTGCTGTAAGCAAAATCCGCCAGGAATATTTATAGTGGGAAAGGAGCAGGGTATGTATTATATATCTGATGCTCTTTGGAGCAGGTTGTATATGTTGATTTCTTTCTTATAATTCTCTACATATACACAGCAATATGCAGCAGGTTAGAAGAGATTCAGGGAGATATCTGTTTGCCACTTGTGGGGTCAGGTATTTTTTTTCCCCTTTAGAGGTTTTACTCTGGGGGTTTTCTTAGCCTTCCTCTGGATCTTTAGGTCTAGTGGATCTTAATTCAGAACAATGGTAAACTGTATACAGCTATATTATATTATATATATATATATATATATATATACACAGTGGTCCCTCAACATACGATGGTAATTCGTTCCAAACGATCGTTTGTCGAATCCATCGTATGTTGAGAGATTCATGCAATGTAAAGTATAGGAAGCTGTACTCACCTGTCCCCGCCGCTCGAGATGGTGTCCCCGCCGCTCCCGATGGTGACCGCGGGCCTACGCTGGGCTCTCCGCTGTCTTCTCCGGTCCTCCACTGTCTTCTCCGGTCCTCCGCTTTCCGGCCTGCGTAGCGACGTCATTACGCCGCTGCGTACGCCATTGCTATTGGATGACGTGCGCAGCAGCGTATTGACGTCATCGGAGAGGGCCGAGAAGACACCGGAAGACCAGCGCCGGACCCGGAGGGCACCCCGGAGCATCGTGGAGGGGTAAATAATACTTACCGCACCACGCGGGTAACATTAAGCTGCTATCCGGCAGCAGCTTAAGCATTTTGCGCTGCCGGATAGCACTTAATGCGATTTGATCATATGTCGGGGCCATCGTAGGTCGGGGGGTCACATATATATATATATATATATATATATATATATATATATATATATATATCTATCTATCTCAATAAAACTCAACGTGTGTATGTATTTGTGTATGTTCCAGCATCACATCTAAACGGCTATTAACATGAAACTTGGCGCACATGTTACTTATATGTCAACAACAAACATAGGATAGGTAATTTGACCCTTACTCACCCCCATTTGCCAGGGGCGGGGTTTATGTTTAAAGTACCCTGCATATCAATGGAAAATGTATGTTCCCACATAACTTCCGTACGGCTGGAGATAATTCAATACCTGGTACACATATTACAGGTCGGGATAGGAGGACGGGGATAGGAGGTCAGGACAGGAGGTCGGGATATGAGGACGGGATATGACAACAATATATGAGGATGGGATATGAAGTCAAAAGCTTCCTCCTTTGTTTATTTTCCTCCCCAACAAAGGATTAGGAAGGAAAAACCGGGCAACGCCGGGTACTCAGCTAGTATATCTATAAATATGCAGATGGCTGTATAATGACCCCCAAGAAGTTAACTAGCACTGATCTTTCTTTCCTGGCCCAGCACATAGCGGTCAGCCAGGCAAGAGCCTACAGTAAAGCAGCAATCTATACAAATCATTGCTTTACTGTATATTCTTGTCAAGAATTCTTATTCTGGGCAAGGGGTATACAGTGTATAACTCCTGCCCAGCCGGACCTGAACTCGCAGATGTATTGCTGTGGGCACAGCGGTACTGCTAGGAGAAGGGACAGTATACATTGGTATGCTAGGCACCAATGCATCATTACTTACCTGCTTACCCTCCATGGGCTAGGCGCCCTGCTTCCGGTACACTGAAGGCAGTAAAAATAAAAAAATAAAAACTGCCTCAGGTTTACAAATTGGCATTTCCACACACATATGAAAACACAAGATGGTGACCACCATATGATTGTATCAGAAAGCAACTGAGGTTCCACCTGAACCGAATCTGGCTCTCAGTCATGTAACAGGCTTTGTGATTTCCTTACATGGTGCTCTCTCTATCAGTGTCAGCTATTCATGCAAGTATATGAGGAGATATAAATGACAGCTCTTCTCTGTCCTCCCACACTCTGTTCCTCTCTTAACTTCCATTGCAGGTAGTGTACAGAGATGATGCACATTTTTTTGATGTTTTTTAAATAGTTATATAGTACATGCATTTTGTGTGTCATTTTCCCCCATTACAAGTCATGTGTTTTTTTGATTACATGTGATTCAAGGACTTCTCTTGAAGAAAGTTGGAAAAAACAAAAACAATCTTTCCCTTCTTCCAGCTAACACCTAGCCACAGCAGATTTTTGCTAAACCGGCTACCTTTATGCACGCACACCCTTTTCTATTGTCGTCTATCTAGGGTAGCCAAATTTGTTTTTGTTGTATTAAATAAAACAGATACAGTTATTAGAACACTTTTATTGGCATATAAAACGGTTGAGGTATAGACAGAACAGATTTACTGCTTCCAGGTCCCACTTAAAAACAAGTGTCATCATTTTTTGTCATCCGTGCAGTCATTACAGAATAAAAAATACACTCTTAGATATTTACTGAGGACGTGTGCATAGAACATATGTGCATGAAAATCTAAACTGCACCAAGAAAGAAAAGTACAGATTGCACAGACCTAGTGAGCTCCTAGTGGAAAATACAAGATTGTCATCCAGGATACAGTATTGCCACCATGTACACCTGCACTTTATTGTAATACTGAAGATGTCTAGGGGCAAATTTGGCACAGGGTGGGGTATATATATCATTAAAAAAGGAGAAGTATATGAATATTCCACAAAAATCTTATTCTTTTAGAGAGAAAACAAATCTATAAAAAAGACATTGTACACTGCATTTGGAAAGCTATTAGAACCTTTCACTTTTTTTTCCATTTTATGTTGTGGTCTTGTGCTTAAAAGAAAAAAATCAAATCTTCCCCATCATTCTGCACTCAATACCCAATACACAATGATAAAGTAAAAGCAGAATTTCATTTTTTTTTGCAAGTTTCTATAAAAATAAAATTTCACACGGACATATTTATTCAGACCCTTTACTATGGACACTTGATATTTAGCTCTGGGGCCTCCCATCTCAGATGTTTCTACACATTGGTCCTCATTTACTATTGCAAACCCGACATGTTTTGTCGGGTTGTGCGCCAGATTCTGTCGCATTGCACCAGAAATTCTGTCTGCGCCAGATTTTGCGACAGAATTGAAAAAACCCAGACTAACTCTCCATTTTGCTAAGAAAACCCGAAGGGGCGTGGCCGCCAGGAAAGGGGCGTGGTCTTTGAAAGGGGCATGTTCCCAACATTTTCACAAAAAAACTACATATTTACTAAGGTTTCCACAGAAAATGTGGTGGATTTGAGCTGAGGAAAACCGGACAGATCAGAACATGTGTAAAAAAAAAAGCAAAGTGTAGGGAAAGTGGAAAATGTAGGGAAACATTAGTAAATACCATGGAAAATAAATTGTAGGGAATTAAAACCCACAAAGAAACCTACACTCCACTCTTCGTAAATGAGGGCCATTGGGTGGAGTGCCCTCTGGTAAACTCAGCGGATTGGACATGATTTGAATAGACACAGCCCTCTATATAATATTTCACACCAAAAAGAACTGCATGTAGAACTCAGACAGGGTTTGTGAAGACACTAATTTGGAGAAGAGTACAAAAAAAAAAAAAAAGTCAAAAAATTCTGAGAGCACATTGGCCTCTATATTTCTTAAGTGGAACAACCAGGACTCCTCCTAGTACTGGCTCTTTCCAACCAAACTAACTAATCTGGGTAGAAGGGCCTTGGTAAGAGAAGTGACCAAGAACGTGATCACTCTGGCTGAGCTCCAAAGATCTTGTTTATAGGAGAAACTTCCAAAACTTTCCAACAAGGAATTGATTCTAAGCACATAGCCAAAACAAGGAGTGGCTTAGGCTATGTTCACACAATGGGATTTATGTGCGGAATTCAGCATTAGAATTGATTTCAATGGGATTCTGCTGCACTGTGCACACCGCGGAAATCCCGATTCCTGAGTCTGTAGAAAGAATAGACACGTCTATTCTTTTTGGGGAGTCCGCGCGGAAATGAATTGCAGTCTATGAGATGGCGCATTTCCAAGTGGTCCTAGTCTTGCCGCCGATCCGCTGTCGGGAAAATGTCTGCACTGAAATATTCAGTGCGAACATTTGCCCGTGTGAATATAGCCTCAGTGACGACTCCGTGAATGTCCTTGAGTGACCCAGCCAGAGCCCTATCTTGTACCCAATTGAACATCTCTGGAGAGACCTGAAAATGGCCTTCCTTGAACAGTCCCCATCCAACCTGACAGAGCTTGAGAGGAACTATGGAGAATGGCAGGAAATCCCCCAAATCCAGGTGCAAACCTTGTGGAATCATTCCCAAGAAGACTGGAAGCTGTAACCACTGCCAAACTAACTACTTCAACTAAGTACTGAGTAAAGGGTCTTAATATGTACATGCAAGATTTTAGTTTTCCTTCTTAGTAAATTAGCAAACAATTTTAGAATTCTGTTTTGACATTCTCATAATGGGGTGTTGAGTGCAGACTGATGGGGAAAAAAACTTGAATTTTGTTAATTTAAAAGGGGTACTCTGGTGAAAACCTTTTTTCTTTTAAATCAACTGGTGGCAGAAAGTTAAACATATTTGTAAATTACTTCTATTAAAAAATCTTAATCCTTCCAGTACTTATTAGCTGCTGAATGCTACAGAGGAAATTCCTTTCTTTTTGGATCACTGATGACATCACGAGCACAGTGCTCTCTGCTGACATCTCTGTCCATTTTGGCAACCATGCAGCGCAGATGCATAGCAGATGTATGCTAAGGGCAGCATGGTGGCTCAGTGGTTAGCACTGCTGCCTTGCAGTGCTGGGGACTTGGGTTCAAATCCCACTAAGAACAACAATAAATAAAGTGTTATTATTATTATAATAACATCAGCAGAGAGAACTGTGCTCCTGATGTCATCAGAGAGCATTCCAAAAAGAAAAGAATTTCCTCTGTAGTATTCAGCAGCTAAAAAGTACAGGAAGGATTAATATTTTTTAATAGAAGTAATTTACAAATTTGTTTAACTTTCTGCCACCAGTTGATTTAAAAGAAAAAAGGTTTTCACCGGAGTACCCCTTTAAGGCCACAAGATAAAATGTAAAAAATTAGAAACGGTGTGAAGACTTTCTGCGTGCACTGTAAATACTGAATTTAATTGTACCAAAGGTCTAGAATACAGACATATTACATCAAGGCCCTTGTGCCTTATGAGCAGCTTTCAACAACCCATATTGTTCATGGACTTCCGAGACTTATTCTTCCCAACAGTCTTAAAGGGGTTCTCCGGTGCTTAGACATTTTATCCCCTATCCAAAGGATAGGGGATAAGATGCCTGATCGCAGGAGTCCTGCCTCTGGGGACCCCCGTGATCTTGCACGCGGCACCCCGTTTATAATCAGTCCCCGGAGCGTGTTCGCTCCAGGTCTGATTACCGGCGACCACAGGGCCGACTGCGTGTGACGTCACACCTCCGCCCCTCAATGCAAGTCTATGGGAGTGGGCGCGATAGCTCCGGGTCTGATTATAAACTGGGTGGTGCGTGCAAGATCACAGTGGTCCCCAGCAGCGGGACTCCCGCGATCTGGCATCTTATCCCCTATCCTTTGGATAGGGGATAAGATGTCTAAGCACCGGAGAACCCCTTTAAAATAGATTTATATTTAAGTCTCATCTTAAATTACAATTAAATGTCTCAATGCTTGTTCATGTAACCCGTGTCATTAACGCATTCTCAAGAGCTGCAATACCAAGTCTATGTCTAAAGAAGCTCTAACAGAGCAACTGCAGACATCTGAGTAAGAAGTAGTCTAGTGCTACAGAGACTTGTGGCTATGCAACATAAGATTACAATGTCAGAGTGCTGAAATAATACTAAGTGTGTTCACAATGAATCCAGCAGGTTTGGATTCTGCCCACTGTCATGTCAGTGTAACTTGTCGATAACAACGCAACCACAATCAGTTAGCATTTGTAGTGAAGTAAGAGCAAGTCATTGTATTCATATGTTACACAGTCACAAGTAGACAGCATAAAGATTTGTTCCCTTAAAGCCATAGAAAGTAACAGCTTTATAGCATGTGACACAGTCCAGCCTTTAGTATGCCGTCTAGGAAAAGTGGTGTTATTAGGCTATCAAGGTCAGTAGATAATTTTCCAGTGTGTGGGCTGCTCACAGTTCTTTTCTTTGTCACCACAGAACCGGTTGTAGGTTGTCTTTGGATCAAAACCTAAAATCTCTCTCTCTTCGTGAATACGGAATGAGAAGGTGGAGACAGAGGTACCAATGAAGTATCTGAAGAATCAGAAACAGATTAATGATATTAGAAAATATATTATTATATATATCTATCTCTGATAGTTCCGGTTACAGTTTGCACTTGTAAAAAAACATGTCAGTGACACCTGAATTCAAGTAAATGCAGTGAATTAGTAGACATCTACTGTAGTAGACAACTAAAACTACCTTAGACCAGTTATATTATGAGCCCATTTTTGACTGTCCTGGCCCAGTTACATAGTTAGTACGGTCGAAAAAAGACATATGTCCATCAAGTTCAACCAGGGAATTGAAGGGTAGGGGTGTGGCGCGATATTGGGGAAGGGATGAGATTTTATATTTCTTCATAAGCATTAATCTTATTTTGTTCCAGGAATGTATCTAATCCTGTTTTAAAGCTGTAAATTTTTCCTGCTGTGACCAGTTCCTGAGGTAGACTGTTCCATAAGTTCACAGTTCTCATGGTAAAGAAGGAGTGTCGCCCCTTGAGAAGGCGTGTCGCCCCAGTTGCAGGGTTATTCACGGAAACTCACAGCATTATAGATTTCTATGATAATGTAAGTCTGTGTCAGCCCAGAAAATTTGACTTTAAAGGACATCTGCAGCGTTACAAACACTTATCCCCTATCCTCAAGATAGGGGATAAGTGTTTAATTGCGGGGACTCCGAACGCTGGGGCCCCCGGTGATCTCCTGTACGGGGCCGCGGCTTTCCCGTGCAGCGGGCGTGCCAGCCGCAGTATGACGTTGCGGCCGGCACGCCTCCTCCATACATCTCTATGCGAGAGGCAGGGAGGCAGTGTATGGGAGATGGGGCATCACCATCGACCTCTAGGTCAACACTACGCGCCTTAGCGCTCACCATGAGCGCTTATGGCGGCGCCCCGTTAGGGAGATCGGGGGGGGGTCCCAGCGGTCGGACCCCCCGCGATCAAACACTTATCCCCTATCCTGTGGATAGGGGATAAGTGTAATGCCGCTGCAGTTGTCCTTTAATACAGATGTAAAAATGTGCTTTTAAAACACTTGTCCCAAATGGGCCTAAACACGTGTGACCTCTTTCAGCAAGTGTTCTACTCAGAACCAGATTACAAAGGACAGAACATGTGCCATGTGGATCATGGCCTCCACCACTATACCACCACCACCCTGGTTTAATCTAACTCTCTCTAGTAGAATAAACAGCCCTTAGCTGTCAGGGATGCTGTAACTTGCTGGAGAAAAGCCTTTAAATAAATGTAAAGACGTAAAACCAGAAAATATAGTTCTCCCCTGAGTGTAGAAGTCACAACTGGGCTCAGCCAGTGCGCTGGTGAAAAAAAGGCACTTAATGGAGGCTGTTGTGCAATCTGACACAAACAGCAGTATCATATATAAAATGGATGTGGTGTTTTAAACAGTAGTGGCCTCTCCATATCCACAGCATGCACTATAATACAAAAAAAATTCTCCAATTTTAGCAACTTCCTCAGGGTATCTGGGCGCACATGAAGACCAGAAGGTATGGCAAAATGGAGAGATAGAATCAACTTCATTTTCCACATATACAATACATCTCTGGCCCCATCCTCATCCACCTTGCCGTGCCTGCTGGTTTCAGTATGCACCCAGATACCCCTGAATCTGCTAAGATTGAAAACACTTTCTAATAAATTTAGGACTCACATTTTTACTTCTGTTCTAGTAGGATAAAGAAAGTTTGCGTATGTTACCTTGCATGTGCACAGATCCACTGGTCTATGATTGCAACCCCTCCATCCTTGTACATCTCCAGCTCTTCCCAGGTAGGCTCAAACCTCACCATTTCAGGGATTAACTTTCGAAGTTCTTCAAGATCTAACAAAAACATTTTAGAAATAGATTTACTGTATTTTCTATATAAACGTGGGATGTGCGATGGTCTTTACTTTTGCAGGTGGAGAAATAAAGCCACGGCACTGGGTAGGTTTTGCAGTAAAAATTTCTTCTTTATTGCAGCATAGCAGGTCAATATGGGAGTTGGACCAAAACGCAGACGAGCGCTGGCCAGCGCTCGTCAGTGCTTTGGTCCAACTCCCATATTGACCTGCTATGCTGCAATAAAGAAGAAATTTTAACTGCAAAATCTACCCAGTGCCGTGGCTTTATTTCTCCACCTGCAATTGTGGACTGTCTTCCTTTCTCTACTGAGCACGGGTATGTGGATACAGCCTCTCACTGCCAATACTGTCCAAAGCATATGTGAGTGGTGCGGGCTCGTACCTTCTTCTTAACTGGTCTTTACTTTTGCATTGGTTAAAAAAAAAAAAAATAAATAAAAAATACAAAACAAACTCTACAATGAAAAATACGTATTCTAAAAATTTGTGGAACAAAATGGAACATTATATCTGTAGACATAGGATGGATGCACTGTTAAAATATGGCATTCTAATGTGTCAAATAATGCAGACAACAAGGTTTTATAAACCCCACTTTGGCATCCTGGTTGTCATTGTCCTAATATCCCTTCATGAAGTCAGCTTGCCAGGTGACACATATTGGAGGGGCTCTGTACCATTTTTTTAAATATCATCTTCCTGGTGTTGTAAATAGAGATGAGCAAATTTACAATAAATTCGATTCGTCACAAACTTCTCGGCAGTTGATGACTTATCCTGCATAAATTAGTTCAGCTTTCAGGTGGGGACTAGAGATGAGCGAACTTACAGTAAATTCAATTTGTCACACACTTCTCGGCTCGGCAGTTGATGTCTTATCCTGCATAAATTAGTTCAGCTTTCAGGTGCTCCGTGGGCTGGAAAAGGCGGATACAGTCCTAGGAGACTCTTTCCTAGGACTTTATCCACCTTTTCCAGCCCACCGGAGCACCGGAAAGCTGAACTAATTTATGCAGGATAAGTCATCAACTGCCGAGCCGAGAAGTTCGTGACGAATCGAATTTACTGTAAATTCGCTCATCTCTAGTTGTAAACTCATACACAGAGCAGACTGAAGACCCCCCGTGTGGTGTCTAATAAGAAAGCAGGACTATAAAAGCTATTATCAGAAAGGGTCAGCTCTATTTAAGCAGATAAGTTTCATCACTTAATTTTGGAAGCTGTGCTACAGATCAAATAATATTTTTATTATAAATAATTCAGTTTTCTGCTGTGTTCTCTATCCAGCTATTGCTTTGGTTGACAGGTGTTATCCCCAGCTACCCCACACACCCAGAGTGCGAATATTCATACATAGTGGACACGTTTTTACATTGCTAATGTATACGGACAACAATACTATATATTGGAATTGGGTGCTGGTATCTTGGCATATAACATATTCACACTGCCATCTAGTGTGTATGCATGAGAAACTAGTGTGAATAAAGCAAGTGGGTTGATGTAAAATGCTGCATATGCGGAGCCGCACTGTGGATGTGTGTAGCACCCTGTGCAGACCCTACCATTCAAATTTACATCGTATTTCTGATCATTTATTTACACAACCCAAGGGTGATGTTATTAATTCAGGTTTATTCTGAAGTTAAGTTTAAATAGAGTTGAGACACAATAAAAGTTACATTTTAGTGTAAATTGTATCAACTGGTTTATTGGTCATTAATTGCCTTTTAGAAAATTATTATAAAGTATATATTTAAATAGTCTTCCTGCTGCTTAGGTTATTAGTGTACAGTAACCCCCCGACCTACGATGGCCCTACGATCGCATAAACGGCTATCCGGCAGCGCAGACTGCTTCAACTGCCACCGGATTGCCATTTACTGTGCCCCAAGTGGTCCGCTGACGATCACTTACCTTTCCTCGGGGCTCCGGCGCATCCTCTTCGGGATCCCCTGCATCATTGGCGCTCTCCATCGTCGTCATCAAGTCGCTGCGCACGCCGTCCCTTCATCCAGTAGGAGCAGCGTGCGTAACGACGTGATGGCGGCGACGGAGAGCTAGGATGCCGGGGAAGCAGAGGCCTTGCTGGAGCATCGGGGACACCTCGGGGACGCGGCAACAGCGATGGAAGGCGACATCCTGGGCAGCGGTGACGAGTGGTGACAGTCCGGAGCGGCGGGGACACGTGAGTATAACCTCCAATACCAGTGGTCTTCAACCTGCGGACCTCGGCTTGCATTGAGAGGCAGAGCGTGACATCACACGGGGGCGGGGGAGTGATGTCACACGCCACCGGCCCTGCGGTCGACCGTAATCAGACCCGGAGCGAACACGCTCCGGGGACTGATTACAAACGGGGTGCCGCGTGCATGATCCCCGGCGTCCCCAGCTGCGGGACTCCCGCGATCAGGCATCTTATTCCCTATCCTTTGGATAGGGGATAAGATGTGTAAGCACCGGAGTACCCCTTTAACGGTAAACTTTTCAGAGCCACTTGTGGACCAGCCAGAAGGGCTTATCCAGGATTAGAAACACATAGCTGCTTTCTTCCAGAAACCGTGCCCCTTGTCCCCAGTTTGTGAGTAGTATTGCAGCCCAGTTAAGAGAGCTGTCCTGCATTTCCCTGGTGCCACAGAGCCTAGGCGTCTAGTTCTGATGAGAAAACATGTGACACAACATGCCATGATTTCAGATATTTTTGTGTGTGTTGCCCCTGCTGCTTTTATTGGTCTACTTACACCATGTATAAAGACAATGGATACATGAAATGTATAACTGTGGCACATGAGATTTCCCAGAGTTATTCACCAACTACAAACTTATGATAGTAAATGATGGTAGACACCTGCCTTGTCTGTCGGCATCTGTGGCAATAAAAACCTTTTTGAGCTTTCGTTTCTTCAACAGACTGTGAATTTCCTCTGCTACTCGTTGTAGGCTGGGTACATCTTCCCTGTGCCCCCAAATGAAATCTTTTCTTCTAAGGTGAACGCCAAGATAAGGTCCTCCAATTGGTGCACTAGGTTTTTCCTACATAAAAAACAATGGATTTAAAACACTTTAATAACTAGCTTATAAACGTTACGCTCCAAAACAAGGTATAAGAACAAAATAAGCCACACTTTACCTGCTCCATCTGTCAGCAAGACAACACACTATTGTTCTACCTCCAAGTAATAATACCACGTACATTACCTTTACTTTTGTCCAGTCTTCATGGAATATTGTTTTGTCAGCTTCATCATTAGATTGAAGAAAACTGGCCCGGAACTCATCCCCAACTATCCTCAGATGCTGAGCAAACACCATACTGCGACGTGTCTGTAGACAGAAATAGGGATATTCAGCAAGTAATAGGTTTAGTATTAAAACACTAAAATGATTCAGTTATAAGTGCAGCATAATAATGGGACAGGTCTGCTCTGCCATTAGCCAAAATGGCACTAAAAATATATATTGTTATTTGGCTAATAAGGCCAATCAGGGAATATATATGGTATAAAAAGGTACATCCACATGTACATAATTCGCTGCAGATTTTCCGCAGATGAAAATCTGCAGCGGATTAGGTACACGTGAACGTACCCTAAAAGAGAATACACCAGACACATAGTTTAAGTCCGGAACGTTCATGAGGGGAGGGTGGGGGCGGAAGGGGCAGTGCCCTCCTCATGAATATACAGGACTCAGCCCATTGTAATCTTACTTAGATCACTCCCATAAGCCAAAGGGCACAATATGTTTAGTGACGTTTTACCTAATGGGAGAGAATGTGTCCACAGATTACATTTATTAAGTATAAATGTCAGTCATGTACACAGTATATATACCATTTTTTGATTCATGTGGAAATATGGGGTTTGCATAATTTTATCCAATATCTAAAGCTAATTTATTCTCTTAAACTGCAATAAGTTTACAATTGCATTTGCCTCAACTGATAAATCCGTCATTACGTATATTACCATCACTAAAGAGATTCTCTAATAATTAAAGAAAATGAAAAACAAAAAAAAACAAAAAACAAAGATACATTAGGATACATAAGATATTCATAACACCTTTCATCATTTGTAAATGCTTGTCTTGTCTAGGGGAGAAAGAGGAGGGGGTAAAAAATGGCCAGTCATATTAGTACAGACATAATCTGTCCTACTATCCACCCTAGGCCATCCCCCATGCTGCGGCTCATCAGCACATTACATAAAATAATAATAATAATAATAAAAAATTATTACACATTATCACAATGATTTCAGAGTAGCTGTTAGGCAATAAGTGAAACTGGACCACCACCTGCCAATATGCTGACATTTTAAAAGGAGTACTATCATGGAGGACAATTTATCCCCTATGCAAAAGATAGCTGGGACCCCCGCAATCTCCTGCACGGCACCCCAGCTCTCCCTGGGAAAGGAGCGTGTCGACCACAGCACAAAGCAGCAGCTGATATGCTCGCTCCATGTATCTCAATGGGAAGAGATACAGCGTTCAGATATCTCTCACTCTCCCATCGAGATACATGGAAGGGGGTATGTTGGCTTTGTGCAAGGTTCGACACGCTCCATTCCTGGGGAGATCTGGGGTGACCTGCAGGAGATCATGGGAAGGTCCCAGCGGTTGCCCCCCATGATCAGACACTTATCCCCTATCCATTGGATAGGGGATAAATTGTCCTGCACAATAGTACTCCTTTATAACAGAGATATACACAATCCACTACCAATGTAAATGAAATATATTGGTTATTCCCAACCCAAGCAAACTGCACCTTTTTTTTTTTATTTGACTATGCTACAGGGGCTGTAAAGTTAGTGTAGTTCATAATATAGTGTCTGTACCTGTGTGCGACGGTTTTCTCACAATTCTTATGTGATTTTCACTCCAAAATTTATTTTTACCAGCTTACAAAATGACTATTTTATTATTTATTATTATTTTATTTATTTATATAGCGCCTACAGATTCCGCAGCGCTTAATGTCTCAGATTTTCCCAGGTTGCAATGTGGCAGAGACCTGACTCACTAGTCAGCTGATGACAGGGAGCCTGTCTGCTTCAATGGGTGGAGGGAGCAATCTGAAACTAATGCAACAGCTGTAGGCACCCTGATTGAAAACCACAGGTCTTTTGGATGGATGCAGCTCATTTATGTATCAATGGGTGGGGTGGCTGATGTGCGGGAGGGAGAAAAATGGAATTGTGGGATTTGTAGTAAAAAATAAAAAAATAAAAAATAAAATAAAAAAATAAACAGGAAATACCAGTTCACAAAAAGCTAGCCACAGTGTTTATGGTAATCTCACAACATAGCCATTTAGCCCCAAGACAAGCGCAGATCCTTCCTAAGCATGTCCATTACTGTCTGCCAGGTACAAACTAAAATCACCTTATGGTGGATTAAGGGGTTGTAGACAACCCTATGGATCCAGCGATCAGCTGATCTCTACAGATATGGCTTTTCTTACCTTTGTTAATCGTGTTATCCTGGGGGAGAGCTGCACCCATTAAAATATTTCCATTGCAGTGGATACTATTTATTTATTTTTTTTTTTTTAAGTTTCATACGCAAATAGGATGCCATGGTGAGATATTAGAACTACTGTGTATATTCTCACATAAACCTCCAGACTGACTGAAGATACAAAGCATGGGTACATAATGGATACCCCTTTATCTAAGCATACATATATGCACGTATATATACACACATATAAATATTAGCTCACAATACGGATATCCAGGATGAATGGAATTTGTTCATATACACACATTCCAATAATCTCTTCCTGCATAGTGGTCATGTAGGAGGTTTTCAGCTCTGTCTAACATTATGGACCTAAAGAAGGAAAAGAAAAGCTGTAAGCATTACTGCTAGGTCAGCAGATTACGCTCTATGTCGATGGTATAGGTTGGCTCACCTTACTGCGCTGTTCCTCAGTAGTACTGGAGCCATGATAGAAGCAGACCCTTGAACTGAAAGACAGCTGACATTTAGGCCTCTGGTCTCTTCATAGCCCCAGAACCATCCTCTGAAAATATAGATTAGACACCATCATGCAATAGTTGGATTGTTTTCTTGCAGTCCAGTCATGAGCAGCATACATGGAAGCAATGCGACAGTTACATGTATAGGGGTTATTTAGCATGTAAACATTTAAGCGCAACTGTCACGAAATTTTGGTGCAATAACCTGCACACAGCCTTTGTACTGTGTGCAGGTGGTGGGTATAGCAATATTTTTACCTAATATTTGCAGGCTTTCATGACAGCAAAAAATGCTTTCATGCAAAGCCACTGATGGTCGGATAGGCGTGGCGCGAAGTACGCGATGCCCTGCCGCCGCCAGGCCCACCCCCACACCTACCCCGTATGTCAGCGCTGGGACCACTGTGTGATTGACACACAGGTTCCAGCGCATGCGCCCTTCAGCTAATCTAACCTGCACGCTGCTGTGTGTCATCCAGCAAGCGCTCGCTCCCGCCGCCATCTTCCTCCTCAGTGCGCCTGCGCAGTGCTAGGTGCAGAGAGCGCGCTTCCTCTCTGCACCTAGTATCGAGAACTAACCTGATTGCGTGCTGCTCTGCGCAGGCGCACTGAGGAGGAAGACGGCGGCGGGAGCGAGGGCTTGCTGGATGACACACAGCGGCGTGCAAGTTAGATTAGCTGAAGGGCGCATGAGCTGGGACCTGTGTGTCAATCACACAGAGGTCCCAGCACGGACATACGGGGTAGGCGTGAAGGTGGGGGTGGTGGTGGCGGGGCATCGCGTAGCTCACGCCACGCCTATCCGACCGTCAGTGGCTTTGAATAAAAGCATTTTTTGTAGTCATGAAAGCCGCCAAATATTAGGTAAAAATAATGCTATACCCACCATCTGCACACAGTACAAAGGCTGTGTGCAGGTTATTGCACCAAAATGTCATGACAGTTTCGCATTAAGTCTGTCCTAGAAAACAGCCTAGCTTATCCTCACAGATCAGCTGCTTGAAGGAGCTGTGGCACTAGGTGAAATGGTCTCTGGGTAAAACCTCAATGATGACTGCCTAAGCTTATCTGAAGCATTTCTGTGCAGCACTATTGTGCAGACACTCATCCAGATAGGGAGAGAGTCCACTCATACTGCATGTTTATTGGGCATGCACAGTATTTTAGCCCATTTCACTAGGATATGTAGCATATATGTTCCAAAGTGAGTGCTTACAGCGAGCACACTGAGGTTGAGCATAACACACACTATAATATACCGTATTTTTCGTCCTATAGGACGCACCGGCGTATAAGACGCACCCAATTTTTAGGGGCAAAATCTAAAAAAATAAAGATTTTGAACCCAATAGTGGTCTTCAACCTGTGGACCTCCAGATGTTGCAAAACTACAACTCCCAGCATGCCCGGACAGCCGTTGGCTGTCCGAGCATGCTGGGAGTTGTAGTTTTGCTACATCTGGAGGTCCGCAGATTGAAGACCACTGCATAGGAGGTAATACTCACGTGTCCCCGCCGCTCCGGACCCGTCACCGCTGCCCTGGATGTCGCTCCATCGCTGTCGCTGTGTCCCCGTCGCTCCGGAACGTCTCTGCTGCCGGCCGGGTATCCTCGCTCTCCGGCGCCGCCATCACGTCGTTACGCACGCTGACGCACGTACGCGACGACGTGATGACGAGGAAGGAGAGCGCCGGCCATACAGGGGATCCCTGAACGGAGAAGACACCGAGGAGGCAGGTAAGGTCCCCCCCCCGGTGTCCTGTAAGCACTAACCCGGCTATTCAGTCGGGCTGTTCGGGACCGCCACGGTGAAATCTCGGTGGTCCCGAACAGCCCGACTGAACAGCCGGGTTAGTGTCACTTTCCCTTCAGACGCGGCGGTCAGCTTTGATCGCCGCGTCTGAAGGGTTAATACAGGGCATCATCGCGATCGGTGATGTCCTGTATTAGCCGCGGGTCCCGGCCGTTGACGGCCGCAGGGACCGCCGCGATAGGGGTGTATTCGCCATATAAGATGCACCGACTTTTCCCCCCCAGTTTTGGGGAAGAAAAAGTGCGTCTTATACGGCGAAAAATACGGTACATACAGTTCCAAATGAACCATCGTTTGTTGAAACCATCGTATGTTGAGGGATCCGTGCAATGGAAAGAATAGGAAGTTATACTCGCCTGTCCCCGCCGCTCCGGACTGTCACCGCTGCCCTGGATGTCGCCCTCCATCGCTGTCGCTGCATCCCCGGGGTGTCCCCAATGCTCAGGACGTCTCTGCTTCCCCGGGATCCTCGCTCTCCGTCATCATGTCACTACACACGCCGCTCCTATTGGATGACAGGACAGCGTCCGCAGCGACGTGATGGCGACAAAGGAGAGCGCCGGAGATGCAGGGGATCCCAAAGAGGATGCTCCGAAGCCCTGAGCATAGGCGAGTGATAGTCACCGCAGCACACGGGGCACCGTAAACTGCTATCCGGTGGCAGCTGAAGTAGTCTGCGCTGCCGGATAGCAGTTTATGCGATGGCCCCGACATGTTGATGCTGCCTCTGAGAGGCCATCACATGTTGAAATTATGGTATGTCAGGGCCATCGTAGGTCGGGGGGGGGGGTCACTGTATACACATACACACACACACACACAGTATATGGTCCTGAGTGGTTTGCAATATTCACTAATGTGACACATACCTGTAGTACCCATGCTTGTCCTCAGAGTACATGAGCTTATCTATACATGGTCTCTGGTCCACTTTTTCTTCCCATGTGCCTTCCTTCCAGCCCTCAGCATAACCTTGTAGAACATATACCTGTTCGATAAATGGTCCCCCAGATTCTAGAAATTAAGAAAATGCAGACTATAAGGAATTAAACACAAGACATCTGACAGAACACCACATCTTAGATTAAATGTTTAAGCACAGTATTATTTGTGGGACAAAAATAAAAAGTTTGCCCAATGTGAGGTCTCTTTTAGGCTACACAGGGTCTCTGGTCACATGACATGGAAGACTGCAATGTTACATTAAGTACCATCACAGATGCCAAAAAAAACGAACCTGAGGGGTTTTACCAACACTGACCACAATGCTAGTTTTGTGCAAACATAACCTCCTTGCAACATCTCGGACATTTACAATCTAAGTCGTGCATCAGCCGTTGCATGACCAATCAAATGAGAATGGCTCAAGTGATTAATTGTATTCGTTTTAGGCGTTAGATTTCCATCATGGGGGGGGGGGGGGTGTTATCAAAATCTGTACAGGGGAAAAGTTGACCAGTTGCTGATCGCAACCAATCACATTGCTTTTTTCATTATTCAAAAAGCCTCTGAAAAATGAAAGCAGTGATCTGATTGGTTGCTATGGGCAACTGGTCAACTTTTCCTCTGCACATTTTGATAAAATCTTCCCCAAGAAGAGAATTTATGCGTTGGTGATGTTCTGAAGCCCCCTAGTGCAGTGGTCTCCAACCTGCGGACCTCCAGATGTTGCAAAACTACAACTCCCAGCATTCCCGGACAGCCTGGGAATTGTAGTTTTGCAACATCTGGAGGTCCGCAGGTTGAGAGCACTGTCCTAGAGAATGAAAGGAGTGCTGGATTAGCACTGCTCATTCCACACCCTTTGTTCAAAAGACAACTATCCTCTGTGCACAGGATCACTTTGTTTTCCCTATCTACTTCTTTAGGGTCTATTCACACGTACAGTATTCTGTGCAGATTTGATGTGCAGGATTTCAAGCTGTGTTCAGTCAGTTTACAATGAAAAGTGCAGCAGAAAATCCTGAGCATCAAATCTGCGCAGAATACTGTACGTGTGACTAGACCATCGTTGATAAAAATGTCAGACTATCAGGATATAGCCACAAGCGCTGCAGATTTTTGCGGAAAGTCCACAGAGCTTACAGTAGCAATAATGTGAACAGGATTTTTTAAAAGCAAACTAAACCCACAGCATTGCAAAAGTTATGTTGAGGATTAAAGGGGTATTCCAGGCCAAAAAAATGTTTCAACTGGCTCCGGAAAGTTAAACAGATTTGTAAATTACTTCTATTAAAAAATCTTAATCCTTCCAATAGTTATTAGCTTCTGAAGTTTTCTGTCTAACTACTCAATGATGATGTCACGTCCCGGGAGCTGTGCATGATGGGAGAATATCCCCATAGGAACTGCACAGCTCCCGGGACGTGAGTAATCAGAGAGCAGTTAGACAGAAAACAACAACTCAAATTCAGAAGCTAATAACTATAAAGGATTAAGATTTTTTTTTATAGAAGTAATTTACAAATCTGTTTAACTTTCCGGAGCCAGTTGATACATAAAAAAAAGTTTTTGCCTGGAATACCCCTTTAACTGCAGATTTTCTTCAATTACTTTAACCCCTTAAGGACCAAGTGTTTTTCCGTTTTTGCAGTTTAGTTTTTTTCCTCCTTACCTTCTAAAAATCAAAGCCCTTTCAATTTTGCACCTAAAAATCCATATGATGGCTTATTTTTTGCACCACTAATTCTAATATGTAATGATGTCAGTCATTTTACCCAAAAATCTACGGTGAAACGGAAAGAAAAAAAATCATTGTGCGACGAAATTGAAGAAAAAAAAACAAAACACAATTTTGTAAATTTTGGGTGCTTCTGTTTCTACGCCCACGCCTTATCTTTATTCTGTAGGTCCATACGGTTAAAATGATACCCTACTTATATAGGTTTGATTTTGTCATACTTCTGGAAAAATTCATAACTACATGCAGGAAAATTTAAAAATGTCCTCTTCTGACCCCTATAACTTTTTTTTATTTTTCCACGTACGGGGTGGTATGAGGCTAATTTTTTGTGCCGTGATCTGAAGTTTTAATCAGTACCATTTTTGTTTTGATTGGACTTTTTGATCGCTTTTTATTCCTTTTTTATGGTATGAAGAGTGACCAAAAATACGCTATTTTGGACTTTGGAATTTTTGACCGTGCGGTTTAATTTACGGTATATTTTTATAGTTCGGACATTTACGCATGTGGCGATACCATAAATGTTTATTTTTATTATGGTTATATATTTTTAGTATAGGGAATTTGGGAAAAGGGGGGTGATTAAAAGTTTTAATAAGGAAGGGGTTAATGTGTCTGTCTTTTTTTTTTTCCTTACACTTTTAGTCCCTTTAGGGGACTTTCAAGAGGAATCAATTCATTCCTCATACAGATCAGTGGGATTACATACAATCCCATTGATCTGTGTGCTCTGCGCTCGATTGATAAAGCCTACCTCTGCCAGGCTCTATCATTCAGAGAGCCGGAGCCGACACGGAAGGAGAGGTAAGCCCTCAAGGCTACCTCAGTAGTGGATCGCTCCCCCGCGATAGCGCTGCGGGTGGGCGATCCACCCCACTGGACCAGCAGGGACTGGATACAGGCACCTTTAGATACTGCTGTCAACTTTGACAGCGGCGATCTAAAGGGTTAATAGCCGGCTGCGGCAATCGCTGCATGTCGGCTATTAACGCCGGCCCCCAGCTAAAGGAATCAGCTGGGGGCCGGCCGGTATGACGCGGGCTCGAGTTGGGAGCCCACGTCATACCCAGTTAATGGCCATTGGACGAGCATAGACGTCCATGATCGTTATTGGGTTAATGGTGTAGTTCAAATCTGCATTTAGAGTTTATCATTGTGGAACTTCAGCATAAACTGCACCTACTGGTTTTATATACACACACTTTTTATTTTACAGTTGCATTAACATCTGCACAATTTGTGACCCATGTAGATGAACCCTTAGGCTAGGTTCACACTGCGGAATCTCCAGACGGAAAATTTCCGCCCGGTAATTCCGATAGGACCCTACGGACATTGCAGTCCCCAATATACTGCAATGTGTCCCGTGAGGATATCCACCCGATGAATAAGTAACACCATTCTTAAGGCGGATATTTTAAAGCAGATTTTCCGTTCATAAATTGCGCTTACAAAATTCTGACGTGTGAATTTGTGAACGGAAAACCCATTCACTAGCTTGTACATTTTAGCTAGCAGAATTTCTGCCTGCAATTTCAAAGCGGAATGTTTTCCAAAAACAGTGTCTACAGCTGTTGCAAAACTACAACTCCCAGCATGCCAGGGCAGCCTTTGAAAAAAAAAATAAAAATAAAAAAGACACGGTTTGGAAAAAAAATTTATAAATAGCTTCAAGGATGGCATAAATGATAGCCCATAATCTAGAGCAGTGGTCTCCAAACAGTGGTCTTTTGGCTGTTGCAAAATTACAACTCCTAGCATGCCAGGGCAGCCAATTGCTGTCCAGGCATGCTGTGAGTTGCAGTTCTGCAACAGCGGGAGAATCACTGTTCGGAGACCACTGCTCTAGAAAATGACTGAAGACAAAAGATAAATAATGGTATGGGAGGATTACATTACCATGACACGTTATGTAGTCTGGAAATAAGACGTCTTAGGGGCAGTTTGATCACCATGTACATGAATGGACCGTACAGAGATCCTTCCTGTGATCTTTTTATACCATGGCCTGTAACTATAAGAAGGCATTCCCTACGTCTATAGGAAAAAGGTTTCAAATTATGGACAGGAATTCTTTGCTGTAAGAGCAGTGATACTATGGAACTCTCTGCCATATGATGTTGTGACTCATTAAATCTATTTTTATTTTTGAGATTTTGTGATTGAAACTTATTAGGGAATGGGTTAATGTACATTTATAACTTTCTAGTACCCATAAGGGACTATTAAATGCAATCTTTAGATTGCATACACTGATCAATGCTGCTCCACAAACCAGTATTATCGGGGCTCTATTGCTACAGCATGATATGGCTGCCTGCAGCATTGGAGCGCCGACCGGATGGCAAGGAGGAAGATAAAAGACCTCCCGGCATCCTCTCTGCTGATTGGGACACTGCAATTTTGTTGTGGTGGTACAAAGCAGCGCACTGAGCCATCCGGGAAAGGGCTATGCCGCATTTAGGGCTGATGTCCAGCATTAACCATTTAAATGTGTCTAAAGGGTTAATGCCAGACATTGGGACCTACCAGGTATGAAGCGCAGTCAGCAGCTGACTGCGAGTCATTAACTGGGAGCCTGCAGACGATGTAAATATACGCCCCTTTGCAGGAATGGGTTAAATAAATTTGAGGGGGCCTGAATGTTATTCTTGAAAAATATAATATTACAAGTCATGGATTCTAGATTTATGGGGACATAACATTGACCCAGGGATTTATAATGACTGACATACTGGAGTTGGGAAGGAATTTTCCCAATAGTATGGAGCTATTGCCATTTGCCACATAGGGGGTTTTGCCTTCCTCTGGATCAACTCAGGAGGGTTATAGGTTGAACTTGGGGGAGATTTATCAAAACTTGTGCAGAGGAAAAAGTTGACTAGTTGCCCATAGCAACCAGCTTGCTCCTTTAATTTTCAAAAAGGCCTTTGAAAAATGAAAGAAGCGATCTGATTGGTTATTTTCCTCTGCACTGTTTTTGATAAAACTCTACAATGGTTATCTACGCTGCTCAAACAAAAAGATAGCACTAAGATAACAGTTAGTGTGTGTGGCCTCCACGTGCCCGTATGATCTCCCTACAATGCCTGGGCATGCACCTGATGAGGTGGCGGATGGTCTCCTGAGGGATGTCCTCCCAGACCTGGACTAAAGCATCTGTCCACTCCTGGACAGTCTGTGGTGCAACATGGCGTTGGTGGCTGGAGCGAGACATGGTGTCCGAGATGTGCTCATAGCATCAATGCCTTCCTCTTGCAGGAACTGCTGACACACTCCAGCCACATGAGGTCTAGCATTGTTTTGCATTAGGAGGAACCCAGGATCAACCGCACTAGCATATGGTCTCACAGGGGGTCTGAGGATCTCATCTCGGTACCTAATGGCAGTCAGGCTACCTCTGGCAAGCACATGGAGGGCTGTGTGGCCTCCCAAAGAAATGCCACCCCACACCATTACTGACCCACCGCCAAACCGGTCATGCTGGAGGATGTTGCAGGAAGCAGAATGTTCTCCATGGCATCTCCAGACTCTGTCACATCTGTCACATGTGCTCACTGTGAACCTGCTTTCATCTGTGAAGACAACAGGGCGCCAGTAGCGAATTTCCCAATCTTGGTGTTCTCTGGAAAATGCCAAACCTCCTGCACCGTGTTGGGCTGTAAGCACAACCCCCACCTGTGGATGTCGGGCCCTCATACCACCCTCATGGAGTCTGTTTCTGACCGTTTGAGTGGACACATGCACATTTGTGACCTGCTGGAGGTCATTTTGAAGGGCTCTGGCAGTGCTCCTCCTTGCACAAAGGCGGAGGAACCGGTCCTGCTGGGTTGTTGCCCTCCTACAGCCTCCTCCACGTCTTCTGATGTACTGGCCTGTCTCCTGGTAGCGCCTCCATGCTCTGGACACTACGCTGACAGACACTGCAAACCTTATTGCCACAGCTCGCATTGATGTGCCATCCTGGATGGACTGCACTACCTGAGCCACTTGTGTGGGTTGCAGACTCCGTATCATGCTACAACTAGAGTGAAAGCACCGCCAGCATTAAAAAGTGACCAAAACATCAGACAGGAAGCATAGAAACTGAGAAGTGGTCAGTGGTCCCCACCTGCAGAACCACTCCTTTATTGGGGGTGTCTTGCTAATTGCCTATAATTTCCACCTGTTGTCTGTTCCATTTGCACAACAGCATGTGAAATTTATTGTCAATCAGTGTTGCTTCCTGAGTGGACAGTGTGATTTCACAGAAGTGTGATTGACTTGGAGTTACATTGTGTTGTTCAAGTGTTCCCTTTATTTTTTTGAGCAGTGTAGATATACTTTGAAGACATTCTGCAATCAAATGAATCTCGCAAAAAAAGTATGATAACATTAAAGGAGTATTCCAGCGCAAAATAACTTATTCCCTATCCAAAGGATGTTATAGATCGCGGGCAGTCCGAGCGCTTGGGCCACCGGGATCTCCTGGACTGGGCCACGGCAGTCTGCAGGAAGTGCAGCTTCGTCCCCAGCTGAAAGCCGCGGCAGTACATGGGGTACATGGAGGGGGCGTGTCGGCCGCCACGTCATGCGGGGATGGAACGCCCCCTTTCCAGCAGACTGCCGCGGCCCCGTCCAGTAGATCCCTAGGGGCACCAGCGCTCAGACCCCCCCACGATCTATGACTTATACCCTATCCTTCGGATAGGGGATAAGTTATATTGCACTACAGATCTCCTTTAACCTGATCAGGACGTAGGGCGTATGCATACGCCCGTGAGAATTCCGGTCCCTGCCGCTAGCCGGTTGGAATCATTCAGCAGGCATCCCGGCACATCGCCAACCCCCCCATGTCGGCGATAGCAGAAAATGGCATGTCAATTCAGACATGCGATTTTCTGCTAATCCGGGCTGATCGGGTCTCTGGTGACCCAATCACCCGGAAAATAGGGATGATCGGAGCCGTCAGTGACACCTCCGATCATCCTGAGGGATAGGAGCGAGGTCGCAGTGCTGTGATCTCCTCCTATCCCCTGCCATTAGTCAGAAATGAATTCTGACCAATGGCAGCGCAGGACAGTGGGTTGCCATGGAAACACCCTGTTTTGCCCACCCTTAGGATGTCGGGCAGAATGGGGGGAGAGAAGATGGAGGCCGGGTACCTGCAAAGAAGATGGCGTGGGGACCTCTGATCACCGGAGACATCAGCGGAGATCACGGCGCAGGTAGGGGGGGGTTTGGAAAGTTGCAGTAAAGCGATCTTTACTGTGGCAACCACTAGGAAGGCCTAACTGCAAGTCCCAGCATGCCCAGACAGCCAAAGGCTGTCTGGGGATGCTGGGAATTGTAGTTTTGCAACATCTGGAGGGTCACAGTTTGGAGACCACTGTTACAGTGGTGCCCAAACGGTAGCCCTCCAGATGTTGCCATACTGCAACTCTCAGCATGCCTAGACTGCCCAGGCATGCTGGGAGTTGTAGTTCTGTAACATCTGTCCCTTCAGATTTTGCAATTTTCATGACATTTTTGAAAATTGCTGCTCTACTTTGAAGCCCTCTAATTTTTTCAAAAAGTAAAAATATGTCCATTTTATGATGCCAACATAAAGTGGACATATTGTGTTTGTGAAGAAAAATAAAATTTATTGTGAATATCCATTTTCCTTACAAGCAGAGAGCTTCAAATTTAGAAAAATGCTAAATTTTCTAAATTTTCATGAAATTTTGGGATTTTTCACCAAAAAAGGATGCAAGTAACTACGAAAATTTACCACCAAAATAAAGTAGAATGTCTCGAAAAAACACTCAGAATCAGAATATTCGGTAAAAGCGTTTTAGCGTTATTAATGCTTAAAGTGACAGTGGTCAGAATTGCGAAAAAGAGCTCAGTCCTTAAGGTGGAAAAGGGCTGCGTCTTTAAGGGGTTAATAAAACACAGCTAATGATTTACTCTACCTGCCAAGAAATCTTCATACTCAATTATAGGGATATTTTTGCTCAGACTGTCAGTGTCAAAGAATTCCGACCAGGGAATCCGAACTTGATGTATGTCGGGACTCTGCCAGTGATAAAGACGACCCCATGGGGGTAAAACCAGCACCCAATCTGCGCTCTTCCGTAATGTCTTAAGAAGGGAAGCCATGCGAATATATACATCTCTACGTAGGTTAAATCCTTCTGGGGGGTTTACATCATACAGCAAGTATCTGAGTAAGAAAAAAAGAAAACTGAATTGTAGCATTTTATTACATGACAATTATAAAGACTTTAACAACATTTATTAGTGATAAAAAATAAGACAAATATGAGAAACACGAAGATTTAGCAAAACTTTTCCAGAGGAAAAGCTGCTAAGTTGCCCACAGCAACCAATCAGATCGCTTCTTTCATTTTAAAAAGGCCTCTGAAAATTTTAAGAGGCGATCTGATTGGTTGCTATGGACAACTGGGCAACTTTTTCTCTGGACAGGTTTTGATAAATCTCCCCCACGGTCTTGCAGATAGGGGAAAAGTTTTAAAGAAGTGGAGCGCCTCTTTACAGGACAACAGTAAATTCTGACTGGTCCCCTACACTTTAGTGTCCAGTTTGCTGATGTTTCGGGGGACCTGAGCAGCTAGGTATGCCTCACCTATTATAACATTTAGATTAGGGCTGGGTGGTATACCGGTTCATACCGAATTTTTTGGGCTGCACGATATGAATTTTACCCCATACCGCAATACTGGTTTGGCCCCTCCCCCTCGGGAATGTATTATCAGCCCAGCGCAGCGCTGTCCCCACATCGGGGAACTAACCCTATGTTACCCACCAGCGCTCTTCTGCTCCCCCCCAATTAATGATCAGCCCAGCGGGGCACTACTCACAGATGTCAAGCACTGCCCTCCTCCTCTTTGTTGGGGGCCGCCGGCGATGGAACTCACTGTACGCCAGTGGTCTCCAACCTGCGGACCACCAGCTGTTGCAAAACTACAACTCCCAGCATGCCCGGAGTTGTAGTTTTGCAACAGCTGGAGGTCCGCAGGTTGGAGACCAGTGCTGTACGCTGTATACCTATGCCCGCCTGCAAAAGATACAGAAAATAAACTTTTAAATGGGCACGGTCACCAACTTTATTTTTTGATATGTTGTAGTACTTATGTACTACACTACAACATATCTCTAATATACTTTTATTATTTATTTTTTAATTAAAATTGTTTAATTTACTTTTGAAAACCGACCACTAGGGGTCTCCCTCCTAGTGGCCGGCTGCAGCCTGGCGTGACGTCACGCCTGAAAAAGTACCGATGCGGCCGGGCATCGGTCCTTTTTCATTCAGCCTGCGCTCGCTCCCTGCCTGTCAATCAGACAGGCAGGGAGCGAGCGCATTGGCTCCCCGGCCACTCCTCCCGCACATCGCCGCCGCCTCCACCTCGTCGCCGCCGCTGTCCCTGCACGCCCGCTGCCGGACTCTGCAGTAAGTGTAATGGGGGTGGGGGGTGTTGTGATGGAGGGAACGGGGTATGGTGCGGGGGGGGGAGGTAGACGGAGGGGACGGGCTAGCGCCGCATGTAACTAATAGTTTATCTACACAGGGTGCCTCCAGCTGTTTTAATACTACAACTCCCAGCATGCCCTGACAGCCGATAGATGTCAGGGCATGCTGGGAGTTGTAGTGATGAAACAGCTGGAGGCACCCTGTATAGATGAACTAAGGGCGGAAGTCCCCCCCAGCAGGCATCAGTGACGTCGCACCTGCTGGGGAAGTCTGCCTGGTAGTGAGCACACTGCCAGGCAGACAAAAAGTTATTTTTAATATAGTAAAAATAAAATTAAAAGCAGGGAGGGGGTTAGGGATAGATTGGCAATAGGCAGGGACAGAAAAAAAAAATAGGATGGTGGGAGCTACCCTTTAAAGGAGTAGTCCAGTGGTGACTCAGTGGTGAGCAACTTATCCCCTATCCTAAGGATAGGGGATAAGTTGCAGATCGCGGGGGGTCCGACCCCTGGGGCCCCCCGCGATCTCCTGTACGGAGCCCCGACAGCCCGCTGGAAGGGGGCGTGTCGACCTCCGCACGAGGCGGCGGCCGACACGCCCCCTCAATACAACTCTATGGCAGAGCCGAAGCGCTGCCTTCGGCAATCTCCGGCTCTGCCATAGAGATGTATTGAGGGGGCATGTCGGACGCCGCCTCGTGCGGGGGTCGACACCCGCTATCTCGGCGGAGAGCCGGGGCCCCGTACAGAGAGATCGCAGGGGGCCCCAGCGGTCGGACCCCCCGCGATCTCAAACTTATCCCCTATCCTTAGGATAGGGGATAAGTTTTTCACCACTGGACTACCCCTTTAACTCACCCACCTCGGCCGCACTCTGGGCTTCTTACATGACAGTGGGCTCAGCCTATCACTGGTCGGGGCGGGGCATCGCTGGCGGATCACATGATTTGGGGTGTGTGTGTGTGAAAATACCGTTATATGCCGTGGAACCGCCGGAAGTTATAAAAAAATAATGTGATACACATATTTGGTCATACCGCCCAGCCCTAACTTAGATCTATCAAAAAACTGTAATAGAATCTCTCAGTTGCCCCTAGCAACCAATCACATCACAGCTTTTATTTTCCAAGGGTAGAATGCCAAATGAAAGCTGCGCTGTGATTGGTTACTATGAGGAACAACACTTTCAAAATTCGTCTCGTTTTGTGTGCTGGTGCCGAGAGCATTACCGGGGGACTCCACATGAGGCGCTGTCTTCCCTATGAGGCATCACAGAGCAGTGTACGGCCCTGCATACATCTATACACTAGGTGCCACGTCTCTAGTCCTCAGGACCAGTCACCAGTACCTGCGCTCAGCTGCGGCGGCACCGACAGGCAAGGAGCCCACCGAGTGTCCGGGACTGAACTCCCCTTGGTGGCTCCGGACCTGGGATAAAAGGAGGGAAAAGAACCAGAGTCTGAACACCAGGAGCCCGGCCGCCATATCCAGCCGGGGAATTGTGGATCCTAGTGGGTGAAGGACCTGCGATGATGTCACGTGATTAGTCACATGAGCGGAAGTAGGAAAACTCCGGGCTGTGCAGCTGGAGGGGGTTATACTGTGTCCTGTTGAGTGTCAGGGGGGGCGCCATAGAACACTGCCGTGTGTGCTGTCAGCTCTACACTACACACAGCTCAATACTTCTATACACTCTATGCTGTGGCCAAATGTATCAATCTGAAACCAACACTCGTTTCCCATAACAACCAATTTAGATAACCCCCATAAGATATGAAAGCTGAGCTGTGATTGGTTGTTATGGGCTTATCTGCTCTGTATACACAAAGAACTCTGCACTATTCTACGCTCTATATACACACAGGGCCCTGCACTCTTCTACACTCTGTGGGGGAGATTTATCATTGAGTTTACCCCAGGGCTGTGGAGTTGGAGTCGGACGAAATTTTGGGTGCCTGGGGTCGGAGTCGGCAAACAATGCACCGACTCCTACTAAATTTAGATTGGAATAAAAAAAAATAAAAAAACAAGTTTAAATGTCCTAATTCACAAAAAGTTATAATTAATGACTTCTTTACTGTAATAATAAAGATCAATGCATGCAGTGCCTCATGTAACCGCAAAACGAACACGTTACGTGACCGTGAAGAAGCTTTTCATGTGCTTCACTATCTGGCACGCAACGCACAATTAGGAGCAGCAATACTTATACTTTCCATAGTGTTGTGCCCTGCCGTTACAGGGAACCCATGGGTAACCTAGCCTCTCACTGATAAGGGATTTAAAGGGGTATTCCAGGCAAAACCTTTTTTTATATCTATCAACTGGCTCCGGAAAGTTAAACAGATTTGTAAATTACTTCTATTAAAAAATCTTAATCCTTCCAATAGTTATTAGCTTCTGAAGTTTTCTGTCTAACTGCTCAATGATGATGTCACGTCCCGGGAGCTGTGCATGATGGGAGAATATCCCCATAGGAACTGCACGGCTCCCGGGACGTGAGTCATCAGAAAGCAGTTAGACAGAAAACAGCAACTCAACTTCAGAAGCTAATACCTATTGGAAGGATTAAGATTTTTTAATAGAAGTAATTTACAAATCTGTTTAACTTTCCGGAGCCAGTTGATATATATAAAAAAGTTTTGGCCTGGAATACCCCTTTAAGTAAATATGTTTTTTGCAGGACTAGAGACACTTGTATAAGTGAAGGGAATGGAGGGTCAATAGTTCAAGACTGAAGCTGTAAACCATTGGAAAAACTTAAAATTAAATTAATTTAAAAAAATTAATAAAACTTTGTTTTCATTGTGTTTGTCATTTGCTTAAAGGAGTACTCCGTTACCTTGCTGTTGGAGCTCCGCTTTCCAGCATCCGGAAGTTATTGTTCCGAACGATGTGTGTGCGGGCTTTCGTGTTCAGGGACACCCCTTGTGACGTCACGCCCGCCCCCCTAGTGACGTCACGCCCGCCCCCGCAACGAAAGTCTATGGGAAGGGGGCGTCGGCCGTCGCGCCCCCTTCCCATAGACTTTCGTTGAGGGGGCGGGCGTGACGTCACGAGGGGCAGCCCTGAACACGGAAGCCCGCACACACATCGTTCGGAACAATAACTTCCGGAGGCTGGAAAGCAGAGCTCCAAAGGCAAGGTAACGGAGTACCCCTTTAAACTGTTCAATACAGTAGACTGTTGGCTTCCCAGCCAGTAGTCCTGTGGTAATGACATGTATGTTGCCTTTCTTTCCTTCAAGGAATGTATAAAATACATTCGCATATTAATACAAAGGAGTAGGGGAGTCGGAGTCGGAAGTACAAAAAACTGCGGAGTCAGAACATTTATCTACCGACTCCACAGCCCTGGTTTACCCCTTGTGCAGTGACTTTCATTGTGTCTTTTCTGTGCGTCTTTTTTGATAGAGCTAAAAGCAAGTACTATTTATTTTATTTTTTTTGTGTATTGTGGAATGCATTCTGCAGTGGATACTAATTTATAATGTGCGTTTTTTTTTCTTGTTTAGACGCATTTTTTGGGGGCAAATATGTTTTTTTTTTTAACGCAAATATACACCACCAAAAGGGCACATAGGAAAGTGTTCTACCGAGACAGCCAGGGGATGCAGGAGCCGTCCTTCAACACTGCTAAACTACAACTACTCCATCATGGGACAGAGTCTGTCCCATGATGGGAGTAGTTTTAGTTCCGCAGCGCTGAGAGACGGCACATGCACATCCCCTGGCTGCAGGACTATTTTGGGACACTTAGGACTACTACTCCCATCACGGACAGATTCTGCCGATGATGGGAGTTATAGTCCAGGGGAAGATCGCATCGGGTCATTCTCCAGAGACCCGCTGCGATCCACATTTATTAACTGTAAAAGCCAGTGGCACATGCGGCTACACTGCGCTCCCTGCTGGCTCCTGTATACAGCTGTCACATTTCATAATCCCCAGACAGGAGCTCTGATTGGTGAATAGCTTTTCACCAATCAGAGCTCCTGTCTCCCAGCGGCGGCGATTATGAATTATGAGCGGTGTATACAGGAGCCGGCGGGGAGCGCAGTGTAGCCGCATGTGTCGCTAGCTTGTTAACTTCATAAATGCGGATTGCAGCGGGTCTCAGCAGAATGACCTGCTGCGATCTGCACCTTAGCCCCTGGACTATAACTCCCCTCATGGACGGAGTCTGTCCATGATTGGAGTAGTGCAAGTGCCATCCCTCAGCACTGTGGTACTACAACTACTCCCATCATGGGACAGACTCTGTCCCATGATGGGAGTAGTAGTCCAAGGGCAGAGGGACAGATCGAGCTACACAGTCCAAGCCTAATGGGAACAGCCTTTGTGGCAGTGTGTTCCCAAATATGGAGACTCCAGCTGTTGCTTAACTACAGCCCCTATGATAAGTGTTGTAGTTTAGCAACAATTGGAGACTCCTGTTAGGAATACACTGCATTATGTGCGCTCTCCCCAGCGGAGAGTGCAAAAAATGTACTAACCCATATTTCTTGTTTTTCCTTTTATTTCAAATACCTGAATGCAGAGGAGTACGTCAGATTCGGCGGACTGCGGCGAAGAACAGCGTTTTTTAAATTTCAATAAAATGGTCAACGAGGGCTGTGGGGGAGTGTTTTTTTTATAATTTTTTTTTTCAATGTGTTGTGTTTTTATATAATTGAATTTTCAGGCTTAGTATTGGAAGCCGTGTTATAGACGGAATCCATTACTAAGCCGGGGCTTAGCATTAGCCCATAAATCAGCTAACGCTAACCTCCAATTATTACCCCGATACCCACTGCCACAGGGCGGTAACAGGCTGGCATTATTTAGACTGGGGAGGGCCAGTAACAATGGTCCTCGCCCACCCTGGTAACATCAGGCTGTTGCTGCTTGGTTGGTATCTGGCTGATACTGAAAATAGGGGGAACCCTATGCCTTTTTTTTTTTTTTTTTTTTATAAATAGAAAAAACGTGTGTGGTTCCCCCATTATTTTTATTCTCAGCCAGATACCAACCAAGCAGCAACAGCCTGATGTTATCAGGGTGGGCGAGGACCATTGTTGCTGGCCCTCCCCAGCCTAAATAATACCAGCCTGTTACCGCCTAGGCCCAGGAGCGCCATTTTTGATGCTCCGGGCCTATTGGTACTGGCTCTTCCTGGCACCCCTCTGGCGCTGGGTACTGGGGAGCAATAATTGGGGGTTAGCGCTAACTGATTTTGGGGCTAACGCTAAGCCCTGGCTTAGTAATGGATTCTGTCTACAAGACTGCTTCCACTACTATGCCTGAAAATTCAATTATAAAAAAACCACATTGAAAAAAATGTTTTATTTAAAAAAAAACACTGCCCCACAGCCCTCGTTAACCCTTTTTTATTGACATTTAAAAAACGCTGTTCATCATTGCAATCCACTGAATCTGACATAGTCCTCCGCATTCACGTATCTAAAATGAAAAGAAAACAAAAACAATAAAACTACAACCATTTCTGTGATTTCTACACTATCAAAAAGCTGGTGTGAAATTTTTTATGTAAACTGGACTCTCACCCCTTTGAAATTTTTTTTTTCTTGCGCAAAATTTGTGTACTTTATAAAGATTTATGATTTTACTATTATGCAGAGTTTTGTTCAGCACACACTGCTGCTCCGGCACTTCTAGCTATGTGAGCAGCATACCATGGGAAAATGCTACAGCTCTGTGAAGTGTGAGGTAGAGAAGGAGTGCACGGTAGAGCGAGGGGGGGGGGGGGAGGGGGGTGTTTCTATATTTGCACAAAATTTATCAAAGGAGTGCACAACTTTAGTAAATCTTGAGCAAGAGTGTAAATTAGACAAGCAGGCCGACATTTATCATTGTCTTTAGACTGTTTTTTATGTCTACAAAAGGTGCAAAAAAGGCGCAAGCAGGGTTTATTTGCGCTTTTTTGCGCCTTTTTGTTTACACATTTCTGCTGATTTTGAGTGGCAATCCACTGATTTCGGCAATGCACATGATATGGAAGGGTTTTATTAACCATGCCTTTTTGTGAAAAGGTGCAAAAAAGCCGCAAAGCCACTGAAAAGTCTCTAAAACTACACCAGCCCAGACTTAGCTTTTTGGTGTATGTGAAGAGAGAATTTTCAGAAAATGTGACCTGCACAAAATGTATCAAATGCTCTGGGACCATATAATAAATGTGGTGCTCCTACACATTACAGCACACAAAAAATGGTGTAGAAAAATGCTTCACTTACACCTACAATGATAAATGCCGGCCTCTGTGTAAAGGGGTAGACACCTAATGATAAATCTCCCCCTGCATATATATATATATATATATATATATATATATATACACACATGGCTCTGTACTATTCTATTTCTGTATACACACAGAACTCTGCACTATTCTATGCTCTGTATACACACAGCTCTGCACTATTCTACACTCTGTATATACACACAGAACTCTGCACTATTCTATACTTTACATACACACAGAACTCTGCACTATTCTATGCTCTGTATACACACAGATCTCTGCACTATTCTATGCTCTGTATACACGCAGAGCTCTGCACTATTCTATGCTCTGTATACACACAGATCTCTGCACTATTCTATGCTCTGTATACACACAGGGCTCTGTACTATTCTATGCTATGTATACACGCAGAGCACTGCAATATTCTACATTCTGTATACACACAGAACTCTGCACTATACTATGCTCTGTATACACACAGAGCTCTGCACTATTCTATGCTCTGTATACACGCAGAGCACTGCACTATTCTATGCTCTGTATACACACAGAGCTCTGCACTATTCTATGCTCTGTATACATACAGAGCTCTCCACTATTCTATGCTCTGTATACACGCAGAGCACTGCACTATTCTATGCTCTGTATACACACAGCTCTGCACTATTCTACGCTCTATACACACAGGACTCTACACTATTCTACACTCTGCACACACAGCTCTGCACTATTTTACGCTCTGTATACACACAGATCTCTGCACTATTCTACGCTTTATACTCACAGGACTCTACACTATTCTATACTCTGCACACACACAGATCTCTGCACTATTCTAGACTCTATACACAAAGAGCTCTGCACTATTCTATGCTCTGTATACACACAGCTCTGCACTATTCTACACTCTGTATATACACACAACTCTGCACTATTCTATACTTTACATACACACAGAACTCTGCACTATTCTATGCTCTGTATACACACAGATCTCTGCACTATTCTATGCTCTGTATACACACAGCTCTGCACTATTCTAGACTCTATACACAAAGAGCTCTGCACTATTCTATGCTCTGTATACACACAGCTCTGCACTATTCTAGACTCTATACACAAAGAGCTCTGCACTATTCTATACTTTACATACACACAGAGCTCTGCACTATTCTATGCTCTGCATTCACAAAGAACTCTGCACTATACTATGCTCTGTATACACACAGAACTCTGCACTATTCTATGCTCTGTATACACACAGAGCTCTGCACTATTCTATGTTCTGTATACACTCAGAACTCTGCACTATACTATGCTCTGTATACACACAGAACTCTGCACTATTCTATGCTCTGTATACACGCAGAGCACTGCACTATTCTATGTTCTGTATACACACAGAACTCTGCACTATACTATGCTCTGCATACACACAGAGCTCTGCACTATTCTATGCTCTATATACATGCAGAGCACTGCACTATTCTATGCTCTGTATACACACAGAACTATGCACTATACTATGCTCTCTATACACACAGAACTCTGCACTATTCTATGCTCTGTGTACACACAGAGCTCTGCACTATTCTATGCTCTATATACATGCAGAGCACTGCACTATTTTATGCTCTGTATACACACAGAGCTCTGCACTATTCTACACTCTGCACACACGCAGAGCTCTGCACTATTCTATGCTCTGTATACACGCAGAGCTCTGCACTATTCTATTCTCTGTATACACGCAGAGCTCTGCACTATTCTATGCTCTATATACACACAGAGCACTGCACAATTCTACGCTTGTATACACGCAGAGCTCTGCACTATTCTACGCTCTGTATACACACAGAGCTCTGCACTATTCTATGCTCTGTATACATACAGAGCTCTGCACTATTCTATGCTCTGTGTACACACCGAGCTCTGCACTATTCTATGCTCTATATACATGCAGAGCACTGCACTATTTTATGCTCTGTATACACACAGAGCTCTGCACTATTCTACACTCTCCACACACGCAGAGCTCTGCACTATTCTATGCTCTGTATACACGCAGAGCTCTGCACTATTCTATGCTCTATATACACGTAGAGTTCTGCACTATTCTATTCTCTGTATACACAGAGCACTGCACGATTCTACGCTTGTATACACGCAGAGCTCTGCACTATTCTACGCTCTGTATACACACAGAGCTCTGCACTATTCTATGCTCTGTATACATGCAGAGCTCTGCACTATTCTATGCTCTGTATACACGCAGAGCTCTGCACTATTCTATGCTCTGTATGCACACAGAACTCTGCCCTATACTATGTTCTGTATACACAGAGCTCTGCTCTATTCTATGCTCTGTATACATGCAGAGCTCTGCACTATTCTACACTCTGTATACACCCAGAGCACTGCACTATTCTATGCTATGTATACACACAGAGCTCTGCACAATAATATGCTCTGTATACACGCAGAGCTCTGCACTATTCTATGCTCTGTATACACACAGGGCCCTGCACTCTTCTACACTCTGTATATACACACAGAGCTCTGCACTATTCTATGCTCTCTATACACGCAACTCTACACTGTTCTATGCTCTGTATACATGCAGCTCTGCACTATTCTATGCACTCTCTCTCTCTCTCTATATATATATATACTGTATATACAGTGCTGCACTATTCTATGCGCTCTATACCTGCAACTCTGCACTATTCTATGCTCTGTATACACGCTGCTCTGCACTATTCTATGCTCTGTATACATGCAGCTCTGCACTATTCTATGCTCTGTATACATGCAGCTCTGCACTATTCTATGCTCTGTATACACCCACTAGCTCTGCACTATTCTATGCTCTGTATACACACAACTCTGCACTATTCTATGCACTGTATACACAACTCTGCACTATTCTATGCTCTGTATACACACAACTCTGCACTATTCTATGCTCTGTATACACGCAGCTCTGCACTATTCTATGCTCTGTATACACACAGCTCTGCACTATTCTATGCTCTGTATACACACAGAGCTCTGCACTATTCTATGCTCTGTATATACACAGCTCTGCACTATTCTATGCTCTGTATACACACAGAGCTCTGCACTATTCTATGCTCTGTATACACAGAGCTCTGCACTATTCTATGCTCTGTATACACACAACTCTGCACTATTCTATGCTCTGTATACACACAGAGCTCTGCACTATTCTATGCTCTGTATACACGCAGCTCTGCACTATTCTATGCTCTGTATACACACAGCTCTGCACTATTCTATGCTCTGTATACACACAGAGCTCTGCACTATTCTATGCTCTGTATACACACAGCTCTGTACTATTCAATGCATTGTATACACCCAGCACTGCACTATTCTATGCTCTGTATACACACAACTCTGCACTATTCTATGCTCTGTATACACCCACAGCTCTACATTTTCACTAACGTATACTGAACAGTTGCAGGCAGCACGGTTGTACTTCTCTCAGGCTCTGTTCACATCTGTGTTGGGGTTTCCATTTATAACTGAATTCTAGGCCATATCCATCCTATGACTGATACCCACGGTGCCCAACATAGTCCATAACTTATTATCAGTTAAACAGAAATGATAGAATAAGCGGAATTCATTACACGTGATCACCACTTCTCCGTTTATTGGTTCTGTAATTCTGGAGAATGTAATGTAAATACTGTAGTTGATATAATAAGCTGCCTTCATTCCTCTAGGATACAGCATCTTTATATAATCCGCTCTGAATGAGAGAGGTCAGACCCCACCACATATAGCCGGACTGCACTTCCGCTGCTGGCACTTTGTTGCTATGACGACCCCACCTCACACAGCTCTCTTATGTAGATGGCAAAGTGAAGGGGTCACATGACCAGGCAGCTGTAGTGAAAGAAAGAAAAAGCTGCAGACCGGGGAGTGACACACGGGCAGCGGGATGGTGCAGTGAAGCCAGAGAACCCTCTAAATAAGGGGTTCTCAATCAGGGGTACGTGTAATTCGCTGATAAATACCGGCCATGCATTGGCCAGTATTTGTCAGCGCAGAGCGGGATTGGACGCCGCAGTAGTTCACTAAATTGTACTGTGGCCTGAGCTGCAGCCGTGGCCACTTTACTTGAGCTGCAGTGGCTGCCGGGCCTGACGTGTGATGTCCCTGACGTTGCGCGGAGGTGCCGATACAGCGCAGAAGGACGTCACCCGTTAGTGCGAACTCCTGCCAAATGGGATAGACACAGGCCTGGTAAGCATGTTAAACTAAGTGTAACACCGCAGTATGGGAGGATGTTATTGGGGATCGGAGGGGGAATAATGGCACAAGGGGATTAAGATGGATGGGGGGGGGGATCATTACTCCCCCCCCCATCTTAATCCCCTTGTGCCATCATTCTCCCCTCTCTCTGATTCCCTTTTACCATTATCCGATTATGGCAAAAAGGGATCAGAGGGTGGGGGGAATAATGGCACAATGGGATTAAGATGGAGAGGGGAATAATGGCACAAGGGGATTAAGTATAGCATTAGTATCGCATTAGAAAAGTAAGCCCAGGTCATTATGAAATTAATTTCATTTATGACTTATTTTGTCCGTGGGTACCCCTTGCGCGAACTTACGCGCGAGGAATACCCGTGGACATACTTTCATCCTTTGGTGGTACAGTCGCGAGAAAGGTTGAGAACCACTGCTCTAAATGAGCATACTGAGTGATAGTAGGATTGATGTTTAGGGCTCATTTATACTATGAATTTCTTCTGAAGGGCTGCTCTGAAATGGGCCATCTCCATAGACGCCAATGCATTTCAGAGCAGATTCATCTGAAAGAATGAACATGTTTATTCTCTCTGCGGAGTTTGGGGTCCGGAATTTTCGCTGTGGAACATTTGTCACGGAAATTCTGTAGTGTTAATGGTGCAGCAGAATCCCATTAAGAACAATAAGCGTCTGCTGCACCGTATTTTTCATGCAGAATTCCGCTCTGAAAATCCACAGTGTAAAAGAGCCCTTATGGAGGTATATGATGGGGTGTAGTGTTACAAAAGAGAGGTATTTGTAAGGAGGTGATAAGGTTTGTGGGAAAACGTCACCTTCACACACCAGGGAGACTGAGTAATTCTATTTTTTAGGTGTTTTTTGCAGATGCCATCATATTTCTGGTGGCTAGTGATATTTCTGTGCCCCTGATCCCAAATTTGTCTAACTCCAGACACAGAACAGTAAAGAAGTAATTTATGAAGCCTATACATCAGGGGTTTCCAACCTGCGGACCTCCAGATGTTGCAAAACTACAACTCCCAGCATGCCCGGACAGCCGTTGGCTGTCCGGGCATGCTGGGAATTGTAGTTTTGCAACATCAGGAGGTCCGCAGGATGGAGACCACTGCTATACATCTTCGGGTTTGTGTAAAAATTTGCAACTTTTGACATTTTACACTGCCTAGTGTGCTGGACTTAGCATAAAGGGGCAGGACCCATACTCACACCAAATTTACTACAACTTACACTAGTGAACTTGTGTGAGTTGTAAACAACCCTGTAATCAAACAGGGATGTAACCCACATGTGCAGTAATATTTAAAATATCCTACAAAAAATAAAGGTCCCACATATCAAAATATCATATATAACATGATTTTATTAATTAACCCCTTAAGGACTCAGCCCATTTTGGCCTTAAGGACTCAGACAATTTAATTTTTACGTTTTCATTTTTTCCTCCTCGCCTTCTAAAAATCATAACTCTTTTATATTTTCATCCACAGACGAGTATGAGGGCTTGTTTTTTGCGCGACCAGTTGTCCTTTGTAATGACATCACTCATTATATCATAAAATGTATGGCGCAACCAAAAAACACTATTTTTGTGGGGAAATTAAAACGAAAAACGCAATTTTGCTAATTTTGGAAGGTTTTGTTTTCACGCCGTACAATTTATGGTAAAAGTGACGTGTGTTCTTTATTCTGAGGGTCAATACGATTAAAATGATACCCATTATTATATACTTTTATATTATTGTTGCGCTTAAAAAAAATCACAAACTTTTTAACCAAATTAGTACGTTTATAATCCCTTTATTTTGATGACCTCTAACTTTTTTATTTTTCCGTATAAGTGGCGGTATGGGGGCTAATTTTTTGCGCCATGATCTGTACTTTTTTTTGATACCACATTTGCATATAAAAAACTTTTAATACATTTTTTATAATTTTTTTTTAATAAAATGTATTAAAAAAGTCGGAATTTTGGACTTTTTTTTATTTTTTTTCCGTTCACGCCGTTCACCGTACGGGATCATTAACATTTTATTTTAATATTTCGGACATTTACGCACGCGGCGATACCAAATATGTCTATAAAAAATGTTTTTTACGCTTTTTGGGGGTAAAATAGGAAAAAACGGACGTTTTACTTTTTTATTGGGGGAGGGGATTTTTCACTTTTTTTTTACTTTTACTTTTACATTTTTTTACATTTTTTTTTACACTTGAATAGTCCCCATAGGGGACTATTCATAGCAATACCATGATTGCTAATACTGATCTGTTCTATGTATAGGACATAGAACAGATCAGTATTATCGGTCATCTCCTGCTCTGGTCTGCTCGATCACAGACCAGAGCAGGAGACGCCGGGAGCCGCACGGAGGAAGGAGAGGGGACCTCCGTGCGGCGTTATGAATGATCGGATCCCCGCAGCAGCGCTGCGGGCGATCCGATCGTTCATTTAAATCGCGAACCGCCGCAGATGCCGGGATCTGTATTGATCCCGGCACCTGAGGGGTTAATGGCGGACGCCCGCGAGATCGCGGGCGTCGGCCATTGCCGGCGGGTCCCTGGCTGCGATTAGCAGCCGGGATCAGCCGCGCATGACACGGGCATCGCACCGATGCCCGCGGTTATGCTTAGGACGTAAATGTACGTCCTGGCGCGTTAAGTACCACCTCACCAGGACGTACATTTACGTCCTGCGTCCTTAAGGGGTTAAAGGGGTATTCCAGGAAAAAACTTTTTTTTATATATCAACTGGCTCCATAAAGTTAAACAGATTTGTAAATTACTTCTATTAAAAAATCTTAATCCTTTCAGTACTTATGAGCTTCTGAAGTTAAGGTTGTTCTTTTCTGTCTAAGTGATCTCTGATGACACATGTCTCGGGAACTGCCCAGTTTAGAAGAGGTTTGCTATGGGGGTTTGCTTCTAAACTGGGCGTTTCCCGAAACATGTGTCATCAGAGATCACTTAGACAGAAAAGAACAACCTTAACTTCAGAAGCTCATAAGTATTGAAAGGATTAAGATTGTTTAATAGAAGTAATTTACAAATCTGTTTAACTTTCTGGAGCCAGTTGATATATAAAAAAAAAGTTTTTTCCTGGATAACCCCTTTAAATACAGAGTAAAAACATAAACCAGAGACATACAAATCATAAAAGTAATAGCATGAAACATGATATAAATGTAGACTGGTCTATATGATATAAATGCTGTAAATATAAGTGAAAACCTAGACAGTAGTAAAAGCATGTGGAGTCCCAGCAATACCGAAGGGGAAAAAAGTCCAACCCAATAGTAACTCCAAGGAAGAAAATGTAAAAAGTAAATTGAATACAATACAGACCACTCCACAGAGCCCCATATTTTTTGCTGACTGCAGAGGCGTAACCTGTAGTTTCTGGGCCCTGATGTGAAATCTGCAACTGGGCCCAATGTGCCAATTATAATAAGTTGATTGCATTGTACATTTACACACCAGCAATCCTATCTGTACAGCAGATGGCGCTCTCGTCACAATATTTTCTCATATGTGCCTTTGGAAGCAGTTTGTTGTAGTCATTATTCCACCTTTAACCCCTTAAAGGAGAACTCCGGTATGGGTGGGAAAAAACAACTTATCCCCTATCCTAAGCATAGGGGATAAGTGTTAGATCGCGGCGGGTCCGACAGCTGGGGCCCCCTGCGATCTCCTGTACAGGGACCCGGCTCGCTCCTGCTCAATGCAGGAGCCGAGCGTTTTCGACCACAGCTGAAGCTACGGCCGACACGCCCCCTCCATTCACTTCTATGGCAGGGCCGGAGATTGCCGAAGGCAGCACTCCAGCCCTGCCATTGAAGTGTATGGAGGGGGCGTGTCGGCCGCAGCTTCAGCTGTGGTCGAAAACGCTCGGCTCCTGCATTGAGCGATCTCACACTTATCCCCTATGCTTAGGATAGGGGATAAGTTGTTTTTTCCCACCCATACCGGAGTTCTCCTTTAAGGATGCAGGGTTTTTCAGTTTTTGCATTTTCGTTTTTTCCTCCTTACCTTTTTAAAAATCATAATCCTTTAAATTTTCCACCTAAAAATCCATATTATGGCTTATTTGCGTCACCAATTCTACTTTGCAGTGACAGTCATTTTACCCAAAAATCCATGGCGAAACGGAAAAAAAATTATTGTGCGACAAAATCGAAGCAAAAACACCATTTTGTAACTTTGACACCTTATCATTATTCTGTAGGTCCATACGGTTAAAATGATACCCTACTTACGGTATACAGGTTTAATTTTGTCGTACTTCTGGAAAAAATCATAACTACATGCAAGAAAATGTATAAGTTTAAAAATGTCATCTTCTGACCCCTATAACTTTTTTATTTTTCCACGTACAGGGCAGTATGAGGGCTCGTTTTTTTGCGCCATGATCTGAAGTTTTTGTCAGCACCATTTTTGTTTTGATCTGACTTTTTGATCACTTTTTATAAATTTTTTAATGGTATAAAAAGTGACCAAAAATACGCTTTTTTGGACTTTGGAATTTTTTTACGTGGAATTGACCGTGCGGTTTAATTAACAATATATTTTTATAGTTCGGACATTTACACACGCGGTGATACCACATATGTTTATTTTAATTTTTATTTACACTGTTATTTTTGTTTATGGGAAAAGGGGGGCAATTCAAACTCTTATTAGGGAAGGGGTTAAATGATCTTTATTAACACTTTTTTTTAACTTTTTTTTTTGCAATGTTATAGGTCCCATAGGGGCCTATAACATTACATACACTGATCTTTTACACAGATCACTGGCTTGTATTAACACGCCTGTGATCAGTGTTATCGGTGCTTGACTGCTCCTGCCTGGATCTCAGATACGGAGCAGTCATTCGCCGATTGGACACCGAGGAGGCAGGTAAGGTCCCTCCCGGTGTCCTGTAAGCTGTTCGGGACGCCGCGATTTTACAGTGGCGGTCCCGAACAGCCCGACTGAGCAGCCAGGATAGTTTCACTTTCGCCTCAGACGCGGTGGTCAGCTTTGATCGCCGCGTCTGAAGGGTTAATACAGGGCATCACCGCCTATCGGTGATGTCCTGTATTAGCCGTGGGTCCCGGCCGTTGATGGCCCCGACATACGATAATTTCTACATACGATGGCCTCTCAGAGGCCATCACATGTTGAAGCAGCATCAACATGCAATGCTTTTGTATGTCGGGGTCGCATAAATGGCAGCGCAGTTCTTCAGCTGCCGCCGGATAGCCGATTACAGTGCCCCGTGTGCTGCGATGATGATCACTCACCTGTCCCCGGCACTAGGAGCGGCGTGCGTAGCGATGTGATGACAGAGAGGAAGAGCGACGATCCCAAGCAGCAGTGACGATCCGGAGCGGCGGGGACACCCCGGGGACGTGGGGACGCGATGGAGGGCGACATCCAGGGCAGCGGTGACGGTCCGGAGCGGCGGGGACAGATGAGTATAACTTCCTATACTTATCATTGCACGGATCCCTCAACATACGATGGTTTCAACTAACGATGGTTCATTTGGAACGAATTACCATCGTATGTTCAGGGTCCATTTATATATAATTTTTTTTTCATGTCATGTTCTGTGACCTCTGGATCTTGGGTGAGCTGAGAATATTAATGGTGAATCCTGTATAATTTATAAGTAGATATGCAGGGTAGCTCTTTTTCCAGCTGGAATAGACCATGTAAGAGTCATGAAAACTTTACTAAGAATTTTTAGCCAAGCCATAATCTATTTCAAAGAGGCAGAGACACCCATCTGTAGGCAGCTTTCAGAATTTATTCCCCTCATCAATGCAAATTATGGTGCTGATTTTGTTGTGGGACCGAGGGGGTAATGTTTCACCTTGAAGAGAACGCCAAACTGGCATATGGAGACTTATAAGCCATGCGATACACCTCTGCTACCCAGATATCCAGCACCCTGTTTTGTACTTAGGGAGGGCTACTTTTCTTATTTATTTTCTTAGTGGATCATTAAATGGCCTATAAGACTCCACACACCAGTTTGAAGAGAAACAATGCCTCATCAGTCCATCTTTACATAGGTATCACTTTTTAATGTAATCCTGCCTGTGATGATAGTGAGAAGAATGCTGATTGAGAAGTGATCTCTACATAACATAAAATGTCAGTTTATTATGAGGTTTGGTCTGAAAAAAAAATATCTGTTTCTTTTTATATAGATAGTGACAGGGAATATTAAAGGGGTATATTCCGGGCAAAATTTTTTATCCCCTATCCAAAGGATAGTGGATAAGTAGTGATGTCGCGAACATAAAATTTTCGGTTCGTGAAGGAGAACTTCCGTAAAAGTTGGCGAACCGGCGAACCGCCATTGACTTCAATGGGCAGGCGAATTTTAAAACCCACAGGGACTCTTTCTGGCCACAATAGTGATTTAAAAGTTGTTTCAAGGGGACTAACACCTGGACTGTGGCATGTCGGAGTGGGATCCATGGCAAAACTCCCATGGAAAATTACATAGTTGATGCATTCCTAAATGCATTCCTAAATGGTTTTACCCTTAGCATACATCTAATATCCACGGTTGCTAAAATGGACACAGACGTCAGCAGAGAGTACCAGAAAAATTAGGCATGTACACATGGATGAAAAATTGGGTGTTGTCGCAGCCGCAGCTGTAGCAGCGGCCAGAAAAATTGCAGCACCATAACAAGTGCAGCAGCAGAGGCCAGAAAAATTAGGCATGTACACATGGATGAAAAATTTGGTATTGTCGCAGCCGCTGCTGTAGCAGTGGCCAGAAAAATTTGTTTCGCCATGCAGAAAGTGCCCTAAAACATTGCGGCTTGAACCCTACCCTAGTCATCCGGCATTCAGAGTTCAAATACAGCAGCATGTGGACCATTTCTTAACCCAAGGCAGCTCATCTGATCAGGCCTTGTTCAGTCAAATGTATCGCCCAGTGTCAGTCCCTTCGGGATCCATCCCTCATTCATCTTAAGAAAGGTGAGGTAATCCAGACTTTTTTGACCAAGGCGACTCCTCTTCTCAGTGACAATACCTCCTGCTGCACTGAAGGTCCTTTCTGACAGGACACTTGAAGCGGGACAGGCCAGAAGTTCGAGCGCAAATTGGGATAGCTCAGGCCACAGGTCAAGCCGGCACACCCAGTAGTCAAGGGGTTCATTGCTCCTCAGAGTGTCGATATCTGCGGTTAAGGCCAGGTAGTCTGCTACCTGTCGGTCAAGTCGTTCTCTGATGGTGGACCCCGAAGGGCTGTGGCGATGCGTAGGACTTAAAAAGCTCTGCATGTCCTACATCAACAGCATGTCTGTAAAGCATCCTGTCCTTGCCGGCATGTTCGTGGAAGGAGGAGGAGGATTACTTTCACCTCGTCCCCTGTTAGATCCCTGTTGTGCTGTGACATGACCCTTATACGCTGTGTACAGCATACTTAATTTATTGTGGACCTGCTGAATCCTTTCCGCCTTGCTGTAATGCGGTAACATGTCAGGCATTTTATGTTTATACCGGGGGTCTAGTAGTGTGGACACCCAGTACAGGTTGTTCCCCTTCATCCTTTTTATACGAGAGTCCGTCAACAGGCACGACAGCATGAAAGACCCCATTTGCACAAGAACAGAAGCCGAGCTACTCATGTCCTCGTCCTCACTGATGTCAGGGAAGGTATAATCTTCTTCCCCCCAGCCACGTACAACACCACGGGAACCAAATAGGTGACAAGGAGCACCCTGGGATGCCTGCTGAGGTTGGTCTTCCTCCTCCTCTTCAAAGCCACATTCCTCCTCTGACTCCTCTTCCTCACAATCCTCTTCCAGTGTTGCCGCAGGTCCAGCAAGCGATGCTGATAAGGCTGTTTGTGGTGGTGATGGTGTCCACAACTCTTCCTCTTCACGCTCATCTACTGCCTGATCCAGCACTCTTCGCTAGTGTTGCTCGCGAATATTCGCAATTCGAATTTTATTCGCGAATATCGCATATTCGCGAATTCGCGAATATAGCGCTATATATTCGTAATTACGAATATTCGTTATTTATTTTTTTTCATTTTTTTTTTTTTCACAGTACACATCACAGTGATCATCCCTCTCCGCTTCCAGCTTGTGTGGTGTAAAGAAGGCTCTAATACTACTGTGTGAGACCGGTGTGCGGATTTTCGCATATGCGAAAATTTGCATATGCTAATTTTCGCATATGCGAATTTTCATTTGAACTAATTTTTGTATATGTAAATTTTCGCATATGTTAATGTTTCGCACACGCGAATATTCGCATATGCGAAAATAAAACGAGAATATTACGAATATGCGAATATTCGCGAATATGACGAATATTCGTCCACATATTCGCGAATATTCGCGAATTCGAATATGGCTTATGCCGCTCAACACTACTCTTCGCAGGGCACGCTCCAGGAAGAAAACAAACGGTATGATGTCGCTGATGGTGCCTTCAGTGCGACTGACCAGGTTTGTCACCTCAAAAGGACGCATGAGCCTACAGGCATTGCGCATGAGCCTCCAGTAACGTGGCAAAAAAATTCCCAGCTCCGCAGATGATGTCCTAGCACCCCGGTCATACAAATATTCATTGACGTCTTTTTCTTGTTGGAGCAGGCGGTCGAACATTAGGAGTGTTGAATTCCAACGTGTCAGGCTGTCGCAAATCAAGCTCCTCACTGGCATGTTGTTTCGCCGCTGGATATCTGACAAGTGCGCCATGGCCGTGTAGGAATGCCTGAAATGGCCACACACCTTCCTGGACTGCTTCAGGACATCCTGTAAGCCTGGGTACTTGAGCACAAAGCGTTGTATAATCAAATTTCACACATGTGCCATGCACGGCACATGTGTCAACTTGCCCAACCTCAATGCCGCCAACAAATTTGTTCCGTTGTCACAAACCACCTTGCCGATCTCCAGTTGGTGCGGAGTCAGCCACTGGTCCACCTGTGCGTTCAGGGCCGACAGGAGTGCTGGTGCGGTGTGACTCTCCACTTTGAATCAAGTCAACCCCAAGATGGCGTGACACTGCCGTATCCGGGATGTGGAATAACACCTGGGGAGCTGGGGGGGGTGCCGGTGATGTGGAGCAAGACGCAGCAGTGGAAGAGGACTCGGCCGAGGATGTTATGAAAGAGGATGGAGTAGGAGGAGTAGAGGAGGTGGCAGCAGGCCTGCCTGCAAGTCGTGGTGGTGTCACCAACTCCTCTGCATAGCCACGCATTCCATGCTTGGCAGCCATCACCAGATTTTCCCAATGCGCAGTGTAGGTGATATACCTGCCCTGACCATGCTTTGCAGACCAGGTATCAGTGGACAGATGGACCCTTGCCCCTACACTGTGTGCCAGACATGCCATAATTTCCTTTTGCACAATGGAGTAAAGGTTAGGGATTGCCTTTTGTGCAAAAAAATTTCGGCCGGGTACCTTCCACTGCGGTGTCCCAATGGCTACAATTTTTTTAAAGGCCTCAGACTCTACCAGCTTGTATGTTAAAAGCTGGTGGGCTAGCAGTTCCGACAAGCCAGCTGTCAGATGCCGGGCTAGGGGGTGACTTTGAGACATTGGCTTCTTGTGCTCAAACATCTCCTTGACAGACACCTGACTGAGGGCAGATGAGCAGGAACTGCTCAAGGAGAGAGACGGAGAGGCGGATGGTTGAGAGGGGGCAAGGAGGGCAGCAGTGGTTGACCTGGCTGAAGATGCTGGACCAGGAGGAGAATGGCGGCTTTGACTTTGTGTGCTGCTTGTACTGACGTGTTGATCCCATAGGCGTTTGTGATGTGACATCATGTGCCTTCGCAAAGCAGTTGTGCCTAGGTGGATGTTGGACTTCCCACGACTCAGTTTCTTCTGGCGCAGGTTGCAAATGGCCTCGCTGTTGTCAGAGGCAGACACACAAAAAAATGCCACACTGCTGAGCTCTGCGATGATGACATTCTGGTGGTGGCAACAGCATGCGTTGATTGGTGTCCCGTCTGGCTGACCCCGGGTGCCGATGCATGCTGTCTGACTGTGCCACTAGCTCTTGCGATGACCTCCCCCTGCTTCCAACTCTTCTCCTCCTCCTCTCTGTCTCCCCATCTGAACTTTCCCCCTCTTCTTCTCTTCTAGCGGGCACCCACGTGGCATCCACGGACACATCGTCATCATCAACACCTTCACCGCTATTTGACACCTCAAGAACGGAAGCAGCAGCGGGTACAACATCATCCTCACACCGTACGTCCATGTGTGTAATGCTGCCTGACTGAGACATATCCCTGTTAACTACATCCTCTGGCAATAATGGTTGCGCATCACTCATGTCTTCAAACTGATGTGTAAATAACTCCTCTGATGGATCAAGTAAAGCTGCTGTGGTGCTAGTGTTGGTGGTAGCGGCAGGCGGGCAAATGGTATCATGAGAGGTGCCTGAAGCTAAGCTAGAGGAGGAGAAGGATGTTGCGTCAAGTACTGAGCGGAAGCTGTAGTAGATTGGGTGTCTTGTGATAGCCAGTAAACTAAGTCTTCAGAACTTTTGGGGTTCAGGGTACGTGGCCTCTGAACACTGGCCATTCTAGGGCCAAAGGGAATCCCAGCACCACGACAGCCCCTGCGGGATAGCCTTCCTCTGCCTGTAAATTTTTTGGTTAAATTTGCACAAGTGTCACACCAAATGTGATTTGCACTAGGGTGACACAATTTGCCCTGCAGGCAAAAAAACTCATAACTTTGACGTGAACTGACAGTGACGACTGGTTTTATTTAACAGACAAAAAAGGTATCTGTTTTTTTAATTTGCACAACTGTCACACCAAATGTGATTTTCACTAGTGTGACAATGAGCAAAAAAGCTTGCCAGCGGAGTTCCCCTTTTAAGCAGTGGTCCCCAATCAGGGTGCCTCCCGCTGTTGCAAAACACACGGACTGATATATTTCAGCCCTTTCAATACTGTAGTAGTTAGTTGCTTTAAAGAAAAAAAGCTTGCCAGCGGAGTTCCCCTTTTATGCAGTGGTCCCCAACCAGGGTGCCTCCAGCTGTTGCAAAACACACAGACTGATATATTTGAGCCCTTTGAATACTGTAGTAGTTAGTTGCTTTAAAGAAAAAAAGCTTGCCAGCGGAGTTCCCCTTTTAAGCAGTGGTCCCCAACCAGGGTGCCTCCAGCTGTTGCAAAACACACGGACTGATATCTTTCAGCCCTTTGAATACCGTAGTAGTTAGTTGCTTGAAGGAACTTAAGTTTGATTCTGGAGTACCCCTTTTAACCAGCGGTTCCCTCCCAACCAGGGTGCCTCCAGCTGTTGCAAGACACACGGACTGATATCTTTCAGCCCTAAAAAGGGCTTTTTTGGGTGCTGCCCTTAAAGCAGATGTTACACTAGTGCTTTAGAAGTAAACTGGACCCTGAATACACCACCTAGCAGCAACCTAGCTATCGCTTTCCCTATACAGCAGGAGCAGCTTCTCTGACCCTCCACTTCCTAAGCCTGCAGCATGCTGAATGAGGGTAAAATGGCATCCGTGCAAGAGGTAGGAGGGTCTGGAAGGGAGGGACTGCTGCTGATTGGCTGTAATGTGTCTGCTGACTCTGACTCACAGGGTCAAAGTTTACTGCAATGTTAAAGTATAGGGGGCGGATCAAACTTCACATATGTTCGCCCGGCGATGCGAACGCGAATATGCTAAATTCGCCGGGAACTGTTCGCCGGCGAACAATTCGCGACATCTCTAGGGATAAGATGTCTGATTGCAGGGGGCCCACTGCTGAGACCCCCCGCGATCTCCCTTCAGCACCTGCTTTATATGCAGGTGCTGAATCTCCAGTTTCGGAAACCGCTGGGTTTCCGGGACTGGGGACGTGATGTTACATCCTTTGTTTGAGGTTCATCCCGTCTTGTGTGTGGATATCGTCCTGCAGCAAACCTTATACCACTCTGCAATCCACTCTAGCCAGTTCAAATGGATTATGGCTTAAAGAAGTATGTGACCATAAAAGTATTAGTAGGCCATGGATTCCATATGTGACGGTATGTCTACTTCATAACTTTGAACCGTGTTCCCAGTAATTTTGCACTTACCAGGCCAAGGTGACCTAACAAAATGGGTTTCCACTTCTGCTACTTGAATAAAAAATGTAACATGAAAAAGATTAAACCTGCTAGTATTGTCACTTGGTTTGAACCTCCTCTTACAACTGTTCCAGGGGAGCTAATGGTTTGTTTTCTGCCACTGTAACTTTGTTTTCTATTACCATAAGTTTCAAGTCCTGCTTTGCAAGTGTGGGTACAGAAGATAGAGAACTTCAGTCTCTTCAAATAACTGGTTTCCCCCACTGCTCTTTCATCTCTACATCTTTCACACCACCATTTGGCTCCATCCAGAGCCTTTAGATTCACTGTCGATCATTCTATTGCTACTGCAGGACTGGGACATCCAGGGCATGTTCATATGACAAATAGCAACTTGGTTTGCCGAAGAAACTTATGCAGCAGAAACCCCACTGCGTCAGCTTCTAAAACTCCACTTCCATTGACTTCACTGGGTGGTGGGGAACAACATAAAGAGGCTTCTTCAAGTCAATGGGAGTTCCCCCCCCCCCCCCCCTGCACACAGGCCTTAAAACTGTTCTTCCTTGTGAGGATGCTGTCAATGAGTACCTATGGGTATAGTCACACATACAGTGTATGCTGTAGATTTTATGCTGTATAAATAGCGGAACATAGCTTCAAATTGGGAACATACTTTATGTTACAAAGTTGAAGCTGTATTCCGCTGTGTATAGCACATGTGAACATACCCTATATCATGAAATTGTGGTCCGCTTGGTACACTGTGGCTAACTGCTAATCAAACCTGAATTTTTTTAGGTTTTTAATGTAATGTAATAGGTAAAAGTTACGTATACACCTACTTGACAATACAAAGTATTGTTTGTGTGATACTATCTTTCTGGTAGCTATAAAACATTGTAACTCTGTAATGAACAGAGGCGGAAGAACAAGGGGAATTAGCAGCTCAGATTACATAAAAATTATTAAATACAACTGAAAGTGACACGCCTTGTACTTAGGCTTCTCCTATCATTTATCTGGGTGTTTAGCTGATATGTTAAGTCAAGCGGTGTTATTTTAAATACAATGCAATTAGAAAGTTTTTAGACGCTTTACCCACTTTTTCACAATTTGTAATGTTGCAGTCTTGTGCTAAAATAAAAAATAAATTCCCCATCAATCTGTACTCAATATGTCCCACAATGACAAAGTGAAAACAGAATTTTAGAAATGTTTGCAAAACAAATAAAAAATCATGGACTCAAATTCATACCTTTGGCCATGACACTTGAAATGTAGCTCTGGGGGCCTCCTATTTCTCTTCATCATGTCTGAGATGTTTCTGCACCTTAATTGGAGTCACTTGTGGTAAATTCAGTTGATTGGACATGATATGGAAAGACACAGCCCTGTCTATATAAGGTTTAACAGCTGACAATGCATACCAGAGCAGAAACCAAGCCATGAGGGTGAAAGAACTACCCATAGAGCTGAGAGACAGGATTGTGTGCAGGCACAGGTCTGAAGTAGGGTACACAAATGTTTTGCTGTAATGAACATTCCTAAGAGCATAGTGACCTCCATTATTCTTATTTAGAAAAGTTTGGAACAACTATGACTCTTCTTACAGCTGACTGCCCCACCACACTTAATAACCGGGGGAGTAGGGCCTTGGTAAGAGAGAGGTGACCAAGAACCCAATGGTCACTCTGGCTGAGCTCAAAAGATCCTGTGTGCAGATGGGAGAAACTACCAGAAGGTTAACCGACAATATAGCACCCCAACAATCTGGGATTTACTTCAGAGTGGCCAGAAAGAAGCCTCTCCTCAGTAAAAGATACATGAAAGCCTGCCTGTAGTTTGCAAAAAAAAAAAAAAAAAAAAGTACCTTACAAACTTGTAAAAGCCAAGATTCTCTGGTTTGATTAAATCAAAATTGAATTTTTGGGCCTAAATTCTAAGCGTCATGTCTGGCTGAAACCAGACACTGCTCATCATCTGCCCAGTACCATCCCTACAGTGAAGCATGGTGGTGGCAGCATCATGCTATGTGCATGTTTTTCAGCGGCTAAGACAGGGAAACTTTTCAGGGTTGAGGGAAAGCTAAATGGTGCAAAGTGCACAGATATTCCTACTGAAATCCCAGCCAGAGGCCTGACTTGAACTCAGTCAAACATCTATGGAGAGACCTAAAAATGGTCTGAAGGTCCCCATCCAACCTGACAGAACTTAAAGGGGTTATGCAGGAATAGAAAAACAGAGCTACTTTCTTTCAAAAACGGCTTCCCATCTGGGTGTGGTTCTGCAGCTCAGTTCCATTGAAGTGAATGGAGCCAAGTTGTAAAACCACACCCAACCTGAAGACAGACGTGGAGCTGTTTTTGAAAGAAATTAGCAGTGTTTTTCTATTCCTTGATAAGGCTGCTTTCACACTATGAAGTTCACCCGTCACCCCGTGTAAAAAACAGACGTTTAATAACGGATGAAATAACGGGTGCTAACGGCTGAATAAATATTCATCCGTTAAGACCCGTTATCCCTCATGTATGGCCAAACTCCTCTGCCTACAGACTCCCACAGCCGGGACTACTACTACTCCCATCATGGACCAGACTTGTTTCCATGATGGGAGTAGTAATTTGGCTGGCTGCGGGAGTCTGCAGATAGCCGGTGAGGCTACATTAGTGTTTGTACTACTATCCCCATCATGGAACAGAGTCTGTTCCATGATGGGGGTTGTAGTACAGGGGTTGAGGGATTGATCACACTGGTTTTCACTTCTGAGACCCGATGCGATCTGAAGTTATTAAGCAGGGGAGCGGGCAGCATGGTCCACAACCCTGCGATGTATCAGTGTGTTTTAACTTTCATTTTTAAATCCCCCGTGGGGAGCCCTGAATGGCCGGTACTGAGAAGCCAATCAGGGCTCTCAGAGGGAGATTTAGAAATGAACATTGTGAGTAGCAGAGGCCATATGTATATTAAAAGCGCTGTGGGGGCAAGATATATAGTGCAGCAGGGGGGGGGCAGACATATAGCCTATATAGCTAGCCCCCCAGCAGCGCATTAGATATGACCCCCGCCGGCGCATTAATAAATATATACCCCCCTGCTGGTGCATTAAATATATACCCCCTGCCAGTGCAATAAATATATACCCCCCGCAGCGCATGTATAATGTAGCCTCGCAATGCTTTTATATACCTATGCCACTGCAGCACTATATGTGAAAAGCATTCTAGCAGCAGCATCAGCTGCCCGATGCTGCTGATAGAAATACTTTTCATACATAGCTCTGTAGTAGCATATGTGTATAGAAGCGATGTGGGGGGCAGATAACGCTATATGTCTGTACCCCCCAGCACTTCTATATACATATATCCCTGCAGCGCTATTAGTGAAAAGTATTTCTATTAGCAGTGCATAGTGTCGGCAGCCGTCTCCTGGCACTATGCGCTCCTTATAGAAATACTTTTCATTCATAGCGCAGTGCCGGCATATGTATATAGAAGCGCTGTTGGGGGGCAGATAACGCTATATGTCTGCACCCCAGTGCTTCTATATACATATACCCCTGCAGCGCTATGAATGAAAAGTATTTCTATAAGGAGCGCATAGTGTCAGGAGACGGCTGCAGGCACTATGCACTGCTAATAGAAATATTTTTCATTAATAGTGCTGCAGGGATATATGTATATAGAAGCACTGAGGGGTGCAGGGATATAGCGTTATCTGCCCCCCCACAGCGCTTCTATATACCTATGCCACTGCAGTGCTATGTATGAAAAGTATTTCTATCAGCAGCATCGGGCGGCCGATGCTGCTGCTAGAATGCTTTTCACATATAGCGCTGCAGTGGCATAGGTATATAGAAGCGCTGCGCTGCGAGGGCACATATACATGCGCTGTGGGGGGTATATATTTAATGCGCTGGCGGGGGTATATATTTATTAATGCGCCGGCAGGGGTCATATCTAATGTGCTACTAGGGGGCTAGATATATAGGCTATATGTCTGCCCCCCCCTGCAGCACTATATATCTTGCCCCCCACAGCGCTTTTAATATACATATGGCCCCTGCTAGTCAAAATGTTCATTTTTAAATCTCCCTCTGAGAGCCCTGATTGGCTCCTCAGTACCGGCCATTAAGGGCTCCCTGCGGGGGATTCAAAAATGAAAGTTAAAACACACTGATACATCGCAGGGTTGCGGAGCTTGCCGCCCGCTCCCCTGCTTAATAACTTCATATTGCATCGGGTCTCAGAAGTGAAACCTGGTGGGATCAATCCCTCAGCCCTTGTACTACAACCCCCATCATGGAACAGACTCTGTTACATGATGGGGGTAGTAGTGCAAACACTATTGTAGCCCCCCCAGCTATCTGCAGACTCCCACAGCTAGGGAATTACTACTCCCATCATGGAACAAGTCTGTTCCATGATGGGAGTAGTAGTAGTTTCTCAGCACTGCAGGAGTCTGCTGATGACGCCTCTTCTGAGCATGCTCAGTAAAAATAACGTCAGTTATAATAGCCGGCATTAACGGGTGTATTTACTAACCTCCGTTGGCCATAGACTTCAATGTTAAAAATAACGTCTGTTAATTTACGTGTTTCTTGTGATGGGCGAAAAATTTGTGCATGTCACGTTATTTCTTTCGTCACAACTAACGTCCTTTAGTCATGACGGGCTATAACGGGTAAACAAAAAAAAACATTGACTTTAATGGGGTTGTTTAACGTGTGTTAATAATTATTTTTCAAACGTACGTGTATTAACGGGAGAACTTCATAGTGTGAAAGCAGCCTTAGCTCAATATGTCCGACATTTTGAACAGTGGGCCGTAAACATGAAACATTAGATTATTAACACTAAAATGAAGGTGTTAGTCAAAATTTTTCATTTTCACATGGTGCAATAGGAGAAAATGGACCACAAAATTTGAAGCCCAATCTCTCCTGATCAGGAAAACCATATATGGACGTAAAGTGCTCTGTTGGCGCACTGTAGGTCTCAGAACAGAAGGAGCACCATTGGAGAATTTTTGCTGGAATTGAAGTTGGGGGCCATGTGCATTTACAAACCTCCCACGGTGGTTTTTTAAAATAAACTAATTTGCAGCTTTGGAGTTCTTCTCACCTCACCACAATCACGCTCCCTCCACCCCCGCTGCACTTGGTATGTTCACTCAGCCCGGACTCTTCTCTCATCCGTCTGAGGAGGGGGAGGGGGGAGGAGAGAGCACAGAGCTGTGAGGAGACCGCAGAGGCTGTACAACATGGGGCCTGACTAACGTAGGTGTCCCTGCTTGTATTTGTGTATAAGCGTGTGTGTGTGGATATACATATGTGTGTGTGTGGATATATATATATATATATATATATGTGTGTACATATGTGTATGTCTATGTACTGTGCCTGTGTGTGTGTTACTTCTATGGATGGCTATATGTAAAGTGCATGTGTGTATCTATACCAGTGTTTCCCAATCAGGGTGCCTCCAGCTGTTGCAAAACTACAACTCCCAGCATGCCCAGACAGCCTTTGGCTGTCTGGGCATGCTGGGAGTTGTAGTTTTGCAACCTCTGTAGGCATCCTGGTTGGGAAACACGGATCTATTCTATCTGTGTGTGTATGAAGCATGCATGTACAGTATGTAATGTATACAGTATGGTGTGTGTGTGTATGAAGCATGCAAGTACAGTATGTAATGTGTACAGTGTGTGTGTGTGTGTGTATGATGCATGTACAGTATGTAATGTGTACATATATTGTGTGTATGATGCAAGTACAGTATGTAATGTGTACAGTATGTGTGTGTATGATGCATGTACAGTATGTAATGTGTACAGTATGTGTATGTATGATGCATGTACAGTATGTAATGTGTACAGTGTGTGTATGTATGATGCATGTACAGTATGTAATGTGTACAGTGTGTGTATGATGCATGTACAGTATGTAATGTGTAAAGTATGTTGTGTGTGTATGAAGCATGCATGTACAGTATGTAATGTGTACAGTATGTGTGTGTATGATGCATGTATAGTATGCAATGTGTACATTATGTGTGTATGATGCATGTACAGTATGTAATGTGTACAGTATGTTGTGTGTGTATGAAGCATGCATGTACAGTATGTAATGTGTACAGTATGTGTGTGTATGATGCATGTACAGTATGTAATGAGTATGATGCATGTACAGTATGTAATGTGTACAGTATGTGTGTGTATGATGCATGTACAGTATGTAATGTGTACAGTATGTGTGTGTGTATGATGCATGTACAGTATGTAATGTGTACAGTATCTGTGTGTGTATGAAGCATGTACAGTATGTAATGTGTACAATAGCTGTGTGTGTATGAAGCATGTACAGTATGTAATGTGTACAGTATCTGTGTGTGCATGAAGCATGTATAGTATGTAATGTGTACAGTGTGTGTGTGTATGAAGCATGTACAGTATGTAATGTGTACAGTATCTGTGTGTGTATGAAGCATGTACAGTATGTAATGTGTAAAAAAAGAAAATGGCAGCAGCACACTTGGTCAACAAAATGGAGGCTCTTAGCGCACTTTTTGATCAAAGCGTGTCCCCCATCCACCACGCGGAGGTGGCCTCTTATCGGATGGGTCCCTAAACACTCACCTACCTCAGGCTGGGTGACATGTTGGATCCACTAACGATCCAAACCACCTCCTGTGAAAATAGGGGAGGGGATGCACGGCTACAGAGGGAGCCACTCCCCCCAAATTTGCACAGCAAAGAAAAAAAAACTGAAAATGTAGCCAGCACCTAAACCCAATACACGGGTGCACGCTGCTGTGGCAAGTACAAAACATGTAAAAAAAGAAAATGGCAGCAGCACACTTGGTCAACAAAATGGAGGCTCTTAGCGCACTTTTTGATCAAAGCGTGTCCCCCATCCACCACGCGGAGGTGGCCTCTTATCGGATGGGTCCCTAAACACTCACCTACCTCAGGCTGGGTGACATGTTGGATCCACTAACGATCCAAACCACCTCCTGTGAAAATAGGGGAGGGGATGCACGGCTACAGAGGGAGCCACTCCCCCCAAATTTGCACAGCAAAGAAAAAAAAACTGAAAATGTAGCCAGCACCTAAACCCAAGACACGGGTGCACGCTGCTGTGGCAAGTACAAAACATGTAAAAAAAGAAAATGGCAGCAGCACACTTGGTCAACAAAATGGAGGCTCTTAGTGCACTTTTTGATCAAAGCGTGTCCCCCATCCACCACGCGGAGGTGGCCTCTTATCGGATGGGTCCCTAAACACTCACCTACCTCAGGCTGGGTGACATGTTGGATCCACTAACGATCCAAACCACCTCCTGTGAAAATAGGGGAGGGGATGCAAGGCTACAAATGTACATATGTAATGTGTACAGTATATGTGTGTGTATGAAGTATGTACAGTATGTAATGTGTACAGTGTGTTGTGTGTGTATGAAGCATGCATGTACAGTATGTAATGTGTACAGTGCGTTGTGTGTGTATGAAGCATGTACAGTATGTAATGTGTACAGTGTGTTGTGTGTGTATGAAGCATGCATGTACAGTATGTAATGTGTACAGTGCGTTGTGTGTGTATGAAGCATGTATAGTATGTAATGTGTACAGTGTGTGTGTGTGTGTATGATGCATGTACAATATGTAATGTGTACAGTGTGTGTATATGATGCATGTACAGTATGTAATGTGTACAGTGTGTGTGTGTGTGTATGATGCATGTACAGTATGTAATGTGTACAGTGTGTTGTGTGTGTATGAAGCATGCATGTACAGTATGTAATGTGTACAGTGCGTTGTGTGTGTATGAAGCATGCATGTACAGTATGTAATGTGTACAGTGTGTTGTGTGTGTATGATGCATGTACAGTATGTAATGTGTACAGTATGTTGTGTGTATGATGCATGTACAGTATGTTGTGTGTATGATGCATGTACAGTATGTAATGTGTACAGTATGTTGTGTGTATATGAAGCATGCATGTACAGTATGTAATGTGTACCGTATGTTGTGTGTGTATGAAGCATGCATGTACAGTATGTAATGTGTACAGTGTGTTGTGTGTGTAAGAAGCATGCATGTACAGTATGTAATGTGTGCAGTGTGTTGTGTGTGTATGAAGCATGCATGTACAGTATGTAATGTGTACAGTATCTGTGTATGATGTATGTACAGTATGTAATGTGTACAGTATGTTGTGTGTGTATGAAGCATGCATGCACTGTATGTAATGTGCACAGTGTGTGTGTGTATGAAGCATGCATGTACAGTATGTAATGTGTACAGTATCTGTGTATGTATGAAGCATGCATGTACAGTATGTAATGTGTACAGTGTGTTGTGTGTGTATATAATGCATGCAGTGGCAGATCCAGGGGGGGGGGGGGATACGGAGCAATTGCCCCATCCTGTGCGTGCGCCCATTGGAAAGCAACGCGGAGGAGCGGAGCAGCGAACAGGACATGTGCTGGCCAGCATGGTAAATGACCAGCGGCACATCTGCTTCAGTGCCCCGACCACCGCTCCTCCAGTCCCGGGACCTACTGCTATGGTGGCCGGACCAGAGGAGCAGTGGTCGGAGCACTGAAGTGGGGCAGTAAACAGGCATACAGCCTCCAGCCATACACTGTATGGCTGGAGGCTGTATGTCTGTGGGGGAACATACTACACCTAATGTGAGGGGACTATACTGCACCTAATGTGGGGTAAACTATACTGCCAACCTAATGTGGAGAACTATACTGCACCTAATGGGGGGTAAACTATACTGCCAACCTAATGTGGAGAACTATACTGCACCTAATGTGGGGAAATATACTGCACCTAATGTGGAGAACTATACTGCATCTAATGTGGGGAGAACTATACTGCACCTAATGTGGGGTAAACTATACTGCCAACCTAATGTGGAGAACTATACTGCATCTAATGTGGGAGAACTATACTGCACATAATGTGGGCAACTATACTGCACCTAATGTGGAGAACTATACTGCATCTAATGTGGGGAGAACTATACTGCACCAAATGTGGGCAGAACTATACTGCACCTAATGTGGGGGACTATACTGCACCTAATGAGGGGAGAACTATACTGCACCTAATGTGGGGGAACTGTACTGCACCTAATGTGGGGAGAACTATACTGCACCTAATGTGGGAGACTATACTGCACATAATGTGGGGAGCACTATACTGCACCTAATGTAGGGGAACTATACTGCACCTAATGTGGGGGAACTGTACTGCACCTAATGTGGGGAGAACTATACTGCACCTAATGTGGGGGACTATACTGCACCTAATGTGGGGAGCACTATACTGCATCTAATGTGGGGGAACTATACTGCACCTAATGTGGAGAACTATACTGCACCTAATGTGGGGGAACTACAGCCTAATGTGGGGGAACTATACTGCACCTAATGTGGGGGAACTATACTGCACCTAATGTGGGGAACTATACTGCCTAATGTGGGGGAACTATACTGCACCTAATGTGGGGAACTATACTGCACCTAATGTGGGAAACTATACTGCCTAATGTGGGGGAACTATACTGCACCTAAAGTGGGGGAACACTGCTAGCCTAATGTGGGGAAAACTCTGCTGCACCTAATGGGGGGGGAACTCTGCTGCATCTAATGTGGGGGGAACTGTGCCGCACCTAACGTGGGGGGAACTGTGCCGCACCTAACGTGAGGCGAACTGTGCCGCACCTAACATGGGGGGAACTGTGCCGCACATAACGTGGGGGGGGGGGGGAACTGTGCCGCACCTAACGTGGGGGGGGGGGGGGCGACTGTGCCGCACCTAACGTGGGGGAACTATGCTGCACCTAATGTGGGGGCCTCGTATAGACGTTCACTCACGTCGTGCTCCCAGCATTCAAGGGCCGGCGTTACTACGTCCTGACGCCGGCCCTAGAGCGTGACGTGCGTGAACATCAGGGGGGGGGGGGGGGACTCCATGTCCATTTTGCTTGGGGCCCACAAATTCCTTCAAACGGACCTGCATGTGACACCATTTTGGAAACTAAACCACTCAAGGAACGTAACAAGGGTTATAGTGAGTACTTACATCTCACATGTTTTTTGAACAGTGGGTCATAAAGGTTTAGCATTTTCTTTTTAACACTGTATTAACCAAAATTATTTTAGTTTCAAAAGTAGTAAGAGAAAAGAAAGCTCCACAAAATTTGTAGCCCAATTTCTCCAGAATAAGGAAATACCCCATATGGTGTTAAAGCACAATGCGGGTGCAAAACAGGGCTTAGGAGTGAGACAGCCTGTGATACTATACTGCACATAATGTGGGGAGCACTATACTGCACCTAATGTAGGGGAACTATACTGCACCTAATGTGGGGGAACTGTACTGCACCTAATGTGGGGAGAACTATACTGCACCTAATGTGGGGGACTATACTGCACCTAATGTGGGGAGCACTATACTGCACCTAATGTGGGGGAACTATACTGCACCTAATGTGGAGAACTATACTGCACCTAATGTGGGGGAACTACAGCCTAATGTGGGGGAACTATACTGCACCTAATGTGGGGGAACTATACTGCACCTAATGTGGGGAACTATACTGCCTAATGTGGGGGAACTATACTGCACCTAATGTGGGGAACTATACTGCACCTAATGTGGGGAACTATACTGCCTAATGTGGGGGAACTATACTGCACCTAAAGTGGGGGAACACTGCTAGCCTAATGTGGGGAGAACTCTGCTGCACCTAATGTGGGGGGAACTCTGCCGCACCTAATGTGGGGGGAACTCTGCCGCACCTAACGTCGGGGGGAACTGTGCCACACCTAACGTGGGGGGAACTGTGCCACACCTAACGTGGGGCGAACTGTGCCGCACCTAACATGGGGGGAACTGTGCCACACCTAACGTGGGGGGGGGGGGGGAACTGTGCCGCACCTAACGTGGGGGGGGGGGGGGGCGACTGTGCCGCACCTAACGTGGGGGAACTGTGCTGCACCTAATGTGGGGGCCTCGTATAGACGTTCACTCACGTCGCGCTCCCAGCATTCAAGGGCCGGCGTTACTACGTCCTGACGCCGGCCCTAGAGCGTGACGTGCGTGAACATCAAGGGGGGGGGGGGGGCTCCATGTCCCTTTTGCTTGGGGCCCACAAATTCCTTCAAACGGCCCTGCATGTGACACCATTTTGGAAACTAAACCACTCAAGGAACGTAACAAGGCTTATAGTGAGTACTTACATCTCACATGGTTTTTGAACAGTGGGTCATAAAGGTTTAGCATTTTCTTTTTAACACTGTATTAACCAAAATTATTTTAGTTTCAAAAGTAGTAAGAGAAAAGAAAGCTCCACAAAATTTGTAGCCCAATTTCTCCAGAAAAAGGAAATACCCCATATGGTGTTAAAGCACAACGCGGGTGAAAACAGGGCTTAGGAGTGAGACAGCCCTGATGAGAATTGAGGCCTAAAGTGGTGATTTGCACTGAAAATGCCAAGGATCTCACATAAAATCTAAAAAAAGAACCCTGGCAAGTGACCAAAATTTTTAAACTACACCCCTCAAGGAAGCTAACAAGGGGTACAGTGAGTACTTACACCTCACATGTTTTTGAACAGTGGGCCCTAAATTGAAAAATTAGATTTTTTTACACTAAAATGCTGGGGTTACACAATTTTTTACATTTTCACAAGGGGTAATGGGAGAAATTGGGTTACAATTTTTGGAGGGCTTTTACTCCTGACTATGTTAATACATCCACATATGGGGTAACGTGCTGGGCGGGCACACAACAATGCTCAGAAGTCATAGAGGTCTGTTTGCATTTGAGGCCTATGGCATATCAGTAGCTGACGGTTACATACATTCAGAGGAAAATACAAAAATGAAACACCCACATGTGACACCATTACAGAAAGTAACCCCCCTCGAGGACCGTAGGCGCTGTGTCTCCGGCGGGGATGCGATCCGTCTGGCGGGACGTGCCCGCCCGCAAGTCGCATCCCGTTCCACTCACCTGCCCCGTCCTCCTTCAGTCCCGTCCCGGCATGCTCTCTACGGTGCGCGCGCGCCGGCTCTATGAAATTTAAAGGGCCAGTGCACCATTAATTGGTGCCTGGCCCAATTAGTTTAATCACTCCTATTTCCCATATAAACCCACTTCCCCTTCCTGTCCTTGCCGGATCTTGTTGCCTTGTGCCCTGAGAAAGCATTTCTGTGTGTTCCCTAGCCTGTGCATCCAGACCCCTTGCCGTTGCCCCTGACTACGAACCTTGCCGCCTGCCTTGACCTTCTGCTACGTCTGACCTCGCCTTGCCTTGTCCTTGTGTACCGCGCCTGTCTCAGCTGTCAGTGAGGTTGAGTCGCTATCGGGTGGAACGACCTGGGGGTTACCTGCCGCAGCAAGTCCATCCCGCTTTGCGGCGGGCTCTGGTGAAAACCAGTAACCTCTTAGATTCCGTTCCCCTGGTACGGCCCACGCCATCGCCTCACTGACACAGAGGATCCACTCCAGTGTCCTTCCTGCATACCAGTCCGGATCCTGACAATTACAAATAGCACACCCTCTAGGCAAGGTGTATAGGGGTGAAGTGGAGATTTGGAACAGACGTGTATTCCCTAAATTAATTTTCCAGCAATGTGTATTTTGGGGAAAATGAAAATTGCAATTTTACTGCTAATATGCCAATTATTTTCCCAGAATGATAACCCAGAGTATAGCCAAAAGTAAAAATTATGGCCACCCCAAACCCTATGCTCTGAATCATCATTTCGGGAATGTGATGTGTGTGGCAGTCTGAGGAAGGAGGTATGATCCTCCGAAACGCGTCTATTTGGTATTTAAATAAATATAGTGCTTCCTAGCACTTTAATCTCGATCTGGCTTCCACCTGATTCTTCTGATGTTCTGAACAGCGCCTTCTGACAAGGTTTATTTCCCTGTACTCTGCATTCCAGGGACATAGGCCTCCCAAAATTTGGCCCCGAAGTGATTGATGAGCTTGGGTTTGCGGCAACGAACTGTTGGGCATACAAAGTCGTTACTGAAATAATAACTAAAAAAAAGTCTATTTCAGTGAACCCGATGATGTCAATCTTCATTCCTGAGTCGCCAACAACTCAGGAATCACGGCTCTTGGTCCCCTGGCTCAGTCCAGGCAAGTTCACCGATACAAAGCACCAGTGAACTTGGCTGGGGGGGTTTCACTAGTACGAGCACCAGGGGGACTCGCACTAGCATGGGGAACAGGGTCAGGAGCAGAGGAGCTTTGCAGCCTCTGAAGAAATAAGGAAGGTGGGGTCTTCCTCGTCCTCATTGGCACTTTCAGTGTCGGATGACCCGGAATCGCCACACATTACCGGTCTGAATTGACCGGCGATCTGCGGTGATCGCCGATATGGGGGGGTCTCAGGACCCCCCTTGGTGATGTCCTGGGATGCCTGCTGTATGATTTCAGCAGGCATCCCGATCCCTGCCCGGCGAGTGGCGGGGAACAGAATCGCCTGTCTGAATTGACCGACAATTTCTGGCGATCGCTGACTGATTTTGGTTGGTGCCGGGGACCTGAAATCTGCATGGCGTACAGGTACGCCCAGCATCCTTAAGGATTTATTCATTATGTTTTAGTCCTGAAATTGGGTTTGAAAACTTTATGGCAAAAAAGCACTATGTAAAAGCACCCTTTAGGTGATTACTGCTTAATAATGGGGTATATGAGAGGCCTAAAAATGATTACTGGTGGGGAGACAATTAAATGTTGGCCCTGAAAGGGATAACTGCTGGAGGAGAATGAGATGTGAGCACTGAAAGTGATTACTACTGGAGGGGTCAGGGGGATAAGATTTTGGTGCTGAGTGTGATTACTACTGGGGGGTATGTGGGTGCTGAATGTGATTACTACTGAAGGTTGAGATGTGGATGCTGAATATTACTACTGCTGTGGATAACATGTGGGTGCTGAATGTGATTACTACTGGGGGATGAGATGTTAGTGCTGAATGCGATAGCTTCAGATGGAAAGATGTGGGTGCTGAATGTGATTATTACTGGTGAGATGTGGGTGCTGAATGTGATTACTGCTAGGGGGTGAGATGTGGGTACTGAATGTGATTGCTACTGGTGAGATGTAGGTGCTGAATGTGATTATTACAGGTGAGATGTTGGTGCTGAATGTGATTACTGCTAGGGGGTGAGATGTGGGTACTGAATGTGATTATTACTGGTGAGATGTGGGTTCTGAATGTGATTACTGCTAGGGGGTGAGATGTGGGTGCTGAATGTGATTATTACTGGTGAGATGTGGGTGCTGAATGTGATTACTGCTAGGGGGTGAGATGTGGGTACTGAATGTGATTGCTACTGGGAGATGAGATGTGGGTGCTGAACGCGATTACTACTGGGGGGATGAGATGTAGGTACTGAATGTAGTTACTACTGGAGGATGAGATGTGGTTGCCAGGGGTGTAGCTATAGAGGTAGCAGTCGCCCCAGGGCCCTGGTGCCCAGGGGGCCCCAAAGCACACCTTACTCATAAGAGACAGTATTATAATTGGCATAGGGGCCCTGTTGCAGATCTTGCATCGGGACCCAGAAGCTACAAGCCATCCCTCGAGTAGGGAAAGGGTTTTAGCTCTGCTTGATGTACTGCCCACAATGCAAACTACCCGCTAGTAAGGAGCCTGTCAGAGACTAGCAATAGGCCAGTGGGGGAAGCATTACAGTCCAGTACTGTCTTCTGACACAATCAGACCACCAAAGGTGCTGCGCTATGTTTTATGCTGGTAGAGTCCTCAGGTATGATTGAAAAGGTAAATCACTTTTTTTCTATTTTAAATAAGAAGAAAAAATGTTTGGTAGGGGTGCACTGAGGTATTTTTTTCCAGAAGCTGAAGGTTTGAAAACACTGTAATAAGGTATAACAGAGGTTAATGTTTGAAAGGATCTCCACCTAAAAATGCAAGAAAACCAAACGTTTAGATAAAATATAATGTGACATTGAGACAGGAGCTTCTGTCTGGCATTCTAGTAAATATGCAACCCTGTGAATATCAAGTGCTGGAGCAGCCCAGAGAGGGTGTCAGTTAATATGCAATCTACATAATTAATTGCTGCTCCTCCCGGAAGTAGTGCAGGGCTGTTCTACAAAGACTGAGACAATAAGCAATGGCAGCTATAGAGGGATTAAAATTCAGCAGGAATCCTCTGCGAGATTTTCTGTTCATAATATTAGATGACCATCAATTTATTGAACTAAAATATCAGTAGCATCACTTTACTCTAATTTTGTGGAAACAAAAGGAATCTATGTATTGGCAATGTAACTCATGACCTACAGGGACAGCTGAGCAGAACTGACAATGTGATTAAGGTGGAAAAGACACAGTAGCCCAAATGTATCTATCTAAGGACAAAAACAAACTGAGATTTCTGTCTTTTATTAAAAAAAAAATATTTCAAACATGGAAAAATTGGTAAATTTTTATTGATTTTTAAAAATGGAAAGAGGGTGGGATTTTTTTTGTATATATTTCTTCTTTTTTAATATTTTTTTTTATTTTACACTTTTCACTGCATTGCTCCATTCAATAGGTGACCTATGGCAGACTGAAGAAGCAGATCAGTCTTTAGGCACTGAGCCCTTCAGAAGACACCTTGTGAGTAGCCGATCAACCTTGGATACCGCCAATGATGCGTCCTCCTAATATTTAAATGCTTTTATCAACATTGCCAGTGGCATTTGAACAATTAAAACAGCCGGCAATGGAGCATACACAGAAGCCCGGTATAGAGAGCGCTCCTGTGCACGCTACATAGACTCTTAACAGCGCCATGACATATATATATATATATCATGGGTTTTTAAGTATAAGGCTGGGTTCACACATGCATTGAGGAGAGCGTATCATTAGGTAGGTGAAGTAAAGCAGACCGGAGAGGCAGTGGTGTGGACCACCGGTGTATGGCGGGACCACAGGTGTAGCGGTGTAGGTGGTGAGGCCAGATGGTATTAACCCCTGGGGCAGCGCTGTTGCGGCAATCTCATCATCCAGCATGGCGGCCGGAGGTCCCCTGACCTGGTTCCGGCCATCTCCCGGGGTCTTCTGCTCTGGTCTGAGATCGAGCAGACGAGAGCAGAAGATGACCGATAATACTGAGCAGTGCTGCTGTCACGATTCGGCTGGCAGGAGGTGGATCCTCTGTGCCAGAGAGGGATTGGCGTGGACCGTGCTAGTGGACCGGTTCTAAGTTGCTACTGGTATTCACCAGAGCCCGCCGCAAAGCGGGATGGTCTTGCAGCGGCGGTAGCAACCAGGTCGTATCCACTAGCAACGGCTCAACCTCTCTGACTGCTGAAGATAGGCGCGGTACAAGGGAGTAGACAAGAGCAAGGTCGGACGTAGCAGAAGGTCGGGGCAGGCAGCAAGGATCGTAGTCAGGGGCAACGGCAGGAGGTCTGGAACACAGGCTAGGAACACACAAGGAAACGCTTTCACTGGCACAATGGCAACAAGATCCGGCAAGGGAGTGCAGGGGCAGTGAGCAGATATAGTCTGGGAGCAGGTGGAAGCCAATTAAGCTAATTGGGCCAGGCACCAATCATTGGTGCACTGGCCCTTTAAGTCTCAGAGAGCTGGCGCGCGCGCGCCCTAGAGAGCGGAGCCGCGCGCGCCAGCGCATGACAGCAGGGGACCGGGACGGGTAAATGACCTGGGATGCGATTCGCGAGCGGGCGCGTCCCGCTGTGCGAATCGCATCCCCGACGGCCATGACAGTGCAGCGCTCCCGGACAGCGGGACTGACCGGGGCGCTGCAGGGAGAGAGACGCCGTGAGCGCTCCGGGGAGGAGCGGGGACCCGGAGCGCTAGGCGTAACAGTACCCCCCCCCCCTTAGGTCTCCCCTTTTCTTTGTCCGGTAACTGCCTCCCCTGGGATGAGGACACCGGGAAAGAATGGAGGGTTTCCTCAATGGCAGGCAGTACAGCAGGAGTGGGAATGGGGAGGGAGGGCAGAGGGCGAAGCCTGGCACGGGGCAGGGTGACACAAGGACGGGGGCCATGAGGAGGCACAGAGGCTTGTCTGACGGGACTGGGAGGGGGGGAGAGGCACTTCCTATGGCAGGCAGAGTCCCAGTTCTTGATCTCCCCGGAGGTCCAGTCAAGGGCGGGAGAATGAAGCCGGAGCCATGGCAGACCGAGGAGGACCTCAGAGGTACAGTTGGGGAGGACGAAGAGCTCAATCACTTCGCAATGGGGTCCAATACACATCAGGAGGGGTTCTGTGCGGTAACGCACGGTGCAATCCAATCTGACTCCGTTGACCGCGGAAATGTAGAGCGGCTTGACGAGACGGGTCACCGGGATGCGGAATTTATTCACCAGAGAATCCAGAATAAAATTCCCAGAGGCACCAGAGTCCAAGCAGGCCACGGCTGAGAGGGAGGAGTTGGCTGAAGGAGAAATCCGCACGGGCACCGTGAGACGTGGAGAAGCAGATTTAGAACCAAGAGACGCCACACCCACGTGAGCTGGGTGCGTGCGTGCGTTTCCCAGACGTGGAGGACGAATAGGGCAATCCACCAGGAAATGCTCGGTACTGGCACAGTACAGACAAAGATTTTCTTCCCTACGGCGATTCCTCTCTTCCTGGGTCAGGCGAGACCGATCCACTTGCATGGCCTCCTCGGCGGGAGGCCCAGGCGTAGATTGCAACGGAGACTGTGGGAGAGGTGCCCAGAGATCTAAGTCTTTTTCCTGGCGGAGCTCTTGATGTCTCTCAGAAAAGCGCATATCAATGCGGGTGGCCAAATGGATAAGTTCTTGCAGGTTGGCAGGAATCTCTCGTGCGGCCAGCACATCCTTGATGCGACTGGATAGGCCTTTTTTAAAGGTCGCGCAGAGAGCCTCATTATTCCATGATAATTCAGAAGCAAGAGTACGAAATTGGATGGCGTACTCGCTCACTGAAGAATTACCCTGGACCAGGTTCAGCAGGGCAGTCTCGGCAGAAGAAGCTCGGGCTGGTTCCTCGAAGACACTCCGGACTTCAGCGAAGAAGGACTGGACTGTGGCTGTGGCAGGATCATTGCGGTCCCAGAGCGGTGTGGCCCAAGACAAGGCCTTTCCTGAAAGAAGGCTCACTACGAACGCCACCTTAGACCGTTCAGTAGGAAACAAGTCCCCATCAAATTTGTCTGGCAGGGACAAGCGGAGGCTAGGAGCGGCCACTCGCTGCGGAGGAGGTGCAGGAGCTGGCGGAGGAGATGGTTGCTGCTGTAGCAGAGGCAGAAGTTGCTGTAACGTGGCGGTCAACTGCGACAGCTGCTGTCCTTGTTGGGCAATTTGCTGCGATTGCTGAGCGACCACCGTGGTAAGGTCAGCGAGACTTGGCAGCGGCACCTCAGCGGGATCCATGGCCGGATCTACTGTCACGATTCGGCTTACAGGTAGTGGATCCTCTGTGTCAGCGAGGGATTGGCGTGGACCGTGCTAGTGGACCGGTTCTAAGAGGCTACTGGTGTTCACCAGAGCCCGCCGCAAAGCGGGATGGTCTTGCTGCGGCAGTAGCAACCAGGTCGTATCCACTAGCAACGGCTCAACCTCGCTGACTGCTGAGAAGGCGTGGGACAGAAGGACTAGGCAGAGGCAAGGTCAGACGTAGCAGAAGGTCGGGGCAGGCAGCAAGGATCGTAGTCAGGGGCAACGGCAGGAGGTCTGGAACACAGGCTAGGAACACACAAGGAAACGCTTTCACTGGCACAATGGCAACAAGATCCGGCAAGGGAGTGCAGGGGCAGTGAGCAGATATAGTCTGGGAGCAGGTGGAAGCCAATTAAGCTAATTGGGCCAGGCACCAATCATTGGTGCACTGGCCCTCTAAGTCTCAGAGAGCTGGCGTGCGCGCGCCCTAGAGAGCGGAGCCGCGCGCGCCAGCGCATGACAGCAGGGGACCGGGACGGGTAAGTGACCTGGGATGCGATTCGCGAGCGGGCGCGTCCCGCTGTGCGAATCGCATCCCCGACGGCCATGACAGTGCAGCGCTCCCGGACAGCGGGACTGACCGGGGCGCTGCAGGGAGAGAGACGCCGTGAGCGCTACGGGGAGGAGCGGGGACCCGGAGCGCTAGGCGTAACAGCTGCGTCCTATACATAGCACTGCACAGCATTAGCAATCAAAGGATTGCTATAGATAGTCCCCTGTGGGGACACAAAAAGTGTAAAAAAAAAAGTTGAAAAATGTAAAAATAAAAAGTTTAAAAAAGTGTTAAATCCCCTCCCTCAATAAAAATGAAAATTGTCCGTTTTTCCCATTTTAACCCCAAAAAGCGTAAATTGTAAAAAATAAACATATTTGGTATTGCCGCGTGCGTAAATGTCCAAACTATCAAAATATAATGTTAATGATTCCGTACGGTGTATGACGTAAACATAAAAAATAAAAAAAATTCCCCAAAAAAATGCTGCTTTTTTTGGCACATTTTATTTAAAAAAATTAATTAAAAATGATCTAAAAGTTTTATATATGCAAATGTGGTATCTGAAAAAAATACAGATGATGGCGCAAAAAATGAGCCCTCATACAGCCCTATATATACGGAAAAATGAAAAAGTTATAGGTGGTCAAAATGGGGCGATTTTTGATTACTGATTTTGTACAAAAAGTTTTAGATTTTTTTTAAGCGGTACAAAAATATAAAAGTATCTAGCCATGGGTATCATTTTAATCGTATTGACCCACAGAATAAAGAACACATATCATTTTTACTGTAAATTGTACAGTGTGAAAACGAACCCCGCGATCATGCACGCGGCACCCCGTTTGTAATCAGTCCACGGAGCGTGTTCGCTCCCGGACTGATTACCGGCGACCGCAGGGCCGGCGGCGTGTGACGTCACGCCCCGGTGTGACGTCACGCTCCACCCCTCAATGCAAGCCCCTTCCGTAGGCTTGCATTGAGGGGCGGAGCGTGACGTCACACTCCGCCGACCCTGCGGTCGACCGTAATCAGACCCGGAGCGAACACGCTTCCGAGGACTGATTACAATCAGGGTGCCGCGTGCATGATCACGGGCGTCCCCAGCTGCGGGACTCCCGCGATCAGGCATCTTATCCCCTATCCTTTGGATAGGGGATAAGATGTGTAAGCACCGGAGTACCCCTTTAAGGTGAAAATGGGCTTGGTCCTTAAGAGGTTAAAAAAAAATTTCCACCAGAATACCCCTTTAACTAACTAGAACAGACTAAGTTCCACCTCTATTCCCAGGCTAGGAGGTAGAATGAGAGCTGGCTCCTGCATTTATTGTCAAGAAGTTTTACAAGGGACTAGACTCTGGTTCAGTTGTACATTGTGCAAACAGATTAATCCTCGGCAAGCTGAAGAACTCAGCGTATCCCTAAAAAAGGCATGCATATATAAGGACAAGGTGCCTCCAGCACCTGAAGTACAAAAGTTACTTCCAGACAACTTTTTTAGCACTTACCCACCAGACTACTCCTACTGGTTAGCATCTGGAACAACTAGAATAGCCACAAAATATCTATACATGAATCCATCTATATGTTTGTACCCTAATAAAGGGATCTCTGTACATTGCTAATTTATTATTGTGTTAAACTTATGTTGCCTCTGCTTTAATTGGTTTTCCAATTGCCAACTTGCATGTGTTAGGTGGCTATTACAGAATCTTGTAAATATTCTATTTATACATTATGGGGGAGATTAATCAAAACTTGACCAAAGAAAAAGTTGACCAGTTGCCCATAACAACCAATCAGATCGCTTCTTTCATTTTTGAAAAGACATCTGAAAAATGAAAGAAGCGATCTGATTGGTTGCTATGGGCAACTCAGCAACTTTTCCTCTACACAGGTTTTGATAAATCTCCCCCTATGTGTCGGGTTTCATAATGAAGAGCGAAGCAGAATGTGTAAGCACTATTGTGGTGTCCCAGTACCGCATCCTTTAAGGTACCTATGTATCTGTGGGTCCCCATAGCCAAAGTCCCTAGGACGTAGGGATCCCTGTCACTTATTTAATCCCTTGTCGCCTCTACTTCTACTAATAGACCAGTGGTCTATATAAGGTTAATGTAAATTTAATGATATATCTGTAAATAAATGGTTAATTACCTGTGAACTCTATGGTATTAAGCTTAAGGACCTTTGGAGGCCCTGTGACGTAAGCAATCCCATTACTCTCTGTAATGGTGAATGGCAGATGTTCGGACCAATCGGATTTGCCCCACCCCCCTGCCCATATAAGGGAGTGGCGGCCATGTTTCGCTCTCTTACCTCGTGAGCTGTCATGAGAGAAGGATCTGCGCAGCAACTAACGCAGTGAGTTAGGCCCGAGCCTTGCGGCAACGGCTCAACAATTCTAAGTCTAGAGTGTATCAATCCCCAGACACTCTGCAGCATCACCGGACCTATTAATACCCCTAAATCCGGACGGATCTGCAAATATCTTCCCTAAATTCAGAGACTGTATGACTAGCTCAAGGTCCGCAACAACTGCCAGTCACTAAGCAAGATAAGGACTGTTTATATGAGACTGTTACTGTGCCTTGGATATTGCAAGCACTTAAGTAAAGTTGTTCAAGTTCAAGTTCAATCTCTTTGTGGACCTTCAGTCATTTCATGCACCTATCGTTACTGGGAAGGGCGGCGATAGGCCGGAGCATTGACTCAGCATACCAGCCCTCAGCCTGGCGTCACGAACTATAGGTTAACATTAACCCCTCCTATACCGATACCATACCACCACTACCATACACCCCCCCAAGGGCTACCACACTATCAATTATAATCATTTATGGAAATATGATAAAGGAGAAAATAAATGATTAAGACAAATTGGATGGACTAGGACAGCATTCCATTTGTTTTAAGATGTGCTTTGTGACCTGTATTGGTCTAAAATTCAAGATGCCCGGATTGTGGTGTACGTCCCTGTAGTGCTTGGTATTCACAGAAGGAGAATAGAGAATCACATCCTTGGGCACTTGCGCAGTCTACAAGTTGCTATAGAAACAAACTGTGTCACAGCTGAGCGGAGAACAAACGAATGAACGAGTCTATTTGTGTGTCTGACAAATATTATTTGTATGGATCCTGTGGGATTTGAAGCGGCTCTGGGAGCCTGACTGACTTTTTACCTTTTCAGAATCCTTCACATACAATTATATGTTGTTGTGGGCAAATAAGTAGAAAATGGCCCTGTATACACAATTTAGACACAACACTCTACAAAGGACTACCTGTACCCCTGAGATCCTGTGTCACAGAATCCCAGAAAAAGATGGCATGGGGCATATGGTTTCAACCAGTACAAAAACGTAGTACATTATATAGTGGGTTATTCTTCCTTAGTCCTTTTTCTCTACATCATTTCTATTATAGTTAAAGGGAATGAAGGGAATGTGTAATCAGAAATCATATATATATATATATATATATATATATATATATATCAACAGAAGAATGCAGCAGCACACTGCCAGCACAAAGATATAGGTGAAACATGAATATGCAGTTAAAACATGGAGAGCTATACAGCTATGGTGTAATAGATGCAAATGTGAAACTATAAAATAGTGAGGCACTTAGCTCGCAGATTTGTCTCCGCCGGCGGTCAAATAGCTTGGACAGTCCCACCGCGATAAGGTGGCCTCATTGGGACGGACCCTACACTGTGAATATGCCTCTGTGGGAACAGTTCAGTAAGCATGGCAGGGTCATATATATAATATTTTTTTTAAATAATCATAAAATATAGCAGTTTTCAGTCTAAAACTAAGCTACTGTATATACTCGAGTATAAGCCGACCCGAATATAAGCCGAGGCCCCTAATTTCACCCCAAAAACCCAGGAAAAAGTTATTGACGCGACTATAAGCCTAAGGTGGAAAATACATCATCCCCATCCAGACCCCGTCATCATCCAGACCCCCATCATCATCCCCCCCTTCATCATCACCGCCTGTCAATCCCTTCATCAGTGGTCTTCAACCTGTGGACCTCCAGATGATGCAAAACTACAACTCCCAGCATGCCCGGACAGCCATCGTCTGTCCAGGCATGCTGGGAGTTGTAGTTTTGAAACCTCTGGAGGTCCGCAGGTTGAAGACCACTGCGGCCTTCGTCATCATCCAGCCCCCCCCCCCTTTTGTTTTGTACTCACCCCCCCTCGGCGGGAAGTTAGGGTGAGCTGGTCCGGGCCATCTATGCTGCAGGGACCATCCATTCTTCTCCGCGCTTCGGGCCCGGACTAGTGACGTTGCCTTGACGACGACGCACAGGGACGTTGCGCATGAATATCACTATGCGTCGTTGTCAAGACAACGTCACTACTCCGGGGCCGGGCCCAAAGCGCGGAGAAGAGCCCCCCCCCCCGGTGAAAATGGACAGCCCGCAACGACTAACCATCCCCACCGGACGGTTCCTGCAGCATAGATGGTCTGGACCAGCTCACACTAATGTCCCGCCAAGGGGAGGTGAATACAAAACAAAGGGGGGCTGGATGATGACGAAGGCCGCAGTGGTCTTCAACCTGCGGACCTCCAGAGGTTTCAAAACTACAACACCCAGCATGCCTGGACACCCGATGGCTGTCTGGGCTTGCTGGGAGTTGTAGTTTTGCAACATCTGGAGGTCTGTAGGTTGAAGCCCACTGCTGATGAAGGAATTGACAGGTGGAGAGTTCACTCGAGTATAAGCAGAGGGGGGCATTTTCAGCACGAAAAATAAATTGTGCTGAAAAACTCGGCTTATACTCGAGTATATACGGTAAGACCTCCTGCTATGTCTGTGATGATAAGGAGGATGCTGGTGGAAAGTGATGAGTACAGCAGAAGATAATAGAAACTTAGCGTCCCCTTCTTTATAAAATGACCCCTGCACAGGTCACAGCAGTCACATAACATGCTTAAAAACTTGTCACGTAATAATGTACTGAAAATGTACTCAGGATTAGAGTAAAGCTGAGTAACAACTCCTGTGGGGTGTATGACATCACTTAGCTTTCCTGTATGCCAGATAGTTTTATAATTACCTTTCCAGTACAGTAGTACATAAAACTAGATCTGGACATAAAAATAAAAATGTCATGTCTCTGCCTGTAAGGGGACACAGTTTGATCTATCAGTTACCACATTTATAGACTAAATAGCAAGTGCAGTGATAAGGGCTCCACTCCCTCACTCTCTGCAAAGGCAATGGCTTTATGAGAAATGCAGGCAACATTAGGAAACCATATCGTTGAGAAAATAGAAACCAATATGGCTGAAAACCCATGCTTCCATATAAGGTAAACACAAGGCATTCACTAGAAACTATACATTATTCTCTGATAATAGCCTAGGCTGCATTATATAGGCAAACAAAAACCTTCTTCAATGATGCAGAGGCAGCAACCACAAACTGCAATCTCTCGACAAGAATCATTTGTGGGCTCACTGATTTCAGTCTTATATTGATGATATTGAAGGTTCAGCCCTTCTACCAACTATACGAGTTTGTCCATCATACACATTAGTGTTTCATTGGTCAAGAATATATATATATAGCGAGATGGTATCTTGGTTAGTCACGCCCACTGAGGAAGCTGGTCTGTAGTGGAACGATCGTTGGGTAGGTATGGTTTGGCACCATATGTGGATTATCTCTATTGTTAATATAGGAGTTTGTTAACCTATTGTTTTTCTTTTGTATTTTTGGCAGTGTTACTCACATATTGCTATACACATAATATACACATATTGCTGTACCTCATATACATGTCTTATTGGTCCTCCATACCTACTTTCTGTTTGTGTTCTGGTGTCTTTTTATATATATTTGCCTTTATGTGATTTGTCTAATGGGCCATTTTTTGTTTCTTCATTCGGTGTTGCATATCTTTTTGGTGCATTTTTTTTTACCTATTGTTTGGGTAGGGTTTGTGTTTATTGGTGACAACTATACGAGATGTCATGAAAAACGTGCCTAGCTGCAGGTCTAAGGGGGACATGTATCATTGCCTTTAGACTACTTTTCATGTCTACAAATTTTGCGCTATTTTTGCTGCGTTTTTTTTGGTGGATGATTTTCTAAAGTTGTCACCAGTTTGGTGTACCTTAGACAACTTCATCCAGTGGACTGGTATGTATCATTCGCGCAAATGAAATGTAGATGTTTTTTGTTTTTTTTGCGCAATTGCGCTTTTTTTTGCAAAAATTTACTAGAAATCTACGAGTGGTAGCAAGGAGACATAGAAAGTGTCTCATGCTACACTGTTTTAAGCCAAGCAAGCATGGGTGTTGAAATAGTGGTTTCATTTCTTATTTATTTTTGCAAGTGTTTATAGAATATGTGATGTAATTGGCCAGTGGTTTCCGTTATTTTTGTTTTCAATAAAAAGCTTTATTTATTTATTTATTTATTTTGAACATCAAAGAAATACCAACATATTATAAATTAAATACATTGTTAGATCACAATGTAGTCACCATCCTTTTACACTTATCAACATGTAATTTTAGGATTTTGAATATTTTCTCCAAAAAACATAAAGATATGTGAATATGTTGGTCGTCTTCAGAACACGATTTGAGTGTCCGCTCAACAGAAGCGATTTCATAATCTCTAAGCAGCTGAAATGGAATCTATGCAGGAACATGCACGCACCCATTAACTATTAGTGGACTGCCGACCTGATTGTAGTTTGCTAGGGCCTACAATATGGGAATTTTAAAATCATGTCTGATTTTTCATACGGACAGAAAATCCTGGTCTGGCACGATTTAAAGTCTGCGTAAAACATCTCACATGCTGACAAAATTAACAGAACGGACTGGGACATTATCTAAATGTAAAAGGAAAATGCACAAATAACAGCCTTACTATGAATTAAATTGCAAAACAAACATTTGTTTTAGCTGCCTTTGGAACAACAGACATGTAACATTGAATAGACCAACATACCTTGATGCAGGATAGAACGTTTGTCCAGGCAACTACCAATCTTGTGCACCTTGGATCAAGTTTGACTTTTCAGACCAATTTATCAAGGGGCTTGCGCTAAAATGGTAAATTTAGCGCAATTGCGCAAAATTTGCACCACTTGAAAACGTCCAAATTTTAGTCTATTATACACCAACATTGATACATGTCCCCCTAAGTTTTTACTCAGTGCACAATTGGTTCTGAAGTGAAAGCAAGATGAGACACATTGTTTGGTGGGACCGAAGACTTGCAAGCCCAAAAAGGAAAGAAAGCATATTATCATTTTAATGGGATTTTGAAGCAGTGCGTAGTATAAGCAATATGAAGAAATGATTTAACCTATGCTGCAATATGATAGACTTAGATAACATCAGTTACAAGATGGAGGGAGCTTAAGCTTACACACAAAACGCTATGGGACAAAATGTAATGCATGCTCTACCAATGATAAACTAAAGTGGTGCACATGACAGTGATAAAGGATTAGGGATGCCTTTGTTTTTCATGGAATATCTCTTTAAACCATGCCACCATACTTTATCTTATAATTATTATCATTACTTAAAATAATAATAATAAAATACATATATTATCAGTGGTAAAACAGTGATAAACTACATGGATGTAATAATGCGTTAGTCTGAGGGTTGCGTTGTTAGGTTGTATGCATTTCCTTCATGTTAAAGGTTAAAGCTTGTTGGTCTAAGGCTTTTTTTGTAACTCCCCTTTATATCAGGTGTATATACTGAGTATCTCTGTGTGTGGATTGGCCAAAAGTTTTTTTTTAATATTTCTAATGCTTGTTGTTTTATAGACTTTGACTAAGAGCTTGAAATGCGTCAGTATGATGCGATCTGCTGTTATCATGCCATGTACTTGTGGTAGTACTTTAATGCATTTTGAATAAAGAAAATTCCCATTTTACAGAACCGACTGAGGAATGTATCTTTGTTCTTATGTATCCAGCGTGTGAGCCTGCGTCCTTGAGTGTTCCGGAGCACCTGTGTTGGAAATTGCTACACTACCGGAGGGGAGGGGTGAGATCACTTCCATTTGTTTGGACTACATGGATGCAATGATTTAGTCATATGGAATTCTCGGAGTGTGATACCTTGGGCTGATGATCTCATGGATAAGTTGATCTTTTATCATAGCACATCTGAAAATATGCAATGTTACTGGAATGGCAGGACTATTGTACCTACCATAGCTTTAGGTCCCTTTTATGTAAACTGTAACCCCAACTGGGATTTTATATTGTACTATATATTTAACCTCATGGTCTCCTATGTCAAATACTATTACTGAAGGTGAAGGGTCAGTCAACATTGTTGTACCAATATTGCACTTTTTAAATGCTTAGTGAGTGGTGGAGGTGGGGGGGGGTGCTCACTGTATACTGAGTTATATTTTGAGCTTTGAGTCAGAAATATCATTCATTACCCTAATCCCTATAAATAGTTGTGTGTGTGTATATACTGTATATATATATATATATATATATATAGATAATATTTTACTGCCCAAGAAAGTGACCCATTTATTTACCTAAGTGTTAACCATTTAAACACCTCAGACCTTGTCCTATAAGGTCATGACAACTTAAGCTGTGATGTGTTAGATTTATGGATTTTAAGCTTTGAAGTTTTATAGATTTGCTGAATCGTCTACTCCTTTTATTGCCACGAACGTGTAAAGCTGGGCCAGGCTTGGATCCGTGCAGCCTTTGGCAGAGATGAGTTGACAAACCTTTTATATCTTGCATAACAACTTAAGACCACCATGAATTATGGATGGGAATACTGACCCCTTCATTGCACCATGTTGCCGGATACCTGCAGGAAAATTACCGAAATACTATCAGTACACTACAATCAATACAATGTAATACATGTAAAAAGTTGTAAATGAGATGAAGGGGAATTTTTTCATCCTTGTTGTGGGCATCAATGCATTTGCAAGCTCTCTTTTAAAGGGAAACTTTCAGGGTGATTATGCTGCCCCCCAGGGGTCAAGTCCTGGGAAAAAAAGTGTGGGAACTCACCCTAGATTTCCACTTAAAGGGGTACTAGACCTATTATACCCTATCCAAAGGATAGGGGATAAGATGTCTGATCCCGGGGTCCCGCCGCTGGGGACCCCCACATTCTCCCTGCGGCTCTCGGCATTCGTTTAGAGCATTGGGTGCAGCGACAGAGGCTCATGACTCACGGTCACAGCCCCCTCCCATAGACTGGCATTGAGGGGGCATTACTGTGACGTCACGAGCCTCTGCCCTGCATCACCAGTCATCCGGCAAGGAGCTCCGTTCGCTCCCTTCACCGGATGTCTGGGGTGCCGCAGCCGAGACCCCAGCGATCAGACATCTTATTCCCTATCCTTTGGATAGGGGATAACATGTCTAGGGGCGGAGTAACCCTTTAAGGGCTAGTCCTGCAGGACTCCTGCTAATGGGAACTGCGTTTCTGCTGTGGAAAAAGTGCAGGAACTCCGTTCCCAACGAGTTCCTGCAGGACTTGAACCCTGCTGCGGCCACTGAACGAAGCATAATGTAACGACAGACACTGTTTCCAGCGGTCTGTTGCATATGCCAATACACACAGTAGTTTAGAATAACTTACAGCATAAGGCCCACAGCGTATTCCGGGCCTTCCCAGAGATGAGTCCAGCATTGTCATTAAGTGCGTCTTCCCCCACCCAGCCGCTGATGATTGACAGACTTCACCATGATAGGGAGAAGCCTGTCAGTAGGTGGACAGGGGGAGTGGCACTTACTGAATAACCTATACATATTTTTGGCAGCACATTTTGGGATACCCTACAGTCCCATAGATTTTGTAGGTTAAATGCAAAACTGCATAGGTTTCATTATTTGATGATCACCTCACAGTTTGTGAATCTTTTGCACATTATGGGGGAGATTTATCAAAACCTGTGCAGAGGAAGAGTGGTGCAGTTGCCCATAGCAACCAATCAGATCGCTTCTTTCATTTTCCACAGGCCTCTTTAGAGGCCTGTGGAAAATGAAAGAAGCAATCTGATTGGTTGCTATGGGCAACTGCACCACTCTTCCTCTGCACAGGTTTTGATAAATCTCCCTCTATGAGCCTATAAAGACAGGACCAAGTGTACAGACCTTTAATGCTGTGTTATTTTACAATGTGTAGGCTACTCCTTGGCTACACTGTAAATTTTTGTATTGCTACTGATTGATATTCATCTTTGAGCTACAGCTGCACAGCAAAGCAATACACTGAGTTGCATGCAATCTTGTGGACTGCAGCTGTCAGTCAATGGTTAAAATTGATAAACAAAGCTACAAAAAGATTCAGTGTAGCCCTGGCCTAAGGTTGTACACAGACCCAGCAGTACTGCGCTTTTTACCCCTTAGCGACGCCGGACGATGCTCGGGTCATGTGGGGCAGGTCCCGGCTGCTGATAGCAGCCAGGGTCCCGCCGGTAATGGCGGACATCCGCGATCACGCAGATGTCCGCCATTAACCCCTCAGATGCCGTGATCAATACAGATCACGGCATCTGCAGCATTGCCGTCACTAAAATGGATGATCTGATCGCCCGCAGCGCTGCCGCGGCGATCGGATCATCTAGAACGGCAGACGAAGGTCCCCTCACCTGCCTCCGCTGCCTTCCATGGGTCTTCTGCTCTGGCCTGCGATTGAGCGGACCAGAGCAGAAGATGACCGATAATACTGATCAGTGCTGTGTCCTATGCATAGCACTGAACAGTATTAGCAATCGAATGATTGCTATAAATAGTCCCCAATGGGGACTATTGAAGTGTAAAAATAGTTTAAAAAAAATTTTGGAAAAACCCTTGGGGGGAGGTTTTTTACACATTTAAAAAAAAACTTTTTTTTACTTTTATTTTTACACTTTAATAGTCCCAATAGGGGACTATTTATAGCAATCATTCGATTGCTAATACTTAAATTATCCCATTTTCCCTATTTCACCCCCAAAAAGTGTAAAACAAATATTTTATATACATATTTGGTATCGCCACGTGCGTAAATATCTGAACTATTAAAATAAAATGTTAATGATACCGTAAGGTGAACGGCGTGAAGGTAAAAAAAAAAAAAAGTCCAAAATAGCTGCTTTTTTATAAAATTTTATTTCCCAAAAAATTAATAAAACATTTATTAAAAGTTTTATATAAGCAAATATGGTATCAATAAAAAGTACAGATCACGGCGCAAAAAATTAGCCCTCATACCGCCGATTATATGGAAAAATTAAAAAGTTATAGGTCTTCAAAATAGGGGGATTTTAAATTTACTAATTTAGTTAGAGGGGTACTCCGACCCTAGACATCTTATCCCCTATCCAAAGGATAGGGGATAAGATGTCAGATCACCGCGGTCCCGCTGCTGGGGAGCCCTGGGATCCCCGCTGCGGCACCGCGCTCTCATTACAGCACAGAGTGAGTTCACTCTGCACGTAATGACGGGCAATACAGGGGCCGGAGCATCGTTACGTCACGGTTCCGCCCCTCGTGACGTCACGGCCCGACCCTTTCAATACAAGTCTATGGGAGGGGGCGTGGCGGTCGTCACGCCCCCTCCCATAGACTTGCATTAAGGGGACGGACCGTCATGTTACGAGGGGCGGCGCCATGATGTCACGCTGCTCCGTCCCCCGTATCGCGAACTCGCTCTGTGCTGTAATGATAGCGGGGTGCCGCAGCGGGGATCCCAGGGCTCCCCAGCAGCGGGACCACGGCGATCTGACATCTTATCCCCTATCCTTTGGATAGGGGATAAGATGTCTAGGGGCGGAGTACCCCTTTAAACAGTTTGCGATTTTCTTTTTAAGTACAACAGTAATAGAAAAGTGTGTTATAATAAGTATCATTTTAATCGTATTGACCCAAAGAATAAAGAATACATGTCATTTTTTCTGTAAATTGTACGTCGTGAAAACGAAACCTTCCAAAATTTTCAAAATTGCGGTTTTCTTTTTAATTTCCCCACACAAATAGTATTTTTTTTTGGTTGCACCATACATTTTATGGTAAAGTGAGTCATTACAACGGACAACTGGTCGCGCAAAAAACAAGTCCTAATACTAACTAAAAAAATTAAAAAATTTGCTCCGCTTTATCTGTAAATCAGATTTAATATTCTGTTACCAAGTATTTACGAATAAAAAGATTATAAGTGATTGCTCCACCCCTCCTTTATATATAACATATAAATTCCCTTTTGATATCCGGATTTATATTAGTTTCCTTCTATCTAACAATGCAGCTACATCATAAGTGCGGCGATGCTGAGAATGTTACCGCTTCATGAATAAATCATAATGGTTATAATCATTTATATCATGTTGCATGCATATTATAAAATCTTACGTAGGTGTTCCTTATTGTCTTGTTAATGTACAGTCTATCTCATATGGAACTTACCGAAGCCTCAGAATCTGTCGGTCCCTAAGAGATATGTGTCAGTGTCACTGAGGTCCTAATATGAGGTTATTGAAAGGGACAACTGCGTTTTTTCAGAACTAGGAGTCATATCCTAAAATGTCAGCGCTATTCACATGGACAGAAGTACAGCTCTGCTCACGTGTTTCTATGGTAACATAGCTTGGTAAATACAGCGGCGTCACCTGGATAGAGACGTATATGGAATGGGAAGGTAATGGTTTAATTCATCTGCTTATCCACCGGCAGGAATCAGCCAATAGTCTTTTCTCTTTTTCTGGTTGGCAGCAGCTTATGACGCACATCATGCAACAATAATATTTGTTAACTCTGACAGCTTGCAATAAAATGTGTAAACAGTGGTTGATAACTAAATAACAACATGACATCCTTAAAGGGGTATTCCAGGCAAAATCTTTTTATATATATATATCAACTGGCTCCGGAAAGTTAAACAGATTTGTAAATTACTTCTATTAAAAAATCTTAATCCTTCCAATAGTTATTAGCTGCTGAAGTTTTCTGTCTAACTGCTCAATGATGATGTCATGTCCCGGGAGCTGTGCATGATGGGAGAATATCCCCATAGGAACTGCACAGCTCCCGGGATGTGAGTCATCAGAGAGCAGTTAGACAGAAAACAACTCAACTTCAGAAGCTAATAACTATTGGAAGGATTAAGATTTTTTTTTAATAGAAGTCATTTACAAATCTGTTTAACTTTCCGGAGCCAGTTGATGTATAAAAAAAAATAAGTTTTGGCCTGGAATACCCCTTTAAAAAGACAGCATTTATTTCTATGCATTTCCCTGCACAATAAAGCATTTTCCTACTATTTCCAACACATTATTAGCAGTCAATTGACTCGATGGGGGAGATTTATCAAAGGATTTAAACTGGTTTTTCCTGTCTTAATTTGCCGCACAGAAAGTCGCAGTCTAAATATGTGCAACTTTTTTTGCGACTTTTGCTCTAGAGCAGTGGTCTTCAACCTGCAGACCTCCAGATGTTGCAAAACTACAACTCCCAGCATGCCCGGACAGCCGTTGGCTGTCCGGGCATGCTGGGAGTTGTAGTTTTGCAACATCTGGAGGTCCACAGGTTGAAGACCACTGCTCTAGAGGATTTTTAGAACATGATGCATGCTAGTCTATTTTAGACGGAAATGCATTGGTGCTGAATTTATCAAAAGCGATTTTTCAGTGACAAGTCGCGTCGGCTGAAAGTAGGCCTAAATGTCAGACCATGCTGGAGCAGGTTTAAATACAGTCTAAAGCATAGATCCCGAAGTCTGTGTGCAGAGTTTATCAAGAGCCGTGCGCCTTTTTATAAATTAGGCGCACAATAGACCGGCCTAACCCTCTGTAGTTTGGTCTATATTGATGCGGGAAATAGACAGCTTTGATAAATATCCCCCGATGTGTACCAAAAGAGCGTAGGCTGAGATGGCATGCATCTACAGAACTTTTTTTTTATTATTATTATTATATGCAATAGTGCAGTCAACTACATGATTTAAAATAGTAGAATCAATTTAAAACATATATAACACAGTATACATTCCTTAACAATGGAAACCTATGAGTGAGATATTCCACTGTGTGCCTGTGCATGGGCTAACATCAGGGCCTTCTGTTGGAGGTATAAAACACATTGGTATATCCATTTGAGGTGTACAGATATAGCCACCCTTCACCGTATTATGAAAGCTCTACATATTTCCTAGATTGCCTAATGCTATTGGCAAAGTGTACTTTGGAAGCTATGTGCAGAATCAGGGACTCCCTGCTCCTCCTATACTTTCCGTAGCACCCTAGGCTAAAAGTCTTTAAGGGGTTGTGCGCTGCCCTGCCTTTCGGAGCCCGCACGGAAGCCCGCAAGGAAGCCCGCATACAGCGTTCGGAGTAATGAACTTCCGGGCGCTGCGAGCAGGCTTCCGTGTTCGCAGCCACCCCCTCATGACGTCACGCCCGGCCCCTTGTGACGTCACGATCGCGCCCCCTTCCCATAGACTTTTGTTGAGGGGGCGGGCATGACGTCACGAGGGGGCGGCCGCGAACACGGAAGCCCGCACACAGCGTTCGGAGTAATGAACTTCCGGACGATGCGAGCGGAGCTCTGAAAGGCAGGGCAGCGCACAACCCCTTTAAAGGGGTTATCCAGGAAAAACTTTTTTATATATATCAACTGCCTCCAGAAAGTTAAACAGATTTGTAAATTACTTCTATTAAAAAATCTTAATCCTTTCAGTACTTATAAAGGTGCTGAAGTTGAGTTGTTCTTTTCTGTCTAAGTGCTCTCTGATGACACGTGTCTCGGGAACTGTCCAGAGTAGAAGCAAATCCCCATAGCAAACCTCTTCTACTCTGTGCAGTTCCCGAGACAAGCAGAGATGCCAGCAGAGAGCACTGTTGTCAGACAGAAAAGAACAACTCAACTTCAGCAGCTGATAATTATTGGAAAGATTAAGATTTTTTAATAGAAGTAATTTACCAATCTGTTTAACTTTCTGGAGCCAGTTGATATATATAAGTTTTTCCTGGAATACTCCTTTAAGTAAAGCTAGGCACACATCTACTTTGGACTCTCCTTTGGACTCTCCTAAGTTGCAGAATCTAGTTAAATTAATGGAAAAAAAATGTTCTTGGGGTGCCTACTTCCCAAAACCTATAACTATGTTATAGGACAATAAAACAATAAGCCAATCACAGCAAACCTTGAAGTCAGCTGCTATTGCAGAGTGATTGCCAGTGATCACTCAACTCGCTGAAAATATAAGATATGAAAAATTATTTAAAAAAATGAACTTATAAATATCTCTTTGTAATATAATGTCATGTCACAATGTGTACACTTTAGAGGGTTTTTATAGGCATATAGGACATTCCCATTGTTGTCTCACAGAACTGCTCATGCAGCTTACCAGCTAAGGTCCCAGGTCTCCACAGCATGCCAATTTCCATATGAAGTCAGCTGACCTAGCACTATGGCTGCAAGGTTTATTACTATTCATTTATACAGTATAGCACCATTAACTTCAAGGGCGCTGTACATATCAAATCCAGATGGGTTTAGAGGTATAGCAATGAATAAAAGCTAAATCAAGCAAGTAGCATAAACATGAGCTTACTGAGTGACAGACTTTAACAGTAGAAAATAAAGGGCCCAGTCTACATGGGCTTGCGATCTATGACGTAAGGAGGAAATTGACTATACGTGAGGGTACTATTCTCTAAAATCTATTGGTATGCTGACTCATAAAGATTTCCCTTCACTGGAAATAAGCGGCCAAGGTGCACCCATGAAAAACAACCACATAGCATTATCCCTCCTCCACTAAACTTCACAGCCGGCACAATGCAGTTCAGGAGGGGACGTTCTCCCGGCATTCACCAAAACCAGTCTTGTCCATCAGACTGCCAGATAGAGAAGTGGGATTTATGAAGTCACAGAAGATGTTTCCACTGTTCCAGAGTCCAATGGTGGTGTGCCTTACACCGCTCCATCTGATGCTTGGCATTGTGCTTGGTGATGTAAGGTTTGCATGTAGCTTCTCAGCCAAGGAAATCCATAACATGAAGCTCGTGTCACATAGTTTTCCGGCATTTAAAGGAAAACTCCAGACAAAACTAACTTATCCCCTATCCACAGGGGATAAGTAGCTGATAGGGGATAAGTAGGGATAAGTAGAGTACAGCACTCGGGCATCTCCCATAAAAATTTATGGAGCGCATGCCGTCTACTGCACGCACTCTTCACTGAGAGCTGGTGTCCCGTTCAAGAGAAAGGGACCCTGGCTCTCTATGGGAGCACCAGAGATGCCTGAGTGCTGTACAGTGACCCCCCGACCTACGATGGCCCCGACATACGATCATTTCAACATACGATGGCCTCTCAGAGGCCATTGCATGTTCAAGGCAGCATCAACATACGATGCCCCGTGTGGTCCGCTGACGATCACTTACCTGTCCTCGGGGCTCCGGCGCGTCCTCTTTGGGATCCCCTGCATCGTCGGCGCTCTCCATCGTCATCATCACGTCGCTGCGCACGCCGTCCCGTCATCCAATAGGAGCGGCGTGCATAGCGACGTGATGGCGGCAACGGAGAGCGGGGATGCCGGGGAAGCAGAGGCCTTGCGGGAGCGTCGGGGACACCCCAGGGAGGCGGCGACAGCGATGGAGGGCGACATCCAGGGCAGCGATGACGGTCCGGAGCGGCGGGGACACGTGAGTATAACCTCCAATACAGTGGTCTTCAACCTGCGGACCTCCAGATGTTGCAAAACTGCAACTCCCAGCATGCCCGGACAGCCAACGGCTGTCCGGGCATGCTGGGTGTTGTAGTTTTGCAACATCTGGAGGTCCACAGGTTGTAGACCACTGTCCTATACTTTACATTGCACGGATCCCTCAACATACGATGGTTTCAACAAACGATGGTCCATTTGGAACGGATTACCATAGTATGTTGAGGGACCACTGTACTCCTGTAGTAGGGGATACGCCCACACCCCTCCCCCAATCACAGATTGCTCATTTGGTTATTTCTCTTTCAGGATTGAGCAGAGTGTTACTGTAGCATGCTGTGCGATGTTTGGGTAGGGAATCTGGCTATGTACTGTACATTTTTGTAATGTAACTTGTAATGACTGAAGGATCAATAAAGCTCTTTCAATAAGTTCGTTTTGGCTGGAGTTCTCCTTTATTAATACCAAATTAGGTTTGGAACACTACAGGTATTGAGTCAATAGAATGTTGGCACCTTTTTTTTAAAACATATTTTATTTCAGTTTTTTTCAATGTTTAAACATACAAACCGAAAATAAAGAAAAACAGTAAATCGCCAGATAAAGGTGTACATGCATGCAGAACGGTTATATACAGGAAAAGTCCAGCAAAGAGACAATTTATAGTCCATTAGCATGTCGGAGGGATCCAGGAGATGTAAAATGTCCGGACCAGTTGCTAATTCATGGTCAGTCATTGAAGCGGTGATTCCTGGACAGGACAGAACACAGAAAGAGAATAAAAGAAACAAAGAAATGTGAATAGGGAGCAGCAACCCAGAACATATCCATGAGAGGAGGTGGTGTATCCAGAGCAGGAGCCATGGGGGAAGCTGTAGGGCCCCTAGTGTGTCTCCTATCACTCCCAAGCAGTACCACTCAGTGGAACTAAAAGGTCTGACAATGTCTACTATTTCAATTGCAGTGTATTGCGAAAGAATAAATACCTTCTACTTGTTGAAGAACTTGTGTGTGTGCTTTTGTGGCCCTATGTACCTATCCTGTCTATCCCGTAAAGCAATTTAAGTTGCGTGATTACCATAGTCAGGGTAGGGGTAGAGGCTGATAAACACGAGGCAAAGAGACAAGGTATTTTGTTAGTATTTTGAAACAAATTTGCTGGCCAATGGATAGATAGAGAAGGGATTGGCACAATAGAATAGGTATACAGATAGTTACTATTAGAGAGATAGATCGATAGATAGGTGTGTGCATGGCAATAGAGGAAATGATAAAAATTGCATTCCTCAGACATCAAAAAGGATAGATTGGTTGGATGCAAGGGTAGAGATCATAAAGTAGGATACTGCTGTTATCTAGGTAGAATATCATGAAGGTATAAGCAAACATTTATGGGGAATGGTAGTGGAGAATTGAGCAGACAAGAATTTTTTGAGGTGGAGGCAGCAGGAGGTGGCATGGGCTTAGTAGTGTGGTCTAAAGGACATGGCAGCATGTCAGGTTATTCTGATGCAGCAGAAGGAGAAAATATGTAATAGACATTCATGAACACATTTGAGTGTCATAAAATACATTTTGAAACCCATCTGGTGTTATGAGCTATTCTAGGACAAAGGGTTGAATAAAGAAGATCAGGGGTCCTAGTGCAGAGCCTTGAATAGCATCAAAAAGAAAGGACAAGAGGTGTTGTGCACTAAATGTACAGTTAGGGAGTTATAAAGTAATCCAAGGGCAAAGTCTGGGCCCTGACAAAATAAAAGTCTTTGGTAGCATAGATTTTTTTTCTACATAGAGTGGAATTTCTCCATTAAGAGTTTAGTATATACGCAAAACCACATTGATTTCGACAAGGAAATCGTCATGGATTCTGCATCAAAATCATAGCATTTTACCCAACTGAATAATTCCTAGCCTACACTCAGGTCAACTCATAGGGGGCAACCTGGGGAATTGTCCAAGGCCCTAAACCAGTAATGCAAGTGTGGCCCTATAGCTGTCTGCACAGACCAGTACAGACCAGTACAGACATGCTTACATTGTATCTGCAGGAACCTTCCTGATGATGTAATTACAGTGTACATGGAGACGAAGGTAATAAGGGAAAGCATGGGGGGAGCGGGCTGTGAGGAAGGTGGGAAGGACATTTTATGAAGATGCATCAGGAGAAGTATATGGGGGAGAGGAGGTATTGGAGCAGTATATAGATGGTGGTGGTTGGGGGGGGGCATAGGGAGCAATTTATGGGAGAGAGAGGGCCAGGACAGGGGATAAGTATCTGATGAGTGGGAGATGACCACTGGGACCTCCACCAATCATGAGAATGGAGGTCTTGTTTCTGCTAAATGAATGAAGCAGCAGCGCACATGATAGCCCACCACTCCATTTATTCCCTGTGAGATATATGAACATTTCTGAGCACTGTACTGCTGTGATCTTTGACCATGTCTTCAGGAGATGTAGCACAATTCAGGCAATGCAACATGGCGATCATTCATCACAAAACCCTTCGGCCCCATTTTCAATCTTGCCTAGGACCACACTTACAGTGGAGGAAAAAAGGTATTTTAACCCCTGATGATTGCTTATTGTTATGATTCGGCTAGCTGGATGTGGATCCTCTGTGTCAGCGAGGGATTGGCGTGGACCGTGTCGGTGGACCGGTTCTAGGTTGCTACTGGTTTTCACCAGAGCCCGCCGCAAAGCGGGATGGTCTTGCTGCGGCGGTAGCAACCAGGTCGTATCCACCGGCAATGGCTCAACCTCGCTGACTGCTGAGAAGGCGTGGGACAGAAGGACTAGGCAGAGGCAAGGTCAGACGTAGCAGAAGGTCGGGGCAGGCGGCAAGGTTCGTAGTCAATAGCAATAGCAGAAGGTCTGGAACACCGGCTTTGGACAACACTAAACGCTTTCTCTGGCACAAGGCAACAAGATCCGTCAAGGAAGTGCAGGGGAAGAGAGGTTAAATAGACAGGGAGCAGGTGGAGGCTAATTAGACTGATTGGGCCAGGTACCAATCATTGGTGCACTGGCCTTTTAAATCTTAGAGAGCTGGCGCGCACGCGCCCTAGAGAGCGGAGCCGCACGCGCCAGAACGTGACAGCCGGGGACCGGGATGGGTAAGTGGCTTGGGATGCGATTCGCAAGCGGGCGCGTCCCGCTATGCGAATCGCATCCCCATCGTGAATGTCAGTGCAGCGCTCCCGGGCAGCGGGTCGGACCGGGGCGCTGCAGAGAGGAGAACGCCTCGAGCGCTCCGGGGAGGAGCAGGGACCCAGAGCGCTCGGCGTAACAGTACCCCCCCCTTAGGTCTCCCCCTCTTTTGTCTCCTTGTCCCTTCAAATGAGACGAGAACATAGGGGGCTCCTCTTGAGTTTCCTTCCAGGAACAAAAAGAAGTCCTGGGTAGCTACATTAGCGGCTGGTAATCCAGAAGAAGTGGGAATGGGGAGGGGGGGCAGAGGGTGAAGCTTGTCACGGGGCAGAGTGTCACCAGGACGGGGGCTATGAGGAGGCACGGCACAGTCCTGATAGGCCTTGGGGAGAGCAGGCACAGGAGGAGACACTGAGGCCCGACAGACGGGACTGGGAGCAGACGTGAGGCATTTCTTGTGGCAAGCAGGACCCCAATTCTTGATCTCCCCGGTGGTCCAGTCAAGGGTGGGAGAATGACGCTGGAGCCATGGCAGACCGAGGAGGACTTCAGAGGTGCAGTTGGGCAGAACAAAAAATTCAATTTTCTCATGATGCAGTCCAAAGCAAGGGCTCTGTGCGGTAACGCACAGTGCAGTCCAACTTCACTCCGTTGACCGAAGAAATGTAGAGCGGCTTGACGAGACGGGTCACCGGGATGCAGAACCTATTAACCAAAGAGGCCAGAATAAAATTTCCAGAAGAACCAGAGTCCAAGAAGGCCACGGCTGAGAAGGAGGAGTTGGCAGAAGGAGAAATCCGCACGGGCACAGTGAGACGTGGAGAAGCAGACTTCGTACCAAGAGACGCCACACCCACGTGAGCTGGGTGCGTGCGTTTCCCAGACGGGGAGGACGAATAGGGCAATCCACCAAGAAATGTTTGGTACTAGCGCAGTACAGACATAAAATGTTATCCCTACGGCGATTCCTCGCTTCATGGGTCAGGCGAGACCGATCCACTTGCATAGCCTCCTCGGCGGGAGGCACAGGGGTAGATTGCAAAGGATACTGTGAGAGAGGTGCCCAGAGATCAAGGTCTTTTTCCTGGCGGAGCTCCTGGTGTCTTTCAGAAAACGCATGTCAATGCGGGTGGCCAAATGGATAAGTTCATGCAGGTTGGCAGGAATCTCTCGTGCGACCAGCACATCCTTGATGTTACTGGATAGGCTTTTTTAAAGGTCGCGCAGAGAGCCTCATTATTCCAAGATAATTCGGAGGCGAGAGTACGAAATTGGATGGCGTACTCGCCTACTGAAGAATTACCCTGGACCAGGTTTAGCAGGGCAGTCTCGGCAGAAGAAGCTCGGGCTGGTTCCTCGAAGGCACTACGGACTTCAGCGAAGAAGGACTGGACTGTGGCAGGATCATTGCGGTCCCAGAGCGGTGTGGCCCAAGACAAGGCCTTTCCAGACAGAAGACTAACTACGAACGCCACCTTAGACCGTTCTGTAGGAAATTGGTCCGACAACATCTCCATATATAGAGAACATTGAGACAGGAAACCACGGCAGAGTCTAGAGTCCCCATCAAATTTGTCCGGCAGGGACAAGCAGAGGCTAGGAGCGGCCACTCGCTGCGGAGGAGGTGCAGGAGCTGGCGGAGGAGATGGTTGCTGCTGTAGCAGTGGCAGAAGTTGCTGTAACATGGCGGTCAACTGCGACAGCTGCTGTCCTTGTTGGGCAATTTGCTGAGATCGGCATCCATGGCCGGATCTACTGTTATGATTCGGCTAGCTGGATGTGGATCCTCTGTGTCAGCGAGGGATTGGCGTGGACCGTGTCGGTGGACCGGTTCTAGGTTGCTACTGGTTTTCACCAGAGCCCGCCGCAAAGCGGGATGGTAGCAACCAGGTCGTATCCACCGGCAACGGCTCAACCTCGCTGACCGCTGAGAAGGCGTGGGACAGAAGGACTAGGCAGAGCAGGGGCGGACACAGACAGCAGAGGGCCCCTGTGCAAGGAATGTGCCTGGGCCCCCCCCCCCCAGCACTGTGCCCCCTCATGTACCCAGACCCCACCGGGGGGGCCTCCACTTACCCCGCGTGTGTAGTGTCGCCACTTGCCTTGTCCAGTACAGGTGGATGGAACGGCTCCTGAGGTGGGCTCCGGGTGGCCCTGTCCCTCTCAGTGTGCGGCCCAGGCCCCGTGAGTACTCCCCCAGGTCAGCCTGACCCGTATCTAGCTGGGATGCAGAGGGCAGTGCTCCCCTTTACATTTGCACCCCTGGACTTAGCACGACACCCCTTGGCACCCCCTGGTTCCTTGGCTTCTTATCCTTAGTGATAGAAGTGACTTACAGGCAGGGCCAGACTGGGACCAAAAATAGGCCCAGGCATTTTAAAATAAACAGCCCATTTTTATGGTGGGGGTCTGACTCATGGGACCCCCACCAATCACCTTGGTTCAAGTGGCTCCCCAGATGTTGGAAAGCTGCAACTCCCATCATGTCTGAAGTGACTACAGCTGATGGGACAGTCAGGAGACTACACAATGATATCAGTGACTACAACTCTGATGGGACAGTTAGGAAAATACACAATGATATCACTGACCTGAGTGACGTCTTCTCTGTTGTCTTTACTTTTCTTCATCTGGTCCAGACACCAGGATTTCTTCCATCTTCTCTGCAGAGTCTGACATCTGGACATCATTGGTTCCTTAATTTGTCAGTAGATCCTCATCCTCTGTATGATGACAGTAATCATTATAACCTTGCCAAATACTGTACCCCCTGAATATAATACTGCCAACCACTGTACCCCCTGAATATAATACTGCCAAATACTGTACCCTGAATATAATACTACCAACCACTGTACCCCCTGAATACTGCCAACCACTGTACCCCTGAATATAATACTGCCAAATACTGTACCCCTGAATATAATACTGCCAACCACTGTACTTCATGAATAAAATACTGCCAACCACTGTACCCTGACTATAATACTGCCAACCACTGTACCCTGACTATAATACTGCCAACCACTGTACCCTGAATATAATACTGCCAACCACTGTACTCCATGAATATAATACTGCCAACCACTGTACCCTGACTATAATACTGCCAACCACTGTACCCTGAATATAATACTGCCAACCACTGTACCCTGAATATAATACTGCCAACCACTGTACTCCATGAATATAATACTGCCAACCACTGTACCCTGACTATAATACTGCCAACCACTGTACCCTGACTATAATACTGCCAACCACTGTACCCTGAATATAATACTGCCAACCACTGTACTCCATGAATATAATACTGCCAACCACTGTACCCTGACTATAATACTGCCAACCACTGTACCCTGAATATAATACTGCCAACCACTGTACTCCATGAATATAATACTGCCAACCACTGTACTCCATGAATATAATACTGCCAACCACTGTACTCCATGAATATAATACTGCCAACCACTGTACCCTGAATATAATACTGCCAACCACTGTATTCTATTAATTTAATACTGCCAACCACTATACACCACTGAATCACCCCATACACCCCACGCACTCCATCCTCAGTCTCCTCATCACCCCATACACCCCACGCAACCCATCCTCAGTCTCCTTATCTCCCCCATACACCCCACGCACCCCATCCTCAGTCTCATCCCCCCATACACCCCACGCACCCCATCCTCAGTCTCATCACCCCATACACCCCACACACTCCATCCTCAGTCTCCTCATCACCCCCATATACCCCAACCTCAGTCTCCTCATCACCCCATACACCCCACGCACCCCATCTTCAGTCTCATCACCCCATACACCCCGCACAACCCATCCTCGGTCTCCTCATCACCCCATACACCCCATCCTCAGTCTCCTCATCACCCCATACACCCCACGCACCCCATCCTCAGTCTCCTCATCACCCCATGCACTCTATCCTCAGTCTCCTCATCACCCCATACACCCCATCCTCAGTCTCCTCATCACCCCATACACCCCACGCACCCCATCCTCAGTCTCCTCATCACCCCATGCACTCTATCCTCAGTCTCCTCATCACCCCATACACCCCATGCACTCCATCCTTAGTCTCCTCATCACCCCATGCACTCCATCCTCAGTCTCCTCATCACCCCATACACCCCATGCACTCCATCCTCAGACTCCTCATCACCCCATGCACTCCATCCTCAGTCTCCTCATCACCCCATACACCCCATGCACTCCATCCTCAGTCTCCTCATCACCCCATGCACTCCATCCTCAGACTCCTCATCACCCCATACACCCCATGCACTCCATCCTCAGTCTCCTCATCACCCCATGCACTCCATCCTCAGTCTCCTCATCACCCCATACACCCCATGCACTCCATCCTCAGTCTCCTCATCACCCCATACACCCCATGCACTCCATCCTCAGTCTCCTCCTCACCCCATGCACTCCATTCTCAGACTCCTCATCACCCCATGCACTCCATCCTCAGACTCCTCATCACCCCATGCACTCCATCCTCAGACTCCTCCTCACCCCATGCACTCCATCCTCAGTCTCCTCATCACCCCATACACCCCATGCACTCCATCCTTAGTCTCCTCATCACCCCATGCACTCCATCCTCAGTCTCCTCATCACCCCATACACTCCATCCTCAGATTCCTCATCACCCTATACACCCCACGCACTCCATCCTCAGTCTCCTCATCACCTCATACACCCCATGCACTCCATCCTCAGTCTCCTCCTCACCCCATACACCCCATGCACTCCATCCTCAGTCTCCTCATCACCCCATGCACCCCATGCACTCCATCCTTAGTCTCCTCATCACCCCATGCACTCCATCCTCAGTCTCCTCCTCACCCCATGCACTCCATCCTCAGTCTCCTCATCACCCCATACACCCCATGCACTCCATCCTCAGACTCCTCATCACCCCATGCACTCCATCCTCAGACTCCTCATCACCCCATGCACTCCATCCTCAGACTCCTCATCACCCCATACACCCCATGCACTCCATCCTCAGTCTCTTCCTCACCCTATGCACTCCATCCTCAGTCTCATCATCACCCCATACACCCCACACACCCCATCCTCAGTCTCCTCATCACCCCATACACCCCATGCACTCCATCCTCAGTCTCCTCATCACCCCATACACCCCATGCACTCCATCCTCAGTCTCCTCATCACCCCATACACCCCATGCACTCCATCCTCAGTCTCCTCATCACCCCATACACCCCATGCACTCCATCCTCAGTCTCCTCATCACCCCATACACCCCATGCACTCCATCCTCAGTCTCCTCATCACCCCATACACCCCATGCACTCCATCCTCAGTCTCCTCATCACCCCATACACCCCATGCACTCCATCCTCAGTCTCCTCATCACCTCATACACCCCATGCACTCCATCCTCAGTCTCCTCATCACCCCATACACCCCACGCACTCCATCCTCAGTCTCCTCATCACCCCATACACCCCATGCACTCCATCCTCAGTCTCCTCATCACCCCATACACCCCATGCACTCCATCCTCAGTCTCCTCATCACCCCCATACACCCCATGCACTCCATCCTCAGTCTCCTCATCACCCCATACACCCCACGCACTCCATCCTCAGTCTCCTCATCACCCCATACACCCCATGCACTCCATCCTCAGTCTCCTCATCACCCCATACACCCCATGCACTCCATCCTCAGTCTCCTCATCACCCCATACACCCCATGCCCTCCATCCTCAGTCTCCTCATCACCTCATACACCCCATGCACTCCATCCTCAGTCTCCTCATCACCCCCATACACCCCATGCACTCCATCCTTAGTCTCCTCATCACCCCATACACCCCATGCACTCCATCCTTAGTCTCCTCATCACCCCCATACACCCCATGCACTCCATCCTTAGTCTCCTCATCACCCCATACACCCCATGCACTCCATCCTCAGTCTCCTCATCACCCCATACACCCCATGCACTCCATCCTCAGTCTCCTCATCACCCCATATACCTTAAGCACCTCATCAGTATTACACAGCTGACACCCCCCCCCCAGTCCTTCTCATCAACATTAAACCCCCTAATCACTACACCCCTGACCCCCCTTCTGGTCCTCCTTATCAACACTACGTTCTCCCAGACCCCCAATCCTTCTTATCATTACACCACCAACCTCTTCAACACCCCTCCTGTCCTCTTCATCATCATTACAATCCCTTCCCCCCCCAAACCCCCCCCCCCCCCCCCGCCCTGCACCTGACCATCGCTCTCCTCACCTTATCTGTTCAGTGATGCGGCTGTGAGGCGGGAGGGTTTGCTGCTCCTGTCGCTTCTGCTGGGGTCAGAGGCCATGACACGTGACATCAGGGGCTTGGAACAGACGTGCGTGCCTGCGCGGGGCACGTCTGTTCCCATCAGCCCCTGTCCTGTCCGTCTCGCCCGGCTGGTTTAAAGGCAAATTACTGCTGTCAGCGGCAGGTCCGGGACCTGTTGCTGCAGCATTTAGTACGAAGTACTGGAAGGGGGCCCTGCAGGGGCCCAGATTGTGAGGCCCAAGATGTGACCTGGGCTACTAGGGGGGCCCCCTAACACTCTGGGCCCCTGTGCAGCCGAACCGGCTGAACAAGTGATATGTCCGCCCCTGAGGCAGAGGCAAGGTCAGACGTAGCAGAAGGTCGGGGCAGGCTGCAAGGTTCGTAGTCAATAGCAATAGCAGAAGGTCTGGAACACAGGCTTTCGACAACACTAAACGCTTTCTCTGGCACAAGGCAACAAGATCCGGCAAGGAAGTTCAGGGGAAGAGAGGTTAAATAGACTGATTGGGCCAGGCACCAATCATTGGTGCACTGGCCCTTTAAATCTTAGAGAGCTGGCGCGCGCGCCCTAGAGAGCGGAGCCGCGTGCGCCAGAACGTGACAGCCGGGGACCGGGACGGGTAAGTGGCTTGGGATGCGATTCGCGAGCGGGCGCGTCCCGCTATGCGAATCGCATCCCCATCGTGAATGTCAGTGCAGCGCTCCCGGTCAGCGGGTCTGACCGGGGCGCTGCAGAGAGGAGAACGCCGCGAGTGCTCCGGGGAGGAGCAGGGACCCGGAGCGTTCCGTGTAACACTTATGTTTGCTCACTGACAAAGAATTGATCAGTCTATAATTTTTTAGGGGTGGATCTATCTGAACAGTAAAACACAGAATAAAAACAAAAAAGTCCGGAAAAATTCATTTAAATAAGTTATGAACTGATTGACATTTTACTCAATGAAATGAGTATTTAATCCCCTATTAATCAGCAAGATTCCTGGCTCCAAGGTGCCCATCTAAAATTTGCCAATGAACCTCTGAATCATTTAGATGTTCATTGGCAAACTTCAGACAGGCATGTACATGAGCTTTCTTGAACAGGGTGACCTTGCGGGTGTTGCAGGATTTCAGTCCCTCATGGCGTAGTGTGTTACCATTTGTTTTCTTGGTGACTATGGTCCCAGCGGCTTTGAAATCATTGACAAGATCCTCCCGTGTAGTTCTGGGCTGATTCCTCACTGTTCTCATGATCATTAACTCCTTAAGGATGCAGGGCTTACGGGTATGCCCCCGTTCCCGAGTCCTTAACCTGATGGGGACCACGGGTGTATGGGGAGGCCCTTGCGTCCTGGTACTTAAGGACCAAGGGGGTACCTGTACGCCTGTGGGAATTTCGATCCCCGCTGCTAGCCAGACAGGGATCGGAACAGGATGCCTGCTGAAATCATTTAAATGCCTAAGGGGTCCTGAGACCCCCATGTCGGCGGTCGCTGCAAATTGCAATCAATTCAGAATGGTGATTCGTGGCGAATCCGGGCTGACCGGGTCTCTGATGACCTGATAGCCTGGAAAATAGGAATAATCGGAGCTGTGAGAGACATCTGATCATCCTAAAGGATAGGAGCGAGGTGGCAGGGGTGCCATCTCCTGCTATCCCCTGTGATTGGCCGATCAGGACTGACTGGCGAATCGCAAGGCAGGGGCAGGGGTGAACGTTCATTTCCCCTGCTCTGCCCGCCCCTGGATGTTGGCGCAGAGCGAGGGAAGATGGCGGTGATGTGCGGGGGCCGTGGATGCGGAGGGGACCGCCAGCACTGGTTACCTGGGTTCACGCGGGGACCGGGGACCGGCGGCTGACAGTAGGTGGCAGGCAAGTGGAGGCAGCGGTGGTGGTGTCCCAGATGCAGCAGTGAAGACTGCCGTTAAGTGATCTTCACTGCTGCTTCTAGGACTTTCAAAACTACAACTCCCAGCATGCCTAGACAGCCTTTGGCTGTCTGGGCATGCTGGGAGTTGTTGTTTTGCAAAATCTGTAAGGCCACAGTTTGGAGGCCACTGTCCTTCCAGATGTTGCAAAACTACAGCTCTCAGCATGCTGGGAGTTGTAGTTCTGTAACATCTGGCCCTTCAGATGTTGCCGAACTACAACTTCCCGCAAGCCTCGGCAGTCTGAGCATGCTTGGAGTTGAAGTCTTGCAACATCTGGAGGGCTACAGTTTGGAGTATGGAAATACCCCATATGTGGGCGTAAAATGCTCTGCGGGTGCACAACAAGGCTTAGGAGAGCGCACTATGTTCATTTGAGGCCTGAACTGGTGATTTGCACAGGGGTGGCTGCTGGTTACAGCGGTTCTGACATAAACACAAAGAAATTAAATAAATACACGTGACCTTATTTTGGAAAATACACCTCTCACGGAACGTAACAAGGGGTATAGTGAGCCTTAACACCCCACAGGTGACTGACAGATTTTTGGAACAGTGGTCCTTGCAAATGAAAAATGTAATTTTTCATTTGCACAGCCCACTGTTACAAAGATCTGTCAAACGCCAGTGGGGTGTAAATGCTCACTGCATCCCTTGTTACGTTCCTTGAGCGGTGTAGTTTCCCAAATAGTATACCGTGTGGGGTGTTTTTTGCTCTTCTGGCGCCATGGGGGCTTCCTAAATGAGACATGCCCCGCAAAAACCCTTTCAGCAAAATTCGCTTTCCAAAAGCCCAATGTTGCTACTTCCCTTCTGAGCCCTCTAGTGCAGATATCTTTACATCCACATGTATGATGTATTTCCTTACTCAAGAGAAATGGGGTTTACAATTTTGGGGGACATTTTCTCCTATTACTACTTGTGTAAATGAAAAATTTGGGGTAACATCAGCATTTTAGTAAAAATAATAACATTTTTCATTTTCACGTCCAACTTCAACACAAAGTCGTCAAACAGCTGTGGGGTGTTAAGGCTCACTGTACCCCTTGGTATGTTCCTTGAGGGGTGCAGTTTCCAAAATAATATACCATGTGGGGTGTTTATCACGGTTCTGGCACCATAGGTGCTTCCTCAATGCGACATGCCCCCCAAAAACAATTTCAGCAAAATTCGCTCTCCAAAATCCAATTGTCGCTCCTTCTCTTCTGAGCCGTTTAGTGCACCCACAAAGCACTTTACATCCACATATGAGATATTTCCTTACTCGAGAGAAATTGGATTTTATATTTTGGGGGTCTTTTTCTCCTTTTATTCCTTGTAAAAATAAAAAATATGGGTCTACAAGAACATGTTATTGTAAAAGAAAATAAAGATTTAGAATTTTCGCCTCCATATTGCTACTATTCCTGGGAAACACTTAAAGGGTTAGCAAGCTTTCTGAATGTCATTTTGAATACCTTAAGGGGTGCAGTTTTCATAATGGGGTCCATTATGGGGTATTTCTAACATAACGACCCTCAAATTTACTTCAAAACTGAACTGGTCCCTGAAAAATTCAGATTTTGAAATTTACAAGTCAGCTTTATGATGCAAACATAGTAGACATATTGTAGACATATTGTATATGTGAATCAATATATAAATTATTTAGTATGTCTATTTTCCTTACAATCAGAGAGCTTCAAAGTAATAAAAATGCAAAATTTTCCAATTTTTCAGGAAATTTTTAAATTTTTGACCAAGAAATGATGCAAGTATCAACAGAAATTTACCACTAACATAAAGCAGAATATGTCACGAAAAAACTTTCTCGGAATCAAATTCATAAGTACAAGCATCCCAGAGTTATTAATGCTTAACCCCTTAAGGACTCAGGGTTTTTCCGTTTTTGCACTTTCGTTTTTTCCTCCTTACCTTTAAAAAATCATAACCCTTTCAATTTTCCACCTAAAAATCCATATTATGGCTTATTTTTTGCGTCGCCAATTCTACTTTGCAGTGACATTAGTCATTTTACCCAAAAATGCACGGCGAAACGGAAAAAAAAATCATTGTGCGACAAAATCGAAAAAAAAAACGCCATTTTGTAACTTTTGGGGGCTTCCGTTTCTACGCAGTGCATATTTCGGTAAAAATTACACCTTATCATTATTCTGTAGGTCCATACGGTTAAAATGATACCCTACTTATATAGGTTTGATTTTGTCGCACTTCTGGAAAAAATCATAACTACATGCAGGAAAATTTATACGTTTAAAAATGTCATCTTCTGACCCCTATAACTTTTTTATTTTTCCACGTACAGGGCGGTATGAGGACTAATTTTTTGCGCCGTGATCTGAAGTTTTTATTGGTATGATTTTTGTTTTGATCTGACTTTTTGATCACTTTTTATTCATTTTTTAATGTTATAAAAAGTTACCAAAATACGCTTTTTTGGACTTTGGAATTTTTTTGCGCGTACGCCATTGACCGTACGGCTTAATTAATGATATATTTTTATATTTCGGACATTTACGCACGCGGCGATACCACATATGTTTATTTTTATTTTTTTTTACACTGTTTTATTTTTCTTATGGGAAAAGGGGGGTGATTCAAACTTTTATTAGGGAAGGGGTTAAATGACCTTTATTAACACTTTTTTTTTTACTTTTTTTTTGCAGTGTTATAGGTCCCATAGGGACCTATAACACTGCACACACTGATCTCCTATGCTGATCACTGGCGTGTATTAACACGCCTGTGATCAGCATTATCGACGCTTGACTGCTCCTGTCTGGATCTCAGGCACGGAGCAGTCATTCGTCGATCGGACACCGAGGAGGCAGGTAAGAGCCCTCCCGGTGTCCGATCAGCTGTTCGGGACGCCGCGATTTCACCGCGGCGGTCCCGAACAGCCCGACTGAGCAGCCGGGATACTTTCAGTTTCACTTTAGAAGCGGCGGTCAGCTTTGACCGCCGCTTCTAAAGGGTTAATACCGCACATCGCCGCTATCGGCGATGTGTGGTATTAGCCGCGGGTCCCGGCCGTTGATTAGCGCCGGGACCCACGCGATATGATGCGGGATCGCGGCGCGATCCCGCTTCATATCGCGGGAGCCGGCGCAGGACGTAAATATACGTCCTGCGTCGTTAAGGGGTTAAAGTGACAGTGGTCAGAATTGCAAAAAATGCTCTGGTCCTTAGGGTCAAAATGGGCTCAGACCCCAAGGGGTCTGAGGGCATACCTGTACACCCTGATCCCACTAACGGGGTTTAAACCGTTCTCACCAGCAGAGAACAGGTTAAACCCTGTGGGTCCCGGTTGCTACGGGCAGCCAGAACCCACAGTTAATGCCGGGCACCACCAATCGGGCCGTTGCTCGGCATTAACCCTTTAGACACTGCGATCAAAGTTGATTGCAGCGTCTAAACTGAAAGTGAAACTATCCCGGCAGCTTAGCTGAGCTGATCGGGACTATCGTGACAGAATTGCGATGTCCTGATCAGCTTACTGGACAATGGGAGGGTCCTCACCTGCCTCCTCATCATCCGATCTGCTATCTACTGCTCCATGCTCCACGCAACAGGATAGAGCAGCAGAGCGCCGTTAACACTGATCAATGCTATGCTATGGCATAGCATTGAACAGTGTATGAAATCAAAAGATTGCATGGCATAGTAACCTAAGGGGCTGAAAAAAAAAGTAAAAAAAAAAAGAAGAGAATAAGTGTGAATAAGCACCTCCTAATAAAAAATTTTATCACCCCCCTTTTCCTTTTTTTTAAATAAAATTATGTAATAAAAAAATATCATATGTGGAACTATTAAAATATAAGGTTAGCTAAACTGCGCGGTTGATGGTGTACACGTAAAAAAAATATCAAAGACCAAAATTGTGAATGTTTGGTCACTTCATATGCCATAAAAATATTAATAAAAAGCTATCAAAAAGTCCCATCAAAACAAAAATGGTACTGATGAAAACTACAGAGCACGGTGCAAAAAATAACCCCTCATATAGCCCCATACGTGGAAAAATTAAAAAGTTATAGGGGTCAGAAAATGACAATTTTAAACATACTAATTTTGGTGCATGTAATTATAATTCTTTTAAAGTAGTAAGATAAATAAAACCTACATGAATTGGGTATCCCTGTAACCGTCTGGACCTACAGAATAAAGATAAGGTGTCATTTTTACCGAAAAGTGCACTGCGTAGAAACGGAAGCCCTAAAAATTTGCAAAATTGCATTTTTTCTTTTGACGCCACTAATATTGTTTTTTTTGGCAGCAGATTATGTTATAAAATAAGTGATGTCATTACAAAGTACAATTGGTGACGCAAAAAACAAGCCCTTATACGGCTCTTTAGGTGCAAAATTGAACTAGAAATTGAGGAGGAAAAAACAAAAGTGCAAAAACGAAGATTGTTTTGAGTCCTTAAGGTAAAAATCGGCTGAGTCCTTAAGGGGTTAAACATCCCCAAGGTGAGATTTTGCATAGAGTCCCCGACTGAGAAAGATTGACAGTCATTTTGTGTTTCTTCCATTTGCAAAAAATTGCACTGTTATCACCTTCTCACCAAGATGCTCGGCGATGGCCTTGTAGCCCATTCCAGCCTTGTGTAGGTCTACAATCTTATCCCTGACATCCTTGGACAGCTTTTTGGTCTCAGCTATAGTGAAGAGTTTGGAATCAGATTGTTTGATTGCCTACAAGCAAGACGCCGATTCCCTATAAGAGAGTGCTCCTAATCTCAGCTCGTTACATGTATAAAAGATACCTGGCAGACAGAGATCTTGCTGATTGGCAGGGGATCAAATACCTTTGAATAATTGTCTTTTACTGTTCAAATAAACTGACCATTAAAGGAGAACTCTAGCCACAATTAACTTATCCCCTATCCACAAGATAGGGAATAAGTAGCTGATTACGGGAGGTCTGACTGCTGGAACCCCCCGTGATCTGTTGAATGGGACCCTGGCTCTCTCAGGGAGGAGTGTGTGTCGTCTACCGGTAGATTTCTATCAGAGCACTGATTATGCCCGAGTGCTGTACTTGGGTCTTTTTGGCACTCACTGAGAGCTGGTTTCCGTTCCAGAGATCATGAGGGATCCCTGTGGATAGAGGATAAGTTCATTTTGTAAATCACAGGGTAGTGTGTGGCTTACTGTACTATCCAAAAAGTTAACTAAAAACACCAGCAGTCCTCAAAGTTATTTGGAAAAATATTCATTAAAGGAGGATTTGTAAACATTTTTATTAACTGGTGCCAGAAAGTTAAACAGATTTGTAAATGACTTCTATTAAAAAATCTTTACCCTTCCAGTACTTTTTAGCAGCTGTATGCAACAGAAGAAATTATTTTCTTTTTGAATTTCTTTTTTGTCTTGTCCACAGTGCTTTCTGCTGACACCTGATGCCCATATCAGGAACTGTCCAGAGCAGGAGGAAATCCCCATAGCAAACCTATGCTGCTCTGGAAAGTTCTTGACACAGACAGAGGTGTCAGCAGAGAGCACTGCGGACAAGACAAAAAAGAAATTCATTTTTTGCGCGAGCTGCAGTGTTTAACCCCTTAAGGAAACATGACGTTCTCATATGTCTCCATTTCCGAGTCCGAGTATGAGAACGTCATGTGTTTTACCGGTTCCCCGCAACCATCTGGAGTGGAGCCGGTGCCCGATGCCTGCTGAAATCGTTCAGCAGGCATCGGGGCATATCGCCCAGGGGGGTCATGATGACCCCCCATGTCGGCGATGGCCGCAGATCGCTGGACAATTCAGTCCAGCGATCTGCGGAGGATTCCGGGTCAATCGGGTCTCCAGTGACCCGGTGACCCGGAATTATTGGCTGATCGGGGCCACCTCACGATTGCCCTGATTCGTCGGCCGGATTACCGGCCGACCAATCAGGGCGCCTGCTGCGGGTGTCACTCCCGCACCCGCTCCGCCCCTCTTCCGGAGGACGTGAGCGGGTGCGGGACGTGCACCCCGGGTGCTGGGGACCCCGATCCCCGGCGTCCCTGTTGGGATCGGGGCCCCAGGAGCAGCGGCGGCGGTGACGACGAGGGACTGACCTGTGCGGCGAGGATCGTTGGAGGTGAGTGACAGCCTCCTGCTGTTGCTTAGCAACAGCTCCCAGCATGCAAAAAGGGCATGCTGGGAGCTGTAGTTATGCAACAGCAGGAGGCAGACCACCACAACTCCCAGCATTCCCTTATGGGCATGCTGGGACTTGTAGTTTTGCAACAGCTGGAGGCACATTCTTTCTATGGAAAAGTGTACCTTCAGCTGTTGTATAACTACAACTCCCAGCTTGCACAATCAGCTAAAGTGCATGCTGGGAGTTGTAGTGGTGCATCTGGTGGTTGCATAACTACAACTCCCAGCATGCCCGTTGGCTGTCGGTGACTGCTGAGAGTTGTAGTTTTGCAACAGCTGAAGGCACACTGAGTTAAGTAGCAAACCAGTGTGTCTCCAGCTGTTGCATAACTACAATCCCCAGCATCCCCAGCCAAAGTAGTATGCCTCCAGCTGTTGCATAACTACAAGACCCAGCATGCCCTTCCACTGTCCGTACATGCTGCGGGTTGTAGCTTTTGCAACAGCTGAAGGCACACTGGTTGCAAAACACTGAGTTTGTTACCAAACTCGGTGTTTCACAACCAGTGTGCCTCCAGCTGTTGCAAAACTACAACTCCCAGCATGCACTGATAGACCGTACATGCTGGGAGTTGTAGTTTTGCAACAGCTGGATGTCCCCCCCCCCCCAATGTGAATGTACAGGGTACACTCACATGGGCGGAGGATTACAGTAAGTTTCCGGCTGCAAGTTTGAGGTGTGGCAAAATTTCTGCCGCAGCTCAAACTGCCAGCGAGAAACTACTGTGAACCCCCGCCCGTGTGACTGTACCCTAAAAACACTACACTACACTAACACAAAATAAAATAAAAAGTAAAAAACACTACATATACACATACCCCTACACAGCCCCCCTCCCCAATAAAAATGAAAAACGTCTGGTACGCCACTGTTTCCAAAACGGAGCCTCCAGCGGTTGCAAAACTACAACTCCCAGCATGCACTGATAGACCGTACATGCTGGGAGTTGTAGTTTTACAATAGCTGGATGTCGTGTCCCCCCCCCCATGTGACCGTACAGGGTACACTCACATGGGCGGCGGATTACAGTAAGTATTCGGCTGCAAGTTTGAGCTGCGTCAAATTTTCTGCCGCAGCTCAAACTGCCAGCGAGAAACTACTGTGAACCCCCGCCCGTGTGACTGTACCCTAAAAACACTACACTACACTAACACAAAATAAAATAAAAAGTAAAAAACACTACATATACACATACCCCTACACAGCCCCCCTCCCCTCCCCAATAAAAATGAAAACGTCTGGTACGCCACTGTTTCCAAAACGGAGCCTCCAGCTGTTGCAAAACAACTACTCCCAGTATTGCCAGATAGCCGTTGACTGTCTAGGCATGCTGGGAGTTTTACAACAGCTGGAGGCACCCTGTTTGGGAATCACTGGCGTAGAATACCCCTATGTCCACCCCTATGCAAGTCCCTAATTTAGGCCTCAAATGCGCATGGCGCTCTCACTTTGGAGCCCTGTCGAATTTCAAGGCAACAGTTAAGGGTCACATATGGGGTATCGCCGTACTCGGGAGAAATTGCCTAACAAATTTTGGGGGGTATTTTCTGCTATTACCCTTTTTTAAAAATGTTAAATTTTTGGGAAAACAAGCATTTTAGGTAAAAAATATATATTTTTTTTACATATGCAAAAGTCGTGAAACACCTGTAGGGTATTAAGGTTCAAATTACCCCTTGTTACGTTCCCCGAGGGGTCTAGTTTCCAAAATGGTATGCCATGTGTTTTTTTTTTTGCTGTCCTGGCACCATAGGGGCTTCCTAAATGCGGCATGCCCCCAGAGCAAAATTCGCTTTCAAAAAGCCAAATGTGACTCCTTCTCTTCTGAGACCTGTAGTGCGCCAGCAGAGCACTTTTCACCCCCATATGGGGTGTTTTCTGAATCGGGAGAAATTGGGCTTCAAATTTTGGGGGGTATTTTCTGCTATTACCCTTTTTAAAATTGTAAACATTTTGGGAAACCAAGCATTTTAGGTAAAAAAAATATATATTTTTTTACATATGCAAAAGTTGTGAAACACCTGTAGGGTATTAAGGTTCACATTACCCCTTGTTACGTTCCCCGAGGGGTCTAGTTTCCAAAATGGTATGCCATGTGTTTTTTTTTTTTGCTGTTCTGGCACCATAGGGGCTTCCTAAATGCGGCATGCCCCCAGAGCAAAATTTGCTTTCAAAAAGCCAAATGTGACTCCTTCTCTTCTGAGGCCTGTAGTGCGCCAGCAGAGCACTTTTCACCCCCATATGGGGTGTTTTCTGAATCGGGAGAAATTGGGCTTCAAATTTTGGGGGATATTTTCCGCTATTACCCTTTTTAAAAATGTAAACATTTTGGGAAAACAAGCATTTTAGGTAAAAAAAATTTATTTATTTTTTTACATATGCAAAAGTCGTGAAACACCTGTAGGGCATTAAGGTTCACGTTACCCCTTGTTACATTCCCCGAGGGGTCTAGTTTCCAAAATGGTATGCCATGTGAGGTTTTTTTGCTGTTCTGGCACCATAGGGGCTTCCTAAATGCGGCATACCCCCAGAGCAAAATTTGCTTTCAAAAAGCCAAATGTGACTCCTTCTCTTCCGAGACCTGTAGTGCGCCAGCAGAGCACTTTTCACCCCCATATGGGGTGTTTTCTGAATCGGGAGAAATTGGGCTTCAAATTTTGGGGGGTATTTTCTGCTATTACCCTTTTTAAAAATGTAAAATTTTTGGGAAACCAAGCATTTTAGGTAAAATATATATATATTTTTTTTACTTATGCAAAAGTCGTGAATCACCTGTAGGGTATTAAGGTTCACTTTACCCTTTGTTACGTTCCCTGAGGGGTCTAGTTTCCAAAATGGTATGCCATGTGTTTTTTTTTTGCTGTCCTGGCACCATAGGGGCTTCCTAAATGCGGCATGCCCCCCAAAAACCATTTGTCGCTCCTTCCCTTCTGAGCCCTCTACTGCGCCCGCCGAACACTTTACATAGACATATGAGGTATGTACTTACTCGAGAGAAATTGGGTTTCAAATACATGTAAAAATTTTCTCCTTTTTACCCCTTGCAAAAATTCAAAAATTGGGTCTACAAGAACATGTGAGTGTAAAAAATGAAGATTTTGAATTTTCTCCTTCATATTGCTGCTATTCCTGTGAAACACCTAAAGGGTTAATACACTTACTGAATGTCATTTTGAATACTTTGGGGGTGTAGTTTTTATAATGGGGTCTTTTATGGGGTATTTCTAATATGAAGACCCTTCAAATCCACTTCAAAACTGAACTGGTCCCTGAAAAATAGTGAGTTTGAAAATTTTGTGAGAAATTTCAAAATTGCTGCTGAACTTTGAAGCCCTCTGGTGTCTTCCAAAAGTAAAAACTCATAAGTTTTATGATGCAAACATAAAGTAGACATATTGTATATGTGAACCCAAAAAATATATATTTTGAATATCCATTTTCCTTACAAGCAGAGAGCTTCAAAGTTAGAAAAATGCAAAATTTTCATTTTTTTCATCAAATTTTGGGATTTTTCACCAAGAAAGGATGCAAGTTACCATAAAATTTTACCACTAAGTTAAAGTAGAATATGTCACGAAAAAACAATCTCGGAATCAGAATGATAACTAAAAGCATTCCAGAGTTATTAATGTTTAAAGTGACAGTGGTCAGAATTGCAAAAAACGCTCCGGTCCTTAAGGTGTAAAATGGCCTGGTCCTTAAGGGGTTAAAAAGCACTGTGTTAGAGCAGTGTTGCCTTTAGCTGTTGCAAAACTACAACTCCCAGCATGCCCACACATTCTTTGTTTTTTAAGCGCATGAGGCACACAGCTGGAGAATATACATCTCTAAAACAGAGTTTTACAAAGTTTGTACCCCCAGCTGTTGCAAAACTACAACTCCCGTCATGGGAGTTGTAGTTTAGGAACAGCTGAAGGCTGTAGTGGTGCAATGGTGATCTCCTATACTGGATACCAACACCCTTTACGGCCAGTATCCAGTATGCTGTAAAATACAGAGTAGTCTGTCTGTATGTCTATTTAAAAAAGTAATCTTATCAGTAGTACTACAAAATGTAAAACATTTTTCATACTGACAGTGCCTCTTTAAGCATTCTATATTCCGCAACATTATGGGAGAGATTTATCAAAACCTGTCAAGAGGAGAAGTTGCTGAGTTGCCCATAGAAACCAATCAGATCGCTTCTTTCATTTTTCAGAGGCCTCGTCAAAAATTAATGAAACAATCTGATTGGTTGCTATGGGCAACTCAGCAACTTTTCCTCTGGACAGATTTTCATAAATCTCCCTCTATGTCTTAAAATTTTGCTTAAAGGGGTACTTTGCCCCTGGACATCTTATCCCCTATCCAAAGGATAAGATGTCAGATCACGGGGGTCCCACAGCTGGGGACCCCCAGGATCTGGGCTGTAGCACCCCGCTGTCATTACTGCACAGAGTAAACTCGCTCTGTGCGTAATGACGGGCGATACAGGGGACGGGGCATTGTGACGTCACGGCTCCGTCCCCTTGTTACATCATGGCCTGCCCCCTCAATACAAGTTTATGGGAGGGGGCGTGGTGGCCATCACGCCTCCTCCCATAGACTTGCATTAAGGGTGCGGGCTGTGAAGTCACGAGGGGCGGAGCCATGACGCCACGATGCTCCGTCCCCAGTATCGCCCATCATTACGCACAGAGCGAGTTTGCTCTGTGCAGTAATGACAGCGGGGTGCTGTAGCCGAGATCCCGGGGGTCCCCCGCAGCGGGACCCCCGCGATCTGACATCTTATCCCCTATCCTTTGGATAGGGGATAAGATGTCCTGGGGCGGAGTACCCCTTTATTTCTGTTTAGAGCCTCATTGAAGTTAAGTGTGTGTTGACTATGGCACAGAACGGTGGCCAACAAGCCCCCTCCATATATCTCTTTGGGAGAGCCGGAGATACAGCGTTCGGGTATCTCCGCCTCTGCCATAGAGATGCATGTGTGAGGGGCGAGTTGGCCACTGCTTCCTGCCATGGTGGTCACACTCCATTCCTTCATACAGCCTGGGCGGCAGGCGGGAAATCGCGCGCGGGGGGGGGGGTCCCAGTGGTCAGACGCCCCACGATCTGACATATATTCTCTACCCTGCAGATAGGGGATACGTTTTGTTATACTGGACAACTCCTTTAAGTTTTGAAAGCACGAATCCGCAGTCTGCTTTTCTGTATGGAATTTGAGTAGAATTGCAAAATTTCCACTGTGAGAACATAGCCTTACGCCTACTTGCTAGGGCATTTAGGGCAACGTTCTCCAAGCTGTGGTCCCCAAACTGTTTGCAAAACTACAACTCCCATCACACCCAACAGCCGTCAGCTTGATGGGAGTTGTAGTTTTGCAACAGCTGGGCAGCCACAGGTTGGGGAAACAATGACGCGGGGAGAAGCCTTTCATTCACAAGCAGGAGGCGGGGACGGCATTGTACTGAATAGACTGGAGCACACACAGGGCAGGGATATGTCCCTGTACTCACAGCTATACACTGCTGTGTGCAGAGAACTCCACGCTTCTCTATGAGCTGCAGCTCCAGCCTGTCTGTGATTGATAGGTTTCTCCCTGGCAGCTCCTTCTATTTGGTGACATGGGTGGAGTTTGTGTTCCGGCTGGTACAGTACATTGCTCCAGAGGGTGGGGTTATGGTAATAGTGGGCGGTGCCTGCTCTGTCCCCAGCTTCTCCTAAGCTGCAGCTGATCAAAGCCATCAGAGCATCCCAAGTGCTGCAGCCGGAGACAAACCCGTCAGGTGAGCACTGTCTATTACCAGGTCTACTAGTCTACTAACCATGGGGCGAATGTCATCAGCCGCATTGTGTGCACTGGAGCACTGGAGTACCCAGACACCTGCCCGGTCACATTATCTATCGATCTATCCATCTCATATCTATCTATGGATCCATATATCTATCTATCTATACCTATCTATCGATCTATCTATCTATCGATCTATCTATACCTATCTATCCATCTCATATCTATCTATCGATCCATATATCTATCGATCTATCTATACCTATCTATCCATCTCATATCTATCTATCGATCCATATATCTATCGATCTATCTATACCTATCTATCGATCTATCGATCTATCTGTTGATCCATCTATCGATCTATCTATACATATCTATCTATCTATTGATCCATCTATCTATCGATCTATCTATATCTATCTATCTATCTATTGATCCATCTATTGATCTATCTATACCTATCTATTGATCCATCTATCTATCGATCCATCTATCTATACCAATCTATCGATCCATCTATCGATCTATCTATACCTATCTATCTATTGATCCATCTATCGATCTATTTATCTATACCAATCTATCGATCCATCTATCGATCTATCTATACCTATCTATCTATCTATCTATCTATTGATCCATCTATCGATCTATCTATACCAATCTATCTATCCATCGATCTATCTATCTATACCAATCTATCGACCCATCTATCTATCGATCTATCTATACCTATCTATCTCAGTATTTCCCAACCAGGGTGCCTCCAGCCTTTCTAAAACTACAACACCCAGCATGCCCGGACAGCCTTTGGCTGTCCGGGCATGCTGGGAGTTGTAGTTTTGCAACGGCTGGAGGCACCCTGGTTACATAGTTGCATAGTTAGTACGGTTGAAAAAAGACATACGTTCACTGATCTATCTACTGATCTGAGTAATGATCTGTATATTTTTAAATTCCGAAGCCCTTTTTCTATTCTTGTCTCATTCTTCAGCCGGCATAATTTATTTTACACTATAATAGGACTTTGTGTTCTAATGTACATGGTCAATGGAAGCATTTATAAGCCACCGTTACAGTCTTATGGATCTGACTACTGACCAAGGTGACGGTTCTATCTTTCTGGTACCAGGATGGCACTCAGTTGGCTTTGCTCTATGTAAATTGCCCCTTATTTTTTTTTACCCTAGGTCCTCTAAATGCATCCTCTGGCCCAATCCCTGGGCACTGTCTGCCTGCATTGCAGTGCTTAGCATGCCTTGACTATAAATGAATATCAATGACAACTATCATCATCATCCTCTATAGGAAATAATTGTAGACACAGTGAACTCTTACTATATGTGTCTGACATCCCTGCAATGCATTTACATATCCACCCCAGCCCGGGGCGCATTATGCCTGCAGTGCACCAGTGCTACACATTGACAGATGTGAGAAATTGTCACAGTACATTGTGCGGAGGAAGGTAATATGGGCTCTAGGGGACGGGTGCATGGGTTAGAACAGTAGGTAGAAAAGGCTCAAAAATGGCCCCTGTGGGCAACAGGGCATCGTAGAAAATGGTAATAGAATAAAAGATTGGCAGGAACTTTGTAGGTGACATAATGTGTTTTTAATGTCACCCATTTTTGAACACGTGCGGATTAAACCCTTTGTATGCCGGCATTTCTATAATATACCGACTCCTATTGCAGGTCTCTAGTATTACTGTAAATACCCATTTAAATGAAATCCCTGACTTTGGATCCTGCTGGATATCATCCGCACTGTGTCTAGGTTCCGGAAATGAATCGCTCTCCAGAGACCATTTTTTTTTTTTTAGATTTACTGCCTTTAGTACATAAAGCCAGAGGTTATTTTTAAAACAGATTTCTTTTCATTAGGCCTGCGAATATAAAAGCCAGTGATCCATGTAACTTCTTCTGGTCGGATTCCTCCATGAGGATGAAATGCAGCCCAGATGTTCTGGAGATAGCTATGAACGTGCCCTGCTGGTGCCAGCTTTTACAACCTGCTTGGGCATTAACCAATATGTTCATTATTTACAGTTTAGTATTTTATAATGGGTATAGAGGTTCCTTTCATTTCTATCTCATATAAATAACAAATATAAATATACTGTATGTAGCTACACTGGGTACTTGTGCGCTAATGATACTATGGAAAAAGGGGGGTTAATGAAAAGAAATGTGGGATCTATTAGGAATATTCCAGATAAGGCCGTTTTGGAGAAATAGAAGCAGCAGACAAAGGAAGGCGAGCATCATCTCATGCTTGAACAAAGGCGCATGCTCCGAAAAAAAAAAAGAGCTTGATAATCCCTTAGTTAGTCCCTCACAGAGCCCAGCCCTGCCTTTATGATGGCACCTGCTGGGGTGGGGGGTGTCATGCTTAGGGATCCAGTTTAACATGTGAATCATGTATGACTTTGTCATTATCTATCTATCTATCTAGGTGTAATCTTAAATGGTGCATCAATATAATCATATCATGTGTATCACCCCTGGAGATGGGTTTGCACACTGCTAGGTAGGGTTAGGTTGGTTTCGTTCCAAATATCCCTGTATGTAAATGACACAATGCACTTAATAATAATTGACGTAAATCAATATTCGTAATATAGTCAGACTGGGGTGGTTGTCACTGTAAGGAGCAGTGTCTTTTTGTCACCCCTATACTTACGATGGGGCATCCAATTTTATAAAGCCGTCATTTCCATTGTGTTGAAAAATGTTCCGTCTTTACTCATCCGCAATCTTCACAATAACCGGATTGCATGATAGGTAGCATATGGCGGGGCAATGGGATGATTTACCTGAAGTATGTATGACTTTATCATTATCTATCTATCTATCTATCTATCTCATATCTATCTATCTATCTCATATCTATCTATCTATCTCATATCTATCTATCTATCTCATATCTATCTATCTCATATCTATCTATCTCATATCTATCTATCTATCTATCTCATATCTATCTATCTATCTATCTATCTATCTATCTATCTCATATCTATCTATCTCATATCTATCTATCTATCTATCTATCTATCTCATATCTATCTATCTATCTCATATCTATCTATCTATCTCATATCTATCTATCTATGTCATATCTATCTATCTAATAACTATCTATCTATCTCATATCTATCTATCTATCTATCTCATATCTATCTATCTATGTATCTGTCTATCTTTCTATCTATCTATCTCATATCTATCTATCTCATATCTATCTATCTATCTATCTCATATCTATCTATCTATCTATCTATCTATCTATCTATCTCATATCTATCTATCTATCTCATATCTATCTATCTCATATCTATCTATCTATGTATCTATCTATCTCATATCTATCTATCTATCTATCTATCTATCTATCTATCTATCTCATATCTATCTATCTATGTATCTATCTATCTATCTCATATCTATCTATCTATCTATCTCATATCTATCTATCTCATATCTATCTATCTATGTATCTATCTATCTCATATCTATCTATCTATCTCATATCTATCTATCTATCTATTTCATATCTATCTATCTATCTATCTCATATCTATCTATCTATCTATCTTTCTATCTCATATCTATCTATCTATCTCATATCTATCCATCTATCTATCTCATATCTATCTATCTATCTATCTATCTCATATCTATCTATCTATCTCATATCTATCTATCTATCTATCTATCTATCTCATATCTATCTATCTATCTAATTTCTATCTATCGATCTATCTATCTATCTATCTATCTATCTATCTATCTCATATCTATCTATCTATCTATCTATCTCATATCTATCTATCTATCTATCTATCTAATATCTATCTATCTATCTATCTCATATCTATCTCATATCTATCTATCTATCTATCTCATATCTATCTATCTATCTATCTCATATATATCTATCTATCTATCTCATATCTATCTATCTATCTATTTTCTATCTATCGATCTATCTATCTATCTCATATCTATCTATCTATCTATCTCATATCTATCTATCTATCTATCTCATATCTATCTATCTATCTATCTATCTATCTATCTCATATCTATCTCATATCTATCTATCTATCTATCTATCTATCTCATATCTATCTATCTATCTATCTATCTCATATCTATCTCATATCTATCTATCTATCTCATATCTATCTATCTATAGCAGCAGATATCTATCTCATATCTATCTATCTCATATCTATCTATCTATCTCATATCTATCTATCTATCTCATATCTATCTATCTATCTATAGCAGCAGATATCTATCTCATATCTATCTATCTATCTCATATCTATCTATCTAATTTCTATCTATCGATCTATCTACCTAAATGTAATCTTAAATTGTACATCAATATAATCAGATCATATGTATCACCCCTGGAGATGGATTTGCACACTGCTAGGTAGGGTTAGGTTGATTTTGTTCCAAATATCCCTGTATGTAAATGACACATCGCACTTAATAATAATTGAGTGGTAATGTGATGATTTACCTGTAATAAGTGATTTATTATTTTATCAGCCATATTCCCAATCATTCATTCCTTCTTTGTTGTCCCTATTGTTTCTTCACACCCATGGGCTGATATAAATCCTGCCGTTACAATGCACTTAGGCCCATAAAAAAATAAAAAAAAATAAATGGGATAAAAAATGTAAACGTGAAGGATTGATACGTTTGTGTGTTACTGTATTATTGCTTATTTTCTAACAATACATGAAATGTAACTCTTTGTCTCCTGGAAGGAGTATTCTCTTTTTTTATACGTCGGGTATAGAAAACGATGCAGGCATGCTCTTATGTTTTTTTTTAGTATTCAGATGCTGAAGGCCTTGCATTGAAATGCTTTTGTACTAGGAGGCAGGACTTATGAGAAATGCAGTATGTCAGGCCTGGAAGGGGTTAAATCTGTATCTCTGCCTGGTTTCACAGCTGTGCAGAAGTAATGGTGGATACTATGTATGATCAAAATCTCATCTGTCCTTAGGTACCTGCGATAAAACCAATTTATTGAACAGAACGTGTGATAAATAATAGCAACGGGTTATAAAGCCCCACCGGGGTTAGGATGTGTTGGAAACGCTTTGGGCATCTGGCATGGAGATCTGCTTTGTCATGTTCTATGGTTTATACTACTAGTGCAGTGTTACTCAACCAGACGTTGCAAAACTACAACTCCCAGTATGCCCGGACAGCCAAAGGCTGTCCGGGCATGCTGGGAGATGTAGTTTGGCAACAGCTGGAGGCACCCTAGTTGGGAAATACTGTGCTAGTTGGAAAGAGATGGACGACACATCTGAATTATGACTCTATGAAGAAATATGTTCAGCCTTTCCGCCCCTAAAATTTTTTCGGATTCTTTGATTTTCGGCAACTAAATTTATTTTTCTGAAAATGTGATAAAATCACATCCATGGGGGAGATTTATCACGCTGTGTTATAGTAAAGTTTTCCTTGTTGCCCATAGCAACCACTCAGAGCCGAGATTTCATTTCACATATCGGTCTGATATAATGAAAGCTAAGCTGTGATTGGTTACTATGGGCAACCAAGAGAATGTCCCCCATGGCCTCCCTTTCTAGGCTATCAGTACCGCGTCAGTCTGGCTGTGAGCCGAATAAATGAATCATTTGAGGCAAATGAGTTGCTACAGATATTCTGTACACCCTTTTGTTTGTTGTTGCCATGCTATTCATCCCTAGCAACCAGTGGAGTCCAAGGACAATAGGCAGCATCCTTAAAGGGGTACTCCTGTGGAATTTTTTTTTTTTTTTTTTAAATCAACTGGTGACAGAAAGTTAAACAGATTTGTAAATTACTTGTATTAAAAAAACGTAATCCTTTCAGTACTTATTAGCTACTGAATACTACAGAGGAAATGGTTTTCTTTTTGGAACACAGAGCTCTCTGCTGACATCATGACCACAGTGCTCTCTGCTGACATCTCTGTCCATTTTAGGAACTGTCCAGAGCAGCGTATGTTTGCTAAGGGAATTTTCTCCTACTCGGGAGAGTTCTTAAAATGGACAGAGATGTCAGCAGAGAGCACTGTGGTCATGATGTCAGCAGAGAGCTCTGTGTTCCAAAAATAAAACCATTTCCTCTATAGTATTCAGCAGCTAATAAGTACTGGAAGGATTAAGATTTTTTTAATACAAGTAATTTACAAATCTGTTTAACTTTCTGGTACCAGTTGATTAAAAAAAAAAGAAAAAAGTTTTCCACAGGAGTACCCCTTTAAGCATCCCCATTTATTGAATGTTATTTTAACCATTAACTTATTATTCTATTGTCTGATACATGCTGTCATTTTAAGGCTATGTTCATATGGCGGAAAATTTGCTGACTTTCCGCCCGAAAAGCATGGACAGACATTTCACAAATAGCATGTTCTGTTGAAAACGTCTGCCGCAGAAACTTTGCTGTGTGTGCGGTACAGCAGAATCCCATTGAAAACAATGGCACTCTACTGCTGCGGAATTCCGAAATTCCGCTTGGAAATTCCGTTGTGTGAATATGGCTTAAAGGGGTACTCCAGTGGAAAACATTTTTTAAATCAACTGGTGTCAGAAAGTTATACAGATTTGTAAATTACTTCTATTTAAAAATCTTAATCCTTCCAGTACTTATCAGCTGCTGTATGCACCAGAGGAAATTCTGTTATTTTTTAAATTCTTTTCTGTCTGATCACAGTGCTCTCTGCTGACACCTCTGTCCATGTCAGGAACTGTCCGGAGCAGGAACAAATCCCCATAGCAAACCTCTCCTGTTCTTGACAGTTCCTTCAGACAGAAAGGAAATTCAAAAATAAAAGAACTTCTTCTGTAGTATACAGCTACTGATAAGTACTGGAAGGATTATGATTTTTAAATAGAAGTAATTTACGAAACTATATAACTTACTGGCACCCGTTGATTTAAAAAAATAGTTTTCCACCAGAGTTGCCCGTTAGGGGTTCTTCTTCCTGAAAAAATGTGGTGACAGAAAACCATTGATATATTGTTCCCAGTATTTGCATTAGGAGAAGTGGTGTCACTGGATCTTATTGAAAAAAAAATCATATACCCCCAAAGTTACAATGTTAAAGGGGTTCTCCGATTTGAAATACCTCTCAAAATACAGCCTGCTCATAATAAAAAATACATTATATTTCCCTTTTTGATTTTTGCGCCAGCCCTCCAGTTCACCATGATGCTTCTGTGTACTTCCCCTGATATCGCACTCTCCCTGCTTTGCCGATGATGATCTGAACAATTTGGAGTCCAATTCCTGAGGCTGCAGTGTGTTCAGAACATGATCAGCAGAGCAGGGAGAGCGCTTCATCAGGGGAAGTACACAGAGAAGCATCAGGGTGGACCAGAGCATGAGAAATCGACTCAGCAAGGGGCACAAAGTACGTTGTATTATTTTTCTTATTTAGCAGACTATATTTATTGATTTTTTTTAAGTCGGACAACCCCTTTAAAGGGCTACTCCACTGGAAAAAATTTTTTTAAATCAAGTTAAAAAGATTTGTAAATGACTTCTATTAAAAAAATCGTAATCCTTCCAGTACATATCAGCTGTTGCTATGATCCACAGGAAGTTCTTTTCTTTTTGAATGTCTTTTCGGTCTGACCACAGTGCTCTCTGCTGACACCTTTGTCCATTTTAGGAATTGTCCAGAGCAGGATAGGTTTTCTATGGGGATTTGCTCCTACTCTGGACAGTTCCTAGAATGGACAGAGGTGTCAGCACTGTGGTCAGACAGAAAGGAAATTAAAAAAAGAAAAAGAACTTCCTGTGGCTCATACGGCAGCTGATAATTACTGGAAGGAAAGAATGTTTTCCAGTGGAGTACCCCTTTAAGCAAATGTACTTAGCTGGCAGCATGTCACACTGCAGTGTCGCCAGTAGTGAAAATTCATGCATAAAGCAGTCACATTTCTGCCCCAATTTTTACAGCCACACAAATCCTACATAATACCCTTCTACAGTGCTCAATAACTACTCCCCAGACAACTATTAATCAATAACAGAGCTCACTAAGTGTCACTGTCCACAGTGCAGTTAATGCCGCTATTTAGTTGTCCATTAATCTAGCCACCAACAATTCAATACATGTCACCCGCATGCACAAAATTCTGCCAATGGCATAAAGTTCATTGCCACTATCCGATCCTTATTTAATTAATACTGCCATCCACCCCCCAGTACAATTAATACATCATCAAACCTCCGTACATATACAGTGAATGTACAGGGTGGGCCATTTATATGGATACACCTTAATAAAATGGGAATGGTTGGTGATATTAACTGCCTGTTTGTGGCACATTAGTATATGTGAGGGGGGGAAACTTTTCAAGATGGGGGGTGACCATGGTGGCCATTTTGAAGTTGGCCATTTTGAATCCAACTTTTGTTATTTCAATAGGAAGAGGGTCATGTGACACATCAAACTTATTGGGAATTTCACAAGAAAAACAATGATGTGCTTGGTTTTAACGTAACTTTAATATTTCATGAGTTATTTACATGTTTCTGACCACTTATAAAATGTGTTCAATGCCCATTGTGTTGGATTGTCAATGCAACCCTCTTCTCCCACTCTTCACACACTGATAGCAACACCGCAAGAGAAATGCTAGCACAGGCTTCTAGTATCCGTAGTTTCAGGTGCTGCAGAATGGGCAAAACAAAAATTGGAACAGGACCCTCAGTTTAAGTAGAAGATTTTGTTCAGTGATGAGGCAAACTTTTATGTGAATGGTGAAGTTAACAAACAAAACCACCGCTATTGGTCTGACACTAACCAACATGGGATAGATCCCTCCAAGACTGTTGGAACACAAAAATTGATGGTATGGTGTGGTATATGGGGTACAAAGATAGTGGGGCCATTCTTCATCAATGGAAACCTCAAGGCCACTGGATATGTGAAATTGCTACATGATGATGTGTTTCCCTCTTTATGCACTGAAGCTGGCATGTTCCCTGACTTTTTCCAGCAAGATGGTGCACAACCACATTATGTGTGTCAGGTCCGAGCATTCCTAGATGAACAGTTTCCTGGAAAGTGGATTGGTCGTCGTGGCCCAGTTGAATGGCCCCCGAGGTCTACCGATCTGACCCCCTTAGACTTTTATCTTTGGGGTCATCTGAAGGCAATTGTCTATGCTGTGAAGATACGAGATGTGCAGCACCTGAAACTATGGATACTGGAAGCCTGTGCTAGCATTTCTCCTGCGGTGTTGCTATCAGTGTGTGAAGAGTGGGAGAAGAGGGTTGCATTGACAATCCAGCACAATGGGCAGCACATTGAACACATTTTATAAGTGGTCAGAAACTTGTAAATAACTCATGAAAGAATAAAGTTACGTTAAAACCAAGCATATCATTGTTTTTCTTGTGAAATTCCCAATAAGTTTTATGTGTCACATGACCCTCTTCCTATTGAAAAAACAAAAGTTGGATTCAAATGGTCGACTTCAAAATGGCCACCATGGTCACCACCCATCTTGAAAAGTTTCCCCCCTCACATATACTAATGTGCCACAAACAGGAAGTTAATATCACCAACCATTCCCATTTTATTAAGGTGTATCCATATAAATGGCCCACCCTGTACAATAAATCTACAGAAAATGGCAGAAATGTTTCATTGGTGAAAGTCTGACAGTGGGACCCCCATAATTATTAAAACAGGAAGACGGGGTACATTGAAAGTTTCATTACAGATTTGCATAGTGATCCCCACTAAGGTCAATTAAAGGAAGCACTGTTTCTGTCAGTCCCCATTCATGCATGTGAAAAGTGTCAATGGACCCCTGCTCTGGTGGAAGTCCGAGCAATCAGATTCCCAACCATCAGACATTAAATGTCTGAAGTAGGAAAACCCCTTTAATGCCTTATAAAAATCAGTGTTAGGAGTAGGAACTATTCACCTGTAGATTGTAAACCCTTCAGGGCAGAGCCCCCTCCCTGTATTGTTCTGTAATTTACTGTGTACCTGCATCTGTCTTATGTATTGTAACCCTTATCAAAATGTAAAACGCCCTAGAACCAAGGGCGCTAAATAAATAAGTAATAATAATAACATGCTGGAGTTTTTGGTATGTCCCAGTCACTCCCATATGTTTTTGCAAAAAATGTCTAATGAGAAGGGCATAAAATAGTGTGAATAAGCCCCAACACTGATTTGTACAAAGCCTGTCAAAAACCATAGACATCAAAATACATATGCACACATAGCTACAAACATATACAGACATACATGTACAGTACTTACGATAGCCATCCTCAAGCTGGAAATACACATTACATTAAAGCAGGTCAAACCTAACAAATTGTAGCAAGATTGGCCAACCTTCTTGTGTATGACTGCTCAACGGGCCCCCACAAAACAGTATACTGTACAGTATACCAGTATACAAACATAGGTTTTATTTTTGGTTTTGCATTTTGTTCCGTGGCTGACTTATGTCACTGTATGGCTACACAGTGGTATTTGTTAGGGGGCATGCATTGGAAGTATACAATGCTAATGACATATACCTCCAATGGATCAATTAAACATAGAGTGAACATAGCCTTTAGTCTTATTTTTAGGGCTAAATAAGTAGTGGCTTGGGTATATGCAAAATGTTTGCTTTCTTGTTCATCTGTTGTGGTCCTGGCTAAATACAGAGCTTTAAAGAAATCTGAAAGCTAAGAATTCAAGAGCTGCATCCAAGCCCAAGGCCATCATCTAGACAGCCCTGTCACTTCTCATTTATGGCCTGTAGTTTACAGAAATGGCCATGTTTTTTATGATAGGTTAATTAAACAAACTAATATATTTCTGAATAATTAAAATCTGTTTTTAAATAAGCGCTGGAATTAGTATACTTCATATTAATTTAACCTCTTTTGTAAATTAAAAGTCATCCAAATATACCAGGGTGACGTGTTTGGTAGGTTACACCGCGCTCCTGAGTAAGTAGGAGGAGGCAGCGCCAGTGTCTAGACAGAACTGCTTGCTGGCAGCACAACCCCAAGACGTCCCCATAGCTGCAGTGTCTGCTTCCAGCTGGGTAGCTTAATTGCTGACTCTGAGTCTGACCCTACGGTTCTCCAGTCTACAGCCTTATCGAAAGCCTATATGAATATTAGGAACGACATTTGTTTCATGTGAACTCTGCATCTGTATATCAGCTTCTAATGTGACTGTATAATTATGCACTTGAAGAAAATATGAGATCTAATATAAACAAACAGTATCAAACACATAAGAGATTTTTGGATATTTACGAATAACCAACGAAAAAACCATTAATATTCAAAAGAATAATAGATGCAAAATAATGTAAATTTATGTTTTCAATCCAAAGCAAATCCTACATAACCAGTGGCATACACATCCCACTTTGCTTCAAAATTCATAACAAAATAACAATAGTAATAATATTAATATTATTGAGGAGCTTATTGAGGAGTATGGCGAGTACTCTGGATTGAGAATAAATTGGTTAAAATATGTAATGTTGCTTCTAAGGTCGGAGGAGGGAGCCCTGAATTATGGAGTAAAAATCATAGATAGAGAAGATCATTTTACCTACCTAGATATACAGATCTCGGGCAATATGGAAAATCATCATAAATTGAGCCTAAAGCCACTAATCAATAAAATTTAAAAGAAGGCTAGAGTGTGGAATGAACTTAAAGGGGTACTCCAGTGCTTAAACATCTTATCCCCTATCCAAAGGATAGGGGATAAGATGCCTGATCGCGGGAGTCCCGCCGCTGGGGACCCCCGGGATCATGCGCGCGGTACCCCGTTTGTAATCAGACCTGGAGCGTGTTCGCTCCGGGTCTGATTATGGTCAACCGCAGGGCAGGCGGCGTGTGACGTCACGCCTCCGCCCTAGTGTGACGTCACGCTCCACCCCTCAATGCAAGCCTACGGGAGGGGGCGTCGCCGGCAATCAGTCCCGGTGCGAACACGCTCAGGACACTGATTACAAACGGGGTGCCGCGTGCATGATCCCGGGGGTCCCCAGCGGCGGGACTCCCGCGATCAGGAATCTTATCCCCTATCCTTTGGATAGGGGATAAGATGCTTAAGCACCGGAGTACCCCTTTAACCCCTTAAGGACCCAGCCCAAATATATCTTAAGGACCCGGCCATTTTTTTTTACATCTGACCACTGTCACTTCAAGTATTAATAACTCTGGAATGCTTTTACCTTTCATTCTGATTCCGAGATTGTTTTTTCGTGACATATTCTACTTTATGTTAGCAGTAAAATTTTGTCGATACTTGTATCATTTCTTGGTGAAAAATTCCAAAATTTGATGAAAAAATTGAAAATTTAGCATTTTTTTTAACTTTGAAGCTCTCTGCTTATAAGGAAAATCTATATTCCAAATAAATTATATATTGATTCACATATACAATATGTCTACTTTATGTTTGCATCATACAGTTGACAAGTTTTTACTTTTGAAAGACATTAGAGGGCTTCAAAGTACAGCAGCAATTTTCCAATTTTTCACAAAATGTTCAAAATTAGATTTTTTCAGGGACCAGTTCTGTTTAGAAGTGGATTTGAGGGGCCTTCTTATTAGAAATACCCCATAAATGACACCATTATAAAAACTGCACCCCTCAAAGTATTCAAAATGACATTCAAAAGGTATGTTAACCCTTTTGGTGTTTCACAGGAATAGCCGCAAGTTGAAGGAGAAAATTCAAAATCTTCATTTTTTACACTCGCATGTTCTTGTAAACCCAGTTTTTGCATTTTTACAAGGGGTAAAAAGAGAGAAATTTTCTTAAAATGTGTAACCCAATTTCTCTCGAGTAAGGAAATACCTCATATGTGTATGTCAAGTGTTCGGCGGGCGCGGTAGATGGCTCATAAGGGAAGGAGCGACAGTGGCATTTTGGAGAGTGAGTTTTTCTGAAATGGTTTTTGGGGGGCATGTCACATTTAGGAAGCCCCTATGGTGCCAGAACAGCAAAAAAAAACACATGGCATACCATTTTGGAAACTAGACCCCTTGAGGAACGTAACAAGGAATAAAGTGAGCCTTAATACCCCACAGGGGTTTCACGACTTTTGCATATGTAAAAAAATATATATATTTTTTTCACTAAAATGTGTGTTTCCCCCCAAATTTCCCATTTTTGCAAGGGTTAATAGCAGAAAATACCCCCCAAAATTTGTAACCCCATCTCTTATGAGTATGGAGGTACCCCATAAGTTGACCTGAAGTGCACTTCGGGCGAACTACAATGCTCAGAAGAGAAGGAGTCATATTTGGCTTTTTGAGAGCAAATTTTGCTCGGGGGGCATGTTGCATTTAGGAAGCCCCTATGGTGCCAGAACAGCAAAAAAAAAAACACATGGCATACCATTTTGGAAACTAGACCCCTTGGGGAACGTAACAAGGAATAAAGTGAGCCTTAATACCCCACAGGGGTTTCACGACTTTTGCATATGTAAAAAAAAAAATTTTTTTCATTAAAATGTGTATTTCCCCCCAAATTTCCCATTTTTGCAAGGGTTAATAGCAGAAAATACCCCCCAAAATTTGTAACCCCATCTCTTATGAGTCTGGAGGTACCCCATAAGTTGACCTGAAGTGCACTTCGGGCGAACTACAATGCTCAGAAGAGAAGTAGTCATATTTGGCTTTTTGAGAGCAAATTTTGCTCGGGGGGCATGTTGCATTTAGGAAGCCCCTATGGTGCCAGAACAGCAAAAAAAAAAACACATGGCATACCATTTTGGAAACTAAACCCCTTAAGGAACGTAACAAGGAATAAAGTGAGCCTTAATACCCCACAGGGGTTTCACGACTTTTGCATATGTAAAAAAAATATATATTTTTTTCACTAAAATGTGTGTTTCCCCCCAAATTTCACATTTTTGCAAGGGTTAATAGCAGAAAATACCCCACAAAATTTGTAACCCCATCTCTTCTGAGTATGGAGGTACCCCATAAGTTGACCTGAAGTGCACTTCGGGCAAACTACAATGCTCAGAAGAGAAGGAGTCATATTTGGCTTTTTGAGAGCAAATTTTGCTCGGGGGGCATGTTTCATTTAGGAAGCCCCTATGGTGCCAGAACAGCAAAAAAAAAAAAACACATTGCATACCATTTTGGAAACTAGACCCCTTGAGGAACGTAACAAGGAATAAAGTGAGCCTTAATACCCCACAAGGGTTTCACGACTTTTGCATATGTAAAAAAAATATATATTTTTTTCACTAAAATGTGTGTTTCCCCCCAAATTTCACATTTTTGCAAGGGTTAATAGCAGAAAATACCCCCCAAAATTTGTAACCCCATCTCTTCTGAGTATGGAGGTACCCCATAAGTGGACGGTAAATGCACTGCAGGAGCGCTACAATGTTCAGAAGAGAAAGAATCACATTTGCTCATTTTGCTGAAATGGGGGGGGGGGGGGGGGGTTTGGGGGGGCATGTCGCATTTACTGCCAGAAAAGCAAAAAAAAAAAAAATTTAAATTTGTAAATACATTTCTTTGGAAAAAGGACATACCTCATATCTGGGCGTAAAACGGATCTCCGGGTGCACACTGGTCACGGAGGAACAGGAGGGCAGTCAGGGGCCTTGAGCTTCTGCCTATGGAGCCAGAACAGTGGGACCCCCCCCCTCAAGGGGCATTATATGGGGTACACTAATAACTAACAAGGGGTACAGTGGGACATAAAAGGATAAAACAGGTTATGTTCCCAGAATGATGACCCAGAGCATAGCCAAAACTAAAAAATATGCCCACCCCAAACCCTATGCTCTGAATCATGATTCTGGGAATGTGATGTGTGTGGCCGTCCCTAACCTGTTGCCTCAAATGCGCACCCCGCTCAGGTGGAGATAGAGAGCGCTGCGCATTTGAGGCAACATAAAAAGTCCCCGATGATAGTGACTCAGTGACCCATGACCCAGAGAAAAAAATACCCCCAGAGGTCTTATCAGTTTTGTTTTTTATTTATGAGAGTTTTTTTGGGCAATTTAGTGGTTTTATGGGGTTAAAATGTACTCTGGACTTGGTACATTGGGGTCAAATTATGGAAAATTAAAATGAAAAGGGAAAATTTAGTACTGCATGGAAGTGTGATACTCCCTGAAGCAGTTTTTAATGCAGAGGCCCGGATGATCAGGGCAAGTGTCACATTGATAGGTGGTGTCCTTCCGTATCCCCCTCCTGTTACACACTCTGCATTTTTTCTGGGATCGTCTCTTCTTTCCAGTGTGGGGGACCTCACCTGGAAAGTGTTGGCCTGGGACGATCTTGGCACCTATTACTCCTGTTCCTTCTGAACTCCGGCCTGCTCTTTCCCGGTCAGCAAAGATCAGGACCTTTAGGACTTCTTCTTGGAACTGAAGGTATGTCCCTGTGTTGCCAGCGTTCTGATACAGTACAAAAGAGTTGTACATGGCAACCTGTACCAAGTAGACCGCAACTTTCTTGTACCATACACGTGTTTTCCGCATGGCGTTATATGGCTTCAGGATTTGATCAGAAAGATCAACTCCCCCCATATACCGATTGTAGTCCAGAATACAATCGGGCTTGAGGACCGTTGTTGTGGTACCTCGCACAGGGACAGGTGAGCTGCCGTTACCATGAATAGAGGTCAGCATAAGGACATCCCTCTTATCCTTATACTTGACCAGCAACAGGTTTTCATGGGTAAGGGCACGGGACTCACCCTTGGGCATAGGTGTCTGAACAAAATTTAGAGGGAGGCCTCTCTGATTCTTCCGCACGGTCCCACTAGCGGACGTCGATCTGGCGGCAAGGGATGTGAAGAGAGGGATGCTGGTATAAAAGTTGTCCACGTACACGTGGTAACCCTTATCCAGCAATGGGTACATAAGGTCCCAAACGATTTTCCCGCTAACACCCAGAGTGGGGGAACAATCTGGGGGTTCAATACGGGAATCTCGTCCCTCATACACCCTAAACTTGAGAGTGTACCCGGAGGTACTCTCACAAAGTTTATATAGCTTCACGCCATATCGCTGGTATCGCCCGTCCGTAGACAACACCAGATGCACAATAGTATTAATAAGTGGCAAGAAAATGTAGGCCTGATAGAAAACAGGTAATGGGAGATAATTTGGTTCATTTGGTTCCCCTGAACAATAACCAGAATTCTACAATTTAATATTGTTTATAGAGTACATTAAACCCAGTGTAATAAAGATGCAGGGTTCTTACACATGTTGTGGTCCTGCAATAGAATACAAGAATTTTGGTCAGGAGTTGGTTCTGAAATAGTGAGGCGATAGAAAATAAATGTTCCTCTTACCCCCTTGGTGGCGATACTGGGGGATGATATTGAAATTAATGGAACTAAGAGGATGAATAATACTTTTCATAGGTTGCTGTTCTGCGCTAGGCTTTTGATCATAAGAAAATGGATTTCACCGTACCCTTTCAACATCCTGGAATGGTTAGAAATAACAAACATGGAATATAAAATGAATGAAAATAATTTTGAGGAGGTAAAGTATTTGTAAAATGGTAGGGGAAAGGGAAGAGAATGGTTTGGGAACTACTGTTGTATTTGTGTTATTAGATTTTAAGTTTTTTTTCCCAAAAAACAATGATTTTTTGGGGGGGTTGTATAAAAATGTAAATTAACGTTGTATTTTGTAAAATTGGAAAGAAAAGTTGTAAAATGTTATAATGTTAACAAATAAATAAAGAATAAAATAAAATAAATAATAATAATATTAATAAGAAAAGAACAAGATCTGTAAGGTCCATGGTCAGAAATATCTGGCCAGGTTATAGTTAGTGGAAATCTTGCCCTAGAACATGATAGGAAAAACTGATAGATCCATGTTATGCCTACAAACCTAACATAACTGGCCACCAGAAATGATCCCATCCACAGGTAATTATCATCTTAATGAGGCCATGGGAGCGGTCAGCCACATGTAGCCAAGATGCAGCAGCCGAAGGCCACACAATTTTGCCCGCTTGTGTGGCTTCACCCCAAAGCCGGCCATACACATAGAATAGCTGTCAGCCAAACACTTGTTCGGCTGACAGCTGTCTCTCCCGATCCCTCCATACACATGAATGCTCAGCTTGGCTTAGTCTGCAACACTGCTTTTAGCTATTTGGCCAATGGATGAAAAGCTGGCTATTATCTATCTAATAAACATGAGTAACCAGGCTGAATAAATGATCCTGTAGCAAAGGTTTTATCAGATGCTGCCATTATTCCTTTTAGAGGGGCAGCGCTCCATGGTGAAATACCGCAAAGTAAAATACATAGATCATGGTAAATTTTCACTTACCACATGATGTTGTGTAACCCATACACAACGGATACACATAATGACGTGTATAGGTAGTGGTATCGATTTGAATTGCAGCCTTCTTGCCCCAAATAATAACAATCAACCAGGCATAGCACTTCTCAACATACGGCAGGAATAGATCGGCGCTGGACACGACCACCAGGTAAAAAGAACAGGTATGTTTATTGGACCATCATGCAAAGTGTTTCACTGCACTCAGACAACTTCATCATGCATCAAATGAAACTGCGCTCTTCTTGCCTGATAAAGCTGCCAGAGGGCAGTGAAATGCGTTGCATGATGGTCCAATAAACATACCTGCTCTTTTTACTTGGTGGTTGTGTCCAGTGCTGATCTGTTCCTGCCGTACTTTGAGAAGTGCTATGCCTGGTTGATTGTTTTTTGTGCCTTTATGTATGAATAATGACTAGGTCACAAGATTACTTACATAACTTGCAAAAAATATTTTCAACAAAAGTTGACATTTACAACACCTTGATTTTGAAAATGTGCGTTTCTGTGATTATGAAACTTGGAGGGGGTGTTTAATGTCTCTGTCAACACTGCTCAATCTGAGTCAGAGCTACACATGCAATTTATAACTTCTGTATTTATATATATCGCCAACATATTCTGCAGTACTGTACGGAGCTTCTTATCACTCATATTGGTTCCTGACCCCATTGAGGCTCATAATCGAAAATCCAAATTCAATTAGTATGTTTTACGAGTGTAAAAGAAAACTGGAGTACCTGGAGGAAACCCATAGAAATTGGGGAGAACATACAAACTCTTTGCATATGTTGTCCTATGTAGGATTTTAACCTAGTCCTGCAAGGCAACAATGCTCCCCAATGAGCCAAACTGAGCCACTGTTCTTTCCATACCGGCCATTGAACCCTGACCATCTGGGTGAATACCAGGAATCCTAACTGCTAGACTTATTGGCATAATAAAATGTTATGTCATGTACATGTGTGTAACTTTATTACAGTTGTGGAGTAGCACCATGTTCTAAATTGGAGAATTGATTTAAATGAGCCGTGTACAGTAATACTGGCACTGCAGGGAAATTGAACACTTGTTGCTTGGATCCCCTCTCAGACTCTGAAAATGTACGGGGGTCCAAGCAGAGGGATTGTAGTCTGCTTATTGCCAAGGATCCCTTCTAACATGTACGGATGTTATCCAGTCATTGCTTGCAGTTATGTGACATACAGCTTTCAGGCTAATGAGGAGATATAGTAGAGGTGTATTTAAGAGGCTAATAAAGCCCTTTGCACTGCATTGCGGCCACCATTTTGGAGAGAGAAAGCTGAGAGAGTGACCAAGAATGAGCAAGAACTACAGATCCAAGAAAGCCTTCACAAATTCGATAGAATTTCAAAACAAACTGAGCAATAATTAGTCAGTCGGCTGACCTTGGACAGTGACCTCCTGTTACCTGAGACAAATCCAAGCAAGCAGTGAATGAGCCCATAAAAGCTAACCCATTACAAGCAGAGCAAAACATTGATCAGTGGGCTGACATCAGACAGTGACCTCCTGTTACCTGCAGTACTGTGTCCATTTGGTGCACTACAATCCCAGCCAGCAGTGAACAAGCCCCGAAAAAGCTGACACAATACAAGCAGAGCAATGATAGTGTGCTGACCTCAGACAGTGAGAAACAGTGAGAGGGTCCCTGTGTCATGACCCAACCACTAGGGTCCTTTACCTTTACTGTCTAAAACTTTCCTGTCTAAAACTGTCATGACCCAACCACTAGGGTACTTTTCCTTTACTGTCTAAAAGCTTGGTACAGTAAACTGACAGTCATGAAATGAATCACAAATATTACAGAGGCTCATACTGTTTGATACTTAAGGCACATCCTTAGAATCTCTAATCTATAATTTAATAACTATAATTTAGACCACCTATTAGGTGGGTTACTTTACACCAAATTGTTGGCATGTCCCATTGCCACTAAGCTACATCCCTCTTATCTAAAACACTTAATAAAGAAATCTGGCACGTTCAATAGTAATCCTACCCCAGTGTATTATAATGAACTATGTGTTTCTTTTAGTTTACTTTATTAAACACTGTACTAGTAGAATGACAAAGAAAATTTCACAAATTTTCATGTTGTGAATTCAGGGACTGCCACCAATTCCTCATGATCAATTCTAGCTATGTGAATGGCACTATGAGATGCTTGAATGCCAAGGAAATCTGGTTTATGATCAAGTTAAGCTAGTAAGTCAAGGTCGTAGTGCTAAGACCCCCACTAATCAGTAGAATAAGCAGGAAAGTAGTGTGGTGCCGCGCACTTCACTTTTTGACTGGCAGTAAGCTCCGTCCTGCTTGTTCTGCTGATTGGTGGAGGTCTGCGACTGCGACCTATCAGGACTTTTGACATGTCTCCATAACATGTTAAGAATTGTTTTATGAGAGGAAAATTTTAAGAATAGGTGCACATACAGCAAAACAATCCACCACAAATCAGCCTGGTCAGATTTTACCCACATGGCTGGGATTGCAATCTACTGCAGATGTTTTGTATGCAAATCCATGCTAAAATCTGCAGCATTTCTGTTATGTGTGAATTTAACCTGAAACTTTAGACATCGTGGCCCATATTTGGTATTGTAAACCCGACCTGTTTTGTTGGTTGTGTGCCAAAATGTGTCCGTGCCAGAATTTGTGGTGTAATACACCAAGAAAATCATACAAACCCGACAAACCCAAAAAATGGGCTAGGTCTGTCAGAAAGGTGGGGTGGTCAACAAAAAGGGGGGGTGTTTTTATAGCCCTACCTATTTTGCTATTACATTTACACAAAATTCTTTGAATAAATGGCTGGAAATTCCCACCAAGAAAAAAAGCTGGTCAGAACTTTCCCGACCTGTATGTTTCCTTAGTAAATAGAGTGAAATCCTGCAAGTCTACAAAAACATTCCACACTAATTAAAAGTAGTCCAGCGAAAAACAACTTATCCCCCATCCACAGACATGTGTTTGATCGGGGGTGTCCCTCTGACTTTATGTGAAGAGGCTGCTACAGATGACACGCACTCTGTTCATTTTAATAGGAGTGCTGAAAAGACCAGAGTGCTGTAATTGAACCCCCCACGATCAGAAACGTTTTCCCTATTCTGTGGATAGGAGATGAGTTGTTTTTTGTCAGACTACCCCTTTAAACAATAATCAGCTGCCAGGAACAGCAAGAATACCCCCCTGAAGTGGAGTAGGCTTATTATATTAAAGGAGTATTCCAGCGCAAAATAACTTATCCCCCATGCAAAGGATAGGGGATAAGTTATAGATCGTGGGGGGTCCTAGCGCTGGGGCCCCCTGGGATCTCCTGGACGGGGCTGCAGCAGTCTGCAGGAAGTGAAGTTTCGTCCCCAGCAGAAAGCCGCGGCAGACACCCCCCCTCCATGTATCTCTATGGGGTACATGGAGGGGGCGTGTCGGCCGCCGCGTCATGCGGGGACGAAATGCCCCCTTTCCATCATACTGCTGCTGCTCCGTCCAGGAGATCCCGGGGGGCCCCAGCACTCGGACCCCCAGCGATCTTTAACTTATCCCCTATCCGACGGATAGGAGATAAGTTATATTGCACTACAGATCTCCTCTAAGGTCACTTTTTGAACGAATTCTACATATTTTCTACCCTTATTGCTCTATTTTTGTAATATTTATCATATACAAGTCTCACAGAGGCTTTTTGATGAAAACAAAGAAAGTAGTGAATAGAATAGTAGGGTTAGTGGGTATTATACAGATGACCGCATCTTTTTCTGGGTTTATCTCTACTCTATTTTATTTACCCGATGGTCCTGTTGACTCTGAAAATGACAATTGTAGTATTATAAAAAGCTGTATTCGTACAGTTGAGCTGTAGGCTGGACTCTTGCTTGTAAATGAACTTAACATGTATGACGTGTTTGGTTGGTTTGGGAGTGACTTACTTTTTAATGTACTTATTATACTGTACAAATGAATAGTTTAAAGCTACACGGCTGGCATAATTTGCCGACACCCTCATGCCACTTAGACCGAAAATGATTAGTCCCTTTGATGTTAATAATTCAATGAGTCAATGTTAATGCTTAATCGTCTTAATCATCATCATTTAGTACATTTAGCTGCCATACTCCTCTATTATCCATTTTAATATGAAGGTTGTAGGTACTTATTCTACAAAGGCATAAGTTTTATGTTCATATTTTAAACTCATTGGCTTTTATCCAAAAGTGAACATGCTGGATATTCAGCATTCAGAATAGGGATGTATTAGATGCATTGCATCATTTGGCCGGTATATTGCATTTGAAAGTTTTAAACTTTATGTTGCATTTTGTTATGCTGAGGCTAAAATAACCAATCAAGTTTTCCCCTGTCATTCTGCACTCATAAAAGGAAAAAACAAAAATTTCATATTGACATAAATATTCAGACCCTTTGCTATGACACTCGAAATTTAGCTCCAGGGCTTTCCATTTCTCTTGGAGATGTTCCTGCGCCTTGATTGGAGTCATCTGTGGTAAATCCAGTTGCTTGGACATGATTTGGAAATACACACCCCTGTCTATGTAAAGTCCAGCAACTGCCAATGCATATCAGAGCAAAAACTGAGCTATGAAGAGGAGAAATAACTGCCTGTTGAGCTCAGAGACAGGATTGTGTGGAGGCACAGGATCTGGAAAAGGATACAAAAAAGTCTGCTGCACTAAACATTACCAAGAGCAAATTGGCCTCCATAATTCTTTTATGTAAGAAGTTTACCCCTAAGTAATCATTCCTTGGAAAGAGAAGTGACCAAGATCCCAATGGTCACTCTAGTTGAGCTTCAAAGATCCTTTGTGCAGATGGAAGAAATTTCAGAAGGTTAACCATCACTGCAGCACTCTAACAATATTGGCTGTATGGAAGAGTGGCCAGAAAGAATCCTCTTCTCAGTAAAAGACACGTGGAAACTGCCTGGAGTTAGCAAAAAAATATACACCTGAAGGACTTTCTGGCCTCAATTCTATGTGTCATGTCTGGAGAAAATCAGGCACTATTTATCACCTGCCAATGCTGTCCCTAAAGTGATGGCTTGCTGTGGGGGTGTTGTTCAGTGACTGGGACATGTAGACTGGTCAGGGATAATGGAAAGCTGAATGGAGCAAACTAAAGAGATCTTCTTAGAGAAAACCGGATTCAGAGTGCTCATAACCTCAGACTGGAAAGAAGGTTCACTTTCCAAGAAGACAGTGACCCTAAACCCACAAGCAAGACAACACAGAAGTGGTTTCAGAACAACTATGTGAATGTCCCTGAGTGGCCCAGTCAAACATCTCTTGAGAGGTCTGAAAATAGCTGTGAAATAAATGATCCTTATTCAACCTAATAGAGGATCTAGAGAGAAGCATTGCAGAAAATTCAGTTGTGCAAACTTTGTGGCATCATACCCAAGTGGAGGCTGTGGTTGCTGCCATAGGTGATTTAAAGGAGATCTCCAGTCTTGAAAAACGTATCCCCTATCTTAAGGATAGGATATAAGTTTCAGATTGCGGGGGGGGGGGGTCCGACCACTGGGACCCCCGCGATCTCCTGAAGCCTGTAGAAAGGGGGCCCGCCGACCACTGCACGATGAGCACGATGCGCTGCTTTCGGCAATCTCCGGCTCTGCCATAGCGCTGTATTGAGGGGGCGTGTTGGCTGCCGCTTTGGGTGGTGTTCGACATGCGATCTCCGGCCAGCGAGCTGGGGCACCGTACAAGAGATCGCGGGGGCTTCAGGAACTTATCCCCTTAGGATAGGGGATACGTTTTTCAGTACTCCTTTAAGTACTGAGTAAAGGGTCTGAATATTTATGTCAATGCAATATTTTAGTTCTTCCTTTAAAAAAAAAAAAAAAAAAGGAACAATGTTTAAAGTTCTGTTTTTTAACATTTTCATCATGGGGTATTGAGTGCAGATTAAAACTTGAATTTTGTCGATTTTAGTACAAAAAGTGAGTAAAGTGAAAGGGTCTAAAGACTTTCCTAATGCACTGTAACTATTTTCCTGATTCTCCTATAAACCTGGTCCAGTCAAGTGTGCATGTATTTTCAAGGGGGAGATGGATACTAGCTGCTGCCAGATACTTATGAAATCCAATAGGTCCAGGTTTTCTTTTCCCTGCCATCTGGCATTGCAGAGTTATTAGGAGACCCCGATATATATGAAATAGTCTGTTAATTGAGTTTGGTCAACATTTCTGTAATAGGTAAGTGCAACTTTAGACAATGGATTGTATACTTTATTCATGTGTTGGCGTACATGCAGCCAAAAGGACTCCTTAGCAACATCAAATGTACTTGTTTTATTCCCATAGATACCCATTCCCAATATTTTAGCAGTTGCTTAGGGGAAATATGATTACAATATACAAATATGTGAGTTGACAATACAGATATCATTCTAGTGATCTTTATATACCTAGACCTGTAACCATCACAAGGGGCATCTACATTTAGACGAAGAACATTTCACCATCATGACAGATGGAGATTCTTTACTGTAAGAGCAGTGAGAATAAGGTACTTTTAGCCATATGATGTTGCGGTGATTAATTCACTGAACATGTTCAAGAGGGGCCAGGATGTCTTTCTTGAGACGTGGTATTACAAACTATGGTTATTAGATTTCTTGAGTAGATTTCTGGAGGTGGAATGTTGATCTAGATTTATTCTGAAGGCCATATTTAGAGCCAACACAGGCAACTTCAAGGCAGAGGCGGAAGAAGCAGGAATTGAGTGAGCACTGATCAGGACCAACCATGGAACATCAGTGGTGATTAAGGTAAAAAACTTTAATATCCGACATGCACCGCCTTTCGCTGCGCATGCCTAGCAAAATGCGTTGCATGTCGGTTATTACATTTTTTACCCTTACCCACTCTGATGTTCCATGTTTAGTCCTGATCAGTGCTCACTCAATTCCTGCTTGTTCCGCCTCTGCCTTGAAGTTGCCTGTGTTGTCTCGTGTGTGTGGGAAGGCTGCAGACAGGATCTCTATTGCCTTACATACGCATTCCATTGTTGTGTATGTGGCTACACAACGCCTTGCGGTAATCGTTTTTCACCTTTTCCCTTGCCATGTCACGGGTCTTCTTTCACCATGGAGATCCTTCTTCTCCTGTTTTAAATATTTAGAGCCAGGAAGGAATATTTCCCCCCGGTATGGGGCAATTGGCTTCTGCCTTGAGTTTTTTGCCTTCTTCTGGATCAACTCGATGCACTGATTTTTTTTTTACCCTTGTTAATTATGTAACTGTATTTACTTATTTAAGAGCTGGATCATGAGGGACATGTCAATTGTTAAAACAAAAAGGCTGTGGCATTCTTTAGATGCAAGACCAATTATAGTATAGTCCTTTCCTTCTAGTAATCAATAGAGGTCTCAGCAAAAGAACTCCCATTGATTCTGTCTGTCAACATGTCTCTACGAGATGTTAGAGGATACAGTTTTATGCACAAAGGTATACATTTACTTTACACATTAAAGCACTATTTTCTCACCAGACATTCTTAATGTAGACGATAGCTGCATTTAGGGGTTTTAGGGAAGGACATTATGGCCCAGATTTATCAAAGAATGTCTACGGTAGAGCTATTTTCCCACGTTTATTTGGGTGGTGGGCTTGACTAGCGTGCATCTTATTTATCAAGAAGGTGCAGCAGGATGATGAATTTTGCGCAGCTCTGCTGTGGTGGGAAAAGCTCTACCACATACACTTTTTCTAGACACTTGTGAGGGAGGGAAGTAGACACTTTCCCGGGTCCTGAATTTGGCAGGTTAGGTGTTTTTACTTACTTTCACAGAGCTGCCGGGACATTTTTACTTTCATTTTAGACGCTACAATTAAATTTGATTGCGATGTCTAAGGGGTCAAAGCCGGGAATCACCGTGATCGGTGATGTCTGGCATTAGAGATGGGTCCTCGTGGCAGACATGACCACCCAGCTATGACCTGCGTTCAGCCCCTGAGCACATGTCATAGAAGGGGAGTGGGATGCTGTCGTCCACAAGAGGTTAAAGGTTGAATTGCGGAAGGTAGAAGTGATTCTCACGCCTACTGGTAGGCGGTGTAGCTTTGCGCCTAAAAAAGTACCTTTGCGCACAAAATAGTGACCTTTGACAAAAGACGCACATGTTACGTGACCACGGCATAGTCAAAAAGAAAAAGTTCTACGAGTAGACAAAAAGAGTAAAACTGTCTATATCAAAAAAAGTAGCTAAATATGCTGCTTGCGCCTGAACAGCGCCAAAACATAGACAAACAAAATGCTCTAAAAGCAATGATAAATCTCCCCCTACGTGTTTATGTGTTACGTCTACAGTGTCTCATCTTATACAAAATAATGATCCCTAAGAATATGTCCAACATCTATAATGAACCCTAAGGGAATGTTCACACAAAAGAAGTGTTGTTCTTGATGCAGAAAATGAATAAAATTGTGTGTCTTTATCCTTTATCATTGGTTTCAATTGGAAAGGGTTTCAAAAAAATACTAGTTTTCTAAAAAACAAGCATCATTTTGAGTAGCACTGAAAAAAAGAAGTCACTAGTAGCTACTTGGGTGTTTCTGCCTCTTCTTGTCGTTTACCTTTGAAAAGGTACCACAAATACTCCAAAAAACCCCAAAATGTTCTCTATTTTAAAACTAGCTTGTAAAAGAAGCCATGAAAACTGAAGTAGTTTGGAAGCTTTTTCAAACTTCTTTCTACACTTGTGAATATACCCTTACTGTGCATGGGTACAATGAAACCTCCCCAAAAGCTCACCTCTTTGAGATGACATAACTGTTATCCAAAATTGATTGTGTGTGGCCGATTATCAGCAGACAAGAGGCGCTCCTTTGTGTGAATACAAAGTGGCTCGGAATCATGTTGTACATTTTTATTTTGAATAAATCCATTGTTTTATAATCAGTCACATTCACATTAATCAATCACAGCGCCCATTATTAGGTGGGAGTATATATCAGATTATTTTTTTTGAGAAGACCACCCACATAGAAGACCAACACGCTAGAGGACCAAGATTTTTCAATGCAATTTTGGGTGGTCTTTTCCATGTGTTTTACTGTACTTTTTTATTACTGGAGTTGAGAATATGATCCAGTAAATATTTGCTTTGTTAATATTCTTACTTTTGTAGCCATCTACAGATGCTTTTTAAACTAATTATATAATCTTCCCCCAGCTTCCTGGTGCCAACCAGTTCCTTACACATATATGCAATAAGTTTACACACCCAGAAACTATGTCTGTCGGATTTGGCTGTGTCATGTTTTTTTCTTTGCTCAATTGGTGACAGATTTAATTTGAGTTGATCTAACATTTATAGTTCACATTTTGTTTACAGATAAGGTTATGTTTAGTCTTTTATTGGATGTTATGTGAGGGACATCATTTCACTTAAAGGGGTTCCAAAGGATAGGGGATAAAATGCCACCGCTGGGGACCCCCGTGATCTTGCACGCCGCACCCCGTTTTTAATGAGTCCCCGGAGCGTGTTCGCTCTGGGTCTGATTATTGTCGATCACAGAGCCGAAGCGTTGTGATGTCAAGGCCCCGCCCCGTGTGACATTACACTCCGCCCCCTCAATGCAAGCCTATGGGAGGGGGCGTGACAGCTGGAGGCACCCTGGTTAGAAAATGCTCATCTTTTAAATGGGATGCAGCTCATTTGTGTTTCAATGGATGTGATGGCTGATGTGTGGGAGGGAGGAAAGTGACACAAAACTTACAAACAAGGAACTATGGGATTTGTAGTTGAAGAAGGAAACTCCAACAGGAAATAGCCAGTTCACAAAGAAGATAGTCACAGCATTATGCTAATCTCATAACATAGCCATTTAACCCCAAGACAAGCACAGATCCTTCCTAATCATGTCCGTTACTGTCTGGCTTGTGTGTACTAAAATCACCTTATTGTGGATAACCCCTTTAAAGGGGTACTCCGGTGAAAACCTTTTTTCTTTTAAATCAACTGGCTCTGGAAAGTTTAACAGATTTGTAAATTACTTCTATTAAAAAAATCTTAATCCTTCATGTACTTATTAGCTGCTGAATACTACAGAGGAAATTATTTTCTTTTTGGAATGCTCTCTGATGACATCACGAGCACAGTGCTCTTTGCTGACGTTTAGAGATGAGCGAATTTACAGTAAATTCATTTCGTCACGAACTTCTCGGCTCGGCAGTTGATGACTTTTCCTGCATGAATTATTTCAGCTTTCAGGTTCTCCCGTGGGCTGGAAAAGGTGGATACAGGAGACTCTTTCCTAAGACTGTATCCACCTTTTCCAGCCCACCGGAGCACCGGAAAGCTGAACTAATTTATGCAGGAAAAGTCAGCAACCGCCGAGCCGAGAAGTTCGTGACGAATCGAATTTACTGTAAGTTCGCTCATCTCTACTGACATTATTATAATAATAATAATAATAATAAGTCTTCATTTATTGTTGTCCTTAGTGGGATTTTAACCCAAGGCCCCAGCACTGCAAGGCAGCAGTGCTAACCACTAAGCCACCATGCTGCCCTTAGCATGCATCTGCTATGCATGGTTGCTAAAATGGACAGAGATGTCAGCAGCGAGCACTGTGTTCGTGATGTCATCAGTGTTCCAAAAAAAAAGGAATTTCCTCTGTAGCATTCAGCAGCTAATAAGTACTGGAAGGATTAAGATTTTTTAATAGAAGTAATTTACAAATATGTTTAACTTTCTGGCACCAGTTGATTTAAAAGAAAAAAGGTTTTCACCGGAGTACCCCTTTAAAGATGCAGCCCTCTTTCATGCTTGGCATTTTTTGGCTAACATCTGTCGACCCATGGGTCATGGGTGCCTTTGCGGTCAGCTTTTTTCCCCTGTAGTATTCAAGTATGGGGTTTCTCTATGTAATGAAAGAGTAAGCACTAGCGGTGGTGCAGCACATCCCTCATTTCCAGCAGCCCTTCTGCATTATAATATTAAGAGGATCATGGAGATATGACATTGTCATCCCTCGGCGTCAGGGCCTGTTATTAGCCAGTCATGCAAACTTGTTGAGTCTGAAGGACAATAGTGAAATAATTATATATTTTTCCCAATTTCCTTTTGTTCCTGATAAAGCTTAATTCAGTCAAAGAGAGATCAATGATGCAGACTGCATTGCAGTTAGACATGACATCTCTCCGAGCTGGCGTGCCTTTAATTAGGAGAGCGATATAAAGAAATCACTTCTGTCCAATAAACAGCTCCGTCCTGTTCTGCATATGTCAGTGCTCGGTGCCGGCTGTGTAGGTTATAGCGTCTCTCTCAGGGTGGATGCTGTGAACAGTGTGATTCACTCCTCTGAATCATTCCTAGTCCTCAGGGCTTTGAATAGAGGCTAATGCTTTGTACACGAGCTCCTGGAATAGAGTTTGGAGCCCAGCTTGGTACATCCTTCAAATGTAGGGTTCTCTAATGTCATATTAAAAAGCTAGTAAAGCTAACAGTACACACAGTAATGATTATTAATGATGTCACCTATTATCTTACCATCTTTCGGGCCCATTAAATGCATGCCTCAAAGAGTAAGCAGTCATTTATAGTGTTGTGTTAAAGCCTTAATATTTTCTTAAGCTCTTTTTATACTCGTTTTGGTGACTGACTAGGAAATCTTATATCAGTCTTAAAGGGGTACTCCATTGCCTCAGCGTTCGGAACATTTTGTGCGGGTGTCGGGACTGGTGACGTCACGGTCATGAACCCTCATGATGTCACGCCACGCCCCCTCAGTGCAAGTCTATGGGAGGGGGCGTGACGGCTGGCCGTCACGCCCCCTCCCATAGACTTGCACTGAGAAGGCATGGCGTGACATCATGAGAGGGCGTGGCCGTGAAGTCACCAGTCCCGATGCCTGCACTCAGCATTCCAAACAAAATGTTCCAAACGCTGAGGCAGTGGAGTACCCCTTTAAGGCTATATAATGTACTGTACTATTGTCTGGAAGAGCTCAAAATTTGGTTCAGTTTTGTATGCACCATGAAATATATTAGATCAGGACACTGATCTAATATAGTCTTTCTAGGTCAGACCTGATTTTACTATCAGCCCAAATTGCTAGACCCCACCACAGATACCCATTGTTGCCTTAGCATTCTTGGCTGACCTATACACAGACCTATAGCTTTTCTGTATGCATATTGTAGAATATAATAATTCTCCAACGTCCTGTCTCTTCATTTTTAAATGTTTTGCTTTCAAAAATTTGTGATAAGAATAATTAGACTAAAACTATTTTGCAGGGCTGTAATGTGGCTGCATTGTAGAGTCTTTGGTTACAGACACATATTTGAACAGAGTTTAGATCTTTTATAAGCTTTAGAAAGGGAGGAGAAAAAGGGAACAAAAGACCAGCGCACCCTGTGCCGTTACCTCGTGGGGACAAGAGAAAAAATGGGGGTGGGAAGTTGCTCACCTTATTGCGTCGCGCTGCGAGCGCGACACCGTTGTGGGCTTGGTATCGAAATAGTGTGATCCGCGGCAGCCTGTATCCTTCCGTTTCTCGAGATAGCCGAGGCGGTTTTGTCAAGATGCGCGTTCTGTGCCCATGGCAGAGGTCACAGAATAGAAAATCAGATACTCATCTGGCGCTCGCAGGATCCGTCCAGGTGGTAAATAAGGTAAAAGACTACAGGTGTGGTAAAGAGCTCAGTCTTTATTTCTTCATAAAGGACAGACAATGCGTTTCGAGGGATCGCCCCTCTTCCTCAGGTCATGGTCATGACCCATGACCTGAGGAAGAGGGGCGATCCCTCGAAACGCGTTGTCTGTCCTTTATGAAGAAATAAAGACTGAACTCTTTACCACACCTGTAGTCTTTTACCTTATTGACCACCTGGACGGATCCTGCGAGCGCCAGATGAGTATCTGATTTTCTATTCTGTGACCTCTGCCATGGGCACAGAACGCGCATCTAGATCTTTTATAAGGTTCAGACTGAAGTTTCGACTAAATTTGATATAGGTGGAGCGTTCCAGGTGATCGGACCACGTTACAGATGCCATATTACTGTTTAGGTTCAAAGTTTGGCTTAGCAGAATCATATATTGGTTCTCTTTTGTGTATATTTCTATAGACTGTGCTTCGTACACATTAGTTACTTTTGTTGGTTGTTGTCTTTTTTCAAAGTACTGTATTTATATACTGTATATCCCCAACATGTATTTCCTAAATGTATGTTCCTACTTTTTGCTATATTTTGGGTAAAGCTGGATAAGGATTTTGGAAAAAAGGTTAAAGGTTTTTTTGAGGATTTTTCTTAATTGATGACCTGTTCTTAGGCTAGACCAGCAATATCCGCTTGATAGGAATATAATTTCCAGCCCCTCTGATCAGCTGTAGGGACTAGAGATGAGCGAACTTACAGTAAATTCGATTCGTCACGAACTTCTCGGCTCGGCAGTTGATGACTTTTCCTGCATAAATTAGTTCAGCTTTCAGGTGCTCCGGTGGGCTGGAAAAGGTGGATACAGTCCTAGGAGACTCTTTCCTAGGAATGTATCCACCTTTTCCAGCCCACCGGAGCACCTGAAGGCTGAACAAATTTACGCAGGATAAGTCATCAACTGCCGAGCCGAGAAGTTCGTGACAAATCGAATTTACTGCAAGTTCGCTCATCTCTAGTAGGGACCAATATGTACGTATGGTAGCAGCTGTTCCTGATATTACAGCTTGTCCTATTAAAGTGAATGGGATAATTAGATGAGCAGTAAAACCAGGTGGTAATAACCAGGGAGGAAAGTAAAGCCCTTATCTTTCCCAAACACCCCAGTCCTTGCCTACTTTGAGCAATTGTCTTGATTTTGGCAGTACCAACATAAAATGGGGCAACACGTTTTGGCGCACCTTGCGCCTTCCTCACATTAAAGCACTATACATACACACACATATATATATATATCTATCTATATATATATATATATATATATATATATATACCGTATATATATATATATATATATATATAAAAGATAATACTATATAAAAAATGTGTGTGTGTCATGGCTTTAATAAACAGATGCTGATATTTTACTGCCAGTGGTAAGTGCCATTTTGCTTCACTTCATTGTTTGGAATTAAAGAGTATGGAGGTTATATTAAGGATAGACCGTCAATATTTAAGTCTGGGAAAACCCCTTTCATTTCTGATAAGTCCTTGTAACAGTGTCTCAGAAAACAACCAATGCCCTTTTTTAAAGCAATAGTTATCAACAAGAAAGATGAGGATTCTACAAGCTATTGCAGCAAGTAGCATGGGGAAATAAAGTCTAAATTTAACCCAAGTGGGAAGATAAGTCCAGGAATGTCTCTGAAATTCTATGTAATTCCCAGTGTGGTTTGGGGTTAGCTGAGGCAGCTTGTATTCTCAGGACCTCTAGACAACATTGTATCCCAGTTTAGCATTCAGAATTATTATACTTCAGTAAGTCATAGCTTTTCTTCAATAATTCATTATATATTCATTTCAGTTGAAATTTGGCACCATTTTCGCTTATGAAATAATAATTTGGTAGTGTGCAGGTCCTCTAGGCAATATTAATGGTGACCTCTTCTATACTCAGGTGCCTATAAAAGCGATCTTGCCTAAAAATCATTTCTGTCACCTATGTAAATTAGCCTTGCCAGTCAGTTAGAGATAAGTCCTGGATTTGCTGTCATGTACATTATTGTGCGCTATTTTTGCACCATGCTTTATAGCACTTATGAATTGGCATTACATGATATAGTTTTCTGCCCCCAACTTTACCTAGTGAGCCAAATTTAGCATTGATTGGGAGCCACATTCTATTAGAGTACATTCACACTACAGAATTCCTGCAATTAATTTCCACAATGAAATTCAGCACGGATACCGCTTATAGCAGCCTTCCATTGATCTAAATTTTTAGGGGCTATGACATATCTACAATATTGTTAGAAGAAAGAAGAGATGAGTCCAGCTCATATGATGCATAAAATCCCAGGATTTATTCCCAACTACGGACACACATAAACAGCAAGTAGACGGAAATGACGTGTATCAAGCGCAGGTGCGCTCTTAGTCATACGACTAAGAGCGCACCTGCACTTGAAACGCGTAATTTTTGTCTACTTGCTGTTCATGTGTGTCCGTAGTTGGGAATAAATCCTGGGATTTTATGCATCATAGGAGCTGGATTTGTCTCTTCTTTCTTCTTTTATTGCTGATGCCGTCCAACATTTGGATCCGTGCTTCGGCCATCTCTATCGGGGTGAGCTAGAGTTGTTTTCTTTTCTTTGAACTTACAATATTGTTAGGCTCAGTTCGGATCTCATTTACTTCCTTACAATGGTCTATACAATGGGACACAGACATATAGCTTTAATAAGTTGCTGGGTGGAGTTATGTAAATAGAGAAGCCCGCAGGCTAAGCCCGCAGCCCGTTTGCATACCTCCCGTTAAAGTCAATTGCTTAACTTCCCTGCTTTGGCTGCTTTTGGCTGGAAAATTTGCCAAGGTGGGACAACCCCTTTAATGGGCCAAACATAGTCTAATGTTGACTAAATTTCCAACGTATACAGACAGTGAATACATTAAGAACATGGATCAAGTGTAGTCACCTTTAGACTACGTTCAACCAACTAAAGTGTATGGATCCACTTGCAACACATTATTGCTGTCTTTCAACATGACTTTTTGACAGCCATTTGATGTATAGCTTGATGTGAGAAAGAAAACGAGATGTAAACATAACCATAGTGTGCATGTCTTATTGCATATGATCATAGGTAAGGTCTCCTATGGCAACCCAAAAGTGGCTCCACTAGTTGGGTATTATTATCATAAGGAAAGGTATTGGGTGGGTCACCATCAAAAATGTTGTGGGACTACTGTGGGGCCTGCAGTGTAAAGAAAAATATAAAGTGTTGCCTACTGAATCAAATCAGATTTTAGATCTCCACTTATTAGTTTTAATAACTGTCCCCCATTGTGTCTCAGATTGAAAATTTGTTGTAGAACCCTTCTGATAACCTAAACAGCATGTTACTAATAATGCTTTGTTATTATAAACTCTCCATTTAGCTGTGATATGCTGTGGAGAAACATCAGAATCAATCAGGCAGCTGTTTAGGGCAGTCTATAGTCTGCCAACACACTGCATAAAAATAGCAGCTGCTGATAATATTCTCGATGTTTGTCCTTTATTCTCCACCTAGACCAGTGTTTCCCAACCTTTTTCGGCTCGAGGAACCCTTAGAAAAATGTTTTTTTCACAGCGAACCCCTACCGAAGTTGATGAGCAGAAAAAAAAAGGAGAGCCGCAATGCAATGTACAACATAAATTTATAGGTGGGTTTGTAGATGATAGTGCTGCTTTATACAGCAACTCACACGTGACATCTTCTAAAATCAGTGTCGTATCCTTCTCTTCTACATCGTCAATTTCTTCCAGCCACAATACTTCACTGTTAAACCTGCAAAATAAACCTATAAGCCTCAACACTTTAGCAGCATCAGCCTCCAGATTCCCCTTTTAGAAATGAGGAGGAATACAGGGGTGTATAGGTGTAAAGGGGTAACAGAGGTGTGCAGAAAGGTGTACATGGGTGACAGGTGTGTAGAGTAGTGTACATGAGTGACAGAGGGGTGTAGAGGAGTGTACATGGGTGACAAAGGAGTGTTGGGGGTGTAGAGGAGTGTACATGGGTGACAGAGGGGTGTTGGGGGTGTAGAGGAGTGTACGTGGGTGACAGGGGGTGTACAGGGGTGACAGATGGTTGTAGAAGAGTGTATGGGTGACAGGGGCATAGGGATGACAGAGTGGTTTACATGGGGGGCAGAGGGGTGTACATGGGTGATAGAGGGGTGTGCATGGGTGACAAAGGGGTGTAGAGGCATGTACATGGGTGACAGAGGGGTGTTGGGGGTGTAGAGGAGTGTACATGTGCGACAGAGGGGTGTAGAGGAGTGTACATGAGTGACAGGGGAGTGTAGGGGTTAAAGAGGGGTGGACAGGGGTGACAAGGTGGTAACAGAGGGGTGGACAGGGTTGACAAGGTGGTAACAGAGGGGTGGACAGGGTTGACAAGGTGGTAACAGAGGGGTGGACAGAGGTGACAAGGTGGTAACAGAGGGGTGGACAGGGGTGACAAAGGGACAGAGGGGTGAATAGTCGGGGTTGGACATTGGTGATGGGGATAGATTGGGGGGTGGTCAGAGGGATGGTGAACATGGGTGACAGAGGCAGACAAGGTGAATATGGATGACAGGAAAGTGGACAAGGGTGAAAGGGGGTAACAGAGGAGTGACAAAGGGGGGTGGACAGGGGTGACAGAGGGGAGAGGGTGCAGTACCTTAATTAAGCTGAGCTGAGCCGTCCTTCTGCGGAGGGCTGGGTAACATAAGGCAGGCCGGCCGGGAACAATCCGGGGGGGGGGGGGGGGGGGCGGGTTCACAATCCGGTGCACGATCCCCATTGCATTCAGTCCCTCCTGGCCTGCACGCCTGACACTTACTCACTGTACTGCAGGGGGGAGAGGGACGCTGTGTGCGCAGTGCACACGTACGCGCAATGCGCAGGCTGGGGTGGGACATTTAAAAAAAATGGTTGGGAATCACTGACCTAGACAATAGGCAGCAGCAGTGGTTTGTTCCAAAGCTGTTTGCAGAAACATAAACACTATCAAGCACCCAACTACTTTTTGTACAAATCAAAATATATAAAACTCATATGTATGTGTGTATGTGTGTATGTTCCAGCATCACGTCCAAACCGCTAAAGATATTAACATGAAACTTGGCACACATGTGACTTATATGTCAGCAACAAACATAGGATAGGTAATTTAACCCTTACTCAGCCCCCATTTGCCAGGGTTGGTGTTTTTGTTTAAAGTCCCATACAAGTCTATGGGAAATATATGTTGCGTCATAACTTCCAAACGGCTGGAGATATTTCCATAATACTTGGCCACATGTTACTTATATGTCCACTTAAAATATAGGATAGTTAATTTAAACCTTAACTACCCCCATTTGTGAGGGTCAGGGTTTTTATTTAAAGTCCCATGCAAATCAATGGGAAATGTATGTTCCTACATAACTTCTGTACAGCTGGAGATATCTCAATAATATCTTGTACACATATTACTTATTTGTCAAATGAAAATATATAATAGTTAAATTAAACCTTTGTTTCAAGTCCCACGCAAGTATATGGGACTCCCAGTGCCTTACTCCACAAGCTCCGCTCTGCATCTCCTGGTGAATGTGTCAGTCTGTCTTGCAAGCCACATCCCATCTCACAAAGACATGTCCACCATTTAATCCCCACCCCTTTTATTATCTACCCTTTTTGTGCATCGGTCTGGCTTGCAAATCTTGCCCAGTCTCACAAAGCTACATCCCCTTCTATTTTCAGCTTTCAATATCTTCATCACAAATCAGTCCCATCTGAGGACAGGATATCAGGATGGGACATAAGGACAGCATATGAGGTCAAGATATGAGGATGGCATATGAGGACGGGATATGGGGATGGGATATGGGGTTGGGCTATGAGGACGGGATAAGAGGACGGAATATGAGGATGAGATAGGAGGTCGGGATATAAGGACAGGATATGAGGTCAGGATATGAGGACGAGATAGGAGGACAGGATAGGAGGTCGGGACATGAGGACGGGATATGAGGCTGAGATAGGAGGTTGGAATATGAGGTCGAGATATGAGGAGGGTATATGAGAATGTGATAGGAGGTTGGGATAGGAGGTCGAGATATGAGGATGGGATATGAGGACAGGATATGAGGTCAAGATGGGAGGACGGGATAGGAGGTCGGGATATGAGGACGGGATATGAGGTCGCGATATGAGGTCGGGATATGAGGATGGGAAATGAGGACAGGATATGAGGTCGAGATAGGATGGGATAGGAGGTTGGGATATGAGGACAGGATATGAGATCGAGATAGGTGGTTGGGATATGAGGACGGGATAGGAGGTCAGGATATGAGGTCGAGATATGATGACGGGATATCAGGACGGGATATGAGGTTGAGATATGAGGACGGGATATGGGGTTGGGATATGACAACAATATATGAGGATGAGATATTAAGTCAAAAGCTTCCTCCTTTGTTGATTTTCCTCCCCAACAAGGGTTAGGAAGAAAAAACGGGCAACGCCGGGTACTCAGCTAGTAAGTAATAAAAGTGGATTTTTCACTATTCACATGTTTAACATATTACTTCTTCAGGCCATAAGGACAGAACAGGTTTTTCTTCTTAAATTTTTTATTGAATTCTGAATATTAAAACGCTATCTCTGTCTAGCCACTTACCTGACATTACAGGGCTACTCCACCCCTAGACATCATATCCCCTATCCAAATGTCTGGGGTGCCGCAGCCAAGATCGCGGGGGTTCCCAGCAGCAAGACCCCTGCGATCTTGGCTGCGGCACCCCAGATATCCAGTGCAAACCTCGCTCCGTGCCAGATGACTGGCAATGTGGGGCAGAGGCTCGTGACGTCATGGTCACGCTCCCGATCGTGACTTCATGACCACGCCCCACTCGTGACTTCATGGCCACGCCCCCTCAATGCAAGTCTATGAGAGGAGACGTGACGATTGTCTTGCCCCCTCCCATAGACTTGCATTGAGGGGGCGTGGCCGTGATATCACGAGCAGAGCGTGACCGTGACATCACGAGCTTCTGGCGCTGCCCCCCCACGCTCTAAACGAACACCGGGTGCAGCAGGGTTTGGATAGGAGATAAGATGTCTAGTGGCAGAGTAGCCCTTTAAGGATACTCTGTAATCGAGAATGAGAAGTGCTGTCCAGGCCTCAAAGATGCAGAACTTTTTGGCTGACACCAGGTCAGCCCATGGGTCATCAGTGTTTATGTGGTCACCTTTATTTTCCTAGAGTATTTAAAGGGGTACTCCACTGGAAAATATATATATGTATATATATATATATATATATATATTTAATTAACTGGTGCCAGAAAGTTAAACAGATTTGTAAATTACTTCTACTAAAAAATCTTAATCCTTCCAGTATTTATCAGTTGCTGTATGATCCACGTGAAGTTCTTTTCTTTTTGAATTTCCTTTCTGTCTGACCACAGTGCTCTCTGCTGACACCTCTGTCCATTTCAGGAACTGTCCAGAGCAGGAACTGTCAGTGTACAGAGCATTGTTTGTCCTCAGCGCACAGAGCCCTGCTTGTCCTCAGTGTACAGAGCCCTGCTTGTCCTCAGTGCACAGAGCCCTGCTTGTCATCAGTGCACAGAGCCCTGCTTGTCCTCAGTGCACAAAGCCCTGCTTGTCCTCAGTGCACAGAGCCCTGCTTGTCCTCAGTGTAAATAGCTCTGCTTGTCCTCAGTGTACAGAGCCCTGCATGTCCTTAGTGTACAGAGCCCTGCTTGCCCTCACTGTACAGAGCCCTGCTTGTCCTCAGTGTACAGAGCACCGCTTGTCCTTAGTGTACAGAGCCCCGCTTGTCCTCAGTGTACAGAGCCCTGCTTGTCCTCAGTGTACAGAGCCCTGCATATCCTCAGTGTACAGAGCCCTGCTTGTCCTCAGTGTACAGAGCTCTGCTTGTCCTCAGTGTACAGAGCCCTGCTTGTCCTCAGTGTACAGAGCCCTGCTTGTCCTCAGTGTACAGAGCCCTGCTTGTCCTCAGTGTACAGAGCCCTGCTTGTCCTCAGTGTACAGAGCCCTGCTTGTCCTCAGTGTACAGAGCCCTGCTTGTCCTTAGTGTACAGAGCCCTGCTTGTCCTCAGTGTACAGAGACCTGCTTGTCCTTAGTGTACAGAGCCCTGCTTGTACTCAGTGTACAGAGCCCTGCTTGTCCTCAGTGTACAGAGCCCTGCTTGTCCTCAGTGTACAGAGACCTGCTTGTCCTTAGTGTACAGAGCCCTGCTTGGCTGCCCACACCCTGTATTTGGATAAACAGGCAATAGCTGCAGGGACAGCATTTTTCACCCACAAATATACACATTTTGTAACCAAAAATATAAATATAATGTTATTATCTACATTATATCAAACGTTTTTGCAATTTGACAGATACACTTTAATAATAAAATACCAGAGATGTACATATCAATCCATGAATGTGCAGTATGAACATATAGAACATTTCTAGTTGAATGCAAATTCAATATATTAATAGGCTAAGTGTCCACTTGGGTTTTTTCTGGCAGTTTTTGGATATCTGCCACTGCAGTTTTTGAGCCAAAGTCAGAAGTGGATCCTTTTGAATACACTTTTGGCTTTGGCTCAAAAAATGCAGTGGTACTTTTTCAAAAAACTGCAAGAAACAAAACCAAGTGGAAACTTAGCCTAAACTGAGTGAGGATCCTCAGTGTTGACTTTCTACATTCATTGTGTGTTTGTTTTCCTAAAATTTCTCTTTTTTAATTTTTTTGGGGCCCACTCACTTTTGATGCTTTTTTTTCTCCATAAATCTCTGTATCTAGCAGCTGCATTGTGATTGGCAGGATGAGTGGCAATGCTTACAGCGTGCATTATATTGTTCCAGTTTTCAGACTAAATAACAGACATGGCTTGTATAGACAAGAAATAATGAACTCCTACAGCGGCGAGTACAGTATAAAAAAACAAAAACAAAGTGTATCTAACGTGAAAACAAGTAAGGCATTTATAAATCGGTTATCACTGTTAAAATGAGTACTGTACATTTTTAATAGCGGTCTATGGAAGAATGAAGATTATATCACAAGATTATATGAACGATCGCCATTAGAGAATTTGGCAAATGTTCAGATGCTTGAGCATATATGTAAAACATTGTTGTTGTATTTTTTTATTTCTTTAACTGGCCACTGCTGTCTTGGTGCCTTTGTGTTTCACCTATGCAACTGAATGCGAATGGATCCCAAATTTGATAGATATCTCTACTCCCCTATCCTGCTTGAGAGTGCGCTTACACATTCAGGTTTTTAATTATTTGGCATGAGGAGTCCAACCCCTGATAGGCTATGGTGGTGTTTCATACTATCTACATTCATATCTATCTATGTCCATTTATGTGACAGATACACTTTAAAACTGCCAATATACCCTTATACACCTCTGTTTAGTTCCAGCCTCAATGAAAAAGGTTAAGCAATTGGACAATTTGAAACCACAAATTATGTTCTATCCATGATCCACCCAATTTAAACACATTTTTCCAAAACTTCGAAATTGAAGGCTTATCCTTAGGATAGGCTATTAAAATCAGATCAGTGGTAGTTCAACTATAACAGCCGCACCAATGTTAGCGAGGATTCTGAGAAAAAGACCTTGAAACCGGCGCTGCTGAATTCACCACATCAGAGACAGGGATAGGGGTTCAGGAACCACTTGGGATCCACTTTTATTGAGATTACGCGTTTCGAGGGGAGCCCCCTCTTCTTCAGATCAGGGATACAGTTAATACAAAGTAGCAGGTATATATACAAGATCCCCGATCTGAAGAAGAGGGGGATCCCCTCGAAACGCGTAATCTCAATAAAAGTGGATCCCAAGTGGTTCCTGAACCCTTATCCCTGTCTCTGATGTGGTGAATTTAGCAGCGCCGGTTTAAAGGTCTTTTTCTCCGAATCCTTGCATCTCTACCAGGACCTTCTCTGAGTCCAGCGACCTGCGGCACAGCAGCTGACTTCCAACCCTGTACCCCCCCCTTCCTGGGTGTTGGGTTATACGCCTTTTTTCTTTTATATCAAGGTGAGCGGCCATCTGAAGGGGGCTTTATATTGCCCCAGCTGCTATAACTCTTACCTACCTTTGTTTCCACTGGGGTAATGCACGAAGCGCCGTATACGGTTGTCCCCTTTTTCTATTTTATCACAGCACCAATGTAAGGACCATTGTTTAGCAGATACAGCGCCTTACACTTTGTAGTGTCTGTGTCTGGTACTGCTTTAAGATAAAACTGGCACATAGCTGCAAATACCAGGTGCAGCCACTACAAAATGCATGGCGCTGTGCTTTCTAAACAGTGAAGGAGATAAAGCGTTTGTTGGAATGCTGACCTGTGGGGCTGCCCTATTTAATATTAAAGGGGTACTCCGGCGCTTAGACATCTTATCCCCTATCCGGGGACCCCCGGGATCTTGCATGCCGCACCCCGTTAAAATTAGACCCCGGAGTGTGTTCGCTCCGGGTCTGATTACTGTCGATCACGGGCCGGAGCATTGTCATTGACAGCTGTCACGCCCTCTCCCATAGGCTTGCATTGAGGGGGCAGAGCGTGACGTCACAAGGGGGCGGTAGCCGTGACGTCACAATGCTCCGGCCTTGTGATCGACAGTAATCAGACCCGGAGCGAACACGCTCCGGGGTCTGATTTTAACGGGGTGCAGCGTGCAAGATCACGGGGGTCCACAGTGGTGGGACCCCCGTGATCAGGCATCTTATCCTTTGGATAGGGGATAAGATGTCTAATCGCCGGAGTACCCCTTTAACATAGATTATCAATATCAAAGTCCTTAAAAAAGAAAAATTCCTTTATGAACTTCCAAATGTCATCTGTAACTTCCTAGATGAGTGTCATAGCAGGAAGGAGCAGAAATCACATATTTCCGGCTACATCTCGTTATAATATAGCCGACAAAAAAACAAAACTATCTATGTGGACTTGGTCTTGGATTGTTTTCATCTAATCATTTTTAATTGGAGCTTACTGAGATTAGTACTGTATTGGATTTGTTCTTTCGCACGATTATGGTTTTGTACCCTCTAATGTCCCAGAGGTATCACTCGCCTCCCCAAATACAAAAGGAGAAACCGTTCTGTGTATCTGATATGTGAATAATTGATGCGTTGTTTACTCTTTGGTTTCAGATAACTCTCCTGCTGGTCTCAGTGCTGGATGCCTGATTGAACACTGGTAAGCTCTCTGAGAATGTTTCTATTGTTGTAGCACATATATAGAAGGATAGGGGGGGGGGGGGAATTGGGTCAATTTAATGCATACATTAGGTGTAAATCATGCAGATGACTTGATTAGCACTCTGTCAATTCCAGCTGCACCCAGGTTTAAATAAACAATTATTAGACAAGTCAGTGTTTGTTTTTTAAGGACACAATTACTGGGTGATGGCGTGTTTCCTGTAAATATTAGTTTTTATGCTGCTCACTAATTTTCCAATTATCCAAGAAAACATATCTTGCATGCTTCTGCAGGTCAGTGGAACAACTCCAATACACATAATTGGCTTTACCCTACCAGAAGGAGTATTTATCACGTGTAAATTAACTTGGCTGCACTACAAGTGTTTTCCCCCAAAATATTAGCCCTATGACTGCACGAATATCTCCGGTGCTTCCACAGTGCACTGAGCCCTCGTGCCGACATACTACTACATGCAAAGGGAGAGACAGGGCTCCGTTCGGGAGATCGCAGGGTGTCTCAGCGGTTAGCCCCTAGTGATTAGAAACATATTCCTTATCCCCTTTAGGGTAGGGTCATACACAGCTCTGTGACTGCACACAGTGTGAAATACACAGTCACTGGGCAACTACAGAGCGACCTCGTAGCTGCGGCTGTGTAGCTCTATGTGTCTGCTCGTGACTGCCGGTGGGAAATCCGGTGCTATGAGAAGCACCCAGAGCTATTGGCCGGCTGTGACTGCTGGCGGCAGGTACATCTGCAGCGTAAAATCTATCTAATGTCTAAACCTCTGCTCATTTTGGGCTTTAGAGTCCAGTGGGCAGTCCTACTTAGTGATTGACAACTATCTCTGTATACACAGGTAAGGCTGTCAGTCTACTAGGTCCAGAATAAGCAGAGGTCTAGACCAATAAATGACTAGAAATACTGAATATTTTATCTCAGATATAAAGTGCTGTTTTAAAGGTTTCGGCAAGTGTAGAAAAATGCTTCAAAGTAAGTACTGCAACGTTTCTAACATTAAAGGGGTACTCTGCTGCTTATTGTTCCAAACATCCCGGAGAACAAACCACAAATCTTCTGTGGAAGGAGGCTTGCTTGAATCCTTTGGTCTCTTAAAGGGGTACTCTGCTGCTCAGCGATGGCAACAAACTGTTCCGAGTGCTGGAGCCGGTGCCTCCTGACATCACAGCCCCACCCCTCATGACGTCACGTCCGCCCCCTCAATTCAAGTCTATGGGAGGGGGCGTGACAGTCATCACGCCCCCTCCCATAGACTTGAATTGAGGGGGCGTGACATCATGATTGGCGGGGCTATGACATCACAAGCTCCCGGCGCCGACTCAGACACAGTTTGTTCCAGACGCTGAGCAGCGGGGTACCCCTTTAACCTCTTAAGGACCCAGCCATTTTACACCTTAGGACCCGAGCATTTTTTGCACATCTGACCACTGTCACTTTAAACATTAATAACTCTGGAATGCTTTTAGTTATCATTGTGATTCCGAGATTGTTTTTTCGTGACATATTCTACTTTAACTTAGTGGTAAAATTTTTTGGTAACTTGCATCCTTTCTTGGTGAAAAATCCCAAAATTTGATGAAAAATTTGAAAATTTTGCATTTTTCTAACTTTGAAGCTCTCTGCTTGTAATGAAAATGGATATTCCAAATATTATTTTATTTTATTCACATATACAATATGTCTACTTTATATTTGCATCATAAAATTGACGAGTTTTTACTTTTGGAAGACACCAGAGGGCTTCAAAGTTCAGCAGCAATTTTCCAATTTTTCCCAAAATTTCCAAAATCACAATTTTTCAGGGACCAGTTCAGGTTTGAAGTGGATTTGAAGGGTCTTCATCTTAGAAATACCCCACAAATGACCCCATTATAAAAACTGCACCCCACAAAATATTCAAAATGACATTCATTCAGCATTTTAACCCTTTAGGTGTTTCACAGGAATAGCAGCAAAGTGAAGGAGAAAATTCACAATTTCCATTTTTTACACTCGCATGTTCTTGTAGACCCAATTTTTGAATTTTTACAAGGGGTAAAAGGAGAAAATGTATACTTCTATTTGTAGCCCAATTTCTCTCGACTAAGCACATACCTCATATGTCTATGTAAAGTGTTCGGCGGGCACAGTAGAGGGCTCAGAAGGGAAGGAGCGACAAGGGGATTTTGGAGCGTACGTTTTTCTGAAATGGTTTTTGGAGGGCATGTTGCATTTAGGAAGCTCCTATGGTGCCAGAACAGGAAAAAAAAACACATGGCATACCATTTTGGAAACTAGACCCCTTGAGGAACATAACAAGGAATAAAGTGAGCCTTAATACCCCACAGGTGTTTCACGACTTTTGCATATGTAAAAAAAAATTTAAAAAATTTCAATAAAATGTGTTTCCCCCCAAATTTCACATTTTTTCAAGGGTTAATAGCAGAAAATTGCCCCCAAAATTTGTAACCCCATCTCTTCTGAGTATGGAGGTACCCCATAAGTTGACATGAAGTGCACTATGGGCGAACTACAATGCTCAGAAGAGAGGGAGTCATATTTGGCTTTTTGAGAGCAAATTTTGCTCGGGGGCATGTCGCATTTAGGAAGCCCCTATGGTGCCAGGACAACAAAAAATACCCACATTCCATACCATTTTGGAAACTAGACCCCTTGAGGAACGTAACAAGGAATAAAGTGAGCCTTAATACCCCACAGGGGTTTCACGACTTTTGCATACGTAAAAAAAAAAAAATAATTCACTAAAATGTGTGTTTCCCCCCCAAATTTCACATTTTTGCAAGGGTTAATAGCAGAAAATACCCCCCAAAAATTGTAACCCCATCTCTTCCGAGTATGGAGGTACCCCATAAGTTGACCTGAAGCGCACTACGGGCGAACTACAATGCTCAGAAGAGAAGGAGTCATATTTGGCTTTTTGAGAGCAAATTTTGCTCGGGGGGCTTGTCGCATTTAGGAAGCCCCAATGGTGCCAGAACAGCAAAATAACCCCCACATGGCATACCATTTTGGAAACTAGACCCCTTGAGGAACGTAACAAGGGGTACAGTGAGCATTTACCCCCCACTGGTGTCTGTCAGATCTTTGGAACAGTGGGCTGTACAAAATTTTTAATTTGCGCAGCCCACTATTCCAAAGATCTGTCAGACACCTGTGGGGTGTAAATTCTCACTGCACCCCTCATTACATTCCGTGAGGGGTGTAGTTTCCGAAATGGGGTCACATGTGTTTTTTTTTTTTTTTTGCATTTGTCAAAACCGCTGTAACAATCAGCCACCCCTGTGCAAATCACCTCAAATGTACATGGTGCACTCTCCCTTCTGAGCCTTGTTGTGCGCCCCCAGAGCACTTTGCGCCCACATATGGGGTATCTCCGTAGTCGGGAGAAGTTGCATTACAAATTGTGGGGGGCTTTTTTCCCTTTTACCTCTTGTCAAAATGAAAAGTATAGGGCAACACCAGCATGTTAGTGTAAAAAATTTATTTTTTTACACTAACATGCTGGTGTAGACCCCAATTTCACCTTTTCATAAGGGGTGAAAGGAGAAAAAGCCCCCCAAAATTTGTAAGGCAATTTCTCCCGAGTACGGCGATACCCCATATGTGACCCTAAACTGTTGCCTTGAAATACGACAGGGCTCCGAAGTGAGAGCGCCATGCGCATTTGAGGCCTGAATTAGGGATTTGCATTGGGGTGGACAAAGGGGTATTCTACGCCAGTGATTCCCAAACAGGGTGCCTCCAGCTGTTGCAAAACTCCCAGCATACTTGGACAGTCAACGGCTGTCCGGCAATACTGGGAGTTGTTGTTTTGCAACAGCTGGAGGCTCCATTTTGAAAACAGTGGCGTACCAGACGTTTTTCATTTTTATTGGGTAGGGGAGGTGGGCTGTGTAGGGGTATGTGTATATGTAGTGTTTTTTACTTTTTATTTTATTTTGTGTTAGTGTAGTGTAGTGTTTTTAGGGTACAGTCACACGGGCAGGGGGGGTTACAGCGATTTTCCCGCTGCGAGTTTGAGCTGCCGCGCAAAATTTGCTGCATCGCAAACTTGCAGCCTGATACTCACTGTAAGCCCCCTGCCCATGTGAATGTACCCTGTACCTTCAAAGGGGGGGGGGGGACCTCCAGCTGTTGCAAAACTACAACTCTCAGCATGCACAGTCTATCAGTGCATGCTGGTAGTTATAGTTTTGCAACAGCTGGAGGCACACGGGTTGGGAAACACTGAGTTAGGAAACAGACAATGTTTCCCAACCAGTGTGCCTCCTCTTGTTGCAAAACCACAACTCCCAAACATTTTCAGGCATGCTGGGAGTAGTAGTTCAGCAACATCTTTAGAGCCAGATGTTGCCGAACTACAACTCCCAGCATGCTTGGAGTTGTAGTTTGCAACATCTGGAGGACTACAGTTTGCAGACCACTAATACAGTGGTTCCCAATCTGTGCCCTTCCAGATGTTGCAAAACTACAACTCCCAGTATGCCAAAACTGTCTAGGCATGCTGGGAGTTGTAGTTCTGCAACATCTGAAGGGCCAGATGTTACAGAACTACAACTCCCAGCATGCCTGGACAGTAAGGGCATGCTGAGAATGTGTAGTTTTGCAACATCTGGAAGGGCACAGTGGTCTCCAAACTGTGGACCTCCAGATGTTGCAAAACTGCAGCTCCCAGCATGCCCAGATGCCAAGGGCTGTCTGGGCATGCTGGGAGTTGTAGTATATAGGGTCCCAATACAGCAATGCATGTCGCTTTACGGTGATGTGGATTGCTGTAAAGGGCCCGACCGCGGCTGAAGATCTACTCACCTGTCGCCGCCGCCATCTTCCTCGCCAGGATCCAGTCTTCAGGGACGAGGTAAGTACCGGGTCCAGTCCCCAGCACTCCCCCGTCCCCCGCCGCGTCCTCCGGTCTTCCTCCCGTCCTCTCCGGACTTCAAGGGGCCGGGCAGGACGGGAGGAAGTAACCGCCCCCCCCCTCCTGCGATTGGTCGGTTAACTAACCGACAGATCGCAGGGTATAGGAGGAGGTGGCCGGTTTGCCACCTCGCTCCTAGTCTTCAGCATGGTCCTGGCTGTCTGTGACAGCTGGGATCATGCGAAATTACCGGGCGGTCGGGTCCCAGAGACCCGATCAGCCCGGTATCGCCGCAGATCGCAAGGGCGATTTCCCTTGCGATTTGCGGCGATCGCCGACATGGGGGGCATACATGGCCCCCCTCTGCGTTTGCCCTGGATCCCTGCTGAAGGATTGAGCGGCGGAGACCAGGAAAAGACATGACGTATGCATACGTCATGGGTCCTGAAGAGGTTAAGAGACAGAAGGATTCAAGAAAGCCTCCATCCACAGACGATTTGGGGTTTGTTCTCGGGGATGTTTGGAACAATCTGCTTCCTGAATTCCTTCAAAAACTATGTACAAGTATACCTAGAAGGGTCAATGCTGTTGTGAGGGGAAAGGGCGGTCACACCAAATATTGATTTGATCTAGAATTCTCTTCTGTTGTTTGCTTTTCCGTTTTGTTAATTGATAAAAAACAATGTCTGATTTTCATCAGTTCATTTTCAGTAAATTTTTATTCATTATTACTTTTGTCAATTTCAAGTTGTTTCTGGGGATATTGTGGGTTTTTCTGTCTTTAACAACGGAGTGCTGCCAATTCTGTTCACGGCTGTATGTAACTCTGCTTAGCTTATTCTGCTCTAAAACATATTTCCACAAATTGGACTGCATTTTCAATGTCACGAGTTCCCTTTAAAGTGTCTTTAACAATTCCAAATTCAGCAGTATTTATGGATACAATATTAGGTACTAAAGTCCCTCAGGTAACTAAAGAATATGTATGGTCCCACATGCCTCATACAATAGCTTCAGGACCTGAAAGGTGAAGCTCTTCACCGTAATGCGGAGCATCAGCATAACATGCCGGCACTAGGACCGCTCATAGACGGAAATACATTCCATGCGTTGTCCGCAGAAAGAATTGACATGTCTATTCTTTTTGCTGACACCGAAATTTGAATTTCCACGCAAGATTCTGCAATGTGAACAGTGCAGCAGAATCCCTTTCAATCAATGGGACTGCTGCTTTGGAATCTCCGTGCAGAATTCCAATGCGGAATTCAGCATGGAAATTCTGCCATGTGAACATAGCCTAAAAGAGCCTGTCAGGATAACCGTATTAGTGGTTACCAAAAGACTAAAGGTAGGGCTGAAAGGAAAGGTACCACAAAGATTGAGCATATAGTAATGGGCTTCATTGGTCCGCTATTTGGTTGTTTAGTTGGTATGATTGCACATGTGGTACCACGGGTGGTGTAGGGAAATACCTGATCACTTCGTGACTCCAAGCCACCGTTCGCCTATACACGGTCCAAGGTTGGAGACAGCTTCTTCTGGGCCAGACACGGGGATTAAAGAAACACACCGATGTCAGGTTACAGATAACTTTCTTTACTGAGCTGGGTGCAGATGTTGATACACAGACAGTATGGTGCAGAGTGGAGAAGATGATGTGTAACCCTTTGGGAGACCTGTTGCCTAGCTAGGATTTGTGGTGCTTTCACCCAATAGGTTGATACTGACCTGAGAGAATTGAAGATTGATCCAGGTAGCTAGGGTTCTGTCAAGGTCCAGTAGCTTCCTCCGCCAGGGCATGAACTTCCACCGTGGGGGTGATCCTTGCAGAATGACCGGATAAAGTAGATTTGATCTGGCCCTTCCCTCAGGGCTTCTCCACACACCTCACACCTTTACTACAATGGTGCTCAGGAACAACTGGAGATGAACTGGGGCAACTCCTCCCCCCACTACTCTATATACTACTCAATTTACGGGTTCCCATTGGCAGGCAGGGTCACATGGGCTTATACCGCCTCTCAATCTTAAAGGAACTATAACACATATAAATAACATATATAGAAATAACATATATCATGATGAGAATATATTAACCTTTTAGTAATGTGCTGGAAAACAATATAAACAATAATCATTCTTTCAGTGGGCCTAACACCGGTGCCGCAGGTCTGCCTGAGGAAGTCTGAAGCCACATGACAGCTTTTTGTGCTGAGACAACACACACATACTAATAAAGTTTTAATAGGACATTCTATGTGTGTCCATAGTTGAAGGAGAAGTATCATCCATAAGCTCCTGCCAAGGCCCTCTGCTCTCCCTGAGAACGGAGCCTCACAACCCCCGCACAAAGCAGTGGCCAACACGCCCTTCCATTTATCTCTATAGGAGAGCTGGAGATAGGCGAACGGCTGGCTGCCGCTTTGAGTGGTAGTCAGCACACCCCATGCCGGAGATCGTGGGGGTTCTTTAAATAGGGGATACGTTTTTATGCATGATACATCTCCTTTACAGTGGCTCTTGCTGTTGAAGCTGAACTTGTATCCCATATGCACCATATCCAACCTAAACCTTACATACCTGGATAGTCCAATGTAGATATCCCAGACTTTTTCCTGCCTACTTCTTATATATGATACAACCATCATGATTTCCTAATATGCCATCTGTATGAAAAAAAAAATCCTTATGCTCCATTCTATAGAACCCAGGAAATGTGGGAGTTTTTTGAAAGCTCAGGTTGGCAATGATGTGGATGACGGGCGGTAAACAATTTGACTTACAGCTTAGGATATTATTTATGTGTAAATGTTCAGCTAACATTTTTCATTTCACTTTGGATATATTTTGTGTAATAGCTTTTCCCAATCCATTTATTGCATCCACAGTTTGTATTTGTTCTATCTGTAAATAGTAGACAACTCTGTGCTGATATGTATCTGGGACTTGAAGATATGATCGCATTCCCCGGCTGTCTACCGCTTGTCCTGATGAGAGTGAAGTGTCTTTGTGACTGCTCGCTGCCAGAATTGATTACTTGTCTTAGATGGTGAATTCACTTTGATCCCAGTCTTGTATATATGGAGCGTTCGGCAGTGTATGGAACTTGATCCTGTCATCTGATTTCCAGAGGAGATTAATGCTTTTCACCTTCTATCACTATGATACACCTCCTAGCACTGACTGAATTACTTGCCATGTCAGACCATTATGTCGGTTAGTTAGAGAAATGTTAATCTTATGGCCATTTAGTTCTGTTCCAATGGCAGGATGGACGATCTGGTGGCTAGAGAGTCACTGGCCCTCATTTACTTAGAAAATCGGGTTGTAAGTCTATCTTGCTTTCTTACCCGACTGCTTTTTTATCTTATTATTATGTCGCATCCTGTTTGTCGCACGTGGGTTTTGTTGGTTTTGGTTTCCAACTCCTCTGAGTTGTCGGGAAAAAATCCACAACAATTCAACGAATTCGGGTTGGAAACCTTTATAAATACGTGGGAAAGCTCAGAAATGTCGGGTTACACCGCTTTTTCGGGTTTTGGAGAATCCACATCGGGTCCGTCGGGAAAAAATGTTGCATTGTGTCGCAGACTGGCGCACAATGTCTGCAACATATCGCAGACAAAGATGCGCCAAAAATCCCGACAAAAGAAGTCGGGTTTAGAATAGTAAATGAGGGCCACTGTGTTTGAACTTGTACTAATCTGGAACTCAAATAGCAAATGGATAATATACATATTTTAACTAACACATGGAACATGGAGAAAAAAGAGTAGAGTGGCTCATTCATAGTCAGGACAGCCATATTACTAGTTACTGTAGCATTCAGAAGGACCAAATGGTAAGGCTGAAAGGAAGCATGCTAAAAAGAGAGTGAAAAAAGACCACTATATTTGCTGACAGCTATCTTTTGGGGCTACCATTTGACAATTTGGAGGCCCTTTGCATGAACGCAGGCCCACACTCTGGACTCTATGTCAGTGTGGAAGACAATGAATACTTTAATAAATATACATCATTTTAAATTGTATATGGATACAGACAGTTTCACGTTTCAGAACTGCATAATTCTAAGGGCTGCAGAGCTAAGCTTCCTCTAAGTCAGTGTTTCCCAACCAGTGTGCCTCCAGCTGTTGCAAAACTACAACTCCCAGCATGCCCGGACAGCCTTCGGCTGTCCGGGCATGCTGGGAGTTGAAGTTCTTCAACAGCTGGAGGCACCTTGGTTGGGAAATCCTGCTCTAGGTGCTTTGCAGGAATTAAACAGACTTGTAAATGACTTCTATTAAAAAATCTTATTTAACCCTTCCAGTACTCATCAGCTGCTTTATGCTCCAGGGGAAGTTCTTTTCTTTTTGAATTTGCTTGCTGCCTGACCACAGTGCTCTCTGCTGACACCTCTGTCCATTTTAGGAACTGTCCAGAGTACAAGCAAATCCCCATAGCAAACCTCTCCTGCTCTTGACAGTTCCTGAAACAGACAGAGGTGTCAGCAGAGAGCACTGTGGTCAGACTGAAAGGAAATTCAAAAAGAGAATAACTTTCTCTGTAGACTACAGAAGCTGATAAGTACTGGAAGGGTTAAGATTTTTTAATAGACATCATTTAGGAATCTTTTTATGTTTCTGGCACCAGTTGATTTAAAAGAAAATGTTTTCCAGCGGAGTGCCCCTTTAACTTCAGAAGGGAAGTCAAAACTGCGGTAAATCTGGTGAAAATATGCAACAAATCCATCCTGTGTGAACATACCTTGTAACAAAAAAATCTTATTTTCCTACCCATTGAGGTAAATGGGTAGGACATTCAGCAGCAGAAAATAAGCAGCAAACTATGCAGGTATGAATGTACCCTTAGGGTCAGTTCACATGTCTTTGTTTTTGCTGTAGATTTGCTGCAACAGATTTGGCTCCCCATTGACTTCAATGGGCAGCAGAATCTGCCACAGCAAATATGCAGCAAAAAGTGACTATGTGTGAACTGACCCTAAGGGTAGAGCTCCCTGCTGCTGCTGCCATAGCTCTGCGTGTCCTCTCGTGACTGCTGGCGGGAAATCCGCAGGTAAGATTGGATACACAGAGCTACGGCTGCAGCAGGGAGCTCGCTCTGCTGTGGCTCTGTGACTGCCAGCAGCGCATCCATAATGTCCAATACGCTGCGGATGTGCTCCTGTGTGACCCTATCCTCAATCAGTTTTATTTTTAGATAATCTATACCAGTGTCCAATCAAACAGAATAGGTTCACACCATGATTTGTGCCTTCAAGGTATGGAAACATAGGGAAAGTGTTAAACTAACATGCTGACGTGTCGATGCTCGGACAGGCACGAGCCCTATTCCTTTTTATGATCCAAGCGTAGTCAGCTAGTGACTACGTTTGTGTCATTTACTCAACACATCTGAGTTTTGAGCCAAAATTGTATTCGCTCGGTAAATGACCTGAAAGTAGTCACACGCTTCGGCCATTGAAATGGGGCACGTGCCCATCTGAGCATGGACATGTGGGCATGTCATTTTGATACAAATTGTGGTATGAACAAGGCCTAACAGGATGCACCAGTTAATGCATAAATAGCAGTTTATCTAAATAGCAAAGGTTTTTAGGCATTGGGGGTCAGTTAGCCGATTCTTATTGAAATCAACGGCTCCAAACCTTTGTGTTGAATGAAGTTACTCTCAACAGCATCTGTCTGACTTTGCAGCCTGACATTTTGCTTGTCTGTGTTGTCAAAACTGTGCCATCATTTTGACACTTTAGCATAATAAATAAGAGAAAAATTAATATATTTCAATTTGCCAGGGTTGCTCTTTGCCAGTAGTCCCAAGTAGTAGGTCTCCAGATGTTGCAAAATTACAACTCCCAGCATGCCCGGACAGCCAACTGCTGTCCGGGAATGCTGTGTGTTGTAGTTTTGCAACTTCTGGAGGTCCACTGTTTGAAGACCACTGCTCTATGATTTTTTTTTCTTTTATATTTAAAGTGTACCTGTCAGTAGGAAAAATGTTTTATATAATGTAGATACAAGAATGGCTGTGTACACTGAGGACAAGCAGGGCTCTGTACACTGAGGACAAGCTGGGCTCTGTGCACTGAGGACAAGCAGGGCTCTGTACACTGAGGACAAGCAGGGCTCTGTACACTGAGGACAAGCAGTGCTCTGTACACTGAGGACAAGCAGGGCTCTGTGCACTGAGGACAAGCAGGGCTCTGTGCACTGAGGACAAGCAGGGCTCTGTATACTGAGGACAAGCAGGGCTCTGTACACTGAGGACAAGCAGAGCTCTGTATACTGAGGACAAACAGGGCTCTGTATACTGAGGACTAGCGGGGCTCTGTGCACTGAGGACAAGCAGGGCTCAGTGCACTGAGGACAAGCAGGGCTCTGCACACTGAGGACAAGCAGGGCTCTGCACACTGAGGACAAGCAGGGCTCTGCACACTGAGGACAAGCAGGGCTCTGCACACTGAGGACAAGCAGGGCTCTGTACACTGAGGACAAGCAGGGCTCTGTACACTGAGGACAAGCAGGGCTCTGTACACTGAGGACAAGCAGGGCTCTGTACACTGAAGACAAGCAGGGTTTTGTGCACTGAGGACAGGCAGGGCTCTGTACACTGAAGACAAGCAGGGCTCTGTACACTGAGGACAAGCAGGGCTCTGTACACTGAAGACAAGCAGGGTTTTGTACACTGAGGACAGGCAGGGCTCTGTACACTGAGACAAGCAGGGCTCTGTACACTGAGGACAAGCAGGGCTCTGTACACTGAAGACAAGCAGGGCTCTGTACACTGAGGACAAGCACAAGCACAGACACACAGGCAATAGCTGCAGTTACTTTTTTTTCACCCAAAAATATACATATTTTTTAACCAATGTATATTACAAATATACATATAATGGTATTATCTAATTTATGTAAAAAGTTTTTGCTAACGAGAGGTACACTTTAAAGTGGTATTCTGGGTTTATACAACTTGTCCCCTATCCAAAGGATAGGGGATAAGATGTATGATCGCAGGGGTCCCGCCACTGGGGACCCTCCAGATCTTGGTACAGCCGCCGGCATTCTGTGCCAGGCGCTGCTTCCGAGACAGGGATGTGACGTCACGGTCACGCCCCCTTGTGACATCACACCACACCCCCTCCATTCATGTCTATGGCCCCCACGACTGTCACTCCCCCTCCCATAGACATGAATGGAGGGGGCATAGTGTAACGTCACTAGGGGGCATGACCGTGATGTCACATCCCCGTCTCGGAAGCAGTGCCCGGCACAGAATGCCGGGGGCTGCACCGAGATCGTGGGGGTCCCCAGCTGTGGAATCCCTTCGATCATACATCTTATAATAAGATGTATTAACCCAGAATACCCCTTAAAGATTGCCCCTAGATACAGTTAAAATGAATAAATAATAACCAAAATAACTATTTTATATAGTGGAGAATGGAGATGAAAAGACTAGTCAAATCCTAAAACATGAATATATATATATATATATATATATATATATATATATATATATATATATTTATTTATTCTAAATTACTTAGCGCAATAATTAAATGACAAGGTTGTGCATCTTCAGGTAATGGTTGGCTGTTGATAACCATGTCAGCATGACACTTCCTTATTTCTGTATTTTTGATCAGCTCTTTTAAACTACCTTACAATAAAGCAAAAAAGATAAAGCAGCGCTCTATGTTTAGGCATGAACCCTTGATAAATTACCCCTATTTAAACCATATATGCTGGATTCAACCCTATTGCAAGTGCTTAAACTTCATTAGCTTGAAGAATAAGGTGGCTTCATTTGAAACTATGGAGGTCATGCATGATTGCCTTCCCCCTTCTCATAACTGTGCTCAAACTGATGGCACTAAATCCAGGACTGAAACTGCACGAGCATACTATTCATTATGTTCACTAGACTTACCAGGTATTAGGGTAATTAATATCTTTGTGTTGAATTAAAAAGGTTGTCCAGGAAAAACAAAAAATGATGATGTAAAAACAAGTAACATGCTATACTAACCTCTTCCTGGTTTCTGTGACATCCTGACCCATGAGAAACTTCTCCGCTCAGCCAATCACTGATTAAGGTAGGACATTACTTAGGCCACAGATTATCTGAATGGGACAGTTTCTGTGAGGTCGGGATGTCACAGGAATCAGGAAGTAGCAGTTACCAGTGGAGGACCGGGGCAGCAGTGCGGCAGCTGCAGGGAACCAGGTGTGAGTATAGCTTGTTTATTGTTTTTACTCCACCCCCAGCCATTGAAAAAAAAAAAAGTTGTGTTCCCCAGACAACACCTTTTGTTTGGAATTGACAAATCAATTTCTTGCGACAAGATACTACTTCAAAGTGTCTTTTCATCTTTAGGTTTCTTTTATGCGCTTTTTGAAGCCAAGGCCAGGAATGGATCATAGATGGAGGATATGCATCAAGGAAAGACTGAGTTTTGAATTCCCTGCTGGCTTTGCTTTCAAAAACTGTGTAAAATAATTATGTTCATAGATGTACTCGAAAAATGCCATCTCTTATTTATCTGTTGGTAAATTATCTTCTGACCCCAAAGATAACATAAGTCCTAGTTATGGTAGGTATTCAATAGAATGGCTTATATAGGTGCCTTAGGTAGGTAGGTACTAAGATTATTCTAGGACCTCTGTGCCTTGTAGAAGGATTAGGTCACATGTAGATATTGTAATGTATATTTCTTTACTCCATATCATAATATGATAAAAACACGGATTAGGGAATGAAAGGGTAAACTAGGCTTAACTTGCATCCAAATTACTGCACTTCCAGTTGCCATGGAACCGGTTACTGTGCCTTAGCTGACTCTGAAAAACTAATAGCTCCCTAGGAAAAAAAGAAGCAGGGGGTGGGGGCGTCATGCAATGAGTCGTTGGAAGCGAAGTGAAAAAATCTGTGTAAAAAGATGATTTTTAACAACTACAACTTCCTTAAACAAAAATCAGAACTAAAGGCTATGGCTGCTTGTTTTCAGGGTGCAATTAAAAAGATGAAATTCTGTTATCTCTTTCCTAGTGAGACCAAAATCACACACATTGGAGAAAAGTCACTAGCCTTGGCTTCAATAAATAAAGCCATCTACATGCCATATACTTTACATTTGGACTGTTACTTTTTCTTAACCAAGTCAATTTGTTTCTGAATAGAAGCTGGCATAGCAAAACAACTATGCAGTCATGTGAAAAGTTTTGGTTGATTGGGGTTTTAGTTTTGAGACTCCCAATGATTGCTAGATAAAGCCAAGGGAAGCATGCGGCAGTGCACTTCACTCCCCAGCTCATTTAGCACTTAATGCATCTCTTTACAGATTACTCCATAGGCTATAATGGGTTAAATGGGCAGATGTCCTGTACTGATAGGAGCTATTAGATGGGGATGTTTCATAAACTGAAGGGGGAATTAGATGAGGAGATGTCATGTACTGGGAGGAGCTATTAGATGAGGATGTGTCATATACTGGAGTGGGAATTAGATGAGTAGATGTCATGTACCGGGAAAGAGGTTGAGTACAGGGAAGAGGTATTGGACATGGAAGTTCAGAACGGGGTATTAAATGGGCGTGTCGTGTACTGGGAATAGGTATTAGATGGGGGGTGTCATGTACTGGGAGGTGCTTAAGATGGTGACCAAAATTTGCGACAATCCTTGTAACTGCTTTTCATGGCTGTATCTTTAATTCTAAAAAAAAAAATGTTGTTGTTGTTTGGTTTGGTATGGGGTCTGGTCTGTGGTCGGAACTAGGGATCTTTTCTGCAGGGTGGCCTATTCGAATATTTGGCAGGTTCTAAACACTCTAGTTACACCCCTGAATTCTCCCTATACAAAAAATGAAGAAGAAGGTTTAATAGCTCACTGCAGTCTCTGACTACAAGGCAGTGTGAGCTATCAGTAAAATGGTGCATAACAATATTTGTGCTCAGGGCTTCACACTCGTGATTACAATGATACCAGTTTGAAAGACATTAAACGTAACAAGGCGATCAGATTTGTGCCCATAACCACAACGGAGGGCACACCTTTAGTGGGCAAATAGTCAACCAAGTAGGAAAAAATAACAACATCTATAATCATGAACAAATACCACAACCCTAACACAAAACCCAATTTAGACTCTAACTTGGGACATAAAATATAGAATCTGCCAACTAGCTATCCTAATAATCGATGCCTTGTACCGAAGAGCTGTGGTAGTCATGCCCATTCTGTAATAAACGAGCCAGCACTGAAACAGGATCAGGCTGACATACTAGCAGATATATGCCTCGTTAACATACTTGCCTATGACATCATGGCAAGAGTGAAACCAATAGATACCTGTCAGGCATAAAATGAAACTATCCACATTTTTGCTATTAAGCAGCAAAAATAAACTGTTAGCAAAATAATACACAACAACTACTACAGACAGACCTTTGGTGATAATAACTTTGTGGCACCATATTGCCAGTAAATCATACTACACTCAAATAACCACCCTATCTGAAGACTAAGCCATACCTTAAACTGCCAAGCTACTGACAGTGGTGTCCCGCTGAAGTGACCGATCCCTTCACTGCCATCATGCCTATAGACAGGTATTTGCGTAACCAACATATCTGTAGACATGGCAGTTCTTTATGTGAACCATCGTGCCTGTAGACTAGACAGGTCTTGCGTACCATCGTGCCTATAAATGTGCCAGGACTTTGCGTAACCATTGTGCCTGTAGCTGTGAGAGGTCTTGCATAACCATTTTTTTTTGCAACCACCTGTGTGTCGTGATGTTGTTGCTCTGAAAACGTATCAGTAACAGCAACTACGCAGTGTATCCCCCCTGCAGACGTGGCAGGTATAATGGGTATACAACCACCTATGTGTCGTAATGTTGTTGCCCTGAAAATGTGTCAGTAACAACATCTATGCAGTGTATCCCCCTGCAGACGTGGCAGGTATGAAGGGTATGCAACCACCTATGTGTCATCATGTTGTTTCTCTGAAGATGTGTCAGTAACAACAAACTACGCAGTGTATCCCCCTGCAGACGTGGCAGGTATGAAGGGTATACAACCACCTATGTTTTGTGATGCAGTTGCTCTGAAGACGTGTCAGTAACAACATCTACACAGTGTATCCCCCTGCAGATGTGGCAGGTATTATGGGTTTGCAACCACCTATGTGTCATGATGTTGTTGCTCTGAAGATATGTCAGTAACAACAACTATGCAGTCTATCCCCCTGCAGATGTGGCAGGTATGAAGGGTATACAACCACCCATGTGTTGTGATTCTGTTGTTCTGAAGATATGTCAGTAACAACAACTACGCAGTGTATCCTCCTTAAGACATGGCAGGTATTATGGGTATGCAACCTCTTATGTGTCATGATGTTGTTGCTCTGAAGATGTGTCAGTAAAAACCACTACACAGTGTATCCCTCTGCAGTCATGGCAGGTATGTAGGATATACAACCACCTATGTGTCATGATGTTATTGCTCTGAAGACATGTCAGTAGCAACAATTACGCAGAGCATCCCCCTGCAGACATGGCAGGTAATACGGGTATCCAACTGGTTATGTGTCAGAATGTTGATATTCTAAAGATGAGTCAATAACAGTAAGTACTTAGATCGTGCCCCTGCAACCATGACGAATATTTCAATGACCACATCTACTAGGGTAGTACAGATCCTTGGAAAAGGTTGTAAGGTAGATGCTGCATGTAACATGAGAAGTTGATCCAAATGCTGACAAATAGATGAGACTGACTTGATGATGTACATGATACTAATGTTTTATTAGTAAATATAATATCAGCTGTAGTAATAAATAGCCGGAACTTCTGCTCAAACATAATAACACAACTGAAAACATGTGCGTAATTTCAACAATGTCTAACATATACGTGGGATGACGGCAGTAGTAGTGTACATGTGCTATCTAACCTATAGATGAATATGAACCTAACAAGGGTATGCATGTAATTTAAATGCCAGTAAATGGTCATGGACACCCGGCTGATGTAAAGCTAAAATGCTGTGTATGACTGTACAGTGTAAAAGAACACAAAATTATGTCAATGCTCACAATATGGCAGTATAATTCTTATAAATGTATGCTCGAAATAAATGCTATGCAGTTTATATACTGTAAGAAATACTAAGAGTCTATAACCAGTTAGAATGCTGTGAGCATATGTACCCTGTAAAGCAATGAGCGTATGTACCGGTAGGCATGAAAGTACCATAAAATATGAGCAAATATACCGTATAAACGATATGAGCAAAAGTAACGTATAAGCTGTGATTGTATGTACAGAATACTACTATAAGTGCATACACAGTATGAAACTATAAGCATATGCGCTGTATAAGTGCTATGAGCATATGTACCGTATGACTGATATGAATGTATGCAGAGCACAGATGGCAAACACTATGAGCCAAAATACTATGGGCGTATGTACTGCACAAATGCCACGGGCACACATACAGCACAAATATTATGGGCGCATGAACTCAAAAAGCCACGAGCGCCCGCGCAGCACGGCCGCTATGAGCGCATTTATACAAATGTCACGAGCGCATGCACAGAACAAACGCCACGAGTGCACAGGCAGCATAAATGCTAAGAATGAATGAACAGAGAGAGGGTATGAAAAGTGTAAAAACCATGAGCATATGAACAGTATGAAGGCTATGAGCATAAGAACCAAATAAATGACATTAGCGTATGAACAGTATAAATGTCATGAACGCATGAAACAATATAAACGCCATAAGCGCGATAACAACATAAATGTCATGAGTGTCAGAACAGTATCAATGCCATGAGCATATGAAATAGCGTCAATGCCATGAGCATATGAAACAGAATCAATGCCATGAGCGTATGAAATAGCATCAATGCCATGAGCGTATGAAACAGCATCAATGCCATGAGCACATGAAATTGTATCAATGCCATGAGCGTATGAAACAATATCAATCCTATGAGTGTATGAAACAGCATAAATGCCATGAGCGTATGAAACAGCATCAATGTCATGAGCGTATGAAACAGTATTAATGCCATGAGCGTATGAAACAGCATCAATGCCATGAATGTGTAAACAGTACAAATACTATGAGTGAAATGCCATGAGCGTATGAACAGCATAAATACTATGAGCGTATAAACAGTGTGAATGCCATGACCGTAAAACAGTATACTATGGGAGTATGAACAGGATAAATTCCATGTGCATATGAACAGCATAAATGCCATGAGTGTATGGACAGTATAAATACTATGAGCATATAACAGTATGAATACCATGAGGTGAAAAGTATACATGCCATGAGCGTATGAATAGTAAATGCCATGAGTATATGAACAGTATAAATGCCATGAGCGTATGAACAGTATAAATGCCATGAGCGTATGAACAGTATAAATGCCATGAGCGTATGAACAGTATAAATGCCATGAGCATATGAACACTATAAACGCTATGAGCATATGAAACAGTATAAATGCCATCAGCGTATGAACAGTATCAACGCAATAGCCCTCATTTACTAAAAATGGAGTGTTTATCTTGGAGTGATTTTAGGTTTACTCCGTGTATTTTTCAATCTGATTTACTAATCTGTCGCACGTCAATTTCATTTTGTGTCGCACGAGTTGAAATGTGTGTCGCACGCTAAATTGTGTGAAAGGGAATGGCCATGATTGAGTATTTATTTATTTATTTTTTTTAATGGTTGGGGCTGCCTTGATAAACTTATTTTTGGTTGTAATATACCCTTAAATCTGTTGAATTGTAATTGAAAAAACATTTAAAAAAATATTAATTACAATACATATAATCCTGATCGTGATGTATTATGTACAAATGTCAGTAAGTAATAAAAATAAGTAATTAACAGATATAATTAAATACATTTCCAAAAAATGGGTTTAAATAATATACAAAGGTCTGACCACTGAGGCCTCCCGAAATCTCCTGTACGGGGCCCCAACAGCCCGTGGGAAGGGGGCGTGTTGACCACTGCATGAAATGGCAGCCAAAACACCCCCTTAATACAGTGCTATGACAGAGCCAGAGATTGTCAAAGGCAGCGCTCCGGCTCTGCCATAGAGTTGTATTGAGGGAGCGTGTCATTCGCGGCTTCGTGGGGGGGGGGGGCAGCAATCAGACCCCTGCTATCTGAAGCTTATCCCCTATCCTTAGAATAGGGGAAAAGTTTTTCAGGACTGGACTGCTCTTTTAATACAAAGCACCCAGACGCAGGCATTCATCTAGACATACCAACTCACAAACAAACAGGTTACATACAGCCATACATTTTGGCAGGAGTTACGTGCGACTAACCCTGAGGCGTGTCTGGCAAAAAATATTTACAGAATAAAGGAGTGGGGTTTTACAAGGTGTATACAGACAGTACATACAATACAAAAGTAAAGGTGACACATGTGTCTAAAATGCTCCTTTAAAAAGTGCCTCGCCCCATTTCTTGGCTTTCTCAAAAACAGCTCCACCCTCTGGCTGGTGACATCACTGAGCTTTACGACATACTAAATGTTTTTGTTGTAATGTGTCAGACACATGTAACCCAAACAATATAGACTATTATCATGGCTTATATGTTTATCTGTATTTACTGCTTTGTCTTTTTTTGACTGTAATGCAGTTCCATCATTTGGAAGGTCACAATATAGCTTTTCAAATATGAGGAAAAGAAATAATGAGAACAAACGTGCAACATCTAAAGTTTTCTGCTTTTACCTTTCTTCTTTTAATAAATATGTTTACGTCCTCATTAATCGAATTCCAGCAAGCCCCAAGGTAGCTGCATTTTCAGCACAGCCTGAGAGAAATTTATGTGAGCACAGTAGGAAAAGCAACTCAGCAAGATTCACATCATCTTTCAAGTATTGTGTGCGGTCTCTGATGAGAACGTGGGCACAGTAAAGCTGAGAGAGTGTGCCAATGTGTAGCTCATTAACAGGATGCCACCCTATGCCTATTCATTCCTCTATTCTGGTGGGTTCTTATAGACTTTCTTCTAAGTCATTCTTCTAGACAAGGAAAGTCCATGGAATTCTGAACACTTCAAGTGTACCTGTCATTAGCAAAAAGTTTTATATAATGTAGATAATAACATTATATGTATACTTGTAATATACATTAATTTAAAAAAATGTATATTTTTGGATGAAAAAATTCTGTCCCTGCACCTATTGTCTGTGTGTCTCTGTGCGGAGACAAAATACAGGAAGTAAGGGCGGGAAAAGCAGGGCTCTGTGCAGGCTCCCGGTTTGTCAATCCATCCTGCTGTGTGAGCTGGGGACGTGTCACAGAGCCTCAGTGCACAGAGCACTACTTGTCCTTCGTGTACAGAGCCCTGCTTGTCCACAGTGTACAAAGCCCTGCTTGTCTTCAGTGCACAGATCCCTGCTTGTCCTCAGTGTACAGAGCCCTGCTTGTCCTCACTGCACAGAAGCCTGCATGTCCTCAGAGCCCTGCTTGTCCTCAGTGTACAGAGCCCTGCTTGTATTCAGAGCCCTGCTTGTCCTCAGTGTACAGAGCCCTGCTTGTCCTTAGTGCACAGAGCCCTGCTTGTCCTCAGTGCACACAGCCCTGCTTGTCCTCAGTGTACAGAGCCCTGCTTGTCCTCAGTGCACAGAGCCCTGCTTGTCCTCAGAGCCCTGCTTGTCCTCAGTGTACAGAGCCCTGCTTGTCCTCAGTGTACAGAGCCCTGCTTGTCCTCAGTGTACAGAGCCCTGCTTGTCCTCAGTGTACAGAGCCCTGCTTGTCCTCAGTGTAGAGAGCCCTGCTTGTCCTCCGAGCCCTGGTTGTCCTCAGTGTACAGAGCCCTGCTTGTCCTCAGTCTACAGAGCCCTGCTTGTCCTCAGCGCACAAAGACCTGCATTTCCTCAGTGTACAGAGCCCTACTTGTCCTCAGTGTACAGGGCCCTGTGTGGTGTCCCGACCCCGTATTTCATACTGTGCCTTGGTTATTAGTCCCCAAAGTTAGAGTCCATAGGACTGTCGGGATTCACTTCCCTAATTAACCCCTAGTCACCCCTTAGTAACTTAATATTTATAGATATTATTGTGGTGTCCCGGCACCAGATTGCATCCGTTGCCTTGTGATGAGGTCCCCAAAGTCAGAGTCCCTAGGTGTAGGTGGGGTCCTCATACTTAGCTAGCCCCTTGTCACCCCTTTTGTAATTAAAATTATTTAAATTTAATGTGTATATATTTGTATAGTAAGTGTACTTACCTAGTTAGTGTCGCAGGACCTGCGGGTCACGTGATGCGTTCCAAAGACTCTATGGTTTCTGTATATAAGACCTTTGGAGGAAGTCAGGTGTTCACCCATCAGGCTATGTAACGGTGAGTGACAGCTGACCATGGACCAATCCAAAAAAGCCCCGCCCCTGCCCATATAAGGGCGCGGCGGCCATGGCTCGCTCTCTTGTTCCTGGGCTGTTGACAGGGAAGGATCTGCGCTGCTGTCATCAGTGAGTTTAGGCCCGAGCCTTGCGGCGACGGCTGATCTTTACTAAACTGTGAGTGTAATCAATCCCTACGCACTCTGCAAGATTACCGGACCATATCTAACCCCTAAATCCGGACGGATCTTCGCAAATTACCCTAAATTCTGAGACTTATATAAAAAGTAAAGGTCTGTAACAACTGTCAGTCACTGAGGTGTATGGAGACTGTATTAATGAGACTGTTACTGTTCATTGGATGTACCGCAAGTCTTTAAGTTTATCCAAGTTCAAGTTCAACTACCTTGTGGACCTTCATTATATGCATGCACTTATCGTTACTGGGAAGGGCGGCGATAGGCCGGAGAATTACCTCAGCATACTAGCCCTCAGCCTAGCGTCACGAGTGATAGGGTTAACCTTAACCCCTGATATACTGAAACAGCACCCTGACTACACTACCCTTACCCCAGAGGCCTACCATATTATCTATATAAATATATGTATATGTGTTACTCACTTGTTTCAGCGTCGCAGGACCTGCGGGTCATGTGACCGGGTTACAGAATTCTATGGTTTTGCTAAAGGACCTTTGGTGGTTCTAGTCAGGTGATCACCCACAATTCATTGTAACGGTGAGTGACAGCTGATATGGACCAATCCAAAACGGCCAGCCCCTGCCCATATAAGGGAGCTGTGGCCATTTTGTCGCTCTCTTGGGTTGCTGACTCTGGACGAGGTAGGATCTCCGAAGCTTACAAGACAATTACTAGGCCAAAGCCTTGTGGCCTAGGCCTGTGCTAGAAACGGATAGTTCTTACAATTCCCCGCTATCTCTGCAAGACCTCTGGACCTAATCTAACCCCTAAATCCAGCGGATCTATGTAAGTACAATCCTCCTAATTTTAAGAGAACTTTCCGGTCCTAAGCAACTGTCAGTCACTGCTGTGCTGTCTATATAGACTCTGTTATCTGGACTGTTACTGTTACTGCATGTACAGAAAATCTTCAGTAAAGTTCCTGCAAGTTTTAAGATCAGCACTGCTGTGGACAATCCATTTATTTTACACTCTTGGGAAGCGTGGCGATAGGCCCAGCATCACTGCAGAGTTTTAACCCTCACCCTGGCGTCACGAGTGACAAGAGTTAACAGTGCCCTTTATTATATAGAACCGCAACACCCCTTATGCCCTACAACCCCAGGCTATCACAGCTGCTTGTCCTCAGTGTACAGAGTCCTGCTTGTCCTCAGTGCACAGAGCCCTGCTTGTCCTCAGTGCACAGAGCCCTGCTTGTCCTCAGTGCACAGAACCCTGCTTGTCCTCAGTGCACAGAGCCCTGCTTGTCCTCAGTGTACAGAGCCCTGCTTGTCCTCAGTGTACAGAGCCCTGCTTGTCCTCAGTGCACAGAGGCTGCATTTCCTCAGTGTACAGAGCCCTGCTTGTCCTCAGAGCCATGCTTGTCCTCAGTGTACAGAGCCCTGCTTGTCCTCAGTGTACAGAGCCCTGCTTGTCCTCAGTGCACAAAGACCTGCATGTCCTCAGTGTACAGAGCCCTGTTTGTCCTCAGTGTACAGAGCCCTGCTTGTCCTCAGAGCCCTGGTTGTCCTCAGTGTACAGAGCCCTGCTTGTCCTCAGTGCACAGAGCCCTGCTTGACCTCAGTATACAGAGCCCTGCTTGTTCTCAGTGCACAGAGCCCTGCTTGTCCTCAGTGTACAGAGCCCTGCTTGTCCTCAGAGCCCTGCTTGTCCTCAGTGTACAGAGCTCTGTTTGTCCTCAGTGTACAGAGCTCTGCTTGTCCTCAGTGCACAGAGCTCTGCTTGTCCTCAGTGTACAGAGCTCTGCATGTCCTCAGTGTTCAGAGCCCTGCTTGTCCTCAGTGTACAGAGCTCTGCTTGTCCTTAGTGTACAGAGCCCTGCACGTCCTCAGTGTACAGAAGCCTGCTTGTCATCAGTGTACAGAGCCCTGCTTGTCCTCAGTGTACAGAGCACTGCTTGTCCTCAGTATACAGAGCCCTGCTTGTCCTCAGTGTACAGAGCCCTGCTTGTCCTCAGTGTACAGAGCCCTGCTTGTCCTCAGTGCACAGAACCCTGCTTGTCCTCAGTGTACAGAGCCCTGCTTGTTCTCAGTGTACAGAGCCCTACTTGTTCTCAGTGTACAGAGCCTTGCTTGTCCTCAGTGCACAAAGACCTGCATGTCCTCAGTGTTCAGAGCCCTGCTTGTCCTCAGAGCCCTGCTTGTCCTCAGTGTACAGAGCCCTGCATGTCCTCAGTGTACAGAAGCCTGCTTGTCCTCAGTGTACAGAGCACTGCTTGTCCTCAGTGTACAGAGCCCTGCTTGTCCTCAGTGCACAGAACCATGCTTGTCCTCAGTGTACAGAGCCCTGCTTGTTCTCAGTGTACAGAGCCTTGCTTGTCCTCAGTGCACAAAGACCTGCATGTCCTCAGTGTTCAGAGCCCTGCTTGTCCTCAGAGCCCTGCTTGTCCTCAGTGTACAGAGCTCTGCTTATCCTCAGTGTACAGAGCTCTGCTTGTCCTCAGTGCACAGAGCTCTGCTTGTCCTCAGTGTACAGAGCTCTGCATGTCCTCAGTGTTCAAAGCCCTGCTTGTCCTCAGTGTACAGAGCTCTGCTTGTCCTCAGTGTACAGAGCCCTGCATGTCCTCAGTGTACAGAAGCCTGCTTGTCCTCAGTGTACAGAGCCCTGCTTGTCCTCAGTGTACAGAGCCCTGCTTGTTCTCAGTGCACAGAGCCCTGCTTGTCCTCAGTGTACAGAGCCCTGCTTGTCCTCAGTGCACAAAGACCTGCATGTCCTCAGTGCACAAAGACCTGCATGTCCTCAGTGTTCAGAGCCCTGCTTGTCCTCAGAGCCCTGCTTGTCCTCAGTGCACAGAGCTCTGCATGTCCTCAGTGTGCAGAGCTCTGCTTGTCCTCAGTGCACAGAGCTCTGCATGTCCTCAGTGTTCAGAGCCCTGCTTGTCCTCAGTGTACAGAGCTCTGCTTGTCCTCAGTGTACAGAGCTCTGCTTGTCCTCAGTGTACAGAGCCCTGCATGTCCTCAGTGTACAGAAGCCTGCTTGTCCTCAGTATACAGAGCACTGCTTGTCCTCAGTGTACAGAGCCCTGCTTGTCCACCCACCCTTCATGTATTTGGACTCCTCACAGAAACACAGGCAATGCCTGCAGGGACAAAAATATACACATTTTTTAACCAATGTATATGACAAATATACATATAATGATATTTTCTACAATGTGTAAAAAGTTGTTGCTAATGGCAGGTACACTTTAAAGAAAAGAAATTCTGTGGGATCTGGTTACTTGAACTTGTACTGATGTCTTAAACTATATGAGGGGTCCCACATTTGTTACAGTCAAATGTTTTAGCCATGTTAGCCATGATGGTTTGTTCATTCATGAAAATCCTATTTATTCCAGTGCATATTGGCTTTCTCTCATGTACAGGTTATCTTTTGAAGTATCAAGGTATCTGCATTGTCATCCTGTATTCCCCAGACTATGATTATCTTCTAGTAGGGAAAATATGTTATTCAAGTAACGGCTGTAAATATTAATTATTTCTGCAATTATACAGTACCAAACAATCTCCAGCTCTTTGTGATTTCATCAGAAGAAATAAATGTTTTTGAAAAGCATTTGAGTTTTTATTGGAGTAATCAATATTTCCCGATCCTTCAACATAATTACTGCAACAACCTTATCCAGGAATAGCCACTTCATGGGATCATTATTGTATCTGACTGCAAACATGATAATCCACTTGTCATTAGTTATTTTTACAGTAAATTATGGGGTTGGTTTAGGAGCAGAAGCTTTTGCATACTATATGGGAGACAAAATATTCAAACATAGATTTATAGCTGGTAGCAGGTCGAGGACTTTATAATATTATTACTAATGTACAAGGGTTGGCCAAAATAACTGAAGCAACCCCATTTTTGCTTAGTCGAGTTAAACTCTTCCTGATGCATCGGCAAAGACCAGCAAAACATCTGCAAACAGAAGTAGCTGTGATCGAAAGTCAAAGCTTGATGTGAGAAACGTACTTTGTTGTATTGTAGGAAAAAAAAACACTATGATAATGGTGCACTTTAAACTGGTCCTGGTCCTCTTAAACTTGCATTCAACTCTGCAGTTGAGGGGTCATAGATTTGTGCATAATGGTGCTTTTCTGTCCCTTATGTCAAGGTTTGACTTTCAACCACAACCACTTCTGTCTGCAGATATTTTGCTGGTCTTTACATACTGAGATTTGATGAAGAAAACAGTAGACCTTAACTTAGCCATCAACTCAGCAACTCTGTCAGTAGATCTAAGGAACTGTCAGTAACTTTGTAGTACTGTTAGTGATGTAGTTCAATACTGCATTATACTTGGGATTGCAGTTTTGCAGTGGCCCCGCATGTTCTTGCTGCTGCAGTAAGATTTCTTTTTTTCTATTGAGCATTTAGAATTATATAGTTTATTAGAAAGCAGCTATTTTTCATGTCTAGCCTGCACAACATTGATTTCATTTTCCTTTATAGTGCTTCCTCAGGTTACTGTAATAATTGTTTTTGAGACTACTATTTTAAGTGGATAATTTTGCAACTTAAAGGAGAACACCAGAATACAAAAATTGACCCCCATACTGCTGGCAGTAAAAAATAATAAATAGATACATACCTTCCTTCGCTCCCCCGGTGCCTCCGGTAACCCATTCCGGTCTCCGCTGCGATCCTCTTCCTGGTTGCTGGTGGTCGGCGAGTCATACTGCACTCTGCCAATCACCGTCCGCAGCGAAGTCCCGACTTGGCCGGCAGTGTGACGTTTTCGGCCCCGGCACCTACTACAGGATATGGGATAATATGTTAGATCGTGAGGGTCCCAAAGCTGGGGACCCCTGCGATCTCTGTCGCGGAACCCCTGTCATTAGTTGCAGGAATCAAACTTGGCTCCGTGCCCAATGACTGGTGATGCGGGCCACCACACCCCCTCCATTCACGTCTATAGGAGGAGGCGTGATGGCTATGTAACGAACGCAGAAGCAGCAAGCGGTGGCGAAATGTATCTTCATGCTCCTTAATAGGCTGTTCCACAGTTAAACCTCAAAAGGAGACATATACTGTACGTACACCCTGGTTGTGTTCCAGTAAATATATGTCCATTCACAAGTTAAGTGCTTCATACCCACTGCTATCAGCTGCTATCAGAAGCCAGAACTCACTGCTAATGCTGGATATTAGCATGATAGGATATATCCTACATTAACCTTTCAGATGCCACAATCCAAGTCAAATGTAGTATCTAAACCTGTAATAATAATGTCAGATAGTTGGGCTGTTCTGGACCTTCATAGCGCCCTTGCTGGCTCCCTTGAGTAAGTATCGACAGATCAGGGATACTCCTTGCTTTCAGATTAGGGCTCTGACTATACAGGTTTTCTCAGCAGGCTGTGTAAGCGTAGCACCAATAGCATAAATGAATAATGGTATAGTATTTAAAGAGTTTGTAACTGAAAGATTTCTAATAGTCTTAGAAAAATAGTGATAACATTAGTAGAAAAATAATCATTTTATGTTTGGGTTGTTGCTGACAAAGTGGCTACTCAAAAGCATCCTTGCCATATATGAGGGCACTGAGACCTGGACCTTGGTGCTTAGTGACAACTCCGCCATCTTTATTCACTTCATAGTAGCGATTGGCAGTAAACTGGTGAAATGGTTTGTTTCATAGAACAGTGACTCAAAGTGTTGATCTCTGTATAAACTCTGTTTATGTGTGACAGAGAGAGATACATATTATTTGAGACTCGCCTACTGCTGAGAGAAAAGCTCAAGCAACATATTTTGTATGAGCCGGTGTCTGTATATGTGGTGAATTTTGGCCCAGATCCCATGAGCATATGTACTTGTTCTCTACCACGTGCTGCTGTTGTGCCATATGCTCCCATAATTTATTCAGTGTAGTTAAACATTACTTTAGCTTCTGAATAGGAAATTGTGAACTCTATGCAAAAGGTTAAACTCCCACTTTGCCAGGACTGGATTGGATACCATTGCATAAGCCAGAGCTTTCACACTCCCTTGTAATATAGATTACTGGATTTGGAAAGCATTTTATCTATTGCTAATACAGTGGTCCCTCAACATAGGATGGTAATCCGTTCCAAATGGACCATCGTTTGTTGAAACCATCGTATGTTGAGGAATCCGTGCAATGTAAAGTATAGGAAGTTGTACTCACCTGTCCCCGCCGCTCCGGACCGTCATCGCTCATCACCACTGCCCTGGATGTGGCATTCCATCGCTGTGGCTGCATCCCCGGGGTGTCCCCGATGCTCCGGGCGTCTCTGCTTCTCTGGGATCGTCGCTCTCACGTCGCCACCATCACGTCACTACGCATGCCGCTCCTATTGGATGACGTGATGGCGAGTGTGGCGACGTGATGACGACGATGGAGAGCGACTGCGATGCAGGGGATCGTGAAGAGGACGCGCCGGAGCCCCGAGGACAGGTAGGAGACCATCACCGGAGCACACGGGGCACCGTAAACGGCTATCCGGCGGCAGCTGAAGCAGTCATGTTTATGCGATGGCCCCCACATACAAAAGCATTGTATGTTGATGCTGCCTTCAACATGCGATGGCCTCTGAGAGGCCATCGCATGTTGAAATTATCGTATGCCGGGGCCATCGTAGGTCAGGGGGTCACTGTACTGTGTTTTTATATCTATATATAAAATTGAATATGTGTCTGTGTGTATGTTCCAGCATCACTTCAAAACCACTAAAGATATTAACATGAAACTTGGCACACATTACTTATATGTCAACAACAAACATAGGATAGGTTATTTAACCCTTACCCACCCCCATTTGCAAGAGTCTGGGTTTTTATTTAAAGTCCCATACAAGTCTATGGGAAATATATATTACTGCATAACTTCCAAACAGCTGGAGATATTTCAATAATACTTGGTCACATGTTACTTATATGTCAAATAAAAATATAAAATATATAATAGTTAAATTAACCCCTAACCTTTCCCATATTTGAAGGATGGGGTTTTTGTTTCAAGGCCCATGCATGGATATAGGACTTCTCGTGCCTTACTCCACAACTCACAAAGACACGCCCACATTTTAAGCCACACCACTTTTATTTTCAGCTTACAATATCTTTACCACAACGCAGCCCCACCTGAGGACAGGATATGAGGATTAGATATGAGGACAGGGTTTGAGGACGGGATATGAGGTCGGGATGTGTAGACAGGATATAGGGACAGGGTATGAGAATGGGATATGGGGAAGGGATATGGGGTTGAGATATGACAACAAAATATGAGGACAGAATATGAGGTCAAAATATGAGGAGGGGATTTGGGGTCGGGATATGAGGATGGGATATGGGGTTAGGATTTAGGGATGGATATGAGGACAAAATATCCTTTTGTTGCTTTTCCTCCCCCACAACGATAAGGTAGAAAAAACTGGGCATCACCGGGAACTCAGCTAGTTAGTTATAAAATGTCGTGCTGTGAACAGAAAAAAAAGAGATATTTCTGCTTTCAATAAGAAATGTTTATCATTCTTTTTGAAAGTGATGGTATTTATATGATCTTATCATCTCAGAACTTTTTGGTAAAGTAATGACTATTTTTTTGCATTGTAAAAATTAAAAAAACAAACAGAGGACTTTGTTGTGCCAACATCTGAAGGTGCCGTGTAATGAACTCTCATTTTTCTATGTATATTACCAGTGGGCCTGGTCACATCTTCAGAGTTACATTACTTGCTATACTTCTGGCTAACATATCGTTTGGGACAGATTAAAAGAAAATGTAGCTACTTTTTTTGATAATGTTTGAATGATGATTTGTCAAAATCTTTAACACACAACAAATTAGACAACTTTACAATCTCAGTGCACAAAAAAATCCAGACAACCTAGACCTCCTCTTCATTTTTCCAGGGCCAAAAAGAGAGTGAAGTGATGAACAGGGCTCCTCTTCTTTTATTTCTCAGCAAACATAAAATACAGCCTTAACACTCAGGCATAAGAACACAAAAAAATTCTGATTGTCCATCGCTAACTATACAGAAATCATCCCTCTCTATGTAGGTGGCTTACTACCAGCCACCTAACAAAGTAGACAACAAATATGTTACTCAAACCAGTCACAATGGGGGAAATCAAGAACTATGCAGAGAAAAGCTCAACTGCAGCCTTTGGGATTCAAACTCCTATACAGGTTTCTTACAGTTTCAGCCTGTAGACTGAGTTACACCTAGTTCTAAAGCCCAGTCTTCAACATTTGTGCTGATCTTGGCCACACTTAACTCCTGGACTAGCCTATAAAAAGAGAAGCATTAAAGGGGTACTCTGGTGGAAAACATATATTTTTTTTTTCAAATCAACTGGTGCCAGAAAGTTAAACAGATTTATAAATTACTTATAAAAAAAAAAATCTTAATCCTTCCAGTACTTATCAGATGCTGTATACTACAGATGCTGAATCTGACCACAGTGCTCTCTGCTGATACCTCTGTCCATGTCAGGAACTGTCCAGAGCAGGAGAGGAGGATGGGAGAGATAAAAAAAAGAGAGACAGGGGGTGCTCCCTTGTACTGTATATCGACTCGGTATGATCCCTCCACCGCACCTGAGTGATATACTCCCCTTTATGGTGATGACGTGTTGAATCCACAACTGTTGCGGATCATGGTGATCGAGGAACACTTGGATAGATAGAAATAAAGCTGCTGCACTCGGACCGATTCTGGGTTCCCAATGTGGTACCAGCTTGGAAATGTGCAAGTTATTTGGAAAAGGCGGTCTTGGAGGCGCTGCTCAAGGTTGCTCACAATGAAACAGTTGCAGCTCAGCACAGGACAATAAATATTTTTATTGAATAATACGGACAACGCGTTTTGGCAGTCAAGGGTGCCTTCCTCGGGGGCAATTTGGCAGTACTAAAAAAAAACACACATGGATAGGAATTTATACATATATGCATATATATGGTCAAAACTCGATAAAAATAAAAGAAATATAAATTCAAGTGTAGGTTAAAAAGAAGGGTTTTTTGTTATATGGATAAAAAAATTTAATAATAAAAAAAAAGGCTTGTTCGTGATTTGAAAGTGCTACCATACACTCGGATGGAGGAGTATATATACATATATATATATATATATATATATATATATATATATATATATATATCTCTATGGTGGCATAGTATATATAAAATAAAGTGAAATAATTACCCTGACCAACCAGGTGTGAAGCTAGTCAGTAGGAAATAAAAGAATGCCCAGAAATTATTTATTTATGTATATATAAAACATGTTTAGTACATGTAGGCAATTATTGGAACGCTTAACAGAATATATATGCGAAAAAAAAGTAGTAGCAGCAGACAATATGAATATTTCTGTGACTATTAAGTACACAATATAGGCAGGCTAGGTACATAAGAGTAGTAGCAGCAGCAGACATTATGAATATTATAGATGCAATATTTAGGCAGGCTCAATACATAATAATACGTTTCAGTGTTCGGTCGGGGCATACAGTCTAAATGTGACAGGCAGTGATTTGAATGTATCCAGCATTTATGTATAGCTTGGTTCATGGTGGTGAAATATCATGTATGGCGGGAGACATTTGTGTACTTACCACTTTGTTAGGGTAGGTTCCTTTAAAAGTGTGCTGAAAAGATGAAAGTTTGGATGGGGTTAAAAAAGACTCTGTGAACAGAGTATGTGGGTGAGCTAGAATACCTGGTAGGGATCCTGTCTGTGTTTCGGTGCCGGCGTGGTCTGGCTGCGCGTGCCGAGAGCGTGCGCATAAAGCGGAGACTCCCTACACATCACTTCCGGCCGGCACCGACGTTGTCATGGTACCATAGACGCTGTGCTGCCAGCAGCACGTGGGCCCATGTATATTGAACGGGGCCTATGTTTAATGCGCAGCACGGGCTTAAGAGAGTATTAGGGGGAGGTGGAGATGGCTTGAGGGAGGTCGAGGGTGATAGTGGGAGGATTGTTTGAGTCAAATTGATGAAGGGGAATACATGAATGAATGGGAATGTGTGGCTATGGTGTAGTTAACAAGGGGAGGATATGATATTGTGGATGGGAAATGGGTAGACTCCTGGATGGAAAAATTATGGTGGATGGACTGGAAATGGGCAAATGGTAAAAAATATAAAATAATAATAAAAAATGAAATAGATGCAGGGGAATCGTTGCTCAACCATTCCCCTGCATCTATTTCATTTTTTATTATTATTAATTATTATTGTTATGGTAGCACTTTCAAATCACGAACAAGCCATTTTTTTAAATCCATATAACAAAAAAAAAACTTCTTCTTGATTTTATATTTCTTTTATTTTTATCGAGTTTTGACCATATATATGCATATATGTATACATTCCTATCCATGTGTGTTTTTTTAGTACTGCCAAATTGGACCTGAAGAAGGCACCCTTGAGTGCCGAAATGCGTTGTCCATATTATTCAATTAAAATATTTATTGTCCTGTGCCGGCCTGCGTCTGTTTCATTGCAAGCAACCTTTTCCAAATAACTTGCACAGAGCAGGAGAGATATGCTATGAGAATTTGCTCCGAATCTGGACAGTTCCTGACATAGACAGTGGTGTCAGCAGAGAGCACTGAGGTCAGACTGAAAAGAACTCAATTTCAACTCAATTTCGTCTGTAGTATACAACAGCTGATAAGTACGGGAAGGATTAAGATTTTTTAACAGAAGTAATTTACAAATCTGTTTAACTTTCTGGAGCCAGTCCAGAGTACCCCTTTAATTACTTAATTAGATTCCCTCACTCAGATGCTCTGCACTATGAGGCATTTACCACCCTGTTTGCTTAAAAGGTAAATTTGTCTAAAATAAATATTAAGATCACAATTTACACAGTGTAAGGCTGGGTTGACATAATGTAAAATTGTCAACAAGTGCCCGGAAAGAGTGATACCGTATATAGTCGAGTATAAGCCAAGTTTTTCAGCACGATTTTTCGTGCTGCAAACATCCCCTCGGCTTATACTCGAGTGAACTCTCCGACCTCAGTGGTCTTCAACCTGCGGACCTCCAGATGTTTCAAAACTACAACTCCCAGCAAGCCCGGGCAGCCATCGGCTGTCCGGGCTTGCTGGGAGTTGTAGTTTTGAAACCTCTGGAGGTCCGCAGGTTGAAGACTTCTGCGGCCTTCGACATCATCCAGCCTCCCCCTCTCACCCCCTTTAGTTCTGTACTCACCTCCGCTCGGCGGGACGTTAGGGTGCGCTGGGCCGGTGCTGCAGGACTGTCCGGTGGGATAGTCATTCCGGGCTGTCCATCTTCACCAGGGGGGCCTCTTCTCCGCGCTTCGAGCCCGGCCCCGGAATAGTCATGTTGCCTTGACGACGACGCACAGGGATGTTCATTAGCCACGTCCCTCTGCGTTGTCGTCAAGGCAACGCCTCTATTCCGGGCCCGAAGCGCGGAGAAGAGGCCCCCCGGTGAAGATGGACAGCCTGGAACGACTATTCCTCCCCACCGGACAATCCTGCAGCACAGATGGCCCGGACCAGTGCACCCTAACGTCCCGCCGAGCGGAGGGGAGTACAGAACTAAAGGGGGTGAGATGTCGAAGGCCGCAGTGGTCTTCAACCTGTGGACCTCCAGATGTTCCAAAACTACAACTCCCAGCAAGACCGGACAGCCGATGGCTGCCCGGGCTTGCTGGGAGTTGTAGTTTTGAAACATCTGGAGGTCCGCAGGTTGAAGACCACTGTATCAGACATTGACAAGCGGTGATGATGAAGGGGGGGGGGGGCTGATGACATGTGGTGATGATGACAAGGGGATGATGAAGGGGGGGTGTGATGATGAAAAGGGGATGATGAAGGGGGTGTGTGGGATGATGACAAGGGGATGATGACAAGGGGATGATGAAGGGGGGTGTGGGATGATGACAGGGGGATGATGAAGGGGGGTGTGGGATGATGACAAGGGGATGATGAAGGGGGGTGTGGGATGATGACAAGGGGATGATGACAGGCGGTGATGATGAAGGGGGGATGATGACAGGCGGTGATGATGAAGGGGGGATGATGACAGGTGATGATGATGAGGGTCTGGATGATGACAGGGTGATGATGATGAGGGTGCTAATGACGGGGGTCTGGATGATGACAGGGGAGGTTGATGTATTTCCCACCCTAGGCTTATACTCGAGTCAATGAATTAGGTGAAATTAGGGGGCCTCGGCTTATATTCGGGTCGGCTTATACTCGAGTATATACGGTAATCCTTTATTTGTTGCGGTCACATTTACACAGATTGCAGCCTCATTTTCAAGGATAATTTTCGGCATATATTTTAAAATACGAGCCATTTTGCGCTTTTTGAACCCAACAGTACTTTGAGTAAATCTGCCCCATTGTTTTTCCCAACATCTCTATATGAATAAACAACATTAAAACTGTTTGTGGCAAGGGAAATACACAACTTGTCCAGAAATCTAATAAGAAAAAAAATCACAAAAGTTTTGTACTTGAAAATAGTTGCCACAAAAGAAAATATAATTTAAAATAATAATCTTACCTAAGATCACTGAGCAGAGGTCTTTATATCACTATGGCAACTGCAGTTAATAATAGATTTTTGCATTTTTGAGTGTAGGGCCTAACAATTTATCACTTAATACCATTGCTAGATCCTGAATACAAAGATTATTCATTAGTACATCAGGAAGATACTTAAAGTTTTTTAGGGTATAAAGTAAGTACATGGCTGAATATGGCTTTGGACCCTTATTTTTTACATACCTCTCATTACTTAGTTGACCCTTCTAGAAACAAGATAGCACAGTTTAAACGGATATGCAAATTAAGCTTTGGAGCCCAGCACAGTTTTTTCCCTTGATCAGTTAGTCACTCCCCCGCTGATCACCTCCTCTACCCTCTGATTGACAGCCAAGAAACATTACTGTAATCTCCCCCTCTCCCTTGTAATCTAGAAGGGGAATGTCCAATGGGATCAAAAAGACTAATTTGCATACATTTTTATGCAGGTTCATTTTGCTTGGGGGATCTCTTAATTTATACAAACTTCATATAGATAAATGTATTCTTAGTGTTCTTTAGTGATGTTTTATATGATGGTATTTACAATGTGTTTCAGTAATAAAAATGAGTGATGGTCCATGTAGAACCATATGTAAAACAATACTCCAGCTATCTTCACTTTACTGGTGTTGGGTTAGGAGGTTTCCTGAATGATGAGATTCCTAAAAATAAGCAACCAACACCACTTGGTTCTTGATGTTTAAAGGGGTACCACGGTGGTAAATTTTTTTTGACTATATGGCATCTTCTTTATAAGTTTAGTTTTTTTGCAATATACCGTATTTATCGGGGTATACCACGCACCGGCCTATAACACGCACCCTCATTTTACCAAGGATATTTGGGTAAAAAAAGTTTTTTACCCAAATATCCATGGTAAAATGAGGGTGCGTGTGTGCGCGTGTATACCCCGATACACCCCCAGGAAAGGCAGGGGGAGAGAGAGGCCGTCGCTGCCCGCTTCTCTCCCCCTGCCTTTCCTGGGGTCTAGAGTCCTGCTGTCGCCGCTTCTCTCCCGCTGGCTATCGGCGCCGCTGCCCGTTCTCTCCCCCTGACTATCGGTGCCGGCGCCCCATTGCCGGCGCCGATAGCCAGGGGGAGAGAAGCGGCAGCGGCACCCATTGCCGGTGCCGCTGCCCCGTTGCCTCCCCCATCCCAGGTGGCATAATTACCTGGGTCGGGTCCGCGCTGCTCCAGGCCTCCGGCGTGCGTCCCCTGCGTCGTTGCTATGCACGGCACGGCGCACTGACGTCATGCGCCGCGCCGTGCAGCACATAGCAACGACGAAAGGGACGCATGCCGGAGGCCTGCAGCAGCGCGGACCCGACCCAGGTAATTATGCCACCGGGGATGGGGGGAGGCAACGGGGCAGCGGAGCCGGCAATGGGTGCCGCTGCCCCTTCTCTCCCCCTGGCCATCGGCGCCGGTACCGATAGTCAGGGGGACAGAACGGGCAGCGGCGCCGATAGCCAGGGGGTGAGAAGGGCCGGCAGCAGGGCTCTAGACCCCAGGGAAGGCAGGGGGAGAGAAGCGGGCAGCGACGGCCTCTCTCCCCCTGCCTTTCCTGGGGCGGTATCGGTGTATAACACGCACATAGACTTTAGGCTAAAAATTTTAGCCTAAAAAGTGCGTGTTATACGCCGATAAATACGGTATATGTGTTATATGTTTTGGCAGCATGTATGTGTTTTTCTTACCTGTTTGTTGGGCAGGAAGTTCTGTAGTTCAGAGGGTTTTCTTTTACTGTTGTCCACAGTTCTGAGTCTGTTGTGGACAAGATGTCACAGCTTGTTTTCTCTGTCTGCATGAGAGGAATAAGCCACGCCCCCTCATCTCATCCCGCTGAGTACACAGCTCCTCCCCTCCCCCCTGCTCTGTATTCTAAGGACGCAGGTTTGCATAGGAGAAGGACCTCACAGAGAAGATAAGTGTTATCTGAAGGGGAGGATGAGAAGGTGCACGGGCTGGGGATGTATGGACTGCAGGGGAATAAATCTCATACTGGGAACGATCTCTATGGGGGAGATTTATCAGAACCCGTGCAGAGGAAAACTTGCCCATAGCAACCAATCAGATCGCTTCTTTCATTTTTCACAGGCCTTCATAAAAATGAAAGCAGCAAGCTGATTAGTTGCTATGGGCAACTGGGCAAGTTTTCCTCTGCACAGGTTTTGATAAATCTCCCCCTATATGTGAAGGGGGAGGGGGGGGACTCCTGAATGACACATGCTGGGAGTTGTAGTCCCTGTTGTGTGTGTGTGTGTGTATGCTAGTGTTTACAAACCAGTGTGCCTCCAGCTGTTGCAAAACTACAACTCCCAGCATGCCCTGACAGACTTTGGGCATGCTGGGAGTTGTAGATTTGCAACAGCTGGAGGTACACTGGTTGGGAAACACTGTTCTAGCCTATTCAGCATACACATCATGTTACACCAGTGTTTCCCAACCAGTGTGCCTCCAGCTGTTGCAAAACTACAACTCCTAGCATGCTCAAAAGCTATCAGGGCATGCTGGGAGTTGTAGTTTTGCAACACCTGGAGGCACCCTGGTTGGGAAACACTGGTGTATGCCCTACAGAGGTGTGGTGAACTACAACCCCCAGGAGACTACAGAGGCAGCATGCTGGTGTTATACCACAGATTGAAGACTCCTGAATGACACATGCTGGGCGTTGTAGTCCCTTTTGTGTGTGTATGCCAGTGTATCCCAACCAAGGCTGATTATATTAGTGTGCTGTGTATAAGGAGGCCGACCCGAGAAAATAGTAGGGTGGGTAAAGGGCAGAACAAACAAAAAATAAAAAGGAGCTGCCCCAAACCAGCAACGCATGTGGCATGCTGGGATTTGTAGTTTTCAGCACAGCAAGAAACAGGAAATAGAAGCAAAGATAGGAAAACAAAGTGGGGGATAAAAAGACAACAAAGAACGGAAATAGAGTAGGCTAAACAACAAGAATAGAAACAAAACAAATAGGGTAAGTCAAAAACGGAAAAACACGTTGACCACCGGAGTACCCCTTTAAGCAGCTATCATCACATTGTAAACAAAAAGAATACGGTTGTATTTTTAGGACTGAAGAGGTTGAATAAGATTAGAAAAACATGAATGCTTAAAGGGGTACTTCGGCCCTGGGGACCCCCGCAATCTTGTATTCACGACTCCGCCCAGTGTGTGATGTCACCCCCCGCCCCCGCTATGCAAGTCTATGGGAGGGGGCTTGACAGCCATCACGCCCCCTCCCATAGACTTGCATAGCGGGGGCGGGGGTGATGTCACACGGGGACGGAGTCGTGACATCACGATACACCTGCCCCGTGGTCGCCACCAATCTGCTTGTGAGCTGGCATCGTGGCATTCAGCTCAAACAGGTGGGTGGCAGATACAAGATTGTGGGGTCCCCACCGGTGGGACCTCCGGGGTGAGACATCTTATGCCCCATCCTTTGGGCCAGAGTACCTCTTTAATTTCAAAACATCACCACTCGGGTTCACTGGTTGTGTGTGGTGCTACAGCATTCTCTTTAATGGAACAAAGTGCAATAGCAGATAGAACCCATGGGGAGGGATTACACTATTTCTGGGAGAAAGCAGCCATTATTTTCAAATCCTGGACAAATCCTTTAATTCTCTATGCTATTTTTGTTACGTGTAACTGAAACCCCCCTCTATTTCTTTTTCTCATGTGTTCTAAGGACTGGGGCAGGTAAAAGTCTTTTAGGATAGGTTCACACCAATTTGTGGTATATGCTGACATATACTTGTGCATACCCATGCCAGATGTGTTTTCTAAAAGTGTGAACATGTCCTTAAAGGGGTACTCCACTGGAAAACATTTTTTAAATCAACTGGTGCCAAAACAGATTTGTAAATTACTTCTATTTAAAAATCATAATCCTTCCAGTACTGATCAGCTGCTGTATGCTGCAGAGAAAGTTCTTTTTGAATTTCCTTTTCTGCCTGACCAGAGTGCTCTCTGCTGACACCTTTGTCCCTTTTAGGAACTGTCCAGAATAGGAGCAAATCCCCATAGCAAACCTGTCCTGCTCTGGACTATTCCTAAAATGGAGAGAGGTGTCAGCAGAGAGCACTGTGGTCAGACAGAATAATAATTTTAAAAAAACTTTCCTGTGGAGCATACAGCAATGTTTTTCAGTGGAGTACCCCTTTAACCTGTTCAGCACGCCAGGCGTATGCATACGCCCTGCATCCCGAGTCCTTAAGAACTGAGGGCGTATGGATACGCCCGTGGGAATTCCGGTCCCCGCCGCTAGCCGGTTGGAGATTGGATCGGGATGCCTGCTGAAATCATTCAGCAGGCACCCCGGCACATCGTCCAGGGGGGTCCTAAAAAATGAAAGTGAAAGTAATGTAGTTCTGTAACATCTGTCCCTTCAGATTTAGCAATTTTCATGAATTTTTTGAAAATTGCAGCTCTACTTTGAAGCCCTCTAATTTTTTCAAAAAGTAAAAATATGTCCATTTTATGATGCCAACATAAAGTGGACATATTGTATTTGTGAATAAAAATAATTTATTGTGAATATCCATTTTCCTTACAAGTAGAGAGCTTCAAATTTAGAAAAATGCTAAATTTTCATGAAATTTTGGGATTTTTCACCAAAAAAGGATGCAAGTAACACCAAAAATTTACCACCAAAATAAAGTACAATATGTCACGAAAAAACAGTCTCAGAATCAGAATATTCGGTAAAAGCGTTTTCGCGTTATTAATGCGTAAAGTGACGGTGGTCAGAATTGCCAAAAAGGGCTCAGTCCTTAAGGTGAAAAAGGGCTGCGTCCTTAAGGGGTTAAGCTAAAAACACGTGTTGCATAAATGCAACTGCAATTTTTTTGCAGCAGAAACTGGGCCAAATCCAATGGTGGTTTAAAAAGAAATATCTTTGGCTCATTTTCTGCTGTAGACAAAAATAATGCAGCCCTTCTTCAGCCTTTTTTAGGCTTTTCTGATTCAAGAGTTATGGATCTAGTATGGCTGTTTTATTGGATTTCAATTCCTTAGCATTTGGTATCCAGGTCCTAGCAATTTGTAAAGAATATGAAGTAAATTTTGCTTAGGTGGGGATTTCTGTCCATTCCATGTTCTCAAACACTTGCTGATATATTCATGTACCTCCTGGGTAATAAAGAGTAAGTGCTCCTGCAGCAGAGCTACAATACAGATCTGACTGTGTTGTGGTGCCCATGGCTTTGCCAAATCTTTATTGACTTAAAGGAGTACTCTGGCCCTGAGACATCTTATCCCCTATCCAAAGGATAGGGGATAAGATGTCTCACCACGGGAGTCCCGCCGCTGGGGACCTCCACAATCTTGTGTTCGCCACCCACCTGTTTGAGCTGCACCCGCGGTGCCAGTGTGGTGTCCCGGTACCATATTGCATACCGTACCTTGTATGGTGGTCCCCAAAGTCAGAGTTACTGCGTTCAGGTAGGGTCCCCCAGGTGGGACAGCCCCTAGTCGCCTCCTCCTTCTCTAATTTTAGAGTGTTATATTTAATAATGTATATATTTAATATAATGTATATTAGTATACTTACCTTGGTAGCGTCGCAGGACCTTCCTCTATGGTATGTTGGAGGGCCTTGGGTCACATGATTACCTATAACTCTTTGTAAAGATAATTGACAGAAGTTTTGGACCAATCAGCTTAAGGCCAGCCCCTGCCCATATAAGGGAGCTGCAGCCAATGTTTGCTCTCTTGGGTTCCGGACTATCTGAGAGGACAGATCCGTGCAACTTGCAAAGGCAACCCTAGGCCTGAAGCCTGCTGGCCTCAGCGTGAACTCAAAACATGAGTCTTAAACTGAATCCCCGCTAAAGCTACCGGGACTGCTGGACCTCAACTAAATCCCCTAAATCCAGCGGAACAGCACATATCAGTCTACGGACTCTAAAACGCTTAAGGTCCCAACCACTGTCAATCTCTAAGAGACTTTGCTTGTATAGTGATTGTTCCAGTTATAAAGCTTGCATAAAATCTTCAGTAAAAGTTCCGACTGTTTTCAGCAAACTCTCCGGTTGTGGACATTCAGTTATTTCATACCTACCTATCGCTTTTGGGAAGCAAGGACAAGCATTGCAGAGGAGCCCTCACCCTGGTATCACGAGTAGAAAGGGTTAAACAGACCCCATTGAAGTACCGCACAGCTACACCCCATATACCCAACACCCCCAGGCTATCACACCAGCTCACAAACAGCCAGGCGGCGACCACGGGGCCGGAGTATGGTGACATCACGACTCTGCCCCTGTGTGATGTCACCCTCCTCCTATGCAAGTCTATGGGAGGGGGCGTGACTTGAATAGCGGGGGTGGGGGGTGACGTCACACGCAGGTGGAGTCGTGACATCACCATACTCCGGCCCCGTGGTCGCCACCCGGCTGTTTGTGAGCTGGCACTGCGGCGTGCAGCTAAAACAGGTGGATGGCGAACACAAGATTGCGGGGGTCCCCAGCGGCGGGACCCCCGCGGTGAGACATCTTATCACCTATCCTTTGGATAGGGGATAAGATATCTCAGGGCCGGAGTACCCCTTTAATGGTGTACGCATATATATTGCTCTACACTGCGAGCTGTGACTGCCAATATACATAGGGGCAGCTGTGGAACCCCTTTCATTGTTATACAGTGGTAGCATGCTATGCTTTCAGATGAGGATATTGAGATAAACTTTTTAATTATACATTACAATGTTAGTTGAGTGAACCACTGCGTCTTGGGGATTAGGGAATAACACATTAGACCTCAGTCTTACAGTGACATAGGATTAGTTTGGTAATGATATTATTCTGCTTTGTTGTTAATTCTCAGACAACAGCATGTTGCCTCAACACACACAAGTAATACGCAGGAGGCAAGTGGTATTCAGGAATAAGACATCATAGCAGTACGTACTGTGCTATAAAACAGAACGAAAAGGGTAGAGCGATGGGATTTATGCTATATTACAAAATGGGCATACCTTATGTGTAGTTATAAGTGCAACAAATTATGTACTGTGAGCTCTTGAGGTCTCGGTCCCAAGGTATGCACTTAAATGGGCCTTGTCATTAAAACTAATTTTTGCTATTGCACTCCTTATGGTAAATAAAAAAATCTTTGTAATGTACTTTGGTTAAAAAAGATGAAGTTTTCTATGTTTTATTTGTGTTTAAAAAGCTGCCACTAGGTGTCTATCTACTTGTCCAGAGCACATTTTCCCCCATTTCTTGCAAAGACTTTGGACTCCTGCTGGCCTGGCAGAAGTCCAATATCAGGAGAGGCAGTCTGGAGTGCTGGGGGGGGGGGGGGTGTAGCCTTAGCCAATCATAGTTGATCACACACTGAACTGCTCTGGGCTGTGTGTAGCAGAGTGAGGGAAGAAGTTCCCCCTGTATGGCTTCAGATGATGTCACGCCTGTTGGGGAATGCCCTTTCCCAGTCTGTGAATCTGACTGAGAAAATACAGAGTGATATCAAGGTAGGAAACTGGAAAAAAAAAAAAAAATTATAAAAATAAAGGCAGGGGGTGGTTTATCAAGATGGGGGCAGTGAACTGGGAGGATTATAAAATTTAACAAGATCATGACAGGTCTTTAAGGAATAATTCTAAACCAATCAGCTCTACTGTACTAATAGCGTAATGAAGACCATCAAAGTTAATTGGCTAGTGCTCTGCTGTTTCTGGTGGTCCCATTAGTGTCTAAGGAGAGCAGACCACATTCTTGACAATGGTGGTGGTTCCAGATGTCATAACTCCATCTATCAGATGAAATCAATAGACTGCCAAGTAACTCTGAATTGCCGCTTACTCATGGCTAACCTAAGCAGACACCTGAGATAGCTCTCTTCTGCTACTTGTCAATTTTTCACCAGAATTGGATTAAAATCCTGAATACTTGTAGAAAGTAATTTCAACATAGTGTTGAGCGGCATAGGCCATATTCGAATTCGCGAATATTCGCGAATATATGGACGAATATTCGTCATATATTCGCGAATATTCGCATATTCGTTATATTCTCGTTTTATTTTCGCGTGTGCGAAAATACGTGTATGCGAAAATTAACATATGCGAATTTTCGCATATGCGAACATTAGCATATGCTAACTTTCGCATATGCGAATTTTCGCACGCCAGTCTTTCACAGTAGTATTACAGCCTTCTTTACACCACACAAGCTGGAAGCAGAGAGGGGTGATCACTGTGATGTGTACTGTGAAGAAAAAAAAAAAAAACGAATATTCGTAATTACGAATATACAGCGCTATATTCGCGAAATTCGCGAATTCGCGAATATGCGATATTCGCGAATAATATTCGAATTGCGAATATTCGCGAGCAACACTATTTCAACATACAGGAAAGGGAGACAGAACTTAAAATTAAGCAGTTGTGTGTGGCAGCACAGTCTTGCCTCAAGTTTTTCTGACAGAGAACTCTAAATCCCCAGTTTGCCATCCCACAGGTATAGAAATAACTGTGGCTGCCTGCAACCAACACTGTGATTCACTGTGCCAAGTGCATGGCTCCTGTGTATCCATACAGCTTTTGGGTCAGGCTCTTCTTCCACTTCAATCTTCACAATCTTGTTTGTCAGCCTTGACTCAGATACGAAGCCTGATGATTGGTCTTTGATCAAAATGTTGCTTATGAATACTGCTGATGAATATTACAACATGCTTTCTCATTTGGGACAATGAAACCAATATGGACGTGTGGTATCCCGGTACCGTATTGCATACCGTACCTAGTGTAGAGGTCCCCAAAGTCAGAGTAACTACATTCAGGTAGGGTTCCTCAGGTGGGACAGACCCTAGTCGCCTCTCCTCAAGTCTATCTTTAAAAATAATAAATGTATATATTTAATAATTATATATATTCTATAGTAATGTATAGTACTTACCTTGTTCAGTGTCGCAGGACCTTCGGTCATGTGACCATGCTAGTAACCTCTATGGTATGTTGTAGGACATTAGGAGGTCCTTGGGTCATGTGTTACCCACAAATCTCTGTAATGGTGATTGACATCAGTATGGACCAATTAGCATTAGTCCATATAAGGGAGCTGCGTCCAATTATCGCTCTCTTGGGTTGCTGCTCTCGTGGATGCCGGACTAACAGGATGGTGCTATGCAACTTTCAAAGACACGCTAGGCCTAAAAAACCTGCCGGCCTCAGCGAAACCAAAACCGTGAGTTCAAATCCAAATCCCCGCTAATGCTAGCGTGACTACTGGACCACAACTAACCCCTAAATCCAGTGGAACAACGCATAGTACTAAAAGACTCTAAATGCTAAAGTCCCAACCTTTGTCAATCTCCAAGGAAAGCCGTTGTTATGCTCAGAGACTGTTGTATTATTGAAGCTTCCAGAAAACCTTCAGTAAAAGTTGCTACTGTTTCAGAAAACTCTCCGGTTGTGGACAATCTATTATTATCTACCTCCCTATCGCTCTTGGGAAGGGTGGTGGTAGGACAAGCGTTACTGAGGAGCTCTCACCCTGGCGTCACGAATAGCAAGGGTTAACAAGCACCCTTTAATTACTGCACAGCTACACTCCCCATACCCTACATCCCCCAGGCTATCACTTCTTGCAGATGCATGTATTGCTGTGCCAACTCTTTCTTCCTATTTGTATAATATACATGGAAGTTTAATAAAAACCGCTATCCTGTTCACTATATGGATGTAGTGACTGAGATGACCGTCAAGAAGATGTACTTTGCATTGGTTGAGTGTATTTTGATGGGTGGAGGGTTTATAAGTCTTAGTTCGGGGTAGTGTTGAGCGGCATAGGCCATATTCGAATTCGCGAATATTCGCGAATATATGGACGAATATTCGTCATATATTCGCGAATATTCGCATATTCGTTATATTCCCGTTTTATTTTCGCATATGCGAACATTCGCGTATGCGAAAACTATCATATGTGCATATTAGCATATACAAAATTAACATACGCGAAAATTCGCATATGTGAAAATTCGCATGTGCTAATTTTCGCATATGCTATTTTTCGCATATGCGAATTTTCGCGCGCCAGTCTCACACAGTAGTATTAGAGCCTTCTTTACACCACACAAGCTGGAAGCAGAGAGGGATGATCACTGTGATGTGTACTGTGAAAAAAAAAAAAAAAAAACGAATATTCGTAATTACGAATATATAGCGCTATATTCGCGAAATTCGCGAATTCGCGAATATGCGATATTCGCGAATAATATTCGAATTGCGAATATTCGTGAGCAACACTAGTTCGGGGGGGCTTCTAATGACTCCAGTGAGTCCCACCAGGGGACTCACTGGATACCTGGTGGGCTACTCTGTGCCTCTATGGGGGGGTCCTCTGGTTCGGTCACTTGTAGACCTATTGCTTTTACCTCCACTCATAGAACATGCTCTATCCAAGTCTTAATCTCTAATGGACTTTAACCAGATCAGCAGCAGCAAAATTACTATTGCTGAACTTGTTGGTGTCTTATTGATTCTTCTGCCAGTATGTTGCATCTGGTATCACTACAAACAATCCCTCAGATTTACTAGCCTCTGTAGCACTCTGTCTTTGAGTGACACCTCTGAAGAAATCTTTTTCTTCCTATGTTATTATTCTCATTATTCTCTGGACGGACTACACTTTTTCTCAGGTTTCAGTCACCCCCTATCCTCCCAGACCTCAATTCTCACAGGAGATCTCACTATCACTACCCAGAGGCACTGAAACACAGAGTTTATATGGACTCACCTCAACCCAGCATAACGATGCTGGAGCACAATGCTTCCCACAATTTAACATCCACCATCTAGTCTTTTACAGGCACTAGTGATGGCCCCTTTGACTAACACCTACTCCGCCTGCAGAATGAAACTCAAAAATTCTGTTCTTGGTGTTATCAACTAATACTAGGTTGGTTCATCAGCTCCTACTGTATGCGTCAGGGAATGCCCAGACTCTGTGAGTACAATGGCATAAAACAACACAGGAAAGTGTTACAACATCACACACTGGTCAAATTAACATCATTAAAGGAAAACTGTCACCAGTTTAATGCTGACTGAACTACGGGCAGCATGAAATTCTGGCAGACTTCCTTACTACAAACATGTTTGATTTACTCTGAAGGACTTGTCCAGAAACGGGGCTTAGAGTCATCGAGGTAGCCCAGCCCTGATATAGGGAATTAACCAGAAATACCCATGATAAGGAAGCCTGAGAGAATTTCATAATACCCATCGTTCATGCAGCATGAACTAGTGAAAGTGCAAAATATAGTGGTGCTGACCAGTACAGTAGGTAACCCTGCACTTAAATAGAGAAATATTTAGGTAAGTGTTACCATTTACAACTACTGCATGAATCATCTCAGAATGCTGTTTTACTGTTTGCTTCAGAATCCTCATTTCATGGTGTGCCGGAATGTCGATTTCTGGTGATGGCCTTGCCAGGTAGTTATTAGAATAATGAGTATGGGGTGGTGGTACCCGGTAGAAAATCCTTCTCACAGAATAATATCAAACATTCATTGGTTTTCTGTTTCCTACAGTAAATTAAGTCACCCAGGTCTGATGTGGTTGTGTTAGTCGGAACTCTTAAAGCTTTGAATTACAAGGGCGGGCCATTTCTGGCAACTGAAATTAAGACTCAGTATAAGTGCTATGCCTTTTGTGCTGTTATGATTTCTTGAATGAACGACCATGAACAGCTTTTAAAGTGGCCAGTGTGTTTTAGTAAAAAGGTTTCTCTCTGTAATCCTAATATTGTTTACATCAAAAACCAGCTCCCATATATCGATCTTGAGGACCATAGCTACAGGGATAGGACAAGCAATATTTGTCTACATGCAGCATATGTATAAGGCTACTTTGTGTGTGGAATTAAGACGTGGGTGCCTACATTTGTTTTTCCCATGCCTAGAGCAGAATTATAGATGTATAGATGTGATGAATACAGTGCCCCCCCCCCCCCCCCCCCGACCTTTAAGTGCCAGTCCCCAAGGTCAGAGCCAACAGATTGCATTATAAAAGTGGCCACAGACAAGTGGTGATGCCAGTGAAACACTCCAGATGTGTTTACCGAAATTTAAGGCTCTTCCCAAACTGCAATATGTGGTGCCTGCCATGGCGGTACATTGCAATCTTGAGAACAATCCTCCGGTAGTTGACGGGATAGCAAGGCGCTGACACAGTGGAAAAAGGGAACTGACGTTTAATCACCCAAGATGCATAGACTTCAATGTGAAATTTACTGTATCCGTTTTATTTTCTTCCGTTTTTTTGCCGCTTTTTCTGCCATCAAAAAAACGGAAATGAGTGCAGACGGGTACAAACGGATGTAAACGGATTGTAAAAAAATCCCCTTGACGTGAATGGGATTTAAAAAAAAACATTTTTAATCCATTTACAGCCTGCAAGAACAGAACCGAAACGGGGATAAAAAGAAACGGGGACAGACGGCCATATGAATGCACCCTTAGTTGACTGTCCATAGGGCTTGTAACCCATATCACAATAGCTGTCCTCTCCTGCCAGGCAGTGTTATGAGATTACAGCTGTGTGATATGAACTCTCATGGACAGCAGACCTGGACGGACCATCTTAGTTCCCTGTTTTCTTCCCTATATTAGAGAGACTGCCCAAGCTCATTTAAATGCTAATACACAGCCATCTGCTTCTTTAGCATGACTGTGCACTGGGCCATGTGACATCAATTAATATAATTGTGAGCTTTTCATCAGCTCAGCCACAGTGTCACCCAGACAGAGCAGCATCTGCTCCGCTTTACCCTCACCCTCCTATGACCAGTATGGTTTGCTTTGCAATTGCCATATAGTAGACATACAGGGATCTGAAACAATGGCACAAATCCCTTTTTTGCAGCAGTAATTTTAAAGTGGTTCTCCAACATTTCAACTTTAGAGATAAATCTGTGAATTGTAAACAAATCAAATGTTCTCTGAATTTCCCCCAAATTTTTTCTAATTCTCCCCCAATAAAATCAGATTCACCTGATTCCAAATTTTTTTATTCGTGAGTTTGGTCTCCTGTCAAAGACAGGAGTCCCTGCTCCTGTACATTGGACAAAACATACACTGTATGCTGCAAATATGTGTGGCCATCTTGAGGTAAGCAAGAATATTTCTGCAGCTCCCTATTCTGGTAGTCCACCTAAAGTTAAAGGGGTACTCCCGTGGAAAACTTTTTTTTTTTTTATCAACTTGTGCCAGAAAGTTAAACAGATTTGTAAATTACTTCTATTAAAAAATCTTAATCCTTCCAGTACTTTTTAGGGTCTGTATACTACAGAGGAAATGGTTTTCTTTTTGGAACACAGAGCTCTCTGCTGACATTATGACCACAGTGCTCTCTGCTGACATCTCTGTCTATTTTAGGAACTGTCTAGAGCAGCATATGTTTGCTATGGGGATTTTCTCATACTCTGGGCAGTTCCTAAAATGGACAGAGATGTCAGAGGAGAGCACTGTGGTCATGATGTCAGCAGAGAGCTCTGTGTTCCAAAAAGAAAACGATTTTCTCTGTAGTATTCAGCAGCTAATAAGTACTGAAAGGATTAAGATTTTTGAATAGAAGTAATTTGCAAATCAGTTTAACTTTCTGGCAACAGTTGATTTAAAAAAATAGTTTTCCACTGGAGTACCCCTTTAAGTAGCTGGGTGCAGATGTCTCATTTCCGGTTATCCTGCTATATTCTAGTTGAGATCACTGCATGCAGTCGAAACATTAAAAAAAACATTATCCCCATGCATGTATGGTCTCTTGTATCTTTTTGTTTTTAAAACATTTTTGTGTGATCAGTTCTACTTATATTATTATGTTCTCATCTGCTTCCTACTTCATTGTGGGGACATATGCTTTATCTGAGTCTGAACATCTGCCTATGGATATGCTAGCTAGCTGCATACAGTACTCTACCATATACCAGCACATGTTACACAAAGCAGCAGGGAGTGGTCACACATTTTGGATCAAAGAGGACCTGGTAGCTCTCCACACTTCTGTTTTAGCAAATAGTTGTATGGTATTTTCCTTGAAATAACAATTCTGAAGTATCTATTCTAAAAGCTCTACACTGAGCCAACCCTCCGTTATTCCTACTTTCAATATGGTTAAATAAATTGACAACAGGGTGTTACCATTCCCCTTGTCAATGGGATGTTTATTTTTACTCATTTGTGACACTGTCCAGTAAGTATTTGTATAGGGACATATCCTCCTGACAAGCAGGGTCTCTCACGTATGAGATTTTTAAATTATAGCTAAATATACACTTTTGTTTTACTGTATTTTTTTGTCTTTTAAAACAGCCACCCTCCCCCCCCCCCCCGCGTTCTCTGGTGTGGCACCCCAGTCATCCAGGGCACGAAGTGAACTCCGCTCCATGCCGGATCATTGGCGACCACAGCTGTCATGCCCCCTCCATTCATGTCTATGGGAGGAGGTGTGATGGCTATGTACTAGCTATCGTGCCTCCTCCCATAGACATGAATGGAGGGGTGCGTGGCATGACGTCACAAACACATAAGCTTCAAGTTTCCGTGTTCAGAACACCGCGGTGCCGGGCTGGAGTTTGGCCAGACCCCCTGCGATCAGGCATCTTATCCCTTATCCTCTGGATAGGGGATAAGATAGCTAGTTAAGGGTACCCCTTTAAAAGTGAAGAACAAAATAACAAACAGTAGGATCACATACAATGGTTGTCTCAATAATCTGTATTTAGAAACACCTTGACAACCCAGTTTAAGCAGAAGCCTGACTTTTGTCCTTCACTTGTTAGTTGACGCCATTAAATTATTGGATCAACGAAATTAGTTAATCCCATTAGATTGTGTATTTAGTAGTCTGTTGCGCCTCTACTTCTTAACATACACATTGGAAGATTTTTAGGACCTTTTTGATTTATGACCTGTTTCCCAGTAGGACAGTATTACTTACATTTATTTTTAACCACATTTAATACATGTGTTTGAATGGTACGCCCAAAGAAAAGGCAATATAATAAATGCGCCCTTCAAGGACTGATTCCCTTAAGCTAGAGAACCCCCTTTTTCCCTTATTAAAAGTCTTATATTTTATTTCTTCATTTAAAATATTCCCTAGGGTATACAAAAAGCGGTATATTAAAACCACAAATTGAAAAGAAAGGGCTATATCCAAGTGACAGATCACCAATAAAAATATGTTGCTCTCTCTCTCTCTCTCTCTCTCTCTCTCTCTCTCTCTCTCTCTCTCTCTCTCTCTCTCTCTCTCTCTATATATATATATATATATATATATATATACAAAATGGGGGGGGGGAGGGGGGGAAGGTGTTCCCTCCTCCCTTTTCTTTACATATATATTTTCCACTATTTCCACTGGACCTATTATTGGATTGACTGATTCATTGCCCTCAATGTGCCATATACTCTTCACTATGCTAGTTTAAAAGTCTCAACAACCATACCTACCCAACGTTTCACCGGTCAAACCTCACTTTGTCAAGGATGGAGGTGTAAAGGCAAAACACATATAATTGAAACCCCAGAATTTGTTTTTGGAGTTTTTTTTTAATTTTGTTTAGAAAATCATATTTGAACTTTTTTGATCAAATGCCTAAATTATTTAGTAATGTCAGGGAATTATTTTACTTATCTGACTAATTGCAGATAGCAGGATCCAACTTAAAGTCATTTGGAACACCACTGGGATTTGAATTTAGTGGAACTAAGCACTTGTGGGCTGGCTGGGCTATGTAGCTTACAGCCTTGCCATGGATCACGGGGACAAGCAGTTCTCACAGGTGTTTTCTGCCCCTAATATTGGCTTTAATGGGTCTGCCAGGTTTCAGAGTGATGATTTGTGTAAGGATATCTAGACAACACAAGATTAACGGAAACAATAATCTCTCCTTTTATTCTTCTCAACCATAAGGTAATAACAACAGGTTACTTGCACAATCAATCCAAGTTTCTAGAAGATCAACATAATGCATAATGTTAATAAGTAGAATGCAGTTGATCTGAGTAGCGTACGGATACACCCTGATGTCACTTGTGAGATAAGGGAGTCCCTCAAATTCTAGTTAGAACTAGAAAGCTCTAAGCCTCTAACTTGTATATGTTAAACTTATGCACAGGCTCCTATTACCCAATAGAGACAAAATTAATTTTGTGTTGACCCTCCAACCAGACAGTGTAATTTGGGGTTCCATTCATTTTCTTTAAGGGATAGAGCAACAGATTGTGCTGTTTCATAAAGAGACATCCAGTAACAAAAAATATATTATGCTGTATACCTGTTTTTTTTAGTTTTTTATTATAACAGTAGGTGCCTATGGGTGAATGATGCCACTGTATGGCATCCAATAGAGGCATCCATTGAAAACTTGAAAACGTTTGACATGTCACAGAGACTTTTTGATTGGTTCAAACTACCACAATCATAAGAACAAGCCAGAGAAGCACAAGCCAGAGAAGCACATGCTTTACTTCCTAGTATTTGGTTCTGAAGCCCTCAAAATGTTTACTTAAAGCGTACCCATCAGATCCAACAATTTTTTTTTAATATATCACTCAGTACCTAATCCTGACCATGTACATCTATGTGTCATTTTTATGTGTCTAGCACTTTTATTTATTTTTTTATTACACTTTCAATTTAGCTCACTAGTCTGAATTCCTCTCAAAGGGAGGGGGCGTGGCCTCACTGTGCTGGTCTCCGCCCCCTCCCTCAGTATGCTGTCTGCTCACATCTCCCCTAGCATTTACAAAACTACAACTCCCAGCTTGTCCTCACTGACAGTAGCGGGACACAAGCTGACAATGGGAGGATTTTTCCTCCAGCTGTGAGCCCTGCACTCACAGCTGTCAATCAAGGAAGTGTGTCCATGATGCCTGGACACAGCAGGACTAGTATGTGTCCAAGCAGGCAGGGGGGGCAGTTGCTTGACTGTCTTTTTCAGTATGAAATACTGAAAATTTTCTAATGAATGCAATTGCAAAACCGTTTGGTTTTGCATGTTTACAACATATCAAAAGTTTTTGTATCTGACAGTGCCTATTTAAAATAGGAAGAAATGAAGAGAAAATAAAGAAAAATAAGCAAATAACTAACACATATACAGCAAGTCCTTACATATAACAGTCAAAGTGTATAGCAAAGAGGTTCTGAGGTGGCACCACTATGAATCACAAGTCCTTTAAATTATACGTATACAGTTCTAATGGCGATCAGACAGGTGTTCTGATAAATATCAAATGCGCTGTGTGTGGAGGTGCTGGGAAAAAAAAAACATTCAATGTGGAGGTAGTGGCCAGCAGGCCAAACAGTACCCGCACTCACCGCACTGTAAGCTTCAAACTCCGAGAATGGACATCACTCGGTGGGGCTGACGGCAGGGACAGGGGACGCTCAGAAAGGAGGCCTCCTTTCTGAGCGTCCCCTGTCCCTGCCATCAACCCTGCCAAATAATGTCCATTCTCGGAGTTTGAAGAAGCTTACTGTGCGGTGAGTACGGGTACTGTTTGGCCTGCTGGCCACTACCTCCACATTGAATAACAGTCAGAAAGATCAACTGGAAGCTGTAGATTTATTTTATGTAGATTAGAGATTCTTTGCGGCCCCGTACTTTTCAGAATTTAAAAAAAATTAAATGGATCTGCCCGTACCTGTAGTCCAAAGAAGCAGCTCCTCCTGTCACAGGTAGAGAGCTATATAATACATGTAGTATCACACTGTACTGTACAGCTGGACTACTAGACAGCCAGTTGGTGCAGACAAGGGTTATACCCACTCATATTGGTTGAGTCTTTCACCTATTCACACATGTCACAGATACGGATGTATTTTGAGTATGGTCTTAAAGGGGTACTCCGGCCCTAGTCATCTTATCCCCTATCCAAAGGATAGGGGATAAGATGTCTGATCGCGGGGGTCCTGCCACTGGGACCCCCACTATCTCTGCGCAGCACCTGGCGTTCGTTTAGAACGCTGGGTGCGGGCAGGTGGGGAAGTGATGTTGCGGCCATGCCCCTCGTGACTTCACGCGACACCCCCTCAATGCAAGTCTATGGGAGGAGGCGTGGGGGTATCATGACTAAATGTTCCGAACGTTGGGGCAGCGGAGTTCCCCTTTAAGGTTGCCCAGGAGAGACCATTGTATGTTGAAAATATTGTAACTAGAGGCGATTGTAACTTGAAGGCACACTGTCTTTTGAAGTATCACCCACCAATGCTATTTTTTTCCATAGTCCTGAAAGCGGTCTTTACTTAGGAACAGCATGCAGTTTAACAAGGCTCCATATTAACACAGCTTCCCAGAGCATTACTCCAAACCACCCATCACTTCATTGAATGGTAAAAGAAAGTAGAATTCCCTCTATGCATATTTTATACTATATTCTGTCATTGAATTAAATGTATGTGGTTCTTAGCAACATGACAACCTTTACCACAATTAATCCACATGTAGAGAGTAAACACCGCATTTTCACCGTATAAAGGGGTTATCCAGGATTTGCAAAACATATCAACTTTCTTACAGGAACAGCGGCACACTTGTCCTAAGTTTGTGTGTGGTATTGCAGCTCAGTCCCATTAAAGTGAAGAGAACCAAGCTGTAATACCACACATACAACCTGAGCACAGATGTGGGGCTGTTTTTGGAAGATAATTCCTTTAATCTCCAAAAGTAATTCATATAACATATTGTAATACTCATAGAGTATGTAAGGTCTCTATATACCTTACAGTACGCAATAGCTGTTTCACAAATGCTTCACCCTGGCCCTCTGTTTTGTCATTGACATAATACAGATTTTGTTAGGATGGTAGGATGGCGCAGTGATAGGCAGCACTGAACTGAAGTACAGGGGTCATGAATTCAATCAAGTGTCGTTAGAAAAACCTTGTGTCAGAGACATGTCAAAAGTTTTGCTCGAAGGAGTTCTTAGTGCTGAGACTCCAACCTATCAGGAGAAGAAGCGGGCACAAGTGTTCGGCAGCACGCGGCACAAGTGCTCGGCAGCACGCTCTACTACTGAAAGTTGCAGTTTAGTAACAGCTGGAGAGCCACAGGTTATGCATTCACACTACGTTTTTGTCATACGAGGACCGGCTAGGAAATGTGAAAACCGGGAGCTCCTGTACCCCAGCCGGACACGGCCAGCATCTCATTCATTTGAATGAGCCGACCGAAGTCAGATAGTGACTCTGGTTGGCTCATTTTTGCCCTGTATCCGGTTTTGTAGCCAGACTGAAAACCATAGCATACCACAGATTTTAATCCAGTCACAAAACCGGATACGGGGCAAAAATGAGCTGACAGGAGTCACTATCTGACTCCAGTCGACTCATTCAAATGTATGAGATGTGGGCCGGGTACGGCTGGGATACGGGAGCACCCGGTTTTCACATCTCTCAGCCGGATCCAGTCTCCGTATGACAGAACCATGGTGTGAATGCATCTGGAGTCATTTGTCTTACCAGAAAAGTCGGTCTTGCTCTATGCAATTACTGACTGTAGTGATATAGTGGCTTTCTGTTTCTATATACAATGTTGCAGAATATCTTGATGCAATATGATAATAACGTAATAATAAAATATATGCTTCTGTAATTATGAAATATAATAGATAGCTGTCTCATTTTGGGCCTATAAAATGAAAAGGAATGGTACGGCAATAAAGTGTGTCAGACTCCAGTCACAGATTGCTCGCGCGCTTTAGGGAGTTATTACATTTAATTAAAAGCTGATGAAAAAAAAATATACTGTACACTGTCACATCAGCAGAAGGTGAATGAAGAAAATCTCCAGGTACATTCCAGGATCTTAGAAGGAGGTTACATCCCGGAGGCTGGAAAAACACGCTGACCGCACAATTAGTAACTGATTAACACTGGAGTAGACTCCCAACACTGGGCCTGCAGCAGCTAGGATGGTAGCTATACACTATTATATAGCAATGCACAGACATTGTTCTATCTGCTGGTAAGAGCTGAAAGAAACATACAGTTTCCATCATATCAGCTCACACTTTTGTCATTGAGAAGATATAATTTGTAAAATCGTGAGCTGTGGTTTGTGGTGTATGCTCTGAACTTTTTGTTGTTTTTGATTAGTTTGATCCAATTATTGCAACTATCCAACTAAAACACATTTTACTTTAGATATCAATGCTCCAGAAGAGTGTACTGAAGGAGTAACATGGAGTTTCTAAGTCCCAATGTAAAATATGTAACAGGACCCACCACTATCTTTTACTGTCTTCTAATATGGCATAGGGACCTATGGATCCCTCAAGAACCGGGCTCAGGTGTAACTGCTATCTCTTCACTCGCTACAGTACATCCCCATTGAAAAATGTGCTTGCAAAACGTACGGATATGCTTTTTTAGACACTTTTACGTCTCACTCTATAAGAGTGCTTGGCTTGAATGTGACATTGTGCACCAAAAATTGCTCCACAATTTTAGCATAAGGGTTTAATCACACAGACAAAATGTCTGCATAGCATTCAATCTCTAAATCTGTGCAGAATCTTTCAAGCAGATTTGATCTAGATGTTCATGTGGAATATTAAATTCACGTTCCAAACAGCTGACACTGTTAGATAGCTGTTAGGGCAAGGAGACACATGGCACGTTTCATGTATCACATAGAAAAATTAGTTGTTTCCAAGCCCCAGAGTTGCAGAATGCAGGAATGCATCCTCGCTCCCCCTCCCTTCCACATTCCTGCCTAATTGACAGTCAGCTGGAAGCCTGTTTTCCAATCTAACACAATTTGCATGCACAGTGAAAGAAGAAGATTTGGAAACAGGGCTTGGCTTCCAGCTGACTGTCAATCAAGCAGGAACAGAGATAGGAGGGAAAGTGTAGGGAGGCATTCCAGCCTGCGGCATTTCAGGGGCTTGGGAATGCCCCTTTGGCACTCGGCCATGTTTGGAACTGTTTGGAAAAGTGACATGTTACTTCTTGTTTACACTAAAACAAACACAGCGCCTCCTACTGAAATCAATTTTTTTCTAATGCTAAACTTGCAGAAATGGGCTCATAATCTGCCTCAAAATCAGCACAGATTTTACCTACACCCTGCAGGTAAACAGCTGATTGGGAAACACTGGTTGGGAAACACTGCTCTAAACCTAGACAAAAGTGTGTAAATATGTTCCATCAGTAGAAGCCCCTATGATCGACTTGACAGTCTTACCTAACAGTATTTATTATTTATACAAATTTTTTTGTCTTGCAGTGGTCTCAGCTGATTTGGTTATTCCCTTACAAATTCAGCATCCTGATATTTGCACAGTTCTTGTGCTATTTCCACCACCAAAAATAATTCTTAAATTTTGTTCTTCATTTGAGACATCACTTACTTGACTCTTTATAGCTTGGTTAACACTACAGAATTTCCGCTTTGAAATTCCACTTAAAAATTCCATTGCAGCAGATTCTGGCAATGGGATTCCTCTGCACAGTGCACACTACAGAATTGTAGCGGTGCACGTTCTGAAGCTGAAAATCTGAAGCCGAAAGAATGATTTTGATTATTCTTTCAGTGAAATCCACCTGGAATACATTGCTGTCTATGAAGACGGCAATGTATATATGATCCTAACACTTATTCAATCGGCGTTGGCTGCACTTGGAATCTCCGATGAACCTAGCCTTAGGGTTAATATGGCCCGACCCCTCAATGCAAGTCTATGGGAGGGGGCGTGACGGCTGTCACGCCCCTCCCATAGACTTGCATTGAGTGGGCAGGGCGTGACGTCACACAGGGGCGGAGTCGTGACGTCACGATCTCCCGTCCCCGTGTTCGGGAGCCAGACCCTCCATCGCTATGGGTGCTGGGTGCTATATTGTGGGGGTCCCCAGCGGCGATCAGACATCTTATCCACTATCCTTTGGATAGGGGATAAGATGTCTAGGGGTGGAGTACCCCTTTAAGACTTGGGTACACTTTAACACATACATATTTGGAGTTGTGGATGTCTGAATTTCACCACAGTTTTGGGTGGAGTTGCACTTTACTGACTCTTTATGGTCATGTTTTTGAGTATAGAATAGCGTTTAGTTGACTGTCCATAGCATACAAACAGCAACCTTAAACAATATGCAGGTCTGCAAGTTTACATTTCCTTATGATTAATCATTAAACCAGGCATGAAAACGCCATGGCACACCAGCTGTTGTGTAATAAGCACATACACACCCCTAGCTGGCATATGGGAGCTGTATGCTGAATCCTTGTACAGTAAGTATACCTACTAAAAACAAAACAAGTACAAGAGTGCAGCAGTGCAAATAGTATAGATACACAAACATATAGTAAATTCCAGTAATTCTTTCTTTAGGCACTATTCAAATTACATTTTGGGGCAGCCAAATGTCTGCATGTTCTCAAAATAATATTCTGACGCATACCACAGTGTACCCATGGTGCCCATAGGCTTTAATAGACCAGATGTAGTCAGCTTTTAGTACATTTCATCTGTTTCCTGAATGTATGTATTATTGTTTGCAGGTTTCAAAAGTGTAGTCTACTAAAAAAAAATCATGAGGATTGGCAAACAGTGTTGGCAGATCTGTCCTTTGGGTGGTTTTATTGTTCATTTTTCGGTTTAGTGTTTCTTAGAGGAAAGGGCACTATCAACAAACCATCTCCACAGATCGATAGTTCTCTGGGCTATATGTTCAGTAGTTACAAAGCACGAAATACGCAATAGAATCATGAGACGGTGGCAAGAGGTGGGTCTGGCCAAAGATGATTTTCTCATTGAGGACCAAATATTGTAAAGACATCCTATGAGGCCGGGTTCACACAGGGGAATTTCCGTGCCGAATTCTGCAGAAGAATTCCTCACGGACATTCCGCTGCAGCAGAGTCCCATTGATTTCAATGGGATTCTGCAGTACTGTTTACACGGCAATTTGTTTCTGCCGGGGAAATTCTGATTCTGGCATTCGCAGAAAGAACATTCTTTCTGCGGATTCCGCAAGGAAATGCATTGCCGTCTATGAAATTACGCATTTCCAAGCGGTCCCAGCGCAGGCATGTTCTGCCGGCGCTCCGCTGTCAGTGGTATGTTGAAAATTTTCCGTCCGGACATTCCACCATGTGAACATAACCTTAGAGTCTTAAATTTGTTTTAATTCTTTATTTTTATTTATTTATTTATTCATTTTATTTCTTTTTCATTGCATATATTTATGCAAATCTTTATTATTTAGTTATTTATTCTATTATTTTGTTCTTTTAATCATTGGACACAGCACAAAATCTGCTGCATATAATCGACAATAAAACCTTCTGCATCTATTCCACAGCATTGGGTGCAGAATTTAGGAAGCGACGCTCACTGTTTACACGCTGCAGATTTTACCTGCAGATTTCCTTGCATATATGCTGTGTATGAACATGTTCTTACTTGTGATCACATATTGCTAGGATTTGGGGTAATGTTTTTCAAAGAATGTGCCTCCACCTGTTGCAAAACTGCAACTCCCAGCATGCCCGGACAGCCAAAGCTGGGAGTTGTAGTTTTGCAACTGCTGGAGACACACTCTTTGAAGAACACTGATCTGGGGGGTTGCTAGGATTAAGGACCCCATATTCCTAATAAAGAAGAGATACAGCACTAGTTAATTCACTAGAATGGAGCATCAGTTTATGAAGCTGTAGAGAATTATAGTCTCCGCTCACTAATAGGGCCGGACATGAAAGAAGATTATATAACTATATTTTTGTATTGCTACAAGCAGGGCTGGGGAATAGTCCATATCTTTGATCATAGTACTAGCAGTAGAGAGTTATATGGAGTGATTAAATCCTATGTGTGGGTTGGACTGAGGGGGATGAAAGTTTCACTTATGTTTTCATTGTGGTTAACAGTCTTATTGTTGTGTTTTAGGTATCGATTTGTTCTGCTTATATTTGTAGATTGGGGAAATGCATAGTTAAAATCGGAAAAATAGTCATCATAAAATCACAAAAAAAAACAAAAAAACAACACAGACTGGCAGACCATTCTGAAATGATGTGTGGGTGTTGCACAGAGGGAGCCAAGCATGGCAGGGCGGGGAGGAAAAGCCTAACACTGGCTTTGAAGGTATTACGGCTGAGGAGTTACATTCTTGTTAGGACAAAGGGAAGATCCAGTTCATGGACATGTATATAGACACCTGTGTTTAGAATGATGTCTGAAGAAAGAATCTGACCCTTAGTAATGAACTATTATTCTCAATGTATCTGTCATTTTAATCTATTGACTACTTCTTTATTCTCTCTGTTTACTACAATGGGGTAGAATTGTCTCCATTGGAAGACGAAAGAATTATTCCATCAAGACATTGAGTGTCTGCCAATTGTATATACCCTCTAGCCCTATGTCATATAGCTGTGTAAGGCTGGGTTCACATATGTCCGGCATCCGGCATTGGTGAACTTGGCCTATATCTCTACGCAACTGATGCCACAACTGATGACAAGTTGTCATCAGTTGTATGGCATCTGGCGTCCGTTGATTCAGGACAGCGCCCTCCAGCGTGTCCAACCATCCGGTGTCAAAATTGAGATGCTGAATGATTGTGAACTGTCCAATTGAAATGAATGGGATCAGTTCTAACATCAGTTTCCCTCCGGTGCATGCTGGAGGGGAACAATGCTGGACAACTGATATATATGTGAACCCAGCCTTATTTTTGTCTTGTGAGCTCTCTTCTCATATACACTTTTGATAAAAGTCAGCTGAAGCCGCCAACAGGTCTAAGACCTAATGACTTTCTCCAATACACGAGGCTGAGGGAGAGAAGGTTCACGCATCAAATGTTTATTGTTCTGGGAGGGATAAGCTGCATGGTAGCGGCTTACACCTCCCCTCTCCAAAGAGAACATTTCAATGTTCAGCTGAGTTAAATGTTAATGTTTATGGGGAAATAGATAACTTTCAGCTGAACGTAAAGGAACGTTTGACCAACTAACTATTACAAGTGTATAGGCAACATTATCTGGCATGATGACCAAGTACCATTTTGCCCTTTTGGTATAATGGACTGTTTCAGCGTGTTGAATACAGCTACTACTAGATATTAGGTATTCCATGTTATAATGTAGTAGTCTAGCTATTCATTTAGTTTAAAAGTTGTATCTTTGTTACTATCAATACAAGTGTTGCCAATGCATTTTTTATAAAGAGGACCTGTGGCAAACCTCCAAAAAAAAAAGAAAATGCAATATCATTAAATAGGTCAGGGAACCCTGGTCACGCACTTTTTTACAGTTTCTTGATACGTCTTTCCGTTCCTAAGATATGAGGATTTATAGTTTGGCGATTCAGAGAATAAGTCTGATGGGCGTCAATTAGCCTTAATAATGGAAGTGATAATCAGATGAAGGGCAGCATTATATAGTCAGGCGGTGTGCATTAGTCTGACACTTTCCTCAATGTATAACATTCACATCCTCTGACTGTATAATCCCACCCATCACCTGATATTCACCCCATTATTAAAACAAGGTTCACATTATCAAACCCTTTATTTTACCTATCCAGCTCATCCACTGCCCCCGACTGTCTGGTTACAAGACGTACATCTTCCTACCTTGACAGCTGAGGAGCTTTCTAGGCTGAATGCTCCTATTGAGGCTCCTGAACTGTTGGGAGCTATTAGGGCTCTTAAGCCTTGCAGGGTACCAGAGTCAGACGGTTTCATAAGAGATTATTTTTCAGATCCTTTCCTCTGAACTGATCTACTCTCTTATCTTTATAGGACTCTTAGGATGTGTCTAAACTTATCACTGCCTTTGCCAAATTTATATGGGCAAGTAAGTGTCTTAGGATTGCCCTTCTCTAACTGATTCTGCCCAGGGATGTGGGTGCAAAGTAAGAAAACGGTCCAGCACAGGTTTGCAGGTAAAAAACAGCTTCTTCTTTTATTGGGTCAGTTCCGACAAGACAAATAAGCCTATAAGGGCTTATTTGTCTTGTCGGAACTGACCCAATAAAAGAAGAAGCTGTTTTTTACCTGCAAACCTGTGCTGGACCGTTTTCTTACTTTGTGCATACATCCGGTCAGGGACGCTGCTGATCAGGCCCGCGCACAGGTGCAGGGAGGAGGAGGTGAGCTGTCGTTCTGATTCACTCAGGGATGTGGGTGGGGTCAACTTCCCTGACATTAGGCATTAATATCTAGCCTGTTTATTGTGACATGGAGTTGACTGGGTTAAAAGTGGTTATCCAGGAAGGGAAAAACAGAGCTATTTTTTTTTTTTCAATAAACAGCACCACATCTGTACCCAGGTTGTGTGTGTTATTACAACTTGGCTCAATTAACTTCAATGGATCTTAGCTGCAACTCACAATCCAGGGACAGACGTGGAACTGTTTTTGGAATAAATCAGCTGTTTTTCTAATCCTGGATTACCCCTTTAAAAGTAGTACTATGCATTATAACTTAGTATTAGAAATTGGGCTGGCTGTACCTTGGTCTCTACAGCTTCTTCTACATACCAGATTTGGGGCTTTTCGTTGGGAGGTGTAGGGGATTTTACTCCTTCGAAATACTATTTCACCTTGAAAGGAGTGGAGGAAGGGGGTGCAAAGATATGCCATTGTGGTCGGTTTAAATTGTATAGGGCCTGGCAGGCAGCAGGGATTATGTTAGTGGGCTACTTGTTTCATTCTGCTGAGTAGAAATATCTTACTTTCCCAGAGGTTAGGGAGAAATTTGGTTATGGTGAGGGGCATTTTTTACATGACTCTTAATTGATGGTGTCCGTACAACCTTGTTTGAGAAATTTAGTAATACCAATTCCTTTGGCGCCATTTTTTTTTTTGCAGAAAGAATTTGCACTCATTGTCTTACCAGACGGATCTGACCAAGTCTATTTTACAGGGATGGATAAAAGTTCACAAGGCAATGGTAAATGAGATGTGGAGAAAGACTCAATTCAAAATCATCCACCACATTTTTTACTGGTTCATTTTTCCAAAGTCGGTCGATCGTCCTGATCGCATAGAAAAATTTTCAGATTACGGGGAAGCAGTGGTCTCACCTTTTACAGGGTTTAGCAACATGTCCTCGTACACATACTATTTGGGGATAATTATTTCTCTTTCAGAAACAGAGGGCATTCATTCCAGTAAACACTTTTCATGTTGCCCCTGATGGTCTGGAGGTGACTCTCCTGCTCCATGTGGTGAGAATGGTGGCTTAACATTGTCTAATAGCACATTGGCTACACTAGGTGATGCCCACCATTTCTGATGTGGTCTCGCAGATGAAGCTATATTTCCTTTTAGAACAATTAGAAATATGTTGTACGAAAAAAAAATCTGCTAAGGCTTTCTTTAAAAAGTAAATGTAAAATATGTGTAGCTCACTTAGGATAAAAGAAATAATGTGCTTGAGGTTAAAGGTGTTGCCTTCACCCAAAAGGCCTAATGTAATATGTAGAAATTATAAATAAAAAATATTTATGTGAACCAGTCCTCAAAAGCACAGGGGAGAGAAAAAGGAAAAGACTAGTGGAGATGGGATCCAAGAAATGGTCTTTATTATATAAAAAGGATATATATGACCTTTATTATATAAAATAAAATAAGATTGGTCATATATATCCTTTTTATATAATAAAGACCATTTCTTGGATCCCATCTCCACTAGTCTTTTCCTTTTTCTCTCCCCTGTGCTTTTGAGGACTGGTTCACATAAATATTTTTTATTTATAATTTCTACATATTTCTTTAAAAAGTGGACAACTTTTTTTGCTACCTTTTTCACTGATTCAGGGATTCATCATATCGTGGGCCCCTTTGAAGGCAAACAATAGTATCTTACAAGGGAACCTGCCAGTTCTTTGGGTAGAGTAAGGATTCCAGGGACTAAGCCATTTTATGAGACCTGCTTATTCTGGTTTATGTGAAATGTATCACTAGTATGGTGCTTTTAATTGATAAAAAGGACTATCAATGGGGGGGTGGGAGAGGAAGACCTATTGGGGTTTGAGTATGTATCATGTTAATGTTTTCATGTTTGCTTGATATTGTTGACATGTCATTGGTAATGCCTGCTACTTTTTGTAACTCTTGGGGGTGTATTAACCCTTACCCCTGTTTGAATTTGGTTTATGAAAATTGTTAATAAAATAAATATTAAAGTTTACACCCATCTGACTGATTCCCTGAATTGTCAGACAAACTATAAACCCTCATATCTAAGAAATGAAAAGGAATATCAAGAAAAAAAAAGGTGCTGATCAGGCCATCCCAAGCTATTTAATGCCCATGAGATCTCAATTTTTGGGAATTGGCCACAGGTCCTCTTTAAGTGACAGCTTTAGACCAGTCCTTAGTCAACCGTCCAACTAGTTGACTTTTCCTCTGCACAGTTTTTGATATTTCTACTTAAGTGCTGAAATGAATTCAAGCGTCAAGATGACAATTAAATCAGACAGAGATGTGTCAGCCAAAAATAAAAGAGAACAACTTTATTATTATTCTTGCAACACCAGTAACATTTTACCATCCTATCCTGTAATCAAAGAATGGGTTGAAAAGGATTGGTACAAACCTGATAGGAAAACAGAACCAGGGGCCAAACGTAAATCCATATATCAGTTGGATCCGACAACTTCTGGATCATGAGGGGCACCATCTAAAGTGGACTTAGCTGCTACACATTTATCTAAATAGTCGCTCCTACTCTTGGAAAATTCCTCATTGCTCTCTGACCTGATAGAGTGTAAAGTGTATACTGTAACTAAGAAAGCATACTAGGCAGTGGTGGCAGCCTCTAAAGTGGCTACTGCATCTGTTCCGATGGCAAGGGCCTTGCGTACATGGTTGAGTCAGCTAAGCCTTGACGTAGAAGAAGGTGTGCCAAGAGTAGAGCTACTAAAGAGTATAGCTTAAATAAAAAGTACTGAATATCTATGTGACAGCCCATTAGATATCTTGAAATTTACATCTAGAAGCATGGAATCTTCCAATTCAGTAAGAAGTGCATTTTGGATGAGGCAATAGCCAGAAGATGTGCCATCAAAGAATTATTTAATTCTCTCCTGTTTTATCTCTCCTTGCTCTTTGACCCTTTACTTAATGAAATTCTAAAGAAAAAGACCCTTTAAGACCTCTAGAAGGCAATATAGATGCTGACCAAGAGACAATTTAATTTTCATCCTTCAGGAAGATGCCAGTTCAGAGGAACACAGGATACTAATTTCACCTGTCTTAAAAAGCCTGCTGTCTCCAAACATCACCATTGGGATGCCAGTCATCACTCCCCTCCTGTGGTGGAAAGACTTTTGGGATGCAGTTTTGCACCAATTTGGTCTTTATGGTCCTCAGCTGTATGGGTATCAGAAACAATTGCAAGAGGCTACTCTCTGGAGCTGAAAAAAGTACCTTTGGATTGATTTGTTTAAAAAAAAAAAAGAATCAAGTTCTAAAGAAACAAAATTCTCAGTTTATTTTGAAAAAAAAAAAAAAAATCTGGTGTTCATGATTGACACACAGAAGATGCGTCTTTTTCTTTCCTCCAGCAACGCTCCCGAGTCTTGTCACTCCTGTTAAAACTTGAGTCTTGTCATTCCTGTCAAGTTCACTCAGCAATGAGCATTGTAGGGCAATTGCATTCAATCATAGAGGCAGTTCCATGGGCAAAGGCCCATATCCAAAAACTGCAGTCTTGTATATTGAGACATTGGCAGAAGACGTCATAAGATCTTGACACTCTCATATCATTACCTCTTTCCCCTAAGAAAGATCTTAAGTGGTGGCTCCATCCAAATCGATATCTACAGGGCATTCCTCTAATTCCTCCCTATCCACAAGTCTTCAGCACAGATGCATCTGGGTGGGGGTTGGGGTGCCTAGGTTAGAAGCGCAAAAGGTTAAAGATTTCCTTACTGAAATCTTGCTTTGCTGGAGTCCATAGGCAGCACAAATATACCTCCTCCCCAATAAAAACTACATATTACTGCATACAGTACGAGTGTGTCTCTTCCTTACTGGGACTTCTAAGGGCTCTCCAGGTGGTGATGATTGAAATAATTTTGTGTATTGAATTGCTAGATACATGCTCCTGTTCAGGTTAAAAAGGTTCATTAACCCATTTGTTGTGCTGCCTACAGACTCCAGAAAGTTAAGATTTTGGTAAGCAAATCTTTAACATTTGCTAATGCAAGTAGACTAGCATACTTTCTCTAAGTGTATCCATACCATTTCTGACAGATTATCTATTTACAAGTGAGACACCAGTTCATTTATCTAAACATTCTACAATCTAATTTTTCTGGATTTTGTAAAGGTTGTGTTATTTTTCTTAACGTATTGTCTATATGGGAAATATAGTAGAGGGATGTGCCACATTGCTTCCTGAGTTTTAGGCTTTTTACTAATTAAAAGTCTAATGTGTCAGATTAAAGGGGTACTCCGGCCCTAAAACATCTTATTCCCTATCCAAAGGATAGGGGATAAGATGTCTGATCATGGGGGTCCCGCTGCTGGGGACCCCCGCAACCTCTCATGCAGACACCCACCTGTGGCAGCTGCCCAGATCGCTCCGTGTCTGAAGGGTCACCACTACGGGGACGGAGTTTTGTGACGTCACGACTCCACCCCCTTGTGACCCCATGCCCGAACCCTCAATGCAAGTCTGTGGGAGGGGGCATGATGGTCATCTTAGGGCTGGCGTACCCCTGTAAGAATGCCAAAATTGCATGTGTTGTGTAGAGCTGTTTTGCAGTCAGTTCTGTTTATAGACAGGTGGCAGAAAAGAATCATACACTACATTTTGATGTTCCATCTCAGGGGTATTGCTAGAATACTGCAGGTAATATCCTGGGAACACTTTTGGCTTACTGAGCTTTATGATCAATCATGCCCTTCCTGTACCCTATACATGGACGCAGCTATATTAACACATAGCAAAACTGTGTGCCAATAGTGTGTTACGTGTGTGCAATATCCATTTATATGGATACACCTTAATAAAATGGGAATGGTTGGTGATATTAACTTCCTGTTTGTGGCACATTAGTATATGTGAGGGGGAAACTTTTCAAGATGGGTGGTGACCATGGCGGCCATTTTGAAGTCGGCCATTTTGAATCCAACTTTTGTTTTTTCAAAAGGAAGAGGGTCATGTGACACATCAAACTTATTGGGAATTTCACAAGAAAAACAATGATGTGCTTGGTTTTAACGTAACTTTATTCTTTCATGAGTTATTTACAAGTTTCTGACCACTTATAAAATGTGTTCAATGTTCTGCCCATTGTGTTGGATTGTCAATGCAACCCTCTTCTCCCACTCGTCACACACTGATAGCAACACCGCAGGAGAAATGCTAGCACAGGCTTCCAGTATCCGTAGTTTCAGGTGCTGCAGAATGGGCAAAACAAAAATTGGAACAGGACCTTCAGTTTACGCAGAAGATTTTGTTCAGTGATGTGGCAAACTTTTATGTGAATGGTGAAGTTAACAAACAAAACCACCGCTATTGGTCTGACACTAACCCACATTGGATAGATCGCTCCAAGACTGTTGGAACACACAAATTGATGGTATGGTGTGGTATATGGAGTACAAAGATAGTGGGGCCATTCTTCATCAATGGAAACCTCAAGGCCACTGGATATGCGAAATTGCTACATGATGATGTGTTTCCCTCTTTATGCACTGAATACGAGATGTGCAGCACCTGAAACTACGGATACCGGGAGCCTGTGCTAGCATTTCTCCTGCGGTGTTGCTATCAGTGTGTGAAGAGTGGGAGAAGAGGGTTGCATTGACAATCCAACACAATGGGCAGCACATTGAACACATTTTATAAGTGGTCAGAAACTTGTAATTAACTAATGAAAGAATAAAGTTACGTTAAAACCAAGCACATCATTGTTTTTCTTCTTCCCAATAAGTTTGATGTGTCACATGACCCTCTTTCTATTGAAAAAACAAAAGTTGTATTCAAAATGGCCACCATGGTCACCACCCATCTTGAAAACTTTCCCCCCTCACATATACTAATGTGCTACAAACAGGAAGTTAATATCACCAACCATTCCCATTTTATTAAGGTGTATCCATATAAATGGCCCACCCTGTACTCCACTACAATGTGTGGAAAAATATTTGGAGAAGCCTACAAGCTGGTGTTAGGCTAGGTTTTGTTTTTTTTATCTGGCAGTTTTTGGAGATCTGCCACTGCAGTTTTTGAGCCAAAGACAGAAGTGTATTCAAAAGGAATAGGACATAGAAAGGAAAGACTTACACTTCTCCTCCCTTATGGATCCACTTCTGACTTTGGCTCAAAAACTGCAGTGGCAGTATTCCAAAAACTGCCTGAAAAAAAACAAGTGGAAACCAAGCCTGACAGAGCACTACAGTATCAATGCACATTCTGTTGTGTATGGATGCTTTATAATAAATATTGTGCTCTATGTAGACTATTGTAGAATACAAAAATACAAGAAATTGATGCCTTGGTACTACTTCTGCTCCAGCCTTTCAATAGATGTTACTTCAAATACCAATAGTAAAGCCAGTTACATGATGTCACCAGGATGTCCTTGTGTTACACTTAACAAACCGTGTGCTGTGATTTGGTTGAGACAGGTAAATTTTTCTGCAATGTTTTCCCTCATTACACAAAGAACATTAGCTCCTTGTTCACAGATGGTGAGGCCGTGTGCAGTTTAAAACTAAACCTTCCACTCCCAGTGATGCCTGGAGTGCATTGGCACACTAAAGATTTACGTCTTCCATGAAAAAGGTGGTGGCTCTCCACAGCTGACTTCTCTTAAAGTAGACCAAGACTCCTTCTAACCATTGTTTTAGATTGTTAAACTTTTATGCAAATATAAAATGGTAAAATGTTATTACATTAGGTCACCTTAAAGGGGTATTCCAGGAAAAAAAATATTTTTATATATCAACTGGCTCCAGAAAGTTAAACAGATTTGTAAATTACTTCTATAAAAAAATCTTAATCCTTCTAATAATTATCAGCTGCTGAAGTTGAGTTGTTCTTTTCTGTCTGGCAACAGTGCTCTCTGCTGACATCTCTGCTTGTCTCGGGAACTGCACAGAGCAGAATAGGATTGGTATGGGGATTTGCTTCTACTCTGGACAGTTCCCGAGACAGGTGTCATCAGAGAGCAATTAGACAGAAAAGAACAACTCAACTTCAGCAGCTCATCAATACTGAAAGGATTAAGATTTTTTAATAGAAGTTATTTACAAATCTGTTTAACTTTCTGGAAAAAGTTGATATATATATATATAAAAAAGTTTTTTTTCCTGGATAAGCCTCAACTTTGGAAATATGTTCTTGGATTTTGACCAGAAGCTAAAAAGGTTTAATGATAGAAAAAGTTACAAGATCCAAGTACAAATGCTAATATATTAGCCTAAAAACCATCTAAATAGAGAGCTAAATTCATTATATATACATTTTCAACAACACATTCACTGCAGCACTCCAAAATACGAAAAATGAGGCTAGTTTTTTTTCTGGCTTTTAAAAAAAAAAAAAAAAAAAATGCCAGAAAAACTGCAACTGATTATACCCTTTGTTTTTTGCATTTTTTTTTGTGTGTGTGTGTGTGTGTGTATGTGTTTTTATTTGCGTTTTTGCAACAAACAAACAAAAATGAAAAAGAAAATTGGAAACCTAGCCTCAAAGAGGTTTATCCATTAAATGTGCAAAAATTGCATCAGTTTAGTTCTTCCCAGAACCTTTCTTAAGCCTTGTGAAAGGTTTAGGAGAGAATAAACATAGCCATTTTTGCACATTTGATAGCATAAACAAATTGGGGGTTATTCATCAAGAGTGGTGTAGGTGAACGTCTTTTTACCCCATTAATTCATGTGGAGGAAACTGTGTACCTGCACCAAATGTACTACATGGTGCAGGACAAGTGATAAATCCGGTGCCGATCACATTTCTTACTTCAGTACTCCACGTTGTATGGTGATTCCTCTGCGACTTTTTGTGCGACTTTTTATCCCGTGCAACAAAATGTGTGACTTTTTAATAATGCTGCCAACAGTCAGTTCTGTAAGCCAAGTCAGGGCTGGTGTAGATTTGTGCCTAACTGAGCGCAGTTGCGACAAAATATGCGACAATCTGAAAAGTCGCATTTCATGAATTCCTTACCATTGCATGATATCAACTGAAATCATGACTTGGTATGTTCCTTTAGGGAAAACCTTCTAAAGCAAAAATCGCAATGAAAAGTCTCAAAACAGCATCTGAGACAAACTGTGAGACAAATGTACACCACAAAACCAGGGTAAAACCAATGATAAATTCCCCCCATTTATTCTTCCTTCCTTGGAGGTTTTTTTTCTGGCTTTTTTAGGGAAAACTGCCACTGCAGTCAGAAGTGTATTTAAAAGGAATGGGAAATATAAGTCCTTCCTTTAAAGGGGTACTCCACTAGAAAACATTTTTTTTATGCCTGAAAGTTCAACAGATTTGTAAATTACTTCTATTAAAAAAATCGTAACCCTTCCAGTACTTATCAGCTGCTGTATAATCTTTTCTTTTTGAATTTCCTTTCTGTCTGACCCCAGTGCTCTCTGCTGGCACCTCTGTCCATGTCAGAGCAGGATAGGTTATGGTGAGTTGCTCCTACTCTGGACAGTTCCTAAACTGGACAGAGGTGTCAGCAGAGAGCACTGTGGTCAGACAAAAAGGAAATTCAAATAGAAAAGCACTTCCTGGGGAGCATACAGCAGTTGAAGTACTGAAAGGATTAAGATTTTTAAATAGAAGTAATTTACAAAGCTGAAGAGTGTATGTGATATAAATATAATATTTATATTAACCAGTCCTCTAAATACTATAGATGAAGAATAGATAGGAGATAAGAGATGAAATGTATATAACAATTTATTAATGGATAATATATGTCGTCACCTTCAGCAGGGCCCTTGAGTGGGGTGAACGGCAGTATAATTTAATATGAATGGGATATGTTAAAAAATAAATAAAATATTAGCAATAAAAGCAATAAGGTAATAAAATGCTCAAAAGTATCACAAAAGTGTCAGTTTGTCCATTGCACTTGATCCCCTAGTATTGTGGTTCACCAGTCTTAATATTGTACTATATCTGTAGGTGATACAGTTTATGTATTTGTATACTTTTTGTATACTTTGTATTCAGTTCTTTGGTGGTGCAGTTTTAGATACAGTTCACTGGTGTGCTAGTGCCAGGTAGCAGAATGTCTTAAACAGCGCTGTGGTACTGTAGCGCTTGTAATGATGGTCGGTGCACAGCACCACTCACCCTCCGCAGGATATACTTCTGCCCGGGCTGGTACGGCTGGTACGGCTGTCACGGCTGGGTCCTGTGCTGGGGACGGCTGCATCATATGTTCTGCCCGTCTGTGTGGAGGGTGAGCGGTTCTCCGGCAGTCTGTGGGTCCCGGGCTGGCACGGCAGATGTCCGGTCTGTAGCGGTATTGACCAGGACTCACGCAGGTAAGCCGGGGCTGTGGAGGTGAATCGGAGCTGGGTCGGAGAAGGCGTTCCACGTGTGTGAACGCGGCACTATGTGCGCGCGTGCTGCAGTGGTCTCCAAAGCGGGGGTATCCAGCAGTTGCGAATGACAAATGTCATAAGGTAATTTTGGCAGTCTGGGGGTTGTTGTGCAATAGCGTATATAGTATATATAATAGGCTAGACGCGTTTCAATGTCTCGGACATTTTCTTCAGTAGCATAAGGTATCTCAGAGATACTTTTGAGCGTTTTATTACCTTATTGCTTTTATTGCTAATATTTTATTTATTTTTAATCATATCCCATTCATATTAAATTATACTGCCATTCACCCCTCGCAAGGGCCCTGCTGAAGGTGACGACATATATTATCCATTAATAAATTGTTATATACATTTCATCTCTTATCTCCTATCTATTCTTCATCTATAGTACTTTAGAGGACTGGTTAATATAAATATTATATTTATATCACATACACTCTTCAGTTATAGGCCTTTTTGGGTGAAGGTAACACTGTTAACCTCAAGTACTTATATCTTTATCTCAGGTGAGCTACACATACTATTCATAATTTACAAAGCTGTTTAACTTTCTGGCACCAGTTGGATTAAAAAAAAATGTTTTACAGTGGAGTACCCATTTAAATTTCCAATTGCTTTTGAATACACTTTTGGCTTAAAAACTGCGTGGAAACCTAACCTAAATGTGTTTTTGGAGCTGCATGCATGACATTTCCACCTTTAAAACAGCTTTTTACATGTTGGCACATATATATATATATATATTTGTATGATTGGGGATTTACTGTTGTTACTGCCAAAAAAGAAACTGCAGAAAAAACTACTAAAAGAAATGATCCAAGTGCAAGAAAAACACCTGAATATTTGAAACACATTTTGCTTGTAAAATGAGATGTTTTTTTGCAGCCTCAAAATGCACTGAGGGGAAATTTACTATTTTCATGTGCCACATTTTTATCCCCTGCGCCAAAGCTACATATCATTTACTATTGTTCTACACTACTCAGGCGACACATTTTAGAAGGATTGATTACTAATAAAAAAAATCCTGATCTTTGTTGAATCTGTATTTGCACCTGACGACAATGACAAGTCTTAGTGCAGCATTATGACTCTAAAAGAATTCCAAATAGCCCAATTTATTCTCAAATTTTAGTCCGTGAAACATTCATGCAGTGCTACAGCCTATGGGCCTATGGGGTCAGAACATATGGGGCAAGAGAGGAGACCTATAGAATGGCTGAGATTTATAGTCCTCATGCCGGTGTACGGCTTGAGGAAGTGCAAAAGGAGCGTGAAACGTGTCCTGGTCACGTCCCCTGCCTCCACTGGTGACTTGCTGCCTGTCAGTGTCAAGATTCTTGAATAAAGTGATGTTTGGAGGGTGAGTGCTGTCCCGTCTTCTGTTTTAGCATATGCACCTTGTGTAGTGTCATGGCTGATGGTGTTTGGGGTGTCTTTGATGGATGAGTGCAATGATGAGGCCAGTCCCTGGCATAAACTGAAACAAATCACTGTTCTTTTAATGAAGAGTTAAGCAGTATCATCCAGATAAGAGGCACAGTGTCTCTAAGGTAACAAGAGTTGGTCCTCTTTACCCTAGACCTCTTTACTCTTATATACTACACAAAGTACCAAGTTGACAACAATGTAATTATAAAAAATAGCTTTTATTAAATACCAATTTAAAAATCAGTATCTCATTAGGGTAATATTGTATACCAGATTACAGACATAAAACATACCAGGAAAAGCACCAGCTACTATATTACACACCAATAATATCAGAATCTTCATCTGAAGCAAAAACCAACATTAAAAAGTATTGCACATCGGCTGGGTATAGTGGGAGACGCAATCCTCTTCCCCAATGGGGGTTACTACCATACTCCACCTGCCGCTCAACTAAGTGATAGAGAATGTTATTGCTTTCCCATATCTGTGGCTAATGCTGCGTCTGGACTCCCGAACACACTTTCGCTCCTTCCTCAGGGAGCTACTGTTACTGTGTTCCTACTGTGTTTCCCTCTTTAATCTTGTCCGTGTCCCTTGTCTTTCTCTCTGACATAGGCGGTTACTGTATAATAGTAGAGGTAGGAAAGCACTCCACCTGTCTCTATCAGGAGGGTGCAAAACTGTATACTCCTTACTATTTTCCAACCCACTCACAGAACAATTTTAGGGGAAAATCATAGGAGGAACATTAGTTGGCTTAGAATTCTTAGCAAGAGCTGTCCTCTTTCCAAGCTGTCCTTAGCTTTTTTCTTCTGACAATCATCTCTTCTCACATGAAGAGATTGACTTGCCCACCTCTCAGCAGAGAGAGGCTGAAGCTCACTAAAACTTCCTCTTCCTCTCAGTAGAGAGGTAGGACCAAAACAAGCCCCTCCCTTCCCCCTGGATGGTTCCTAACAGAGAATATATATTTTTTTTACCTTTAAGTGTTCACAGCCATACATGGTACATAACAATTACATTAATATGTACAGAGTAAACCATGAAAAAAACATTAGGAACAGGTACAAAAAAAAAAAAAAAAAAAGCGTATATATCAAAAGTACTTAGGTGTCAGACAACATCCAACTATGGACCCCACAAAGATGCCAGTGGGGCACTGAACAGGCCAACAATTGCCTGTAACCCATTTAGATGGTGGGGACTATACAGTAGCCTGGAATGACCATTGAATTCCTACCACTTATGTTTTATGAGAAGGGGTCTATATCCCCTGAATACACTATTTTCTTATTGAGCAAAGTCCATTGTACTATTATCTATGTATAAGACTATTCTAAGAAAGAAGGTGTCTGAAAGTATATGTTCGATTACACCTGGGTACATGTGCACTACACTGTTTAGGTGCTTCAATTCTTTTGTTTAAACCCTGTTTATCACTCTCTAAGTAAACAAGCTAAAATGATAATTTACACACAATATAATCATTGCTGATTCTCTGCTCCACTTCAGCACACTCTTATAACTTCATCTCTGAGCACAGCTTGAAGTTAGATATTGAAGAATTGCTTTCAGAATACAGGGAATTGAAAACAAGACATGAAAAACTACATCTGTAACTAAGAGTTGAATAAATATTTTAAGCATATGAAATACTGTATAGCTATCAATCCACATGGATATAAAAGGTAGTTATATTTGTAAACGTTCAGAACCATAACATCAAGACACATTGGGCCACAAGGACATCCTGCCTAACATTACTCAGTTGTGTACCTGAATGGGTACCGCACTGTCGTTGGCCTTGTTATAAGGAATGAACAGGTAGTACTCAAAGCCAAGTTTCATCTGTTTATACAGTGAAAAGAGAAAATACAAAGTGCACTTTAGTTTGTATATTTTAGGATGTCTACTGATTCTAGGCAAGATGTCATCATTGTTTTCATTTGTTTGGATTTTCATTGATTAAGTACATGACAAGTTACATTTTAAAGTACTGATTCAATTTCCAAAATTAAAGGGTTTTTCCAATTAATAGCCTTACCTCAGTATAGATCATTAATCGCTAATACCCAGTAGCACCGCCAATCAACTGTTCTGCACAGCTACAGTGCCCACCACACAGAAAACTGAGCTGAAAGCAGTTGACACAGCGGCCCCTACTCATTGAATGGAGCCAACTGCGTTCGGCCCCTTTCACTGTATAGTGCAAGTTCAGTGGCTGTGCTAAACATCTGATTGGGAAGACTGCTGCATGTTGGCATCCTATTTTCCTCTCATGGGGATAAGCCATCAGTTGTATTAGCCTGGAAAACCCATTTAAGCATGAATTAATCCCAGGAGCAAGCAGTTCCCTAATTTGGGGAGGGGGGGGGGGGGGGTTCTGTTGGATGTCTAGCTCTTAAATGAGACCCTGTCATCATATTCATGCTGTTACCACAAGTCATTGGGATTGTTCCTGGTGGCTTTTGACTGCCCCGCCAGCATTGATTGGTAGATCTTTCCCTATACCCAAACAGAGAGAGGTCTATCAAAAATAGCCTGACAGAAGCCTATGGGGGAACACACTGATGGCTCAGGTTCCAGGCAGCAAGAAAGTGATGAAAGGTTCCCTTTAATGTGTGGTAACCCACAGTGTATGGCGGGACCATGGGGTGTAGGTGGAGGGGCAAGATGGTATTAACCCCTGGGGCAAGGTGTAGTTAACCCCTAATGTTCGTGATGCCAGAGTGGTTTTTGGGTACTGGAACCACACAAACGGTATCTCCACTATTCCAATGGCTAGGTAGTGAAAGGAGAGTCCACAACCAGTTATAGTTTAACAGAGGCTTTACTGAGTTTAGATAGATGGTATTATTTTCTCAGCTAGGCCAGAATCCCAGAGAGGTGGCCAGGAACACAGAAGGACCTCGCAGCTTGCTGGGACCAATTAGACTTGTAATAGACTTTAGATAATTATCTTGAGGCTTGACTTTAGACTGGACTTGACTATGGGTAGTGACAGCAGACTTACTGGACTTACTGATTTACTAGAATGACTGCAGCTTTGCAGTCTTCCGGGTGCTGGTCACTAGCACTGAGGTATCTGGTGTTTGCTGTTCCTCAGCAGGGAGCATAAGAGCTAAGAGAGATAATTTTAATGGATGCCCCTTATATAGAGGGGGGGCTGAGCCAAAGCCCATTGGTCAAGCTGCGGGTCATAGGTTAAGCTGGTGCCCTCTGGGTAACATCATGTGACAACATAAGATAACATGTGACATTCCACAGGTCCTTCAGACATCTCACAGGCCCTTTAGACTAGCTATACATTAATACACTGACTATAATCCTATGACAATAAATGACACTTATAATAACAGCAGGGGTGACACTGCAGGAGAGCCCCCAGGTACTCAACCTGACAGGGCCTAAATATAGTGCAGGACCATGCCCTGTACTGGGACATCACAAATGTCTGGCCTGTTTCCTACAGTTTACAGGAATATGTCCAACCCTTTAAGAGTATATTAGTAAGTAGTTTTACTAGCAGGGACTAGACACAAACATTGGACTGGACAACATAGTGTTAAAATTTCAGGATTATCACTTTCCAACAGTGTCACATCTATAGAATCAAGAGTGGTCCTTAGCTCTGTTGACTCCTTTCCAGACCATAGCTTAAATGTGATGAGCAGTAATGTCAAACGCTGATAGGGATTGATGGTACTAATATACTCTTTCAGGCTTAGCAAAGTTGCTGAGCACCATGTATTGTAGCCTAGTTTAGTGGAATGTAGAAGCCTTTGTCTTGTGACTCTGTATTGGAAGAGAAGGCACTACGACACCCTGATCTGGAGACGTGACTGGCTTGATGCAATTAAAATGCCTGTCAGGTAGTTGATGCTGGAATCTTGTGACAAGCCGCTCTATATGGACACCAGGGCAGCCTCACAGAGAAAGTGAGCGATGACGCGTCTCTTGTCTGCTCTTCCTTCTAGAACATTCCAGATCTAGAGGCGAACATCTTCCTATTCTTTCATTACTATGATCATTCTATCTGTTCTGCATCGATTAACCCCTCATTCCCTGACTGGTTTCATTTTTTTCAACCCAACCACCTTATTTTTAAATCCTTTCCGATTCTTTGTTTCCATCAGCTTCCCCTTCCATCTTAACACCTGCTCATTTACCCATCATTCGCCTCTTTTTCTCTCTTGTTCTTACGTCCCTCCTCCCCTTCACCAATATACATTTTTTTCTCCTCTCTTTCCTCCACTGCTTCTCCTTTTCTCCCCAACCCCCTCCTCTTTTCCGCCCTCCCTCACCCCCTCTCTTCAGTACCACTGCAGGCTTCTTAGAGACAGGCTGGTGGCTCACACAGTCCTAGGCAGAGAGCTGGTGGAGAGAAGGGAGGGAGTGAATAAAGTGTATCGCAGCCTCTGTATTTCACATGAGGCTATTAACCAATTCTGCCAGTACCGTCTTCCTAAGCATCAGCTGAATTAAAACAAAGAGCATTATGCTGCAGTGCCAGGGAACAGAAGGTGTGTTAAATCCAGATCGTTGTTGTCTACCGAGCTTCGCATAGCACAGGGAGGGCATCTTCCCAGTGCTTTGTACAAGATAAAAAAAAGAAAAAACCAAAAGCTAACATCTTGCCCTCTTGTTCCCTTGCTTTATTTCTCCAGTTCCTGCCTGATCCATCCTTTTGTTCCTGCCTTTCAGTCCTGCTCCACCATCCGGATAAAGAGGTATTTATACCAGTGCTTCACTATCTATGTAACTTGCAAAATGCTATTGTTATTGTGCTGATAATGGGCAATCCATTATGCCACCTCTACGGTAACTTATTTCTGCGAGCGTTTCCTATTAGCCACTTTGTAGCTTTTAAGGCCTCCTAAATGCCTTGCAAAAATATAATGACTCTTTATACTACAGCCAATATGAATTAACACTTTAGCTTCCGGTGGGGAATACAGCAAGGGTCTAGTATGTCTTATTCATTATCCTGCATTGTCGTAACCTTTGCATACAAGACAAGTGGGGATTTTTCCGGTGTTAACCCTTTCAACAGCAAGCCGCGTTTGCGTGATGTCAGCAGTGGAGGTGTTAACTGATGCTGTATTCTGTTGTCATTGACAGTTGCTCTGTCACTAATGTTAGAGGTTTCTCTCTTGGTTTTTTTCCGCTGCATCATCCATGTATTGCAGGAATAGTAAAGGTGCAGACAGATCTGGCTGCTGAATCAGCAGCTTACACTAGGCCGTTCTCTCCAATGGACTATCTGTATATGCAAAATCTGCACATTCTCTGAACAATAAAGCTTAATTCATATTGTATATGATGATATATATATATAACACTGTGTAAGACATTATTAATGGTTTGTATTTGCCTATTTATGCAATATTTTCTTTTACATGGGGCTTGTATAGGGCCCTAATGCTTAAAGAAATTGGGTATTATTCATGATAGTTGATGGCTTTGTATACCGGAGAAGTATGCCGATTTTTCATTTCTTTGCTGCATACATGTAAATTCCATTGTACAGATTATTACAGAATTAATGCAGTAAATATTGTCCATGGAACCTTAATCTATTTCAGGTGCTATGCCAAATCATAATGAAATACTGTACTTTATTGCAATATATTACTAAATTACTTAAAATAATAACTGCATGATCTGTAAAAATCGTAGTGGTCATATAGGCATTCCATTCTAAAACATATCAGTAGGTAGATCCTTACTGATGTATGTTACGGCATTCTAATAAAGGAGAATATTTGGAGAGATTTGCATCAAATTTTAAAAATACACGTCCTCTAATAAATCTGGGGCATTGTAGACTCTCTAGGAGTAAAAAAAATATAATCTACCCCCATTCATAGTGCCAGAATTTGTGCCTTCTTCTTAATAAATCTGACTGTAACATTGAGGCCACGCCCACTCATGGTTGTCCACGCCCACTTTTCCATTTCTCAGTATTAGCATTGGACTAAAGAGATCACAATTTTTATGCACAAATTTGTCACATTTTGGGTTTGCTCATTGTAATCTGCTTAATAAATGTGTGCAAGTGTAAAATGAATCTGGTGGGTGATATAATATTATTAATGTACTAAGAAGATCTGGAAAAAAAAAAAGAACAATACATTCACCATGCAAAAAATATACAATAGTTATCTAATTGTAAAGAGGCTCCAGGAATTTGCTGATCCGAATCCTATGTCTTATGGTCGAATAGTGCACAAAACCTTTACTATAGGACATTCATATCATTTGTCCACACTGGCCATGTGACTAAAGCACAACATGCATTACTTGGGTAGTCTAGGTCTATGTCAGTAAATAACAGTAGGTATATATTTGATGGATGGTCACGCTGTCATAGTTCAAAGTCAGTCATGTACAGTAAAATGCCACACTAAGCTCATAGACAGCAATGCATAAGCTGAATCATTTTGCCATAGCTATTCTACAGGTAATACACTAAGTGTACTTACTATTTAATAAGACTCTCTAGTTTCTAAAACGTCTACAGTGTCTCGTTCTTACTATTCTGCAGCCAGATTAGTTTGCTTAAAGGGGTACTCCACCCCTAGACAGATGTCTGATCGCGGGGGTCCTACAGCTGGGGATCCCTGCAAAATAGCATGCAGCACCCACCTGTATCTGCTTCCAGCAACGCTAGAGGTTCTAGCTCTCGACCACGGGAGCGGAAGATCATGACATCACGACTCCGCCCCCGTGTGACATCACGCCCCGCCCCCTCAATGCAAGTCTATGGGAGGGGGCGTGACGGCTGTCACGCCCCCTCCCATAGACTTGCATTGAGGGGGCGGGACGTGACGTCACACGGGGCCGGAGTCGTGACGTCACGATCTTCCGTTCCTGTGGTCAGGAGCCAGAACCTCCAGCGTTGCCGGAAGCAGATATTGCAGGGACCCCCGCGATCAGACATCTTATCCCCTATCCTTTGGATAGGGGATAAAATGTCTAGGGGTGGAGTACCCCTTTAAAGGAGCTTTCTAGGCAAATATAGTACTTCCTTTGCATTAAAAAAAATGACAAGCCTATAAACGTACTTACATATACGTACTTTCCCTGCAACCGTCCCCCGCCACCCCACCGCTGTCAAATCTTCTATTGCCTGCTGCGTCTCTATTCTTTCTGCCAATGGCATTTTGCGCTCCAGGATCTGCCTGCTCAGCCCAGTGATTGGCTGAGTGGGACCAAAATGTCAACAAAAGGAGGAAAAACATGACAGGCAAGTATGTGAGATTCATTTTTTTTATTTTTATGTATTGATAGAGATATATTTAAATATTATATTTACCCCAAAAAGCTGCACATGCACATTAGATTAATTTCAGCCAAATCTACCAATTGTGGCAGGATCCGATGACCATTGAATATATACGGGACTCTGGTCTCTGCCCGGATTGCAAATTTTGGGGGGAGAGAAGGGTCATGCATATTGGATTTTAACCCATCCTGGCCAAACCTTGTATGGTTTTCTTATAGGAAACAATAGATTGTGTTTAACTTCATAGTAAAATTAGATCTGGTAAAGTTTAGGAATAGTGTCACTTAAATACTGTAACTATTGAAGGACACACTTGAATTTTTATGCACTTAAAGCTATTTAAAAGAGTGCATACCTCAAATACAGAAAGTCATCTGAGTTGAAGAATGTGTAACCCCTGCCTCTCCATGCTACTACAATAGCTACTAGATAAACATAATGAAACAAGTGTCTTTTCAATTAGATTGACTTCCTCTATACTTTGTCCAGTGTAATAGAACTGGGTTATCATAATCTTATGGTCAATCAAATTATAAGTTCTATAGAATTCCTCGGAATCTGATCCTTCCAAACGAAATTGTGCATAAGTCATAATTTACATCAGATTTCTTAAGTCTGCAGTTAGCACCTCTTAGTGGCAATTTTAACACAACCACAAGTGTCTCAGTGAATATATTCACTGTGGAAAGAAAGCAGATGATAAGTGTTAATTATATCCAACACCAGCAGTCAGTAAGGAATGATGTAGCACTTTTAGATTGCTGTTGTCCATGTACAAAAGCTCGTCTAAAAAGAATTTTCATCTTTTATTACTTTACTGGAGTAACATAGTTGATATGGATAAAAAAAGATGCCAGTCCATAAAGTCCAAACTGTAATCCTACAGCATTGGTCAAGAGAAAACTATACACTCTTTGAGGCAGTTGGCAAATTTATCATCTTCAGGGGAGAACATTGCTTCTAAAGATGGAAATTCAGGGGCCGGTTTTAGACTTAGCGTGGCCTTGGGCAAAATCAAAAGTGGGGCCCCAAAAGTCGTAATAGTGCACTAACCAGTTGGTCAGTTTTTTGGTCAGTTTACCATAAAAAAATATCGAAAAAGAAATTGAAAAGTCCCATCAAAAATGGTACCGATAAAAACTACAAATCACAGCGCAAAAAAGGACCCTCATACATCCCCATATACAGATATACAGAAGATGACGTGCAGCTGGTAACTTACCATGCCGGCCAGCACGCGTCCTCCTCCTCGATGCTCCACTCTGCTGTTTCTATGGGCGCACACACGGGACGTCAGTGAGGTACCTGCGCGCGCTACCTCCCAGCGGCCCCTGCATTTTTAAAGTTAACACGGGGCCACAGAAAGGTAACCGGGACATCCTTGTGTCCCGAAAAGATCTTTTGGGACACAGGGATCTCCCGGATGTGACAGGGGGCACCCTGCGGGCTGCTCAATGGCTGTTCCCCCCCCCCTGGATCCTCCACTGAGCAGCCCGCAGGGGACCCCCTGGGGGCCCTGGGCATGCGCCCGGTTTTCCTCGCCTTAATGCTGGCCCTGCTGATCAGTGCCTCATGTAGTTGTATCTGTGGTCAGTCCAAAAAACAAGCAAACCCTTAATTCTTTGCTGGTCCAATCACTTATGAGCTTTGAACATCGATCAGTGCTCCTCCTACATAATAATCAGCCCATGTTAATGGGCCTTTAAGGCCAAACACTTTGTTGTTGGTCATATGTCCATTCAGCTGACAGCTGTTTCTCTTGACCTCCCCATACACATGTTCGGCATGGCCAAATGTTCGTGTTCTCTGTGGAGAGTGGAAGGGATAGGACACAGCGAGGCAACTCTGACAGTCGTTTATGTCTCTCAGAGAAATATTTTTAGGCAGTTGAATTCAACATGACCTTTCTCTCAACCAACATCATCTGTCGGTAGAGAGTTAGAAGGCTGCCATACATTTTAGACATTCGGCCAAACCGCCAAAGTTGACCAGTTTGGCTGACTTTTGTCTAAAGTGTATGGACACTTATAAACAGATTCCATTCAACAAAGCTTTATTCTTGTTTGGCTAATACCTATCTAGCCTATCTTCTTAAATCCCATCTTGGATGTTTTTTTTAATATTCATATTATTACTAGTCATGCTGACATTCACCATTGGTCACCCCTCCAGTTTGTGGGATGTATTTTTTCCTCTAATAACTCCTGTTTGACAGCCAGTCATCAGCGCTTCCATGGCGTACACTGCGCTGACTGGGCTACGGCGCGTCCATGTGACCCCCGTACCTATCAATACGTCAGAGCAAGCAGGACGCGATCTTACACTCTGCGCCAAGGCGCATCCACGTGATCCCGCCCCTTAGTAATGCTTCATAGTTACCTCGACGCGAACGCACTCTCCTCCTACAGCGGATCGCTTCCGGCCCACATGGCCACTGCGGCTGTTCTTAACTTCTTTATGCAATAAATACTGTTCATATTACTTATATTTATGCTTGTACCCTATCTGATATTTATTGTATGTATGATTGCACTACTCATCATGTATTATTGTGATTTCTAAGATCTGTGTGACCTGTATTTGTGAACATCTGCATGCTACTCCATCTTTATTTGGCACCCATTTTTAGACTATTTAAACCTGCACTGTTTGGAATATGTGTATGCTGATCTGAGGAAGGGAGGGCTCCTCCAGAAACACGTCATCTTCATTTTATTTGTTATTATCTTCAATAAATGGTCCTACCCAGGACTGACTTGATAAAACCTCTGGCTTCTCATCCATTCCTATGAGGCTGCAGCACCTAGCGATCTCCAAGGGTCTTGTTCTTTTCTACGTATTTAATTTGCTATCCAGGACCTACATCATATGTTCCTGTGACCCAGTGGCTCAGCAGCAACTCCACGGATCATGTACCCCATTTGTTTGGGGCATTTTGCGCTTTTTACTTTGTCCTGAGGTGGGCGGCCATCTGATTGCCGGTTGCCCCCACACTATTTTCTATTGGTTTACTAAGGGTAGTACACGAGGCAACGATAGCGGTCTCTTCCTTTTTCTTATTCCTTCAGATAAATCTCATAATGGAGTTTTCTATTGCCATCTATTATTTGGCTTTGTTACTTAGTCTTTCTTCGCTCCTGTTTATGGCCTCAGCTTGCCATGATTTTTCTTTCTTTTTTGTTCCTTTGTTTCTATCTTGTGATGGCTTAGTGACAACCTGCTGGTTTGACTGGAGAGTTTCTGAAACATCAGTTTTGTGTATCACTTGACATATACAATCGAAATCCACTTTATTGAAAAGCTATGGGACAGATTTTTCAAAACCTGTTTAGAGGAAAAGTGAGGCCTTTGAAAAATAAAAGAAGCAATCTAATTGGTGGCTGTGGGCAATTGCTTCACTTTTCTTTTGAACAGGTTTTGATAAATCTCCCTATGTCTGTCAAAGTGTACATGAATACAAATACTGAACTGAAGTTCACTGTTAGAACCCATATGTGCATGGCAATATTAATTAATAATTAAGTAGCTTTATAACACAAAACTATCCATTTTTTTCTTTTATTTTAATATAAGGTTCTTTTGGTCAAATTATGTCTATTGTCACGTGAACCTTGTACTATTCATTCCATTTGTTTAATATAAATGAAAATAAAGCACATGATCATTAATAGCCATTGGCTCTTTACAATCATTTTTTTCTTTGATGATGTAACAGGTACAGTGAGGCACCTAGAAGTAAATAATAAAAGTAGACAGAAGAACCATTGCCCACACTATCAGTCTTCAGAATTTTCTGCTACAAACAGGCCTGTAGAAATCATGCAGAGAATATAAGAGTTGATTTGGCAGATTCTTGTCTGAGAAATGATTAAGAGTAGAGATGAGCGTATCGAAGTTGACGAACCCGAATTCATTACGAATTTCAGGAAAAATTTGATTTGCAAGGAATATCTCAGCGATTCTATCGCACGAATTGCTTCATTAAACTCCATTTTACAGCGTTCCAGGCTATTGGGGACCTAAGATGGCGGATCCACATGTGAGTACATGGGGCAGGGGATTATGGGAGGGCGGGAAACAGCGGCGTGAATGAAGGTAGGTGGGCTGACCCTGAATCACATGTGAGATGCAGCCTATCAGTGTTCACTGACCCCTGTGATGTCACAGCCCCTATATAATCGGCGGCCATCTTGCCTCTCTTCATTTCATCTATGCACTCAGATGGAGAGGACGGGATTGCGTGTGTGTGAATAGCTCATACCACAGCGTTACACTGCAACTGCTAGTCACATCAGCATTAGGGAAAGGCAGGAGTGCAGAGTGCTGTGCTGTTACACTGAGAAGGATCATTGATTGCTAAACCTCCTATTCACGTTATTGAGCATTGCAGCAGAGAGGGGCAGATAGCTGTCAGCTGCCTCATACAGATCTCCAAGCTGCCTGAACTTTCTGAAGCATCTTATCGCCTCATTGTTCAGCCCAATTGAGTTAATTTTTATTTGCTCCACAAATCTTCTGCTGCTCAGAATTGTGTGACAGAGTGCAATTTAGGGTTTAATCCCTGGATTTTTTTTGTGGTGCTGCACTGTTGGGTCCTGCTGCTGTTCAGAAATATGTGATTGTTCAGTTGACTGTATTGCATTTGCACCATTTTGTACCTGTTAATCTGTCAAGGGGCTGGCTACATACTGTGCCAGTCCAAAAAATACTATTCACCGGCTGTTTTTTTTTTTTTAAAACAGTTTTTTCTGCGTATAGTTACGCATATATAACTGCCCTCATCAGTGCATACCGCATAGGTACATCCAAGTATTGTACCATTTAGTACCTGTTAAGCTGTCAAGGTGCTTCATACGGTCAAAGTCCTAACAATAGTATTCACCGGCTGGTGTTTTACAAAAATACAGAGTTTTTTCTGCTAATAGGCATATTACTGCCCTCATCAGTGCATACCGCATAGGTACATCCAAGTATTGTACCATCTAGTACCTGTTAAGCTGTCAAGGTGCTCCATACCGTCAAAGTCCAAACAATAGTATCCACCGGCTGGTGTATTACAAAAATACAGAGTTTTTTCTGCTAATAGGCCCTCATCAGTGCATACCGCATAGGTACATCCAAGTATTGTACCATTTAGTACCTGTTAAGCTGTCAAGGTGCTCCATACCGTCAAAGTCCAAACAATAGTATCCACCGGCTGGTGTTTTACAAAAATACTGATTTTTTTTCTGCTAATAGTTAGGCATATTACTGCCCTCATCAGTGCATACCGCATAGGCACATCCAAGTATTGTACCATCTAGTACCTGTTAATCTGTCAAGGTGCTCCAAACCGTCAGAGTCCAAACAATAGTATCCACTGGCTGGTGTTTTACAAAAATACAGAGTTTTTTCTGCTAATAGTTAGGCATATTACTGCCCTCATCAGTGCATACCGCATACGTACATCCAAATATTGTACCATCTAGTACCTGTTAATCTGTCAAGGGCCTATATACTGTTCAAGGACAGCCGTAAGTAATCACCTACTGCTGTTCTAGACAAATACTGTTTAAAGAGTAGTGCAGCGTATTGTAATATCCTCATAAACGCACTAAGTATGTCAGGCAGAGAAGTGCCAGGACGTGCACAGAGGAGTGGCAGAGGCCTAAATACTTCAGGCAGAATTGGCAGCAGACTTGGGGCGAGTGGCAGCAGGAGTTGCAGCGAGAGGCCTGAGCTCCCGTTATCAGCCAGCGGTCGTGTCTCCACCAGCAACCCATCTGCCGTCGTCGATTGGTTAACACGCTCATCCACATCATCACAAGTGACATCTGACACCCCCAGCCAACAGTCGGTGGGTTCCTCAGACACAACCCTCAGTTGGCATGGCCTGGGAGCAGTCCGTGTCCTCCCATTGCCTTTGTCCTATGCTGTTCCCTCTCCTAAAGAAGTATCTTATGCTGTGGGTTCAGCTCCATTATTTACTGAGGACGATCCAATAGAGGACAGTCAGCAGCTACTGGACAGCCAAGAAGAGGAGGAGACATGCGCCGCTTGCTCCACTAGGCGGCCAAGTAGTGATGCGGAGAGTGACGTGGGAGGCGGAGTTGCAAGTGTTCAGGGTCCTGAAGCAGACACTGTTGGGGAACCTGAGGAGGACATCAGTGACGTGCACACAACTGTTGATGATGATGAAGCCGATCGCAATTGGGAACCGGGTGCAGAAGGGGCTTCATCATCATCAGGAGAAGAGAGTTGCAGGTTGCCCTTGAGGCAGCAAGGTGGTAGCACAGTTGGCAGTCAGCGCGGTGGCAGTAGTGGAAATTCAGGAGCCAAATTTGCCCGGGGGAGACCACCTGCTTCGCGGCATCCTACCTTTCCAGGAGGTAGTGGAACAGGGGTTCCTGGAGATGGCGCCAGAAGCAGTCAATTAGTGCGGACTGCGGGTGGGAAAATCAGCTACTCGGCGGTGTGGACGTTTTTCATAAGGCATCCGGAGGAGGTTCACGTAGCCACATGCAAGGTCTGTCGGCAGAAGGTGAAGCATGGCCAGGGTCCCAATGTCGGCACCACGGCCCTGCATCAACACATGTTTTGCCACCATAAAGCAGCCTGGGAGAACCGTGGCTCCGATGTAGTGGTCCAGCCTGCGGCATCACCCAGTGGCCATCCACTCCCTCCTTCATCCAGCCAAGGCTCCACCACCTCAACCGAAGGGAGCTGGATGTCAAACCCTCCTTCTGTCGCTCCTGCTTCTCCAGGTTTTAGTCAGCCATTCCGCCAACAATCCATCGGCGAAGCCATGTCCAAGAGACAACAGTATGCGCCCACTCATCCAACGGCGCAGAAGTTGAATGTGCTCCTGTCCAAGTTGCTGGTGTTGCAGTCCCTCCCTTTTCAAGTGGTGGACCCTGCACCTTTCAGAGAATTGATGGCTTGTGCTGAGCCGAGGTGGAGAGTCCCAAGCCGTAATTTCTTTGCGAAGAAGGCAGTACCAGCCCTGCATAAGTTTGTACAAGAGAAGGTGAGCCAGTCCTTGAGCCTGTCGGTGTGTTCAAAAGTGCACGGCAGCGCCGACGTGTGGAGCTGTATCTACGGGCAGGGACAATACATGTCTTTTATGGCTCACTGGTGAAATGTGGTTCCTGCACAGCCATAACAGCAACTTGGACAGGTCACACCGCTTCCTCCTCCACGCTCTCGCTCACAGGCAGTTGGTCCTGTTACAGTGTGCAACGCCGCCTCCTCATCCTCCACCGTGTCCTCGGCCTCCACTGAACGTCCAAATCTCGGTGGCCCTTCATCGTACCATGTGTGTAGGGCACGGCGGTGTCAAGCTGTTCTTCACATGGTTTGCCTTGGCGAACGGAGTCACACAGGGGAGGAACTGCTAAAGTTCATTCGTAAAGAAATCCGAGTATGGCTTACTCAACGAAATCTGGAAATGGGAACCATGGTGACTGACAACGGGAAGAACATCGTGTCCGCGCTGCGACAAGGAAGTGTGAAACATGCGCCCTGCATGGCACACATGTTGAATCTGGTTGTCAAGCGCTTCCTCAAGTCTTCACCCCATTTGCAAAACATCCTGAAAATGGCAAGGAAACTGTGCATGCACTTCAGCCACTCGTACACCGCCAAGCACACCTTCCTTGAGCTGCAGCGTCAGAACGGTATCCCACAACATAGTCTTATTTGTGACGTTGCCACACGTTGGAATTCCACCCTCCATATGTTGGACAGACTATACAAACAAAGAAAAGCCATCACCGATTTCTTGATGATCCAAGCAGATAGGAGTACTCCCCAGTGTAACTTCAATGTGAACCAGTGGCAGCTCATACGTGACACCTGCCGTTTGCTGAGGCCCTTTGAGGAAGCCACATTATTTGTGAGTCGCCTGGATTATGCCATGAATGACGTAATTCCACTCCTACATTTCCTACAACAAATGATTGAAACCATGGCTGGTCACTGCAATGGAGACGTTGCGCCTACATCTCCAGGCTACATGGGCCCTGTGGGGGCTGAACTGGAGGAGGAGGATGATGAGGGGCCGAGCGGAGCACAGTTTAGGTTGGATGAGATGGTCGGTGTTTCTAGTCTTCGGACAGGAGAGGAGGAGCAGGAGCAGCCAGAGGAGCTGGAGGGTTATGAGGAAGTTGAGACAGAGGACCCAGACACACCGCGGCAGTATGCAGTGGAGATGGAGGCAGGTAGTCCCTCCTGGATCTCCACCTTATTAGACCCTCGCTACCGTCCCAAAATGGGGGCCTTTTTTACACCCACTGAGAGGGAGGACAAACTGACCTACTACAGAGAGTTTCTACATAGTCAGTTGGCTGATGACTATCTGCCACATGGTCCATCCACTCGCAGGTCTGACTCGGGGGGCCCTCTGCGCCCTCTGGCAGGAGCAGTACCAGCTCAATCAGCAGAAGCCTGAGTCTACAGTCGCTGATGAGTAGCTTTCTTCACCCGCATAGTGAAGCAACTCATCAGCAGCAGGTAGACATGGAGCAGGACCTTAACCAGCAGGTGGTGGCATACCTTGACATGGCCATGCCAACAACCATTGAAGATCTGCTGGGCAGCCAAACTTGATTTATGGCCACAACTAGCAGAGTTTGCCCTGGAAAAGCTGTCCTGCCCGGCCAGTAGTGTGCCATCAGAGTGGGTGTTTAGTGCGGCCGGGGCCATAGTCACCCCAAGGCGAACTCGTCTGTCCACTAAATATGTGGAGAGACTGCCGTTTGTCAAGATGAATCAGGGATGGATCAGCCAGGATTTCCAGCCACCAATGCCAGATGGCTCGGAGTAGATTGACCATGCTCCTACAACAAACATTTCTCAATTATGGTTGGTTATGGAACCCTCTGGGGCAGACCTGGGCATTGTATGGCCCACTTGCCATATACGGCCCTTTGATTGGCTCTGACCGGCCCGTGCTGACTGGGGGACAACTCTGCTGCCCAATCTGGGGGACATCTATGCTGCCTAGTCTGTGGGACATCTATGCTGCTAATCTGGGGGACAAATATGCTCCTAATCTGGGGGACATCTATGCTGTCTAATCTGGGGGACATCTATGCTGTCTAATCTGGGGGACATCTATGCTGCCTAATCTGGGGGACATCTATGCTGCCTAATCTGGGGGACATCTATGCTGCCTAATCTGGGGGACAACTATGCTCCTAATCTGGGGGACAACTATGCTCCTAATCTGGGGGACATCTATGATGCCTAATCTGGGGGACAAGTATGCTCCTAATCTGGGGGACAACTATGATCCTAATCTGGGGGACATCTATGCTGCCTAATCTGGGGGACAACTATGCTCCTAATATGGGGGAAACTGATGCTTCTGGCCTTGGGCCTATAATTTTTTGAAGTTTAGCAGTAGCTAAATACATGCTTAATGCAAATGTCAACATTGATCTTTAAATGTAAGGGGTTATGAAACCCTCTTGGGTACTGCGAATGACTGCTCTAGAATCATTCTGTGTCTTTCAGGAATTACGTGCCTCCCTGGTGCCTCAGGCCTTGGGCCTATAATTTTTTGAAGTTTAGCAGTAGCTAAATACATGCTTAATGCAAATTTCAACAATGATCATTAAATTCTCGGCGCTCTGCCAGGGCCTTCTCCTACCCCGCCAGGGCCTATCCGAGGACCTCACTAAACCATCCAATTTTTAGTAGAGACATGCGGTGTGTACAAAGGGCAGGGACTTAATAAACCCTAGCTTATTACCCGCACTTAGTTGTGATTCTTCTTTCCTGGCAAAAATGATCCCTATCGCCAACGGGAGACAGATGCAGAAGGGGCTTAATCATCATCAGGAGAAGAGAGTTGCAGGTTGCCCTTGAGTCAGCAAGGCGGTAGCGCGGTTGGCAGTCAGCGTGGTGTGGCAGTAGTGGAAATTCAGGAGACAAACGTGCCCGGGGGAGACCACCTGCTTCGAGGCAGCTTACCTTTCAGAGAGGTAGTGGGTTACCCGCACTTGTCGGTGAAAGATAGAGACACGCTAATCCGTTCAGTGGAGCGCTAGTGTGGCCCAGACATCTGAGGCCATAACACACCTGTTATTGCTCGATTTCGCAATTGATTGTGCAATGTAAGGGGTTATTAAAGCCTCTTGGGTACTGCTGGGGTCTACTCCTGACTGTTCCTGGTGCAATGTATGGGGTAATTAAACACTCTTGGGTAGTGTTATTTTTAAATTTACTGATAATTTTATTAGTAATAAAATAGAATTTTGCAGAATGCTAACCGTTACACAACGGAACGCTTGTTGCATGTGATTTTTTTAATGAAAAAAAAAAAATGTAAAAAATACGGAAAGGGATTAACTCTGCTTAATCATTTTTGGCGAAAAAACTCCTTTGGTGATCTGATCTTTTGGAGAGAGATGCGCTTACACACATATGTCATAATGTTTTATTTTTTTATTTCAAACATTGTGTGGTTTATTATTTTTGAGAAGAAAGTCTTTGGGTGGTCCACCGTCCTGCATTATAAAGTCTTCTGAACTGTTGGATATGCGCTTGTTTTTACACAAAGGTATACATTTTTTTTTTAATTATACAATTTTGTTGATTTTGGGGGGGGGGGGGGATACTGGTAACTGATGCCGCTGTGGTGGGGCCTGGGTCTGGTGATTTCAAATTTTCTCATAGGTAGCACCCGCTATCCAAATTCTTTTAAAAAAATTTCTAAAATTGTGGTGTTTTTTGGGGGGGGATTGTGAAGGCCTGGTGTGTACTCGTGCATCAAGCAACTCCAGGCTGTGTCATTCAGGCAATTTATGGGTTACTGATGCCGCTGTTGGGCCTGGGTCTGGTAATTTCAAATTTTCTCATAGGTAGCACCCGCTATCCAAAATCTTTTTAAAAAATTTCTAAAATTGTGGTGTTTTTTGGGGGGGATTGTGAAGCCCTGGTGTGTACTCGTGCATCAAGCAACTCCAGGCTGTGTCATTCAGGCAATATATGGGTTACTGATGCTGCTGTTGGGCCTGGGCCTGGGTCTGGGAATTTCAAATTTTCTCATAGGTAGCATCCGCTATCCAAAATCTTTTTCAAAAATTTCAAAAATTGTGGTGTTTTTTGGGGGGGATTGTGAAGCCCCAGTGTGTACTCGTGCATCAAGTAACTCCAGGCTGTGTCATTCAGGCAATATATGGGTTACTGATGCCACTGTTGGGCCTGGGTCTGGGAATTTCAAATTTTCTCATAGGTAGCACCCGCTATCCAAAATCTTCGGTTAAAATTTCTTAATTCATCTTTTAAACTTAGGGATTGTGAAGGCCTAGTGCCTACTGATGCTGCTGGCAACTCCGGGCTGTGCCATTCATCCACTATATGGTGTCCTCATGCTGCCAACACCTCCATGCTGTGTCATTCAGCCACTATATGGTGTCCTCATGCTGCCAACACCTCCACGCTGTGTCATTCAGCCACTATATGGTGTCCTCATGCTTCAGCTTCATCCAAGCTGTGTCATTCAGCCACTATATGGTGTCCTCATGCTGTCAACACCTCCACGTTGTGTCATTCAGCCACTATATGGTGTCCTCTTGCTGTCAACACCTCCACGTTGTGTCATTCAGCCACTATATGGTGTCCTCTTGCTGCCAACACCTCCACACTGTGCCATTCAGCCGCTATATGGTGTCCTCATGCTGCCAACACATCCACGCTGTGTCATTCAGCCACTATATGGTGTCCTCATGCTGCCAACACCTCCACGCTGTGCCATTCAGCCACTATATGGTGTCCTCATGCTTCAGCTTCATCCAAGCTGTGTCATTCAGCCACTATATGGTGTCCTCATGCTGCCAACACCTCCACACTGTGCCATTCAGCCACTATATGGTGTCCTCATGCTGCCAACACATCCACGCTGTGTCATTCAGCCACTATATGGTGTCCTCATGCTGCCAACACCTCCATGCTGTGTCATTCAGCCACTATATGGTCTCCTCATGCTGCCAACACCTCCACGCTGTGTCATTCAGCCACTATATGGTCTCCTCATGCTTCCAACACCTCCACACTGTGTCATTCAGCCACTATATGGTCTCCTCATGCTGCCAACACATCCACGCTTTGTCAGTCAGCCACTATATGGTGTCCTCATGCTGCCAACACCTCCACGCTGTGCCATTCAGCCACTATATGGTGTCCTCATGCTGCCAACACCTCCACGCTGTGCCATTCAGCCACTATATGGTGTCCTCATGCTTCAGCTTCATCCAAGCTGTGTCATTCAGCCACTATATGGTGTCCTCATGCTGCCAACACCTCCACGCTGTGTCATTCAGCCACTATATGGTGTCCCCATGCTGCCAACACCTCCACACTGTGCCATTCAGCCACTATATGGTCTCTTCATGCTGGCAACCTGTCCATGCTGTGTCATTCAGCCACTATATGGTGTCCTCATGCTTCAGCTTCATCCACGCTGTGTCATTCAGCCACTATATGGTGTCCTCATGCTGCCAACACCTCCATGCTGTGTCATTCACCCACTATATGGTCTCCTCATGCTGCCAACACCTCCACGCTGTGTCATTCAGCCACTATATGGTCTGCTCATGCTGCCAACACCTCCACACTGTGTCATTCAGCCACTATATGGTCTCCTCATGCTGCCAACACATCCACCCTGTGTCAGTCAGCCACTATATGGTGTCCTCATGCTGCCAACACCTCCACGCTGTGCCATTCAGCCACTATATGGTGTCCTCATGCTGCCAACACCTCCACGCTGTGCCATTCAGCCACTATATGGTGTCCTCATGCTGCCAACACATCCACGCTGTGCCATTCAGCCACTATATGGTCTCCTCTTGCTGACAACCTGTCCATGCTGTGTCATTCAGCCACTATATGGTGTCCTCATGCTGCCAACACCTCCACGCTGTGCCATTCAGCCACTATATGGTCTCCTGACACTGATACCACCACCAGGCTCTGTCATTGTGCTGCTGTGCGGCAGTGATTCTAAAAGCGAGGCCGGTAATCTGCATGTTATTCTGAATAACAGTATTATTTTACCAACCCAGCACACTCCATATGCGTTTTAGAACACAGCAAAGTGTTCTATACCCCTATAGAGGCTGTATGTAGGCTAGAAATAGCCTTTTTTAATATAGATTCGCCGCAAAAAAATTCAAAACGAAACAAACTTTTTCGGAAAATTTGCCGAATCGGCTGAATCGAATTTTTGAAAAGTTCGCTCATCTCTAATTAAGAGATAAGGCTTATCAAAGGATAGGGGTTAATATTGCTGGTCTTTTATTTTAGACAGAGTAGTAGGGGGATGGTGCAATTGTGTAAAAAAGGATGGGATATCTGATCAGTTGCAATGGCCATAATTCTGTGATGACTGAACAGGTTCAAAAAGTGACAGTAAAAAGCCTGAAGGCACGTGCAAGGTATAGGGCAGGTGCGAAGGCCTCCGCTATAATCAGAAACAGTGTGTATGCTCAAAACTTGAATGATGAGATGCCCTTAGCCTGAGCTGTTGACAGACTAACTGTGGTGACATCCATGCCACCTGGGGAGCTCTGACAGAGGACATATTGCAGCAGCCATACTGCCATAACAGGGTAGAAGGGCACACCACCTCATGGACTCTGCAACCTGCCATCTGAGGCGAGATAGGTATCTTGCCTCCTGACAGCTGCAGTCATGGGTTCTAAAGAGAGGAGAAAACTAAGTGAGAAATGTTTTTTTTTATATTTTACACATCCTCCAAACATGCTTTTTTTTTTTTTTTTTTTTTTGGGGGGGGGGGGGGGGGGGTTCTCCAATGGTAAGGTATAGTCTATTCTTTCTTCTGGAAAGCAACCAGAAGTACACTGAAAGGAGTCCAATAAGTGCCCAAAAGTTATTTAGTGTTCAAGAACAGACATCATCACCAAAGGACTGTAAGTTCAGTTTGCCATCCCTACAGGAGAGAAGGGCTGCATAACTATTGCACCTGTCACCCTTTACCTGTTTTCTACTAGTAGATTACCGGGAAAGAACATTGTAGATGGGTAGCATTATTCTGTGGTAGGGTTGCACTTTCAAGCACACTATATAGCAGCTACTATGGTGTACTCTACTGAAACTTTAAGTGCAGTAAATAGATGAAATCTATCTGTAATCATTTGGTACAATTTACAAAAACCAGAGGTTAAGTTCACACAGCATAAATGTTGCAGAATGTACTCACTATATCACTTTGCCGTGCCCATAAATTACTGGACCTCCGCTAGTCAACATCCCTCTACTGCAATCAATTGTTGTGTACAGGTGTCAAGGGAATAGGAGTAGCAAGTGAGGGGAATAGAATTATAGATGATGCTGCTAAATCAATTATCCTTCATTGTGCCTCACCTCAAGGACCCAACCGCAGATGAGATGTAACACCTTACTGTCTCCGGAGAATTGGAGAGGAAGAATCCTAGATACATAAATGAATACATGGAACAAAATAGAATTCCATTGTTCTTTGCATTAGTTTCAATTTATACCTTGTTTCTGGGCTAAGTCAAGGATACATTTGGTTAGCAACAAAATTGTTCAAGCATATCCATGACAAATTCACCAGAGTATCCTTTAGTTATTGTTAATTCTTACCTCAATGTATTCAAAAAAATTACATCCGCTCATTGCCATTCATTTATCTAGGGTAAAGTCCATCACTCAACTCATCCAGTAAATTAATCTACTGATCCAGTCATCTAGTTTGTGCATTGACACTAAGGAGCTATATTAGGTTCAAATAATTTTCTATAGAATTTTTCAAGAATTTTTTTTCACAAAACAGAATTGGCCAATAGATAACAAACACGGCCAAAAGAACAATACAGAAATAAATAGAACAGAATCATACAAATTCTTTAGAAATGATCACTCAGTTTAGATTCACTTCTTTAAAAAAAAAAAGAATTAATCAGATCCATCGGATATTGTATAAGCATATCCGGAATGTGTTTGAAAAATCTATAAGATTTACTATTAATTAAATGAACAGATAACTAATAACTTTACTATACCTGAAGTAGTCCATCAGCAAGTACATTTATGCAGGATCCCGCAGTCCTCCCCTCTCTCGCCACAGGCAGCCATATAAAGTATGTGGAGAATATACCATACATCATGTAATGACCTATGTACTTGTATACGTAGCCCTTGGTATAGTCTACACACCAAAACGGTACTATGAACACTGGAACACAAGTAACGCCATCTAAGTGTGACCCTGCTAAGCTTCATTCTATGATACCCACTTGCTCCCAGTTATGCTGGCGAAGATGTGGGCAGGTAGGCACTATTAGCCATGTCTTTTGGACATGTCCTACGCTACATAACTTGAAAAAGGGCATTGATGAGTTAATAAAACTAATATCAAGTAAATCAGTTTCTTTGTCTAGCAAACTAGCACTTTTAAATATAGGCCTGCATGCTGTAGATGTTAGATTTAGGACACCTATCTGCCACATTTTAATAGCTTACAGGACACACATTGCAGCCAGGTGGAAGACTCCATCTGTACCGGCTACTGCTGACATTATTGACGCTGTCAAGACCAACTGTTTCCACGAAACAAGAAGGCTACATCTTGTATTGGACATAAGGAGCAATTTTTCAAAATGACATCCTAAGGAGCTATATTAGGCTTTTCATTCTAGTTTATAGGGTCTTTTACTGTACCATGTACCTAGGATTATGTTCAGAGCAGTACCACATTTATGTACTGTAGATTACAACAAAAAAGGCCGGGCTTTCTTATGCTTTGGAAGCTCTATTCAGGGCCTCTGTCGTAGATCCTGTTCAGGACTAAAAAAACAGAGCTGTTTGAGCCGCTACATGACAGGCCCCATGAACTTTAATGGGGATCATTGGGTTTCCCGCTGATGCCGGTCATTTTACTGGAAAATAACAGGATAAATAAATACAGCATGAAGCATTTCTTTGTCTGTTTATTCTGTGTTGGAGGCTTCATATGGTGCCTTTGAGGCAGATATGAACACACCTTAAAGAGACATAAATCATAGCACATGAACAGAACTTTTCTGCATGGAGCCTCCACAGCACCACATGGAGGTTGTACAGCTCCTTAGTACAGAGTTATAGTGTGCAGGTTCTGTCATGTGGAGTATGTATGGAACTATGTTTTATGGCAACTGAATGACAACTCCTGAGATATACATGTATCACTCCACACAGTGGGTGTAAGGCCCAGTAGACCTCTGTATACACCTGTACATACCTAGTGCTTATGGCTCTGTTGTGTACATAGGACCTTAGTAGTTATAAACAGAAACCAATATGACTAGATATCTAAGATACGGCTCAATAGATTTCTTACAGCTTGACCGAAGAGGACAATTCCCCTTCCTTTCGGGTAGGGCCACATGTGATGGTATTTTGCTACATATTTGCTGCTGCATATTTCAGTACCTATTAAAGTAAAATAATTTTTGAGATCTCATTTCCAAGTCATAGTGCAGTTCATGTAATATGAATTACAATGGTGGGTGAGGGTGGTCCTTTAAAATATACAGCACCAAAATATTCAGATACATTGCAAAGATTTGCTTCTTTCACTTAAGGATGCTATCAAATGAGCCATGGAACTTAATAGTTTGGTAGATAAATGATAAGGTGTTATTGATCTGTACATCTTCTTACTCATTATAATGTAGTTCGAGGCTCTTATCACACTTCATGTCTTATACTTCAAGATCCGGAGCTTTGCAGCTTATTAGATCTAGTAAAAAGTGTCTAAATCTCCATCTGCAAGGACAACATGTAGTGTACCAGTAGTGTATTTACAATGAAATTTTTTAAAAATTTTCTGCAAAATACTATTGACATAAATAATGATCCCAGTAGGCTGCACTTTTAATTTGGGCACAGAAACTGCATGCGTTTGGAAAATAGACCAAATCTAGTAACTGCTGGACAACAGTCAGTACATTAAACCTAATGGAGCCACTGGGAGTACCGTATGCCCCACTTCGGAAAATCTGGCGTTAACAACACCATAAGTGGTGTTAACAAAACAGCACTGATTACACAAGTCTATGAATATTCCCCCCAAAGTTTTCTATTTTACTTTACAATAAGCAAGTAGTAGAAAAATGAAATTGATATATAAAATACAGTCTCACAAAGAAGTAGTAATAAGGCTACTGTGGAAATAAAGTCACTTTTAAGAACATCTAAATCCCATTCCGGGAAGACATTTTGTTCCTCAGACCGTACCCCAGTGATAGGTCACACGCCATGATTTATGAGCACTGTCTGCCCTGTGTAGCTCCCTCTAAATGATTAAAATGAGCAGCAGCTCCTGAGTCACATCGCTGGTTGGAGGAAGAAGCTGTTCTAGTCACAGTGCAGACATTTACACTGGCAAATACATTACTGTGAGTCACATGACAACAGCTATATCAAAATCCTTAAAAAAAAGAGCGGATATGTTGGTCTGCCTAAAAGAAAAACCATATCTTGCATCCCATTTTAATGGCCTATGTTTTTTTTTTTGTTATTTAATGCATTCCCAAAGAGAATTTGTTGCTTTGGTATCACGTAAATAATCACAGCCCTAGGTAGAGGTTATTATTATTATCTATATTTTTAAAGTGCCCTTAAATTCGAGCGCTGTTCATATGATCAGGGGTCATAATACACACAAAGGCATGTAAAAAGTACATGTAACAGTAAATAATAGTTTGCTATAGAGGTAGAGATGGCCCTGCCCATGAGGGCTTACAGTCTAAGAGATAAAAGCACTTGGATAATTATACTTTTATATATTTCTGAAGTTCTGCCGGTGAGCAGATGAACACTGTTGAAGTCATAAAATGGCTTTTTGTAAAGGGTTATTACAGAAGCATGATAGATTGTAATTACAAAGGACTTATGCTTACATATGATAGAATCATATTCATCTTCATTTGTCCTCCCACACTTCTTTGCACTACAGTACTTCCACATATAGAAAGATGTTAAGATTTTAAGATAGGGCCATATACATAAAAATATAATTATCATACTATGTGTACAGAAACATGGTAAAGATGAGCTTTTGTGACATAGAAAAACATTTGCAGTATTACTTCCATGTTTACATTTTATTTTCCTAGATAAAGTATAGCTGCAAGCTGATATAACTAAATGGTGTAATTGTGCATCTCATTGTACAGTGTACAAACAGGACTAAGAGAAGCAGCAAAATTGTTTCCAAACCATTAGGCAGATGTTGCATTGCCCAAGAGTTTTGCACTTGCAGAATTATGATACTTGTGACTCCGATGAGCCACAGGCTGCGGAAGTATTCTACTCTAACTCATGGCGATTGACATACACAAGCTGAAGATCCCCATGCCATGGCTTCACTTCACTGCATGAGCCCTCTTGGCCATTCTACAGGACAGATAGTTTAGAAATGTTCCTGTCCTTGTGACTTCTTCGTTCTATAAATAGAATTTAGGGATTATTTTTCTTAATTCTTACTGGCACCCTGTGAATGGTGTGTTTAGTGGATGCAGTTGTACCCACATGTTCAGTTATCATAGAATTTTTAATATATGCTCATATGTAAAGCTGTATTGTCCTGTGGTAAGCTCTACTTAAAAAAACAAGTTTTTTTTTAAATAACTATGTAACATACATAAATAACGCCCCCATGCCTGCTTTGGCATGGTTAAAGCGCAACTTTCACCACCGTACAGGTAGGGAGGTGCAGTTACCATTGCGTATAGAAGAATGTGCAGTAAATGCGGGTGCTTTTACTCACATTTGCCGCAGTCTGTAAAGGAAAATTCTTACTTTATTCTGATGCCGGGCCACAGTCGGATGGGCCGTCCGAGTCCCGCAGCGGCACGCCCCCTCCACCTCCTCTCTGCTCTTAGCATGGAGCGCTGCACGTCAATCTTGCTGATCCTTCATGGTTGACGTGCAGCGCTCCATGCTAAGAGCAGAGAGGCATTCCGCTGCGGGAGTCGTCCGGCCCATCCGACTGTGGCCCAGCATCAGAATAAAGTAAGAATTTTCCTTTACAGACCGCAGCGAATGTGAGTAAAAGCACCCGCATTTACTACACATTCTTCTCTATGCAATGGTAACTGAACCTCCCTACCTGTACGGTGGTGACAGTTGCTCTTTAAGTATGTGGCTTAGGGTATATAGGAAAATATATTTAGTGAACCAGACCCTTGGTTAATATCTAGTTAGTATGTTTTTTAGTGATATTTGCCAATTTAAATGTAGAATGAATGTAGCTAGTTAAAGGGAGCCTGTCAGCATTTTTAAGCCTTCAGAACTTTAGACAGCCATATGCAGAGGATATAGAGAGTTATATACAATACCTGATTTATCAGTTATACAATTTACCCCATGGAAAAGATTGTTTAAACTCCTAATCACCACTAAGGGAAGTATCCAGAAGTAGGTTCTGGTTTGCTACATCCTGTATTGAGCTTCCTGAGTCCCTTGGGTCAGCAATGATTGACAGCTCTAGCGTCCAATAATGAGACTGCAGGAGCTGTCAATCATAGCGGAGCAGACCAGGAAGCTTCAACTATAGAGAGTTCAGGGCACCTGTGAGAAAACTCTGTCTCCTGAGCACTTGCCATGGTGGCACTAAGGACATCTAACAACGTTCATTTCAGTCATGCAATTGGTATGACCAACACAAAAGGTATCATTATGCTCCTCCCCCTCTATAGGGCTGTGAGCAGAACTCTTAGCAGACTCTCTTTAAGTAACATAGTAACATATTCATAAGGTTTAAAAAAGACCAGAGTCTATCTAGTTAAACCTATATCCCTAATGAGTCCCTACTGAGTTGATCCAGAAGAAGGCAAAAAAAACTCAACCTAGAGGTAAAAATTCCTTCCCGACTCCAAACATGGCAGTCAGAATAAATCTCTGGATCAACATGCTGTCCCTTAATATCTAGTATACATAACCATCAATGTTATTATTCTCCAAAAATGCATCCAGACCCCTTTTGAACTCTTTTACAGAGTTCCCCATGACCACCTCCTCAGGCAGAAAATTCCACAGTCTCACTGCTCTTACAGTAAAAAACCCCCATCTGTGCTGGTGTAGAAACCTTCTATCCTCTAGACGTAGAGGATGCCCCCTTGTTTTAGATACAGTCCTGGGTATAAATAGATTGTGGGAGAGATCTCTGTACGACCCCCTGATATATTTATACATAGTTATTAGGTCTCCCCTAAGCCTTCTTTTTTCTAAACTAAATAACCCTAATTCTGATAATCTTTCTGGGTACTGTAGTCCTCCCATTCCCCGTATTTCTCTTGTTGCCCGTCTTTGAACCCTCTCCAGCTCCACTATATCTTTCTTGTACACTGGTGCCCAGTACTGTACACAGTATTCTATGTGTGGTCTGACTAGTGATTTGTATAGCGGTAGAATTATTTTCTTGTCGTGGGCATCTATGTCCCTATTGATGTGCCCCATGATATCATGCCTTGGCAGCAGCTGACCGACACTGGTCACTACAGCTAATTTTACTATTAACTAAGACCCCTATGTCCTTTTCCATGTCAGTCGTCTCAAGTGTTCTCCCATTTAATATATAACCCAGTCCCGGATTTTTCCTCCCCATGTGCATTACCTTACATTTATCAGTGTTGAACCTCATCTGCCACTTCTCAGCCCAAACCTCCAACCTATCCAGATCCATTTGTAACAGTGCACTGTCCTCTATAGTGTTTACCGCTTTACAGAGTTTAGTATCATCTGCAAAGATTACTACTTTACTATTCAACCCCTCTACAAGGTCATTAATGAATATATTAAATAGGACAGGACCCAAGACTGACCCCTGTGGTACCCCACTAGTAACAGTCACCAAATCAGAATTAGTACCATTAATAACCACCGTCTGTTTCCTATCTCTAAGCCAGTTACTTACCCACTTGCACACATTCTCCCCCAGCCCCATCCTTCTCATTTTATGCACCAACCTTTTATGTGGCACCGTATCAAATGCTTTGGAAAAATCCAGATATACGACATCCAGCGATTCCACCTGGTCCAGTCTGGAGCTCACCTCCTCATAAAAGCTGATCAGGTTAGTTTGACAGGACCGATGCCTCATAAAGCCATGCTGATATGGGGTCATACATTTATTTTTATCAATATACTCCAAAATAGCATCTCTTAGAAAACTGAAAAAACTGGTCTGTAATTCCTGGGGTCACCTTTTGTCCCCTTTTTTAAATATTGGCACCACATTTGGGGAACAGTCCCTGTTACTATAGAGTCCCTGAATATAAAAAATAGAGGTCTGTCTATTACATTACTTAATTCCTTTAGAACACGGGGTGAATGCCATCTGGACCTGGTGATTTGTCTATTTAGATTTTTTGTAGGCGGCACTGTACTTCTTCCTGGGTTAGACAGGTGACCTGTACTGGGGAGTTTACCTTATCTCACTGTATTTCACCTGACATTTCATTTTCCTCAGTGAATACAGGGGGGAAGAATTTGTTTAGTATATTTGCTTTTTCCTGATCCCCGTCTATAGTTTCTTACTCATCATTTTTTAAAGGGCCTACACTTTCATTTTTGACCTTTTTGTATTTATATAGTTAAAAAACATTTTGGGGTTAGTTTTACTCTCTTTGGCAATGAGTCTCTCTGTCTGTATTTTTGCGGCTTTTATCTGTATTTTACATATTTTAACTTTTTCTCTATAGCTTTTTAATGCTTCTTCACTCCCATCCTGTTTTAGTAGTTTAAATTCTTTATTTTTGTAATTTATTTCCCCTTTAACATTTTTATTCATTCATATTGGTTTTCTTTCATTTCTGACCCTTTTATTCCCATAGGGTATATACATCTTACAGTGAGAATTTAAGATATTCCTAAAAGTCTCCCATTTAGTGTCAGTATTCATATTTTTGAGGACATTATCTCATTTTATATTGTTAAGGGCTTCTCTGAGTTGATCGAACTTTGGCTTCCTAAAGTTCATTGTTTTTGTGGCCCCTCGAGAGATTCCCTTATTGAAGAACAAGTTACGGTATATATATAAGTAGAGTTGTTATGTCCCCATTGCCATTCGATTGCCATACTGTCAATCACACGTGATGTGGGTGGAGAAAAGGAGGGTTCAAGAGCCTAGCAGAACATTTCATATGAAAATACAGTCCAATTCTACTTATACCTGACATTGGTTGCTTAAATCATAGTAATGTTTTTGGTGACGCTGGCGGTCTCTTTAAAATAGTGATATAATACATAGCGCCAACAAATTACGCAGCACTGTAAAAAAAATTGCCATCATCAGCTTTAATTTATACCAGAATTTCCTTTTTTTCTAGGAAATAATGCAAACTCAGCAGAGCAATAAGTTGACACTTTTGGTAATATATCCAATGGTCATATTAATAAATCAATGCCAGTCTTTGCGTAAGCAGCAATTCTGACCCCGATCAGCCTCCATCAGGTTTGGGAAAAGTGCCACTGACACTCTAGAAAAGTGAGTGTTTCATTCTTGCTTTAGTTACATCTTTTTTTTTTGACTCTGAGCCAAAACATTTTAACAACTGCTTGGCAGGAATAAAGACTCCTCTAATCTTTCCTAAAAGCTTTTACAAGTATTTTTCAGCATCATTTTCTATTGATACATAAAATAGGTATAGTTTAAAAATAAAACCTAACAGCAACATACAGCGCATTGAGAAGAGAGATGCCAGTGCTCAGTGTAGTAGCGTACTCGCTCAGTCACACTAACTGCATTAAGGGCTCATTCACACGAGCGGATTTTGTGGTGTATTTTAGTGCAGATTTTGCTGCATATTTTAAGCTGCTTATTATATGCAGCTTATTTTCTACAGCTTTTTTCCGCTGCTTATTTTTTGCTGGTAAGTCAATGATAAAATAAGCAGCAGAAAATAAAAAGCAGCAGATCAGCTGCAGAAAATCTGGGAAGCCATCATCATCTGAAGCCATGCAGGGGAGAACTTCCTCTCTCACTCTGCTACACACAGAGCAGTTCAGTGTGTGAGATGAGCTATGATTGGCTAAGGCTGCACCCCCTCCAGCACTTCAGACTGAATTTCCTGATTTTGGATTTCTGCCAGGCCAGCAGGAGTCCAAAGTCTGGGCGAAAATGTGCTCTGGACAAGTAGGGAGACACCCAGTGGTGGCTTTTTAAACACACAACACAGAAAACTAATTTTTTTTAAACAAAGTGCATTAGAAAGATTTTTTTTATTTACCATAAGGACTGCCATAGAAAAATGAGAGTGCTTATTTAAGGTCAGCGCAGGAGCAACTATGCTAGCATATTTGGCAAACACTGTTTTATATATATATTTTTTTTTTTTTATTATATATATATATATATATATATATATATATATATATACACACATTTTTCTTTAGGTGAATAAAAGCACAGACACAACTTGTTTTACCTGAAGCATGAGTCATCAGGGTGGCCCCCAGTAGCTTCTCCCCGCCCTATTGGCCTTTACTGATAGATTTCTCCCTGTATACAAACAGGGATAGATCTATCAATCAAGGCTAGTGTGGTGTAGAGAAGCCACCAGGGACTGCCCAATGACTCATGGTCCAGGCAGGATGACAGGTGATGACAGGTTCCCTTAAAATGGCCCTGGGAGTGTTTTCCGAATGGACAAGTAGCACTTAGGTTAGGGATATGGAGAAGGCTAATGTTACCTCCTTAGGGTGCTATTTTGTCACATATATTTCATGTATATCTTGTTATAAACAAGCTGACACAGCAGGCCTGTTTGTACTAGACATGTAAACCTTGGATAAGGGTATAAATCACACATATCTTTGTTTTGGTTAAATTCCTAAATACAGTGTCAGATTCCTCATTTTCTACAAGCCTAAAGCTATATGTATTGGATATTGTCTGCAATTCATAGCAGGCAGCTTTGGCACTGGAAACTATAGCACATTCTTAGTGTCAGAACTGCTGTGTATCAATATTTATAGAATCAACTTTTATCTTCTCCTGCAAATAAGGAAAATATGAGATATCTTCAACCCAAAAAATCTTGGTTAAGAAGGCTTAAGGTGGGAGCATTCTGCTGTGTGATTTTGTGACCTTTCCTCTTAGTGCACCTTACCTAACACATGGGCCACCGCTCAAAGTATGTCTGCTGAGCCGAGATTCAATTTGGAACAGATTATCTAACGGTAATAGGAATTATGGGTAATACTATGCAAATGAACACAAAATCCATAGACGGTAATTGGTGCCAGCATTGCATTTAGAAGCTTAACTACAAAGATACCAGGGGAGATTTTAGGCCTTGACACACCTTCATCTAAGTAAATGATCACTCAACATTAATATATGCAAAATAAAAATGACTTGAATTAAAAAAAATAATGAAATCTTATGGTAAAAAGAAATAAACGAAAAAAACAGGAGATGCGTAAAGAAGACCTGCCAGCTCTCCAGGCGTTCCCTTAAAAATAACAATTCTGCAACTTCTTTTCTTAGAATTTAACATTTTATAATTTATGTTATTCCTTGTGGAAATATATGAATTAAAACATATACCGTTTCTTTGTCAATACAGTGTGCGAAAACTTATTGACAAGGTAAATGATAGCACCCAAATACAGGGTAATTTAAATAAGATGGTACAAAATCAGATCTCAGATTGTTCAGATCTTGTGGCTAGGGTCAGAAACAATGTTGCAGGGTGTTAGATCTGGTTATCGTGAAGGCCAGCGTAATATTGGTGAATAATTGTTTCCGGCACGGACAATCCAAAATTTTGGTAGAGTTTGGACGTTTTAGACTACTGCCTAGACATTTGCTTTGCCACCAGTGGAAATCATGTTGAACATTTGTAGTGTACAGACAAAACTTCGATAGATAGTGTGTGTTTTTATGTTATGCTGAAGATTGCTCCACAGAAAGTCTTTGGAGCCCATCTTCAGTGAGTGCCAATGCACCAGAGAGAAATGGTGCCCAAATGAGTGCTTCTTCCCATTCCTTCTAGAGATTGGGAGGGTCTCAGCACCCAGACGCCCAACAATAAAGACTTTTGACATGCCTCTATGACATTTCAAAAGTTTTCTGAAATGACTGTTACACTTTAAGGCATTACTGTCATGAAAAATGACCAAGTCTCTGCTCCCCGGCCAAATAAAGAACAGTTCTGTAGACCACATATGTAGACAACATAAAAAAACATAAAAACATTTTTCAGAGTTGACTATACAGTAAAAATGCATTCATGTGGTCCTACTCCCACTACCTTTTTGTTTTAAAGGGGCAATCTCACAAAGACAACGTCTGTCTATATGCACTATTAGGCCATTTATACATAACAGAGGATGGTTTTCCCTGTATTTTTTAGAATGTAATGTTGCTACATTGTTCTTGCAGACCCAGCAACTCCTCTAAATGACCAGCCTGTAATACTACAATACCCGAAAATGCCTGGCTTTCTATGGCCTTCCCCCCAAATCAACTTTTTGCCAGGGGTGCTGCTGCAGGACCTAAGCCAATCACCTGATCGCTATGACAGCCGCATTTTGTATGAGGTTGTCTAAGCAGAGACCAACTTTTAAGAGGAACCTATCATCACTTTCATGTTGCGTGGACCAAAAGTCATCCAGGAGGGCCCCGGTAGCTTTTGACTGCCCTGCCTGCCATAAATCATAAATCTATCAATCAAAGCCACCACTGACCACCCTGATGACTCGTTCAGTCATGAATGTGATGACAGGGTTCTTTGTAAGATCCTATTTTCTTTTGGTGTCCTACTATGGGTATGGGGTATGGTGTTTATTCAGAAAAGTTTGAAGTGGATACTCTATATACATGAGGACTTTTATGTAGACCAGACTGTGATCATTACTCTCAAGAACCAATATCTATCCGTACCCTAATAAAGTCTAAGCATCTAAAAGAAAATTATTTTTTTGTTTTGTTTAAGGAAACAGTCAGCTAATATTAATTAAACAATTACCAGTAGATAAAAAAAAGATATTAGTTGGCCAAGGGCTGAAATAACTTCCACTTGCTCCTTCCTTTTTATTAGTCTCTCGGTTGTTTGCTAGCATCCAGCTATTCCCAGTCCAGACATGAGGCTGAAGCATCATGCAACACTAAGTGTGCCAGAACCATAAGTGCCTGTTGTAAACTCCTTGTAATTATTTTACAAATAAGCAGTTATTAAGGCGGCATTTTTATCGATCAGTTTTCGATGATTTATTTGTTTTAGTAATACAACAGGTAATATAGAGAGTCTTGTTTATGATGGTGTAGAACTGTCTAGACATTACCACACTAATATCCAGAACATCTAGAGACAAAACAAATTAGATTTTAATAAATTAAGTGGCATTAACTGGAAATAATTAGAAACAGATTCATGGACTAAAATTATACATTTGTAATTGTTCCCTGTACTTCAAGCTGCAAAAACAGAAAGCTCTACTTGTGTTTGTAAAACATGATTATGTCTTAGGGAGCATAATAAGAGGGAATAATAATGGAAATAAATTAGAATTATGGTGAACATAAAAGCATCTCTCTACACAATGTCTCGACAATTCTTTTTTCCAGTATTTGCCAAACAGTCTTTATGGTTCCTGTGGGATTGTAGACTTCTCATGCTTTCTGGTATTTGGGTGGTTATGACTTAGCAAAGTGTGGGTGTCATAGACTGCTTAGTCCATGAGGCAGGTTGAATTTCTTGCCTCAGGTGGTGCTCTACCATGACTGCAGGGGGCAACAGGGAGTCCGGGAGCTGTGAGCATGGCAAGATGGAGAAAGCAGTAGCAGCATAAAGTACCGTATTTTTCGTGGTATAAGACACACTTTTTCTTCCCCAAAACTGGGGGGGGGGGGGGGAAGTTGGTGCATCTTATACGGCAAATACACATTAAAACCCTGTCATATCACGGCGGTCCCTGCGGCCATCAACGGCCGGGACCCGCGGCTAATACAAGACATCATCGATCGCGGTGATGCCCTGTATTAACCCTTCAGACGCGGCGATCAAAGTTGACTGCCGCATCTGAAGCGAAAGTGAAACTGACCCGGCTGCTCAGTGCCGGGATTCCCTGCATGGCCGGCGCTCTCCTTCATCGTCATAACTTCGTCGCGCACGCCGTCCCGTCATTCAATAGGAGCGGTGTGCGTAGCAACGTGATGACGGCGATGGAAAGTGAGGATCCCGGGCAGTAGAGACGTCCTGGAACGATGGGGACACCCCGGGGACGCGGCGACAGGGCAGCGGTGACGAGCGGTGACGGTCCGGAGCAGCGGGAACACGTGAGTACTACCTCCTATACCAGTGGTCTTCAACCTGCAGACCTCCAGATGTTGCAAAACTACAACTCCTGGCATGGCTGTCCGGGCATGCTGGGAGTTGTAGTTTTGCAACATCTGGAGGTCCGCAGGTTGAAGATCACTGTCCTATACTTTACATTGTATTTGGTTCAGAATCTTTTTTTTCTAGATTTTCCTCCTTTAAAATTGGGTGCGTCTTATATGGCGAAAAATACGGTACATACTTCCTTTGCACTGTGCAGGGCTTCCTTTCTGAGATCCTTCTCATGGCCTTGGCCTCTGCTTTTCCTATGAGACTAGAATAAAGTCGTTAGAAGGCGAATTTACTCTGGAGACAGTAGTCTAGTCTGTTTAGTGTAGAGCAGGCTGGAATGGAGTTGGAATGAGTTTCTCCATAAAATCCATAATTGAGCCACTTCTCTACTGAGCAATCTAGAATGGAATTGTTAGAAGGGGTTATCACTAAAGTTATGCTTGTCAGGTTTTAATGGCTCCCTCTGCAGTATGGAGCAGCCTAGACTATATTTGTTAGGGTGCATTCACACCACGTTTTTGCAATACAATTCCCGTATCAGGTTTTTGATGAAAAACGGATTCCTCAAAACCTGACTAAACTGTATCAAAACATGTGTACAAATTTCAACCCGTATATAGTTAAAAACTGTATACAGTTTGAAAAATTATGTCCGGTTGCATCAGTTTTTTAAGAAAAAAACGTATACATGTTTTACTTTTCACTCCATTTTGAATAAAGTTTCACTTGTTTGATTGAAATTCCAAGAAAAAAAAAGTGAAAAGTCAAAAACCGTATGGTGAAAACCGGATGGAACCGTATGCACATACAGTTCTGTACAGTTCCCATTGACTCCAACGTTAAAAAAAAAAAACTTATACAGTTTAATACAGTTTTTCACCCGGACAAAAAACTGACAAAACCGTACAGGATGCAAAACGGACACAACCTGATGCATCTTTTGGCATACGGTTTTCAATGTAGAGTCAATGCATACGGTTTTCAATACGGTTCCATACGGTTTTCACATTGAAAAAAAGGTATACGGGAACTGTATTGCAAAAACGTGGTGTGAATGCACCCTTTGAAGGAGGTACTACTTTGTCTGTGTCTAGATTTGATCTTTTTTTTTTTTTACATTTTGGTGGATTTGTAGTTCATTGTTTCTAAAAAAAAAAATGTGTGAACAAAAACAACACCAGAAAGGGCACCAATATCTGTCAGCATCAAAAAAGTGGGTTAGTGGAAGTAGGGTACAGAACTTCTTTCTTCACATTATAAATGCTTGTGAAGTTAGCTGGAAGAACCTCCGTCTTGGGTCAGAAATGTAGGCTGATCAGCATGGGACTAGCTAGAATGGAGTTTTTAGGAGACAATAATAAATCCTATAGAGTAGTTTTGAATTCCTCTTTCTATAGTCAGTAGCTTATCGTTTTCAGTGTGGACTTGTTAGGCTGTATTCACACCTTGTGGTTTCACCTCAGTTTGGTTATGTTTTTGCTGCAAATTTTCTGAAATCCTGCTTTTGTTGTTTCTTTTACTGAATTTGCTTAAAGGGGTACTCCGGTGGAATTATTATTTTTTTTTTATTCAACTGGTGCCAGAAAGTTAAACAGATTTGTAAAATGCATCTATTAAAAAATCTTAACCCTTCCAGTACTTATCAGCTGCTTTATGTGCCACAGATAGGTTTGCTAGGGTGATTTGCTCCTGCTCTGCACAGTTCCTGATACAGACATAGGTGTCAGCAGAGAGCACTGTGGTCAGACAGAAAATAAATTCAAAAAGAAAAGAACTTCCTCTGCAGCATACAGTATCTGATAAGTACTGGAAGGATTAAGATTTTTTAAGAGAAGTAATTTACAAATCTTTTTAACTTTCTGGCACCAGTTGGATAAAAAAAAAAAATTTCCACCGGAGTACTCCTTTAACCCCTTAATGACCAAGCCCATTTTCACCTTAAGGACCAGGCCAATTTTATTTTTGCGTTTTCGTTTTTTCCTCCTCGCATTCTAAAATCCATAACTCTTTTATATTTTCATCTACAGACCCACAAGGGCTTGTTTTTTGCATGACCAATTGTACTTTGTAATGAAATCTCTGATTTTACCATAAAATGTACGGCGAACCCAAAAAAAAAAATTTTAGGGAGGAAATTTTGCACATTTTGGAGGGTTTAGTTTTCACACTATACACTTTACAGTAAAAATGACGTGTGTTCTTTATTCTGTGGGTCAATACGATTAAAATGATACCCATGGCTAGATACTTTTATATTTTTGTACTGCTTAAAAAAAAATCTAAAACTTTTTGTACAAAATCCATAATCTAAAATCGCCCTATTTTGACCACCTATAACTTTTTCATTTTTCCGTATATAGGGCGGTATGAGGGCTCATTTTTTGCGCCGTCATCTTTACTTTTCTTAGATACCACATTTGCATATATAAACCGTTTAGATCATTTTTTACTAATTTTAAAAAAATAAAATGTGACAAAAAAGCATCATTTTTGGATTTTTTTCTTTTTTACGTTTACGCCATTCACCGTTCGGGATCATTAACATTATATTTTGATAGCTTGGACATTTACGCACGCGATGATACCAAGTATGTTTATTTTTTTTTAAATTGCGCTTTTTGGGGGTAAAATGGGAAAAACTTTTTTTTTACTTTTTATTTTTAAATTTTTCAACTTTTTTTTTAACACTTTTTATGTCCCCATAGGGGACTATCTATAGCAATCATTTGATTGCTAATACTGTGCAGTGCTATGTATAGGACACAGCACTGCTCAGTGTTATCGGTGATCTTCTGCTCTGGTCTGCTCGATCTCAGACCAGAGCAGAAGACCCCGGGAGACGGCCAGAGCCAGATGAGGGGACCTCCGGCCGCCATGCTGGATGACCGGATCCCCGTGGCAGCGCTGTGGGCGATCCGATCATCCAATCATAGTACCGCACTGCCGCAGATGCCGTGATCTGTATTGATCACGGCATCTGAGGGGTTAATGGCGGACATCCGTGCGATCGCGGATGTCGGCCATTACGGGCGGGTCCCCAGCTGCTAGCTGTGTATGACGCGAGCACCCTTCCGATGCTCGCGGTCATACACAGGATGTAAATGTACGTCCTGGTGCGGGAAGTCCGGCCAAACCAGGACGTACATTTACGTCCATGGTCGTTAAGGGGTTAAAGGAGATCTGCAGCCTTATATTACTTATCCCCTATGCGCAGTGTCTGATCGTTGGGGGTCCGAACGCTGGCACCTCAGCGATCTCATGTACCGGGCCCCGCCTCTGCCACGGCTCTCTCCTTGCAGGAGGCATGTCGGACGGCCATGTTTACATTTTCTTTTCTTTCTTATAGTCACTGGTCTTTGACTGCATTATAGTACAATCAGCCAGTACACAAAAAAATCTTTCCGTGAAAAAATGTGCCAGTAATAAATTGCTCTCCCCTTATCTATGTCATGGATTATGTATGGTTTAAACTATTGCAATGGTCAATATAGACTAAAATGTGTGTGGTCTTGTTTACACAATGGCCCTCATTTACTAAGAGTTGAGTGTAGGTTTCTTTGTGGGTTTTAATTCCCCTTTTTCGGGTTTAGTCGTGTTTTTTCAATTCTGGCGCAAATTCTGGCGCAACATCTGGTGCAGACAGAATTTCTGGCGCAATGCGACAGAATCTGACGCACAACCCGACAAAACATGTCGGGTTTGCAATAGTAAATGAGGGCCAATGTTTTTTGTGTGCAATGTAAAACAGCGTTTGTTCATGTAAAGACAACTGCAAAAAAAAATTATATATTTTTTTTCCAGAAATTTTTCATGAAAATTGGCTGTTTCTTTTACAGATTAAAATACCAGCCATAAATATTGTGTGAACACGGCCTATGGCTGCACCAGAGTCACAATTGTTCACCACACAGACATTCTTTAAAGGGGTATTCCAGGCAAAAACTTTTTTTTATATATATATCAACTGGCTCCGGAAAGTTAAACAGATTTGTAAATTACTTCTATTAAAAAATCTTCCAATAGTTATTAGCTTCTGAAGTTGAGTTGCTGTTTTCTATGTAACTGCTTTCTGATGACTCACGTCCGGGGAGCTGTCCAGCTCCTATGGGGATATTCTCCCATCATGCACAGCTCCTGTGATGTGACATCATCATTGAGCAGTTAGACAGAAAACTTCAGAAGCTAATAACTATTGGAAGGATTAAGATTTTTTAATAGAAGTAATTTACAAATCTGTTTAACTTTCCGGAGCCAGTTGATATATAAAGTTTTTGCCTGGAATACCCCTTTAACCCCTTCAGGACCAAGACCATTTTGGCCTTAAGGACCAGAGCGTTTTTTGCACATCTGACCACTGTCACTTTAAACATTAATAACTCTGGAATGCTTTTAGTTATCATTCTGATTCCGAGATTGTTTTTTCGTGACATATTCTACTTTAACATGGTGGTAAATTTTTGTCGATACTTGCATCCTTTCCTTGTGAAAAATCCTAAAATTTGATGAAAAATTTGAAAATTTTGCATTTTTCTAACTTTGAAGCTCTCTGCTTGTAAGGAAAATGAATATTACAAATAAAAAATGTTTTTATTCACATATACAATATGTCTACTTTATGTCTGCATCATAAAAGTGACGAGTTTTTACTTTTGGAAGACACCAGAGGGCTTCAAAGTTCAGCAGCAATTTTCCAATTTTTCACCAAATTTTCAAACTCACTATTTTTCAGGGACCAGTTCAGGTTTGAAGTGGATTTGAAGGGTCTTCTTATTAGAAATACCCCACAAAAGACCCCATTATAAAAACTGCACCCCCCAAAGTATTCAAAATGACATTCAGTCATCATTTTAACCCTTTAGGTGTTTCACAGGAATAGAAGCAAAGTGAAGGAGAAAATTCACAATCTTCATTTTTTACACTCGCATGTTCTTGTAGACCCAATTTTTGAATTTTTACAAGGGGTAAAAGGAGAAAATGTATACTTATATTTGTAGCCCAATTTCTCTCGAGTAAGCACATACCTCATATGTCTATGTAAAGTGTTCGGCGGGCGCAGTAGAGGGCTCAGAAGCGAAGGAGCGACAAGGGGATTTTGGAGAGTACGTTTTTCTGAAATGGTTTTTGGGGGGCATGTTGCATTTAGGAAGCCCCTATGGTGCCAGAACAGCAAAAAACCCTCACATGGCATACCATTTTGGAAACTAGACCCCTTGAGGAGCATAACAAGGAATAAAGTGAGCCTTAATACCCCACAGGTGTTTCACGACTTTTGCATATGTAAAAAAAAAAAATTTTTTTCACTAAAATGTGTGTTTCCCCCCCAAATTTCACATTTTTCCAAGGGTTAATAGCAGGAAATACCCCCCAATATTTGTAACCCCTTCTCTTCTGAGTATGGCGGTACCCCATAAGTTGACCTGAAGTGCACTATGGGCGAACTACAATGCTCAGAAGAGAAGGAGTCATATTTGGCTTTTTGAGAGCAAATTTTGCTCGGGGAGCATGTCGCATTTAGGAAGCCCCTATGGTGCCATGACAGCAAAAAAAACCCACATGGCATACCATTTTGGAAACTAGACCCCTTGAGGAACGTAACAAGGGATACAGTGAGCATTTGCCCCCCACTGGTGTCTGACAGATCTTTGGAACAGTGGGCTGTACAAGTTTTCATTTTCACGGACCACTGTTCCAAAGATCCGTCAGACACCTGTGGGGGGTAAATTCTCACTGCACCCCTCATTACATTCCGTGAGGGGTGTCGTTTCTGAAATGGGGTCACATGTGGGGTTTTGTTTTTTTTGCGTTGGTCAAAACTGCTGTAACAATCAGCCACCCCTGTGCAAATCACCTCAAATGTACATGGCGCACTCTCCCTTCTGGGCCTTGTTGTGCGCCCCCAGAGCACTTTGCGCTCACATATGGGGTATCTCTGTAGTTGGGAGAAATTACGTTACAAATTTTGGGGGGCTTTTTTCCCTTTTACCTCTTGTGAAAATGTAAAGTATAGGGCAACATCAGCATGTTAGTGTAAAAAATAAAAAAATTTTACACTAACATTCTGGTGTAGACCCCAACATTTCCTTTTCATGAAGGGTTAAAGAAGAAAAAGCCCCCCAAACCTTGTAACACAATTTCTCCCGAGTACAGCGATACCCCATATGTGGCCCTAAACTGTGGCCCTGAAATACGACAGGGCTCCAAAGTGAGAGCGCCATGCCCATTTGAGGCCTAAATTAGGGACTTGCATAGGGGGGGACATAGGGGAATTCTACGCCAGTGATTCCCAAACAGGGTGCCTCCAGCTGTTGCAAAACTCCCAGCATGCCTGGACAGTCAACGGCTGTCCGGCAATACTGGGAGTTGTTGTTTTTCAACAGCTGGAGGCTCTGCTTTGGAAACAGTGGTGTACCGGACGTTCTTATTGGGGGAGGGGGGCTGTGTAGGGGTATGTGTATATGTAGTGTTTTTAACTTTTTATTTTATTTTGTGTTCGTGTAGTGTAGTGTTTTTAGGGTACAGTCACATGGGCGGGGGATTACAGCGAGTTTCCCAGCGCAAAATTTGCTGCATCTCAAGATGCGAGAAACCCACTGTAAAAGCCTTGCCCATGTGAATGTACCCTGTACATTCACGGGGGTGGCGGGGGGGGGGGGGTTTGGGGTTGCACCAGCTGTTGCAAAACCACAACTCCCAGCATGCATGGTCTGTTAGTGCATGCTGGGAGTCATAGTTTTGCAACAGCTGGAGGCACACAAGTTAGGAAACACAGAGTTAGAAACAGACAATGTTTCCCAACCAGTGTGTCTCCAGTTGTTGCAAAACTACAACTCCCAGCATGCCCAGACAGCTGAAGGGCATGCTGGGAGTTGTAGTTCGGCTACATCTGAAGGGCCAGATGTTGCTGAACTAAAACTCCCAGCATGCCTGGACAGTCAGTGCATACTGGGAGTTGTAGTTTTGCAACAGCTGGAAGAGCACAGATTGGAGACCATTATACAATGGTCTCCAAACTGGGGCCCTCCAGATGTTGCAAAACTACAACTCCCAGCATGCATGGTCTGTTAGTGCATGCTGGGAGTTATAGTTTTGCAACAGCTGGAGGCACACATGTTAGGAAACACTGAGTTAGAAACAATGTTTCCCAACCAGTGTGTCTCCAGTTGTTGCAAAACTACAACTCCCAGCATGCCCAGACAGCTGAAGGGCATGCTGGGAGTTGTAGTTCGGCAACATCTGAAGGGCCAGATGTTGCTGAACTAAAACTCCCAGCATGCCTGGGCAGTCAGTGCATGCTGGGAGTTGTAGTTTTGCAACAGCTGGAAGAGCACAGATTGGAGACCATTATACAATGGTCTCCAAACTGGGGCCCTCCAGATGTTGCAAAACTACAACTCCCAGCATGCCCAGACAGCCAAAGGCTGTCTAGGCATGCTGGGAGTTGTAGTTTTCAGACTCCTAAAAGCAGCAGTGAAGATCTTCACTGCTGCCTCTGAGGACTATATACTTACCTGCCGGTCCCGTCGCTGCTCGTCCACGTGGCCGGTCCTGCCGCTGCTCCTCGGTCCCGCCGCTGCTCCAGGTAAGTCCGCCGGTCCCCATGTGTTCCCCCCATGTGCCGCAGGTCCCCGCGAGCCACTGCAGCCTTCGTCCCCCGTTCTGCCCGACTTCCAGGGGCGGGCAGTGCGGGGGATCTGAACTTTCACCCCAGATCACTGTGATTGGTCCACAGGGATCAATCACAGTGATCGCTGACCAGGACCATCAATGGATGGTCCTGGGGAGTGAAGCAGAAGTTGTCCCCTGCTGGAAACAGCGGGACTTCTGCCAGTTAACCCGGCGAACGCACTGCACAACCCGGCGTTTATATATGACATTCTGCGGGAAGGGGTTAAATGGTTGATAAGCCATTGACCTACATCTATCTAATCTGTATGACCACCCTTAAAATGTGTCATTGTCCTACTAACAAGGGAAATATTACTGTTCCATGAGGAATAACAGAGGAACTGCACAATGTAAGATAAGATGCTTCAGAATTGCTATTTCATACAAGTAATAGTAGTATTTTCTAAAATAGACATGTCCTCTTTAATTAAAATATAAATTTTGCTAAAAAAAAAAATGATTACAGTATTTTCAGAGCCAAACACCACAGTTTTTACAAAATCACAACAAAAAATGAAGCCTACGAATTCTACAACTGAATTAATATACGGTAATTATTTTCTTATTTTCCTTTTGCTAGGTGACATATTTCTGGTCTAGAGGCAGATAGATCATTGCTCTTCAGGAAAAAGGAGGACCCTGACTACCGCAAAGGGTAAGTCGATGTATCGTACAACAACTTGTGCCAAGTAAATTCCCATCTATAGTTCATCATAAACCATATTACTAACCTACACAGGCCATTGCATGCTGATAGTTATTGTTATTTTTTTTTTTATTATTTCATTTTATAGTGTTATTTTGTTGCTATTTTATTACAAAGAGACATTTTGGTTGGAAAAAAAATAAAAGGTGCAAAATCTAGAAAAAAATTATTCTGGGCCCAACAGTGATCTTCAACCTGCGGACCTCGAGATGTTGCAAAACTACAACTCCCAGCGTCCGGGCATGCTGGGAGTTGTAGTTTTGCAACATCTGGAGGTCCGCAGGTTGAAGACCACTGGTAGGAGATAATACTCACGTGTCCCCGCCGCTTCGGACCCATCACCGCTCGTCACCACTGCCCTGGATGTCGCTCCATCGCTGTCGCCACGTCCCCGTGGTGTCCCCGATGCTCCGGACGTCATCTTCTTCCCCAGGATCCTCGCTCTCTGTCGCCGTCATCACGTCGCTACGCACGCCGCTCCTATTGGATGACGGGACGGCGTGCGCGACGATGTGATGACGTCGAAGGAGAGCGCCAGCAAAGCAGGGGATCCCGGCACGGAGCAGACACCGAGGAGGCAGGTAAGGTCCCTCCCGGTGTCCTGTAAGCTGTTCGGGACGCCGCAATTTCACCGCGGCAGTCCCAAACAGCCCGACTGAGCAGCCGGGTTAGTGTCACTTTCACTTCAGACGCGGTGGTCACCTTTGATCGCCGCGTCTGAAGAGTTAATACAGGGCATCACCACGATCGGTGATGTCCTGTATTAGCCGTGGGTCTCGGCCGTTGATGGCCGCCGGGACCGACCCAATAGGTGTGTATTCGCGTATAAGACGCACCAACTTTCCCCCCCCCCCCCCTCAATTTTGGGGAAGAAAAAGTGCGTCTTATTGGGCGAAAAATACGGTACCTCCCTGCTTCTTAGCTGCTGCTGTTAGGACACTGACCTCTGCTTATGGTACCTGATTTCAATATACAAAAAATGGCTGGGAATGCCCACTCAGTTAACCACTGGCCAAAGCAGGCCACCACTGTGGGCACTTTGAATGATTTGCGACCAGGCACCAGAAAGCTGAGAGCAGTGGAAACCTGGGTAGTGTTTAAATAGCAACATGGGAATGGAAAGGTAAGTAAGGCCGAGTTTACATTATGTTTCATGTCTCCAAAGCACAGATATGTAGAACATATACAGAACTCAAAGTCGGCTGAAGATGTGTCTGTGCTTAGATCAGCAGGGGCTCCACAATTCAATGACCTGAAAGTAGTCACATGGGGGAAGATTTATCAAAACTTGTGTAGAGAAAGATTGGGGCAGTGGCCCATAGCAATCAATCAGATTGTTTCTTTTATTTTTAAAGAGGCCTCTGGAAAATGAAATGAGCAATCTTTTCCTTCATCACAGGTTTTGATAAATCTCCCCCATAGGGACTAGGTTCAGGTCATCATTCGTGTATGTCCGGGTTCTGGTTCAGACTTACAGCTGTCATGCCCCCTCCCATAGACTTGCATTGAGGGGGCGGCGCGTGACGTCACACGGGGCGGAGTCGTGACGTCACGATCTTACGTTCCCGTGGTCGAGAGCCAGACCCTCCAGCGCTTCCGGAGCAGTAAAAGGTGGGTGCGACATGCTATATTGCGGGGGTCCCCAGCGGCGGGACCCCCATGGTCAGACATCTTATCCCCTATCCTTTGGATAGGGGATAAGATGTCTAGGGGTGGAGTACCCCTTTAAAGGGGTACTACAGTGAAAAACTTTTTTTTAAATCAACTGATGCCAGAAAGTTAAACAGATTTGTAAATTACTTCTATTAAAAAATATTTTTCCTTCCAGTACTTATTAGCATCTGTATACTACAGAGGAAAATCTTTTCTTTGTGAATTTCCTTTCTGTCTGACCACAGTGCTCTCTGCTGACACCTCTGTCCATGTCAGGAACTGTCCAGAGCAGGAGAAAATCCCCATAGCAAACATATGCTGCTCTGAACAGTTCCTAAAATGGACAGAGGTGTCAGCAGAGAGCAGATAGGGGTTTGCTGGATGCACAAGAGTGGAATTTGAGATTTAGCACAGGCCATGATACCACTGTGACATCCCTGTGACATTTATGCACTGACCCACTTAGTGCACAGGGTGGTACTGTATGGAGGATAGTTTACAGTGGTTGAACACTCCTGAAGTTTACTATAGCCTCCCTACTACCCCATGCTATATTTGATGACACATCAGATTCAGGTTACACCTTAAAGGGGTACTCCGGCCCTAATACATCTTATCCCCTATCCAAAGGATAGGGGATAAGATGTCTGATCGAAGGGGTCCCGCCGCTGGGGACCCCCACAATCTGTTATTCAGCACCCACCCACTCTCTGCAGTGCTGGAGGCTCCAAGTGTGCAGCATGACCCCCTCCCATAGACTTGCATTGAGGGGGCGGGGCATGATGTCACACAAGGGGGAAGAGTGATGTCACTATACTCCGGCCCCCATGGTCAGCACGCTGTAAAGTTGGAGCCTCCAGCGCTGCGGAGAGCTCGCAAAGATGGATGCTGAACGACAGATTGTGGGGGGTCCCCTGCGGCTGGACCCACGCGATCAGACATCTTATCCCCTGTCCTTTAGATATGGGATAAGATGTATTACGGCCGGAGTACCCCTTTAACTGCAACATCTGGAGGTCCGCAGATTGAAGACCACTGCAGGAGATGGTAATACTCACGTGTCCCCGCCGCTCCGAACCCGTCACCGCTGCCCTGGATGTCGCTCCATCGCTGTCGCCGTGTCCCCGTCGCTCCGGAACGTCTCTGCTGCCGGCCAGGTATCCTCGCTCTCGGTCGCCGCCATCACATCGTTACACACGCCGACGCACGTACGCAACGACGTGATGATGAGGAAGGAGAGCGCGGGCCATACAGGGGATCCCTGAACGGAGAAGACACCGAGGAGGCAGTTAAGGTCCCTCCCGGTGTCCTGTAAGCACTAACCCGGCTATTCAGTCGGGCTGTTCGGGACCGCCGTGGTGAAATCGCGGCGGTCCCGAACAGCCCGACTGAACAGCCGGGTTAGTGTCACTTTCCCTTCAGACGCGGCGGTCAGCTTTGATCGCCGCGTCTGAAGGGTTAATACAGGGCATCACCGCGATCGGTGATGTCCTGTATTAGCCGCGGGTCCCGGCCGTTGATGGCCGCAGGGACCGCCGCGATAGGGGTGTATTCGCCGTATAAGACGCACCGACTTTTCCCCCCCAGTTTTGGGGAAGAAAAAGTGCGTCTTATACGGTGAAAAATACGGTATATATGCGGGTTGTATGCCCTGGGTGAGTAAATAACCTGAATTTATTCATAGTCCGTTATGTTGCTTTTCAATTGCAGCATTTACCAAGCGAGAGGTCTCACTGCAATGCCTAAGTAAGCTGAAGTACTGCATTGCAGTCACTTTCTAAGCACTAACTATTTAATTGCTGGCTAGTAAAGGAGTGATGAGAATCGCCTCTCCCCGATCTTGTACGGTCTGATAGCAGCTTTCAGGCCTCGATGCACCTCGTGATTTTTCCTGTAGTATTTGGCATATAAGAATTCGGATGTAATTGCTAAGCTGAGTCTTAGTGGTCTTCTATTGCTGTCTACTTTGTTGAAAAGTTACCTTATCTTAGAAGTATTGCTATTATTATTGCAAATATGAATCATTTGGGGAAAAAAAAAAACAAATATGTTAATGGCATTTTTTTTTTTTTTAGATCAACCAATATATAATTTTAATCTGTTGATGTCTATTGAATTTATAACTTATGGAATGTCTTGCTTCTGTCTGCACATTATATCACACGTATTGTAGACTGCCTTAAAGGGGTACTCCGGTGGAAAATGTTTTTTTAATCAACTCGTGCCAGAAAGTTAAACTGATTTGTAAGTTACTTCGTTACTTCTATTAAAAAAAAATCCTTACCCTTCCAGTACTTTTTAGCAGCTGTATGTCCATAGTGTTCTCTGCTGACACCTGATGCCTGGATCAGGAACTGTCCAGAGCAGGAGAAAATCCCCATAGCAAACCTATGCTGCAGTGTCAGTAGAGAGCACAAGACAAAAAAACTATTCAAAAAGAAAAGAATTTCCCCTGTAGCATATAGCTGCTTAAAAGTACTGGAAGATTTTTTAATAGAAGTAATTTACAAATCTGGCACCAGTTAAAATAAAATTAAAACGTTTTCCACCGGAGTACCCCTTTAATGGTAGACCAAATGGAATGGCTATAAAAAAAAAAAAAAAAAAAACAATTATAGATTAATATTTTATGTATTATATCTAATAGGAAAGACCAGTTTATTAAGTCAGGACATATTACATAAAGGGAGGTATCTGTATGAAAGCAGTGTTATATTTGCTTATGGAGCATATGAGGCCAAAGAAGCAAAACAATATTTTAGTGTTTTGTATATTATACTAACCTTATGTCATGATGATAAGTATATAGAGGAGGCATTTTAGCTTTTATTCTAATCTGTTCTTATTTTATGATTGTTTTTTATCAAATTTTTTTGTACATTATTTTTATTTCATTTTTTTGGACATTAATATGGAGGCTGCTGTCTTGCCTGAGCTGTTTTTAACAGCATTTAGAGAGGGGCATAGGCATAGGCAACAATAGACAGGACCTGTTCCATTTACATAAATTGAAAATGTTACTAGGTGTTTTGTGTGACCTTTTTAAAGGTCATTCTCCAGAAAGGGGAGGCTGATCTATGAGCAACAGCTACTCTATATACCTCTGTTATCTATATACAGGTGTTACCTTTTACTGTACTCCTGTATGTGATGATAATAAGGGCACTGCTGGGAAGTAATATGTGCAGACCTTAGCTTAGCTTTAGGCCTATTGGCCAGAATGGAAACTGCAAGATTTCATGATTATTCTAAAATATAGATGGTAAAATTTAATGTTAGAAATGCTTTAAAATGCTGGTTAAAATGCCACATCTTTAAAGGTGTACTCTGGTGGAAAACAATTTTCTTAAATCAACTGGTGCCGAAAAGTTAAGCAGATTTGTAAATGATAAACTTAAAAAGGGGAGGGTGGCTGCACACTAAGGGGGTGTATATGTTGGATCTGTGCCGAGGTACTGAGTTGCATTATACTTGTAGTGCCAAAGTAAAATAGAAATATAAGTATTCAGACCTCAAAGGACGGTATCCAAGAATTGTATAATAAAATGGTATAATATAGATATAAACAGATAGAGTAAATGTTAGGATTCGGCAGGCTGGATGTGGATCCACTGTGTCAACGAGGGATTGGCGTGGACCGTGTCGGTGGACCGGTTCTAGGTTGCTACTGGTATTCACCAGAGCCCACCGCAAAGCGGAATGGTCTTGCTGCGGCGGTACCAACCAGGTCGTATCCACCGGCAACGGCTCAACCTCGCTGACTGGTGAGAAGGCTTGGGACAGAAGGACTAGACAGAGGCGAGGTCAGACGTAGCAGAAGGTCAGGGCAGGTGGCAAGGTTCGTAGTCAATGGTGATAGCAAGAGGTCTGGAACACTGGTATGGCAAACACAGTAAACGCTTTCTCTAGGCACAAGGGCAACAAGATCCGGCAAGGAAGGGAAGGGGAAGTGAGGTTATATGGACGTGGAGCAGGTGGAAGCTAATTAGACTGATTGGGCCAGGCACCAATCATTGGTGCACTGGCCCTTTAAATCTTAGAGAGCTGGCGCGCGCCCTAAGGAGCAGAGCCGCGCGCGCCAGGACGTGACAGCCGGGGACCGGGACAGGTGAGTAGCTTGGGATGCGATTCGTGAGCGGGCGCGTCCCGCTATGCGAATCGCATCCCTGCCGGCAGTGTCAGTGCAGCGCTCCCGGTCAGCGGGTCTGACTGGGGCGCTGCAGAGAGGGGAACGCCGCGAGCGCTCTGGGGAGGAGCAGGGACCAGGAGCGCTTGGCGTAACAGTAAATCATAACTAGAGATGTAGCTGGTTTAAAAAGTTGATAATTTATTCATTAAATTAGTGGCATACCGGGCTGAACCCTGAGCAGGGCCCTTGCTACAGAGTCAGCACGCTAAATATCAATATAAAATATCCATATAGAATAAAATAATACTAATTATTAAACAAATAATAAAAACAATTATATGGAAATATAGATGACTAAGGTTCTGCCACTTAGGCTGTTGAATGTCCTTGACATTCTTAATCTCAAAGCGCTGGTACCATGAATCATTGAGGAGTACAGTGTCCAAGTTCTGGTGATGGTATGACTATAGGTTATATAGTTTATAGTTTATAGTGAATATCCATAAATATGCAAGAGGAATTAGTATTTGTCTCACAGGCTGGCACGGGTTTGCACCTGGCCCGCTGACTGATGTTACCTGCTGTCCTAGCGAGATGCAGGGATTTATGGCCGTGGTGGCTGGTAGCCGGGGGTAAGACTTGTCTGTCTGCAGAAAAATGCTGCAAGGTGGACTTTGGGTATCCTCTGGATGTCCTCTGGGTGGCACGGAACACCGTCCGGCTCGGTGGTGGTCAGTCCAGGCAGCAGAGGTAGTGTGAGCGGTCCAGACAGCGGTGTCCTCGTGGGACTGTTTGCTGTTTTGGGCACGTATCACACTATGCGGTGGTACACTTTTATGGGAGCTGCAGCGCTTGCAAGATGTGTACGTGGATGATGTTAAAGGTGGCAGATCATAAATCAGATCTATAGGTGGCCAGACGCGTTTCGGGGGGTCCCCCTTACTCAGCCATTGATAAAGGGGACCCCCACAAAACACATCTGACCACCTATAGATCTGTAATGTGTAAAGCACTTAGCCAGAGGATAGATATTTTCCAACATTCTGGATATTTCATATAAAACAATAGTCTTCCCACAATAATCTGGTGTATGGCATCATAACTGCATTGTTACATGGTCATTACTCCGTATCGCCTGCTATGCTGCAGTTGTATTTTATTGACAAAATGGCCTTGGTACATAAAATCTTTAGATGGACTGTTCAGAACCTCATCCTAATGGGCATTTGCTGACAATGAACATTTGCTGATAATGAGTAAATGAGTATTTGCTTTAAAGGGATATCCTGGCCAAAGACATCTTATTCCCTATCCAAAGAAATTGTGGGTGGTCCCAGCGGCGGGGCCCCCGTGATGAGAAATCTTATCTCCTATTCTTTGGATAGGGGATAAGATGTCTTTGGCCGAATACCCCTTTAAGGATATGTAAAAAAAAGTGTCTTTGGCCGAACAGTGGGAATGTATCCATGTGCAGCCTAGCATATCAGCTTGGAGATATCATTCCTGCAGGTGTCATATGTTCAGCAGAAGACAGTAGTCAGCAGCAATGATTAACAAGATGGAAAAATTGACCTGATTTCTGTAGACTCATTCATCTGTATCACCGGGCCTTGAGGTAGAAGGCAGCTAGTGACCTGGACCTGTCTGGACACAACATGCCCAAGGCATATATCATTAGGTACAACAAATGGACATATGTTCCAATATAAGTAAGAATAAGAGTATGACATTCTGTTTTATATCCCAGCGTATAGCTGTGTAGACATGATCTTGTTTTGGCTGGAAGACAGGCTCTCAGAATGCTAGCATTAGACTCCTGGTTACATTTAATAGGAGAAAACTTTTAACCAAAAAATTTACTAGAAATACTCAGTATTTAGAATTTATGGCTTAGTGAATCCCAGTTTTTCAATTGTAAATTCTATTGGAAAAAGTGATCTTTAAAAAAAAAATTCCAGTATAGGACAAATTCTGCAATTAAAGGGGTATTCCAGGCAAAAACATTTGATCCCCTATCCAAAGGATAGGGGATTAGATGTCTGATCGCGGGGGGCCCGCTGCTGAGACCCCTCGCTATCTCCGTGCAGCACTCGCTTTCTATGCGGGCGCTGAATCTCCAGTTTCAGAAACCTCTGGGACTGGGGACGTGACGTCACGCCACGCCCCCTCCATTCAAGACTATGGGAGGGGGAGTGATGCCCGTCACGCCCCCTCCCATAGACATGAATGGAGAGGGTGTCACGTCACGTCCCCAGTTCCGGAAACCTTGAGGTTTCCGAAACTAGAGACGCAGTCCCCACATAGTACGAGGGCACTACAGGGAGATCGCGGGGGGCCTCAGCAACAATGTTTTTGCCCGGAATAGCCCTTTAAATTAGTCCAAAAAGCCACTTTAAGTTTTATCGCCTTAAAGGGGTATTCCAATTTATTTAAAAAGCAAATTAAAGTTTGCTTTTTGCAGAAAATAACAAAACAGATCATACCAGCTATTCCACCCTGATCCCTTTGTCTACTTCCCCTGATGAAGCGCTGTCCCTGTTCTACTGATGTTTCAGAACAGCAGAGCAGGAAGAATGCCACATCAGAGGAAGTACAGAGAAGGACCAGGCAGACAGGATAAATAAATTGGATTTTCCCTTTTGAAATATATTTTTACTGATTTGACACCTGCTTTATACTGAGTTATATTTTATTAGCATATAATACTCATATATGTGTTACTCTTATGTTTGATTTCCTTTAAATGTGATTGGGCATGATTTGTAATTTAATATAAAAATAACATTTGCAAACCCACACATGAATGAGTAATTCACTACACGCTTTCATGAGTAGGGTGAAATATCTTTTATGTAATCTGTTGTAACACCTCTGTGCTCATGTCACTGTGTAATTATGCTATATGTGGTGTTTGCTGGTAAATCAGTAAAACAAAATTAAGTCATAGTTGTCTTTTGGTTGGTTGACTCCGTTAGCTTTCAGCCTTGTGAGATTCTTCATTTTCAGGCAAAGATTTAGCAGACCCACAACCCCCTATCATATCTCTGAAAGTGGAAATGATCACTGTTGCCTCTAAGCCTTTGTAGCTAGGGAGCGTGAAAGTAAGGGGCCTGGGTACTGTTTCTTCTAAATTGGGCCCCCTCTCTCACAGACTGCTCCTTCTATACACACACTGCTTCCCCCCTTCCTCCTTTTACAATACCTTCATGATGGATTTGGTCCATGGCAGTAAGCTAAACATTGATAGTTCTGCTTCCTGATTCCTCCCTGTGCTGTTTATATTGATATGTTCCGTCAGAGGGCTATTAGTTCTGTCTATGATCTGCAAAAAAACTTTATCAGAGAGCTTTTTCAGATTATTATTATTATTTAGCAACCTTTCAAAAAAAGCTATGCTGTATACAGTGGTGTAAGCTTAGAATGCCATTAAGTGTAATGGGCTGAACATAGTTTATTAGTGGCTATGATTGGTCTATGTATACTGTTTCGGTGAGCAGCAGACCACATTTTTGAGTCCCTAACAGACACAGTATGTGTTCAGAAAATCGTCCGAATGCCGTCACTAGTAGACTACATTCAGTCCGTTGAACTCATTGGTCCTGCCACCACTATGTTGGCTAACCTTTGTTTGAGATATATACAGTCATGGTCGTAAATGTTTGCACCCCTGAAATTCTTCAAGAAAATGAAGTATTTCTCCCAGAAAAGGATTGCAGTGTTTTGCTATACATGTTTATTCCCTTTATGTATTGGAACTAAACCAAAAAAGGGAGGAAAAAAAGCAAATTGGACATAATGTCACACCAAACTCCAAAAATTGACTGAACAAAATTATTGTTGCTAACTTAATATTTGGTTGCACACCCTTTGAAAAAAACTACTGAAATCAGTCGCTTCCTATAACCATCAATAAGCTTCTTACACCTCTCAGCCGGAATGTTGGACCACTCTTCCTTTGCAAACTGCTCCAGGTCTCTCTTATTGGAAGGGCGCCAACAGCAACTTTTCCCAACAGCAATTTTAAGATCTCTCTACAGGTGTTCAATGGGATTTAGATCTGGACTCATTACTGGCCACTTCAGAGCTCTCCAGCGCTTTGTTGCCATCCATTTCTGGGTGCTTTTTGACGTATACAAAGTTCATAAGGTTGAAAAAAGACCAGAGTCCATCAAGTTTAACCTATAACCCTAATGAGTCCCTACTGAGTTGATCCAGAGAAAGGCAAAAACCCTCATACTAGAGGTAAAAATTCCTTCCCGACTTCAAATATGGCAGTCAGAATAAATCTCTGGATCATAGTTAGTACGGTCGAAAAAAGATCAACGTTCTGTCCCTATAAATCTAGCATACATAACCAGCGATGTTATTATTCTCCAAAAAAAGGGTAATTGTCCTGCTGGAAGACCCAAGCTCAAACCCAGCTTTCTGACACTAGGCTGTACATCGCGACCCAATATCCATTGGTAATCCTCAGATTTCATGATGCCTTGCACACGTTCAAGGCACCCAGTGCCAGAGGCAGCAAAGCAACCCCAAAACATCATTGAACCTCCACCATATTTCACTGTCGGTACTGTGTTTTTTTCTTTGTAGGCCTCATTCCATTTTCAGTAAACAGTAGAATGATGTGCTTTACCAAAAAGCTCTATCTTGGTCTCATCTGTCCACAAGATGTTTTCCCAGAAGGATTTTGGCTTACTCAAGTTCATTTTGGCAAAATGTAGTCTTGTAGTCTTGCTTTTTTATGTGGGGTCCTCCTTGGTCTTCTGCCATAGCGTTTCATTTAATTTAAATGTCAACTGATAGTTTGTGCTGACACTGATGCTCTCCGAGCCTGCAGGACAGCTTGAATATCTTTGGAACTTGTTTGGGGCTGCTTATCCACCATCCAGACTATCCTGCGTTGACACCATTTATCAATTTTTCTCTTCTTTCCATGCCCAGGGAGATTAATTACAGTGCCATGGGTTACAAACTTCTTGATAATTGTTACACCGAGCGCTCCGGGTCCCTGCTCCTCCCCGGAGCGCTGCACTGACACTGCCGGCAGGGATGCGATTCGCATAGCGGGAAGTGCCCGCTCGCGAATCGCATCCCAAGTCACTCACCTGTCCCGGTCCCCGACTGTCACGTCCTGGCATGCGCGGCTCCGCTTCTTAGGGCGCGCGCGTGTCAGCTCTCTAAGATTTAAAGGGCCAGTGCACCAATGATTGGTGCCTGGCCCAATCAGTCTAATTAGCTTCCACCTGTGCACTTCCCTATATAACCTCACTTCCCCTTCCCTTCCTTGCCAGATCTTGTTGCCCTTGTGCCTAGAGAAAGCGTTTACAGTGTTTGCCTTACCAGTGTTCCTGACCTCTTGCTATCTCCATTGACTACGAACCTTGCCGCCTGCCCCGACCTTCTGCTACATCTGACCTTGCCTCTGTCTAGTACTTCTGTCCCACGCCTTCTCAGCAGTCAGCGAGGTTGAGCCGTTGCCGGTGGATACGACCTGGTTGCTACCGCTGCAGCAAGACCATCCCGCTTTGCGGCGGGCTCTGGTGAATACCAGTAGCAACCTAGAACCGGTCCACCAACACAGAGGCAATCCCTCGCTGACACAGAGGATCCACATCCAGCCTGCCGAATCCTAACAATAATGTTGCGAACTGTGGACAAAGGCAAATCTAGATCTCTGGAGATGGATTTGTAACCTTGAGATTGTTGATATTTTTCTACAATTTTGGTTCTCAAGTCCTCAGACAGTTCTCTTCTCCTCTTTCTGTTGTCCATTCTTAGTGTGGCATACACAGACACACAATGCAAAGACTAAGTGAACGTTTTTGGAGTTTGATGTGACATTATGTCCGATTTGCTTTTTTCCCTCCCTTTTTTGGTTTTGTTCCAATACACACAAAGGGAATAAACATGTGTATAGCAAAACATGTGTTAATGCAATCCTTTACTGTGAGAAATACTTCATTTTCTTTAAAAATTTTAGGGGTGCCAACATTTATGTACCCATAACATTCGTCGAAAACAAGCTGTGAATGGGCCCCTAATCAAATGAAGGTTATTTATGTATATTATCTGCATTCAATGTATTTTCTGCATCAATTCCTGATTTTTTCCAGCATCTCTACTTGCAGTCAGTGATTTCATACTTCTAGGGGATAGTATCTATCTGGGTCATGTGATGATTACATAGGTTGCCCAGATAGCAAGTCACACAGATGTGTCATCATCACATGACCAAGGCCGATATTATCCCCAGAAGGTAAACAATAAAGGCTCTGAATGAATAACTGCATGCAGAGGTTTCCTAAGTTATGAGGAATAAATAAAATTAAAAAAATTGGGGAAAATTAAAGAATAATCTTTATTTGCTGAAACTAAATAACCCCTGTAAGATTCTCATTCTTTAAATTAAATTCTTTATATTGTATTCATCCTTTATGCACTATCTGAGTGAGAGCCACCTTTTCCATAGTACTGAACTGAACTGAATTCGCACATAACTGAATTCTGTACTGTGGCGTAAATTGCTTCCTCATACGATTTTATGGTCAGTCAATGTATGTTAATCATTGTGTGAATAAAGGAAATTAATATTTTATTAACTTACTGAATGAAGGGCTGTACCCAGAAAAGATTAAAGCAATCAGTTTAAGCAACATTCATTGACTTTAGATAGAGTAGTGGTGCCTGGCCTTTCCCTTTCTTGTCACACAATACAGCTCTTTCACAAGTCCACAATTTCTTTTCTCATTGCGACTTGCTTTCCAGACAAGAAAAGAAGCATTTGTAAAACCCTGTAAGAAGCAATTGGAAAGATTTATGTGACTATAACAGGAACAATGACAGTCTGTTGTAGATCACAGTTATGCTTCTGTTTGCCAAACTAGAGTCTGCAGCTTAAGTTAAGGGGAAGTTTATTGGTTTTCCCAGTAGTTTTATGCAGAATCAGTATTTTGTTATAGGTAAATGCCACAGTTTCTTGAAAATAAATATAATGCGCTAATAAACCACTGGTTAAAAATACAAAGTCATGGTGGCATATAAATGTGTTAATATTTTAGCATGTCTGCCTAATGTTTGCCAACCCAAGTGAATTTAATATACTCTAGATAACCATTTGTTAATCCAGAATATTTAAAGGGGTACTCCGGTGCTAAGACATCTTATCCCCTATCCAAAGGACCCCCCGTGATCATGCACACAGCACCCTGTTATAATCAGTCCCCGGAGCATGTTTGCTCCGGGTCTGATTACTGGCGATCACGGGGGCCGGAGCATTGTGACGTCACGGCCCCGCCCCCGTGTGACGTCACACTCTGCCCCCTCAATGCAAGCCTATTTTATTTATTTATATATATATATATATATATATATATATATATATATATAGTGCCAACATAACATAATCTCACAGTAAGGGCTTATGCTCACCTCCCTATTATGTACTAGGGAGCCATATGGTCTCCGAATCCATCTCACAATTGAATAAATGTTTCTCAGCTGTGCACACAAACATTCTAGGAGCCAATTTATTACAAAGTCACTTAGCCTCTTAATATTTTTTCGGAGTGTGTATGAAAAACATGCTTATATTGGGACAATATGGAAACTCCATTAAGATGCTGTCAGATTTGATCATTGAATTCCATTTCCAATGACACACTGTTAATGTTTCCAATGTTAACAATTGGTGTGTCCTTAATATAAGGGTATACTGGCGAATGTCTCAATTTTAACATCAGTGTTGAGGGATAGCCAATGTCATTGTATACATCTACCACAGTAGTGCACCTACATTTCTGTATTGTATTACAATGTTAACAATTGTAACAACCTTAAAGGGGTACTCTGCTGGAAAACATTTTTTTTAAATCAACTGGTGCCAGAAAGTTAAAAAGACTTGTAAATGACTTCTATTTAAAAATATTAATCCTTCCAGTACTTATCAGCTGCTATATGCTTCACATGAAGTTATTTTCTTTTTACATTTCCTTTCTGTCTGACCACAGTGCTCTCTGCTGACACCTAGCAAACTTATCCTGCTCTGGATAGTTCCTGACATGGACAGAGGTGGCAGTAGAGAGCACTGTGGTCAGACAGAAAGGAAATTCAAAAAGAAAAGAACTTCCTCTGTAGTATACAGCAGCTTATAAGTACTGGAAGGATTAAGATTTTTAAATAGAAGTAATTTATAAATCTGGCTAACTTTCTGGCATCAGTTGATTTAAAAAAAAAAAATGTTTTCCAGTGAAGTACCCCCTTATTGACTGTTACTTTTTCCACTTTTTCTGTACTTCAGTATGGATGCAATGTCACTGCTGCCTAGTGATAACAGCCATAGAACTATGGCGTAGGATACAAAGCTAAAAAATGTTCTATCTCTACATTTTTTAGTCTTTAACCCCTTAAGGACCCAGCCCAAATATACCTTAAGGACCCGGCCATTTTTTGAACATCTGACCACTGTCACTTCAAGCATTAATAACTCTGGAATGCTTTTACCTTTCATTCTGATTCCGAGATTGTTTTTTCGTGACATATTCTACTTTATGTTAGTGGTAAAATTTTGTCGATACTTGCATCATTTCTTGGTGAAAAATTCCAAAATTTGATGAAAAAATTGAAAATTTTGAATTTTTTTAACTTTGAAGCTCACTGCTTGTAAGGAAAATGGATATTCCAAATAAATTATACATTGATTCACATATACAATATGTCTACTTTATGTTTGCATCATAAAATTGACGTGTTTTTACTTTTGGAAGACACCAGAGGGCTTCAAAGTTCAGCAGCAATTTTCCAATTTTTCTCAAAATTTTCAAAATCGGAATTTTTCAGGGACCAGTTCAGTTTTGAAGTGGATTTGAAGGGCCTTCATATTAGAAATACCCCACAAATGACCCCATTATAAAAACTGCACCCCTCAAAGTATTCAAAATGACATTCAGTAAGTGTGTTAACCCTTTAGGTGTTACACAGGAATAGCAGCAAATTGAAGGAGAGAATTCAAAATCTTCATTTTTTACACTCGCCTGTTCTTGTAGACCCAGTATTTGAATTTTTACAAGGGGTAATAGATGAAAAATCCCCCCAAAATTTGTAACCCAATTTCTCTCGAGTAAGGAAATACCTCATATGTGTATGTCAAGTGTTCGGCGGGTGCACTAGAGGGCTCAGAAAGGAAGGACCGACAATAGGATTTTGGAGAGGGAATTTTGCTGAAATGGTTTTTGGGGGGCATGTCACATTTAGGAAGCCCCTATGGTGCCAGAACAGTAGAAAACCCCAACATGGCATACCGTTTTGGAAACTAGACCCCTCAAGGCACGTAACAAGGGGTCCAGTGAGCCTTAACACCTCACAGGTGTTTGACGACTTTTCGTTAAAATCGGATGTGTAAATGAAAAAAAAAATTTTTTCACTAAAGTGCAGTTTTCCCCCAAATTTACCATTTTTACAAAGGGTAATGGGAGAAAATGCCTCCCCAAATTTGTAACCCCATCTCTTCTCTTCATGTGGTAAGGAAATACCACATGTTAGGACATAAAATGCTTTGCGGGCGAAGTACAATGCTCAGAAGAGAAGGAGTCACATTTGGCTTTTGAAAGCAACTTTTGCTGAAATGTTTTTTTGGGGGCATGTCGCATTTAGGAAGCCCCTGTGGTGCCAGAACGGCAAAAAATACCCACATGGCATACTATTTTGGAAACTACACCCCTCAAGGAACGTAACAAGGGGTCCGCTGAGCCTTAACACCCCACAGATGTTTGACGACTTTTCGTTAAAGTTGGATGTGTAAATGAAAATTATTATTTTTTACTAAAATGCAGTTTTCCCCCTAAATTTTACATTTTTACAAGGGGTAATAGGAGTAAATGACCCCCAAAATGTGTAACCCCATTTCTTCTGAGTATGGAAATACTCCATGTTAGAACGTAAAATGCTCTGCTGGCGAACTACAATGCTCAGAAGAGGAGGAGCGCCATTGAGCTTTTGGAAAGAGAATTAGTTTGGAATGGTAGTCAGGGGCCATGTGCGTTTACAAAGCTCCCCGTGGTGCCAGAACAGTGGAACCCCCCCAAATGTGACCCCATTTTGGAAACTACAACCCTCACAGAATTTAATAAGGGGTGCAGTGAGTATTTACACCCCACAGATCTTTGGAACAGTGGGCTGTGCAAATGAAAAATTTTATTTTTCATTTTTACGGACCACTGTTCCAAAAATCTGTCAGACACCTGTGGGGCGTAAATTCTCAATGTACCCCTTATTACATTTCGTGAGGGGTGTAGTTTCCAAAATGGGGTCACATGTGTCGGGGGTCCATTGTTCTGGCACTATGGGGGCTTTTTAAACACATGTGGCCTTCAATTCCGGACAAATTTTCTCTACAAAATCCCAATGGCGCTCCTTCTCTTCTGAGCATTGTAGTTCGCCCCAGAGCACTTTAAATTCACATATGGGGTATGTTCTTACTCAGAAGAGATGGGTTTACAAATTTGGGGGGGCTTTTTTCCTATTTCCCGATGTGAAAATGAAAAATTTAGGGTAACACCAGCATTTTAGTGAAAAAATAAAAAAATTTTCATTTTCCCATCCAACTTTAATGAAAATTCGTCAAACACCTGTGGGGTGTTCAGGCTCACTATACCCCTTGTCACGTTCGGTGAGGGGTGTAGTTTCCAAAATGGGGTCACATGTGGGTATTTTTTTTTTTTTTTTTGCGTTTGTCAGAACCGTTGTAAAATCAGCCACCTCTGTGCAAATCACCAATTTAGGCCTCAAATGTACTTGGTGCGCTCTCACTCCTGAGCCTTGTTGTGCGCCCGCAGAGCATTTTACCCCCACATATGGGGTATTTCCGTACTCAGGAGAAATTGCGTTACAAATTTTGGGGGTCTTTTTTTCCTTTTACCGCTTGTGGAAATAAAAAGTATGGGGCAACACCAGCATGTTAGTGTAAAATTTTTAATTTTTTTACACTAACAGGCTGGTGTAGCCCCCAACTTTTCCTTTTCACAAGCGGTAAAAGGAAAAAAAAAGCCCCCAAAATTTGTAGTGTAATTTCTCCCGAGTACAGAGATACCCAATATGTGGCCCTAAACTGTTTCCTTGAAATACGACAGGACTCCAAAGTAAGAGAGCACCATGCGCATTTGAGGACTAAATTAGGGATTGCATAGGGGTGGACATAGGGGTATTCTACACCAGTGATTCCCAAACAGGGTGCCTCCAGCTGTTGCTAAACTCCCAGCATGCCTGGACAGTCAGTGGCTGTCCAGAAATGCTGGGAGTTGTTGTTTTGCAACAGCTGGAGGCGCCGTTTTGGAAACCCTGCCGTACAAGACGTTTTAAATTGTTTATTGGGGGGGGGGGGGGACAGTGTAAGGGGGTGTATATGTAGTGTTTTACCCTTTATTAGGTGTTAGTGTAGTGTTTTTAGGGTACATTCACACTGGCGGGTTACGGTGAATTTCCCGCTAGGAGTTTGCACTGTGGCAAAAAATTTGCCGCAGCCCAAATTTGAAGCAGGAAATTTACTGTAAACCCGCCTATGCATGTACTGACAGACCATGCATGCTGGGAATTGTAGTTTTGCAACAGCTGGAGGCACACTGGTTGGAAAACCTTCAGTTAGGTTCTGTTACCTAACTCAATATTTTCCAACCAGTGTGCCTCCAGCTGTTGCAAAACTACAACTCCCAGGATTTACTAATCACCGAAGGGCATGCTGGGAGATGTAGTTATGCAACAGCTGGAAGTACCCAACTACAACTCCCAGCATGCCGAGACAGCTGTTTGCTTTCTGGGCATGCTGGGAATTGCAGTTTTGCAACATCTGGAGAGCTACAGTTTTTAGACCACTGCACAGTGATCTCCAAACTGTGGACCTCCAGATGTTGCAAAACTACAACTCCCAGCATGTCCAGACAACAAACAGCTATGTGGGCATGCTAGGAGTTGTAGTTTTGCAACATCTGGAGGGATATAGTTTAGAGACCACTGTATAGTGGTCTCAAACTGCAGCCCTCCAGCTGTTGCAAAACTACATATTCCAGCATGCCCAAACAGCTGTCTGGGCATGCTGGGAGTTGTAGTTTTGCAACATCTGGAGGGCTACAGTTAGAGACCACGGTCTCAGACTGTAGCCCTCCAGATCTACTTACCGGCTTCCGTAGGATCCCGGCAGCCGTCCTCTTCAGATGCACGTGACGCCGCCCGCCGATCAACGTCGCCGCAGCCTCCGGACGGGTAAGTGGACGTCGGCGCCCGATTGATATCAGCAGTCACCCCGGCCCGGTCCCCGCCCGGCGCGCGGTGGGGACCGAAATTCCCACGGGCGTATGGATACGCCCTGGGTCCTTAAGTACCAGGACGTCAAGGCGTATCCATACGCCCTAGGTCCTTAAGTGGTTAAAAGGGAACTCCCGTGGAAAACTTTTTTTTTTTAAATCAAAGGTGCCAGAAAGTCAAACAGATTTTTTAATTACTTCTATTAAAAAATCTTAATCCTTCCAGTACTTTTTAGGGGCTGTATACTAAAGAGAAATGCTTAACTTTTTAGATTTTTCTGATGTCATGACCACAGTGCTCTCTGCTGACCTCTGCTGTCCATTTTAGGAACTTTCCAGAGCAGGAAAAAAAATCCCCATAGCAAACATATGCTGCTCAGGACAGTTCCTAAAATGGACAGCAGAGGTCAGCAGAGAGCACTGTGGTCATGACATCAGAAAAATCTAAAAAGTTAAGCATTTCTCTTTAGTATACAGCCCCTAAAAAGTACTGGAAGGATTAAGATTTTTTAATAGAAGCATTTTACAAATCTGTTTAACTTTCTGGCACCAGTTGATTAAAAAAAAAAGTTTTTAACGGGAGTTCCCCTTTAATCTGCTTAAATATGCATTAAAAGTGGGCTGTATATTCGTCTATAGCTAGAGAGAGATAGCATTTGATCTAAAGGATAATAGTTTTCAATGAAATGTAGACATTTAGAAAGCTGGCATGAGGTATATCAATATCTCTATATTATACAATGGATGTATATTGTTCTCCAGGTAAATCATTTCCTTCTGGTTACAGGTTTCTGGCTGGAGGAAGAATGACGGATAACAGGCAGGATGAGCCCAAATCATCCCACTGGGCACCAGGACAGCTCAGTGAGGCCTCACCTCTCCCTCACACAACAGATATGAAAGAACAAGGGGGAGCAGGAGATGGAATGGTGCACAGCTCCAATGGCATTCCCTTCAGACAGTCAGAGGGAAGAGCATATGGGGAGAGAGCTCACCAAGAATCCCATGCTACAAGCAAGGAGAATGGCATCAATGGAGAGATGCCATCTGGAGATTCAGAAACTGCAGGTAAGAATGTGCATGCAGGGAACTCTGTGATGTTTTAGGCCCTGTTCACATTGCATTGTTAATTAACCTCCAGGACATATGCCAGGGAAACAAATAAAGTTCCATATATTTCCCACAGGAAACATTCTATCTTGCAGCATACATTTATTTGCTCGGTGAATCTGCACTGAAGCATTGCATACCGTTCAAGTGTCTGCCAAAATTACCAACTTTAAGCATGTGTCAGATAATTCGGACCCTACGTATGCATTTGGAATATGTGCTGGACTATTCTGGCCCCTACACGCAATGTAAAATTAACGTGCTGTGTGAACATAGCCTTAGGCATGTATTTGAGAAAGTATGAATCAAAACTATTCTAAGCAGAAAAAAAAAAAAGGAGTACGGTATATTGAAAAAGCATTGAACATATTGCACCTATCATTTATGAGTGGTCCTCTAGGTAAGATTCATTTTTCCAATGAAAATAAATCTACCCACTGTGTTTGCTTATAGAACAATCCTAGTCACTCATGGTGTCCTCACAAAACTAGGTTGTTACCTCTAAAGAGAATGGCTTACATAATATGTACAAAGTGCTGGATGTAAAGGAACCGGGCAACTGTACAATGCTTTATTAAAAGCAAACTAGAAATATAATTGTGCCAACTACACAGACCCCTGAAGTTTCAGACAGATGGACCCAATGACATAAGCCCTCTTCACCACCCCTTTTAAGCACATTGAAGATTATATCCGGTTCTTAATCTACAGAAAACTGTTCAGAGTCTGGGAATGTTCCTAGTGAAAAGTAGCTCATGGGTGCATGGTTCAAGGACATAACTGCACCCTAAAATTCTGCATAGCTAGGGTAGATTTGGAAAAAAAAATGTAAACCCAATATTTCTATCCTGTGTGACCTTCAGCTCCAGCATTGAGAGACACCGGCTAAATGAACCGGACTAATGCACAAGACTACGCTGAGCGTGGTAAGGTTGACTCTGCAACTGCACCAACCCGGAATGGCCTGCATCTCCTCAGGGTGGGGCTGAAGTTTAAGTGGTATTGAAGTAATGGACTTTATGTTTTAATTTGCAAGGCTTCATGCATTAGACCATATTACTGATCCCATGGGATACAGTTCTGCGAAATGGCAGGTACCGCCTGCTGTCGGTCTGTTCCATATTATGCTTTGACAATAATTGTAGCATATTCAATATTCTGTAATGTGAAACTAAATATTGAATAGCTTTTTGATGCAGTACCATGGCGTGTGAGAGCACCCTAAGACTATGGCACCAAGATGTAAGGTAGGAAGAGTGGGGGTTAATCACCTGGGGTAGGTCCCGGATGGAAACCCCACCTCTTCCCCTATATATAACATCTAACTATGTCTGTATTTTGTACAACTAAGGCTACACATTGTGGCCGAAACGCGTCACCTGTTCTCCATGTTGGCTGATTGCTGAATAAACCGTGCAGTATTGCTTGAACTACCTCGCTGGACTTTGCTTTTGTTCTTGCCATTATTGAGGACTGGGGTCCGGTCCTGTCCGTGCCGTAGTGAGGGCAAAGGGTGAGCTGTGTCTACCACTTCTTGCAAGTCACCCTAAGACTATGTTTCCACACAGCTCCACTGCAGTTTTTGAGCCAAAGTCAGAAGTGGATCCAGTAGGAAGGAGAAGTATACAGTGCCTTGCAAAAGTATAAACCCGCCTTGACTTTTTATGTATTTTGGTGCCTCACAACCTGGAATTAAAATGGATTGTTTGAGGATTTTGGTCATTTAATTTACAGAACATACCCACAACTTTTACTGTTTTTTTATTTTTTATTTATTGCAAACAACAAATAGGACAAAATAACAGAAAAAGTCAATGTGCATAACTATTCACCCCCCCCCCCTAAAGTCAATACTATCTAGAGCCACCTTTGGCAGCAATCATAGCTCCAAGTCGCTTTGGATAAGTCTCTATGAGCTTGCCACATCTTACCACTGGGATTTTTTTCCCATTTCTCCTTGCAAAACTGTTCCAGCTCCTTCAAGTTGGATGGTTTGCGCTTGTGAACAGCAATCTTTAAGTCTGACCACAGATTTTAGATTGGATTGAGATCTGGGCTTTGACTAGGCCATTCCAACACATGTACATGTTACCTCTTAAACCACTCAAGTGTTGCTTTAGCAGTGTGTTTGGGGTCATTGTCCCGCTGGAAGGTGAACCTCCGTCCTAGCCTCATATCATGCACAGAGTGGTACAGGTTTTGCTCAAAAATATCCCAGTATCTAGCACCATCCATCTTTCCCTCAACTCTGACCAGTTTCCCAGTCCTGGCTGCTGAAAAACATCCCCAGAGCATGATGCTGCCACCACCATGTTTCACCATGTGTTCTTTGGGTGATATGATGTGTTGGGTTTGTGTCAGACAAAGCGTTTTCTTTGATGGCCAAAAAGTTCAATTTTAGTTTCATCAGACCAGAGCACCTTCCTCCATACATTTTGGGAGTCTCCCACATGCCTTTTTGCAAACTCAAAACGTGCCTTTTTGTTTTTAGCTGAAAGTAATGGCTTGCTTCTGGCCACTCTGCCATAAAGCCCAACTCTATGGAGTATACAGCTTATTGTTGTCCTATGTACAGATACTCTAGTCTCTGCTGTTACCTTAGGTCTCTGTGCTGCCTCTCTGATGCCCTCCTTACCGGGTCCGTTAGCTTTGGTGGGCGACCGTATCTTGGCAGGTTTGCTGTTGTTCCATGTTCTTTCCATTTGGTTATGATAGATTTGATGGTGCTCAGAGATTTGGATATTTTTCATAACCTAACCCTGACTTGTATTTCTCAACAACATTCCCCTTACTTGTTTGGAGAGTCCCTTGGTCTTCATGGCAGTGTTTGGTTACTGATGCCTTTTGCTTAGGTGTTGCAGGCTCTGGGGCCTTTCAAAATAGGTGTGTATATGTAATGACAGATCATGTGACACTTAGATTGCACACAGGTGGACATCATTTCACTAATTATGTGACTTCTGAAGGTAATTGGTTGCAACAGAGGTGCAACCAATTACCTTCAAAGAGGTGAATACATATGCACATGCCAATTTTCTGTTTTCTATTTCTAAACAATTGTATATTGTTATTTATATATTTTTCTAATTTCACTTCACCATCTTAGACTATTGTGTTCTGATCCATCACATAAAATTAAGATTAACAAAACATTGAACTTAAGGCTGTAATGTACCAAAATACGAAAAAAGTCAAGGGGGGTAAATACTTTTGCATGACACTGTAAGTCCTTCTTTTTCCCATTTCTTTTGAATTCACTTCTAACTTTCACTCCCCCCCAAAAAAACGCTCTGTGAAACCTAGCCTAAGATTTACTAATTACTGTCAAGTTGTTGTCCTTTTAAAACAGTTTAAAGCGCTCCCTGAATTTTTCCCGAAGGATTTGGCTTCGTAGGTCATTAGTCTTATGAAGTTAAGCTTTTTTTCTGAAGCGCCACGTGTAGTTTGCTGTGTACATATTGCTAAAATGAGTCGTGTGCCCAAGGCATGAAATTACATTGTTGAAATTCTTTGAAGAATGAAAAGGTCAGCCTTGGTGCCATTTAGATTTTGTTATGATGTTTGGCTCAAGGGAATATGCTATTCTAGGTGCAAATATGTTCTTTTTGCCATTTGGTTATCATAAATGGGTTGGTGGCACTTGTCACGGATGTCTGCACAATAAATCAGTGAAAAGGGGCTCTAACATTGTCGCATTATGGGTTTATTCACATTTTGTAAGGCAGTGTGATACTGAAGTAACAATAAATGAAAGAGGATAACATTACATAACATGTTCTTTAATGGAAACTTAAGTACCCAGTAATTCTTTTCAGAGATTTAACAGTTTGTTAAATTTTTATTGATCTGTTGCACCTTATGCATGTCTAGGATGAACATGCAACTATAACCAAAAGAGATGGGCACTGCCTACTTGAAATCCGGGTGCGAGAAATTCCAAAAAACATGTACAAGAGCAATAGAAAACAGACTGGCAAGTAAAGATTCACTTACCGTGCTACAGTACAAACACATTTACATTTTATAACTAATAATGGACAAAAGACAAATCACTTGAAAAACATGAATGTAACATAGTGGGGCGGAAATCTATGACTACACCCACCCCTTAAATTATAAATCCAAACACTGGGACCCCTAATCCAATAATATTAGGCTATAGTCAGGACCTAAACAGAATAGAAATAGAATTATAACTGAATGCAAAAAGAAAATACCCTCATGCAAAATAGCAAAAGGCAAAGCGTTGTAACAAAATCTCCAAAAAATTGTACCTATGCATTAATATTAAGCGTTTGTGCCCATATGTAGTATGGTAAAAATATCAAAAAGAAGTAACCCCCATAAACAATATGTAAGTGAAAACAAGAGCCAGATACTTAGATAAATATGGAAGGACCTGAAAAATAGACAATTATGGAATCTAGCCTAATAAAGCCATGGAGTACCCAGGAAACCAGAGGGGTTAAACATGTTTATATCCTATGATAAAATAAAAAAGGAAATAATATACAGACAGATGGACCAGGTGATCTTTTCTCTGCTAAGAATAATCAATGTTTCTACGTATGGTAGAATTTAAGGTATTTGGCTCCTACACTTCATAAATTTAACATAAGTAAATTAAAGGGGTATTCCAGGATTTTTTTTTTATTTGACTATGCTACAGGGGCTGTAAAGTTAGTGTAGTTCATAATATAGTGTATGTACCTGTGTATGACGGTTTTCTCACAATTCTTCTGTAATTTTCACCCCACTATTTATTTTTACCAGCATACAAAATGACTGTTGTCTCGGATTTTTCCCAGCTTGCAAAGCGGCCGAGACCTGACTCACTAGTCAGCTGATGACAGGGAGCCTGTCTGCTTCAATGGGTGGAGGGATCAATCTGCAACCTACGCAACAGCTGTGGGCAGCCTGATTGAAAACCACAGGTCTTTTGTTTCAATGGGAGGGGTGGCTGATGTGTGGGAGGGAGGAAAATGGCATCATGGAATTTTTAGTCAAAAAAACATAAGTCAAACGGGAAATACAAGGTCGCAAAAAGCTAGCCAGAGTGTTATGGTAATCCCACAACATAGCCATTTAGTACCAAGACAAGTGCAGATCCTTCCTAAGCACGTCCATTACTGCCTGCCAGGTACGTACTAAAATCACCTTATGGTGGATAACCCCTTTAAATAGACTAACACTTAACAGGCTAACACTTAAAAGGGTAATCCACTTTGGAAGGGTCCCCAAAAAGAGTGATCGGGGTAGGTCCAGATGCTAACACGCAGCCGATATTGCCTGTGTGTCTCTGAGCAGAGACAAAATACAGGACGTGTGAACGACATAAACAAGAATCTGTGCAGAAAGAATTGGACAGAGTAAAGACCAAATTTCTGAACACTCTTGCTGCTGGGCTCCCTTCCCAATTTTTATTCCACATAAGAATACTTAGAGTGTGTCCCCACATGGCAGACCTGTTCAGTACTTTCGAGCTCTGTCCCATTCATCTGTATGGATTTTGCAGCAACCCATGAACATGTTGAAAAAACCCATCTCTTAACATCCATATAATTTTTTTTTGGACTTCTCACAACATTAAATGGGCACTGTCAGATACAAAAACTTTTGATATGTTGTAAAACATGCAAAACCATTGGGTTTTCATTAGAACATTTTCAGTATTTCATTCTGAAAAAGCCAGTCAAACAACTGCCCCCCTGCCTGCTTGGACACATACTAGTCCTGCTGTGTCCACTCTTCATCACCTATGTCATGGACACACTTCCTTGATTGACAGCTGTGAGTGCAGGGCTCACAGCTAGAGGAAAAATCCTCCCACTGTCATCTTGTGTCCCGCTACTGTCAGTGAGGACAAGCTGGGAGTTGTAGTTTTGCTAATTCTAGGGGAGATGTGAGCAGACAGCATACTGAGGGAGGGGGCGGAGACCTGCACAGTGAGGCCACGCCCCCTCCCTTTGAGAGGAATTCAGACTAGGGAGCTAAATTGAAAGTGTAATAAAAAAATAAAAAAAGGTGCTAAACACATAAAAATTAGATTTACATGGTCAGGATTAGGTACTGAGTGATATATATAAAAAAAAGTTTTTTTGTTGGAACTGACGGGCACGATTTAAACTTGTCTTTTTATGTAAATGAGTTACCGTATTTTTCGCCATATAGGACGCTCTGGCATAAAAGACGCACCCAATTTTAAAGGAGGAAAATCTAGAATACAATGTAAAGTATAGGACAGTGATCTTCAACCAGTGGACCTCCAGATGTTGCAAAACTATAACTTCCAGCATGCCCAGACAGCCATGCCAGGAATTGTAGTTTTGCAACATCTGGAGGTCCGCAGGTTGAGGACCACTTGTATAGGAGGTATTACTCAAGTGTCCCCGCCGCTCCGGACCCGTCACCGCTGCCCTGGATGTCGCCCTCCATCGCTGTCGCCGCGTCCCCGGGGTGTCCCCGTCGTTCCGAAATGTCTCTGCTGCCCGGTATCCTCGCTCTCCGTCGCCGCCATCACCTCGCTACGCACGCCGCTATGCACGCCGCTCCTATTGGATGACGGGACGGCGTGCGCGACGACATGATGACGACGAAGGAGAGCGCCGGCCATGCAGGGGATCCCGGCCCGGAGCAGACACCGAGGAGGCAGGTAAGGTCCCTCCCGATGCAGCCAGGTTAGTGTCACTTTCGCTTCAGACGCGGCGGTCAGCTTTGATCGCCGCGTCTGAAGGGTTAATGCAAGGTATCACTGCGATCGGTGATGTCCTGTATTAGCTGCCGGTCCCGGCCGTTGATGGCCGCAGGGACCGCCGCGATAGGACAGGGTTTTAATGTGTATTCACCGTATAAGGCCCAACAACTTTTCCCTCCCCAGTTTTGGGGAAGAAAAAGTGCGTCTTATACGGCGAAAAATACGGTACATTATTTTCTTATTATAATTGTCTTAATGCCTGTGTACAGAACATTCAGAAATGAACAAGTCACATTAAGCTTACTAGTATTAGAGACTTAAAGGCCCATCATCCAGTACCTTAAAGGCACATCATTAACTAAGAAGACTTTTATAGTAGACACTAATTTAGTTTTAGTGAGGTAATTGCAGCCTGTAGTGCGGTTTCCGCAATTTATGTGTGCCTACAGGCAAACAAGGGGAAGCTTATGAAACAAAGGAGAAGAAAGAAATGACAGTATTCAGTATTGTGTACTGCCAATTCAATACACTCGCTCTCTAGTCCAGTCAGAATTGTGAGGCACCGTTTAGGTTGCAGCAAACGAGTATACGCTTGAGTATTAGTTTTTGTTAGCAAAATCGGTAATGTGTGGAAGTGAGGAATAAAAGTGTACCACACTGTTACCACATGTTTAAGATGTTTAACACAACTTATGGCACTTTAGACTGTAGTTCACATTATGTGGGCACTATATAGCAGTATAATGTAAACTCTTTAATGAAGCATTATTAAGATGCAAAACAATACAATCCAGCTCACCCTTTAGTCCCGCTACGTCACGGACGGTGTGGAACAGCACCAAAAAAGATATGTATGACTAAGGGTGTTCATGCTATGAACACCTGAAACGTGTCACCTGTTTGTTACCATGTCTTGAAGTTATTGCCCTGGACGACTTCCTCTCGCCTTCATTATAAGGATGCGGCATATTATGTGGACTATGGGGGAGAGTTATCAAAATCTGTCCAGAAGAAAAGTTGCCCAGTTGCCCATAGCAACCAATCAGATCGCTTTCTTCATTTTTGAAAGGGCTTCTGAAAAATGAAAGAAGCGATCTGATTGGTTGCTACGGGAAACACAGCAATTTTTCCTCTGGAAAGGTTTTGATTAATCTTCCCCTATATGTAAGGACTGGATTGGGAAGAAATTCAGCGCTAGCTGATAAAAGACTACAGCCCAAGTATGTATTCAATCAGTGTTATGTAACCATATACTGTATACACACATTTACTGCGTGCATGCTAACTACCAAAGCAAACATACATACATGGACATATACTGTAGGTGTAAAGATAGCCATATCTTAACTGAAGAGACCAATGACTGTATCGGTTCCTATAGACATTCCTGTGCAGATAACGTAAATAGCTCAGACGCCATGGTGGATCTCAGCTGTTCCCTTTTATGCATGGCATATTTCCTTTAAGCCTACTTATTTGTTTCACTACAAGAAACCACCCTTTCTACGGTTCTTCCGCCGCTGAAATTGTTCCGCGCAAAGAAAGAACATGTTCATTCTTTGCACGGATTCCGCGAGCACTGCACAGCCGTCAATGGTGACGGCTCAGTGCCCCGTGGCCCTAGCGCCGAAGTATTTTCGGCGGCGGCCGTCAGATGGAATCTCCGCTCGCTGAATTCAGTGTGAATGCACCCTAAGAGTGACCAAAAGACAAGAAGGTTGTCAGTCTGCTTTATATGACCATGTTTTGGCATTATATGGCGATTTTATTGAAACAATATACAGTGGTCCCTAAAATGACGATATTCATTGGTTCTATTGTATGTTGAAAATATTGTATCTTGGGACTTAGTAAGAAAAATGAAAACATAAGTAATACAGATAAAACAGATTCTTCCTTATCCCTTTATACATAGAGAACAGGACCTTTCTCAGAGTTGGCGCCTCAACACTATATGGCGCCGCCTCATGAGCTAATAGTCCTGGCACAGGAAAAGAGTACTGATGAGCGGCAGGAGCAATATTCAAATTTGCGATATTTCACGTATATATGGATGAATATTCGTCCTATGTTTGTGAAATTCGCATATTTGCCATGTTCGTTCACTTTCTTTCCATGTGAAAATTGTAATGAAATTCGTTTAGTGCGCATGCACTATTATATCTTTCAACTAACACTACACCCTACACTAGAAGCTATGTGCTAAACTAGCCTACCCTATCTAAAGCTAAAAGAAGGGAGGGATCAGTGTCCTCTGGAAGGGCAGATATTCGCGAATATTTGCATATTCGCTTATACAAAATATTCGCGCTCCATACCGACTCACACAGTAAATAATATTGGAGTCTTCTTTTGACCACAAGCTGGAAGCAGGGAGGGATGATCACTTTTTTTTTTATTTTTACACTGTACACATCATTGTACTGTGAAGAAAAAATTCATAATGAATATATAGGGCTATATTCTAAATATTCGCAAAATCTCTTTGAAAAGTTGACCAGTTGCCTATAGCAACCAATCATCTCTTCTTTAATTTTTTAGAGTCCTTTGTAAAAATGAAGGAAGCAATCTGATTGGTTGCTATGGGTAACTGGACGACTCTTCCTCTGCACAGGTTTTGATAAATCTCCCTAATTGTGTCAACTTTGGGGGTCTATTTTACCCTATTTTCTATAAAGCTCTAATCTATAATTAATCTGCAGTGCAATTATCTTTTTTTGCCCACACTCAAATTTTTAATTGTACAAATCTGTTGTACATGTCATGGAACATTTTTTAACCCCTTAACGACAATTGACGTAAATGTAAGTCATGGTGCTGTGATACTTAGCACACCATGACGTACATTTACGCTCTGCCATGACCGTGAGTACCGGACCGGTGCTCTTGTCATGCACGGCAGGTCTCGGCTACTATCAGCAGCCAGGAACCTGCCAGTAATGGCAGACATCCCCGATCGCGTGGATGTCTGCAGTTAACCCCTCAGATGCCATGATCATTACAGATCACAGCATCTGCGGCAGTGCGGTACTTTAAATGGATGATTGGATCGCCCGGAGCGCTGCCACAGGGATCTGATCATCCATAATGGCAGACGGAGGTCCCCTCACCTGCCTCCGTTCTTCTCCAGGGGTCTGAGATCGAGCAGACCAGAGCAGAAGATCACTGATAACACTGATCAGTGCTATGCTCTATGCATAGCACTGAACAGTATAAGCAATAAAATTATTGCTATCAATAGTCCCCTATGGGGACTATTAAATTGTAAAAAAAAGAAAAATATATTTTTTTAAAGTAAAGAAATGTGAAAAATCTCCTCCCCCAACAAAAATGTAAATCATCCGTTTTTCCCATTTTACTGCCATAAAAGTGTAAATAAAATTAAGAAACATATTTGGTATTAGTCTGCGTAAAAGTCTGCGTAAAAGTATTAGTGTGTAAAAGTCTGAACTATCAAAATATATTGTTAATTGTCCCGTATTTACCGAAAAGTGTACAGTGTGAAAACAAAGCCTTCCAAAATTTGCTTTGTGGTTTTCTTTTCAATTTTCCCACATAAATAATGTTTTTTGACTGCGCAGTACATTCTTTGGTAAAATAAGTGATGTCATTACAAATTAAAATTGGTGACGCAAAAAAACAAGCCCTCTGGGTCTGTGGATGGAAATATAAAATAGTGATGATTTTTACAAGGCGAGGACGAAAAAAGGAAATGCTAAAATAAAATTGGCCTGGTCCTTAGGGGGTTAAAATATCTCATAACTGGTATATCAATGTCCCCCTGCACGGCCCTGGTCTTACTAGGAATTGAAAGCCTTATGTAGCATGCGCTCCACAGTTAAAGACTGGTCTAACAGTTTCTACCTGCCCTGAGGAGACCGTTCATGCATCCAGTATTCATGATGGGAGCCGGGCGTCCGGAGTCATGGTAGGGCTTCATAAATAAAGTATCACTGCCATGGCTGATCCTGGAAAGATAGTTGTAATAATACTCCTAATAGATGATCTTGGGGACATTCATGAATAAGGATGGACTTCATGGACAATATTGATATATAAACAATCTCTCCCTCATCCCCATGCAAGACGCACATGTAAATGAACTTATATTGACCAAAATATATCACACACACACATGTATTTAGCACTTTCAGTATCCACCAACTCTCTGCCTGTACATGTACATGGAGGCATATAAAAAATCAGAGGTTACTAGCAGTTAGTTGGCCAAGACTCATGGCAGTAATTTTTTTTTACAGGCCCTGATTTGCCAGAACTGTAGACATTGGACACTGTGGTGGCAGTAGTGGTGGATGGGGCACAAGAGGTTAACCCTTTAATCACCTGACCCCCTAACCTGTATGCCGTTGGAGACATACGAGTCATGTTGTATAGTATAGTAGAAGAGAAAATATTGTTCTCTCCTGTAGCTAAATATTTATTATACAGATCTACTGCATGTATCTGAGCTCAGGAAGATAATTACTTATGATGAAACAGTATTCATCGTTCCTGGTTACAGGCCCGAAACCAGCTGCTTCCCACCACTGTTGTCATGACAACTGTTCAGCCAGCCCAATAGTGTCCACATAGACTCAGCGTTCAGTTTCCCTAGAGACAGAGAAGTAACCCTATCCATGCTGGAGAAACAAGCAGAAGTGGACAGGTGGCCAGGGCCCGTTTTAGGCTTAGCGTGGCCCAGGGAAAAATCAAAAGTGGGGCCCCAAAAGTCATAATAGTGCACTAACCAGATTTGCACATTTTTGGTCACTTCAAATATCATTAAAAAAAAAATCTAAAAAGCAAATGAAAAGTCCCATCAAAACAAAAATGCTACCGATAAAAACTACAAATCACAGCGCAAAAAATGACCCTCATACATCCCCATATCAGAATAGTACAATTTTATATTTTTGTATAGTTCCCCCAAATTAGGTTGTAGTTCCCCCACATTAGGCTGGCAGTATAAGTCCCCCCACATTAGGTTGGCAGTATAGTTCCCCCACATTAGGTTGTAGTTCCCCCACATTAGGTTGGCAGTATAGGTCCCCCACATTAGGCTGGCAGTATAGTTCCCCCCACATTAGGTTGGCAGTATAGGTCCCCCACATTAGGTTGGCAGTATAGTTTCCCCACATTAGGTTGGCAGTACAGTTTCCCCACATTAGGTTGGCAGTATAGTTCTCCCACATTAGGAGCAGTATAGTTCCCCCACATTAGGTGCAGTATAGTTCCCCCACGTTAGGCGCAGTATAGCTCCCCCACATTGGGCGCAGTATAGTTCCCCCACATTAGGCGCAGTATAGTTCCCCCACATTAGGCACAGTATAGTTCCCCACATTAGGTGCTGTATAGTTCCCCACATTAGGTGCAGTATAGTTCCCCCACATTAGGTGCAGTATAGTTCCCCCACATTAGGCGCAGTATAGTTCCCCCACATTAGGTGTAGTATAATTCCCCCACATTAGGTGCAGTATAGTTCCCCACATTAGGCGCAGAATAGTTCCCCCCACATTAGGTGCAGTATAGTTCCCCCACATTAGTTGCAGTATAGTTCCCCCACATTAGTTGCAGTATAGTTCCCCCACATTAAGTGCAGTATAGTCCCCCACATTAGGTGCAGTATAGTTCCAACACATGAGGTGCAGTATAGCTCTCTTCACAATAGGTGCAGTATAGTTCCCCACATTAGGTGCAGTATAGTTCCCCACATTAGGTGCAGTATAGTTCCCCCTTATCTGATCCTTATCTTTCCCTGAGATCAGCTTTTACTCAAGAGTTGGTAGGCCAACATATATGTTAGATGGTTTGACGAAATGATAAAATCAGCAGGCTTGGCTGAGTCTAAGGCTAGGTTCCCATTGGCGTTGTGCTCCGTCCTGTTTTGGGTCTGTGCGGGGCATTTATTGGCACCAAATTGCCCCAACAGATCCAAATGAATTAAATGGGATCCGTTGGGGATCCAGTAGTTTACATGCACAATTTCTTTCTCTGTAGACTGGATGACAAAGCTGTATATAACAGGGCCCTACAGCAGTATGAAAGAGTCCTTATATGTGTGACCAGCTTTGCAGCTTTGAGAGTAGTACAGGCTGAAAGATTTCTGGGTGTATATCCTAATTTATAGAGGCCAATGATGGGGATAGATTTTCTAAATGAGGTTAGGATTTAGTAATAGTGCATAAAAGACATTTTCCTGGCTCACAGTAATCTTTTTTTTAGTTCCATTGCTTTCCCTAATGTATTTTTTTTTATATATTTAAATGACATTACACAGGTAATATATATTATATACTTTAATACAAAAGACCCTACTAGGCCAAGGGTTTTAGGAGTTCCAGTCAGCCTCAGTGATCATGTCTGTGGGGCTGACAGGGAAAGAGCGAAGAGAGTTTCTTCCCTTTGTCCGCAGTATGATCTGTATTGATCATAGTGCATCAAGGTTTGAATGGGCCCATTCTGTTATTGCGGGAGAGTAATTGTTATTCACAGCCACACTCTTGAGCACACAGGCATAGCTGTTGGGCCGATGTGTTCACCGGTGATGCATTAACATAGAATCATGTTGGAATTAAATCTGACTGATGATAGACATATGCATCCTGGATCCTTAAAGGGGTTGTCCAGTTTAGAAAATCCATTTTAATCTACATATATGTAAAAAGAGAAGGACTGACTCACTGACTCATCAATGCCCAGCGTAAACCCTTGGACCTAGAAACCTGAATTTTTTCACAGGTGTTGTTTTTAAGACGTAGACGAGGTAAGAGGGGTTGAAAGTTTGTATGGAAGTCCGTCATTTTGAAGCGAGAAGCTGTATGTGTGTGTGTGTGTATATTCCAGCATCATGTCCAAACGGCTAAAGATATTAACATGAATCTTGGCAGATATGTTACTTATATGTCAACAACAAACATAGAATAGGTAATTTAACCCTTACTCACCCCCATTTGCCAGGGTCTGCTTTTTGTTTAAAGTCCCATGCAAATCAAAGGGAAATGTATGTTCCCACATAACTTCCGTACGGCTGGAGATATTTCAATACCTGGTACACATATTACGGGTCAGGATATGAGGACGGGATATGAGGTTGAGATAGGAGGTCGAGATAGGAGGTCGAGATAGGAGGACGGGAAAGGAGGACGGGATAGGAGGTCGGGATAGGGGGTCGAGATAGGAGGTCGAGATAGGAGGTCGAGATAGGAGGTCGGGATAGGAGGTCGGGATCGGAGGTCGAAATAGGAGGTCGAGATAGGAGGACGGGATAGGAGGATGGGATATGAGGACGAGATAGGAGGTCGGGATAGGTGGTCAGGATAAGAGGTCGGAATAGGAGGTAGAGATAGTAGGTCGAAATAGGAGAACGGGAAAGGAGGACGGGATAGGAGGTCGGGATAGGAGGACGGAATAGGAGGTCGAGATAGGAGGTCGAGATATGAGGACGGGATATGAGGACGGGATAGGAGGTCGAGATAGGAGGTCAAGATAGGAGGACGGGATAGGAGGTCGGGATAGGAGGTCTGGATAGGAAGTCGAGATAGGAGGTTAATATAGAGGACGGGATAGGAGGTTGGGATAGGAGGTCGAGATAGGAGGACGGGATAGGAAGACGGGATAGGAGGATGGCATAGGAGGTCGGGATAGGAGGTCGGGATAGGAGGTCGAGATAGGAGGACGGGATAGGAGGAAGGGATAGGAGGACGGGATAGGAGGTCGGGATAGGAGGTCAAGATAGGAGGTCAAGATAGGAGGATGGGATAGGAGGTCGGGATATGAGGTTAGGATAGTACGTCAGGATAGGAGGTCGAGATAGGAGGTCAAGATAGGAGGACGGGATAGGAGGTCGGGATAGGAGGTCGGAATAGGAGGTCGAGATTGGAGGACGGGATATGAGGAAGGGATAGGAGGTTGGGATAGGAGTTCGAGATAGGAGGTCGATATAGGAGGTCAAGATAGGAGGACGGGAAAAGAGGTCGGGATAGGAGGTCGGGATAGGAGGTCGAGATAGAAGGACGGGATAGGAGGACGGAATAGGAGGTCGGGATAGGAGGTCGAGATAGCAGGTCAAGATAGGAGGACGGGATAGGAGGTCAGGATTGGAGGTCAGGATAGGAGGTCGGGATATGACAACCATATATGAGGACGGGATATAAAGTCAGGGATAGGAGGTCGAGATAGGAGGACGGGATAGGAGTTCGAGATAGGACGTTGAGATAGGAGGTCAAGATAGGAGGACGGGAAAGGAGGTCGGGATAGGAGGTTGAGATTGGAGGACGGGATATGAGGAGGGGATAGGAGGGCGGAATAGGAGGTCAGGGTAGGAGGTCAGGATAGGAGGTTGGGATAGGAGATCGAGATAGGTCGGGATAGGAGGTCGGGATAGAAGTTCGAGATAGGAGGTCGAGATAGGAGGTCAAGATAGGAGGTCAAGATAGGACGAGAAAGGAGGTCAGGATAGGAGGTCGGGATAGGAGGTCGGGATAGGAGGTTGAGATAGGAGGTCGAGATAGGAGGTCGAGATAGGAGGATGGGATAGGAGGATGGGATAGGATGTCAGGATAGGAGGTCGGGATAGGAGGTCGGGATATGACAACAATATATGAGGACGGGATATGAAGTCAAAAGCTTCCTCCTTTGTTGATTTTCCTCCCCAACAAGGATTAGGAAGGAAAAACCGGGCAATGCCTAGTTTCATACATATATTAAGGGATTGGGGAAATATAATGTGGGGTCCTACATTCAGGATCTTTAACTCTTGGCCATGGAGAGGAGCAGTTAAACAGAGTGTCTCTTTCTCTGGAGGACCTCTCCAGTCCTGCCATAAAGAAGGTTCATTGATTTGAATGAGCACTATGTAATGTGTAAACTCCCCTGTGGTAGCGCTGCAGGAAAGCTCAACACTTCCTCTACATTTCTGCCACAGATTACAGTTGATTTATGTTTTTTTTGTAGGTGAACATTTCGTGATCAGTTTATTCTCATAATATCATCCTAAACTGATCTCTTTAAGGCTGTGAAAAATAATTCCACTGTTATCCTTTATTTTATGTGACATCAAAACATTACTAGCAGTCATTCTGCTTACTACTTACTACTTTTACTTGTCCCAGTGCATCTTAGACTCTTTAACAGATAATCTGATTGGCTGATATAGACAATGAATGTTTTCTAGTTTCTTATATTTTAGAACTGCTATTTTTTACATAGTGTAGTTATATATTTCCTCTCTTGGAAATCCAGTTATCCAGTTTCTCCACGTTATATAGTTCATGAAGCCTAAGGTGTTTCTGTCATGGTAGCTTGTCTGGCCACCTTAATCTGCTTAGTGCATCTTCTACTATTAGACGTTTGACCTCTTTCCAAATTGGATTGTGTTGTAGTGTCAAGTTCAGTTTGGAACACATTCAGTGATGGTGCAGCTTAAAACTCCTTGGGCAGAGTATAAAAGCGAAATTTGGCACTCCATCTAGGTGGCAATGGTGTCATGTAGTACTATCGTCTGTCTGAACTGGAAGGGTGGGGGTAGTATTTGTGATTGCCACCAAATAGTGTAGAAAATCTTATAGATCAAACAATGCTCTCTGGAGCAAAAAAAGGATAATTTCTTACCTAGAAGAAAGAAAATTCACTTTTCGGTGCCATTTATTGGAAGAAGCTACCCTTGTAAGCCAATGCCTGATCTGAAAAAGAGCCATGGGACATGACTGGGGATCCTAAGCCAAACCTAAAGCTCTACCAAATGGGTTACCAATATGTAGATAGCTGTTTAGAGTTCCTTACCCTCGTTAGTACAGAGCAGAAACAGGAAAAATTGATCCACCGCCACCAATAAAACTTTATCTTTATATTTAATTAGTATACCTAAAGTGTATACTCCATGTAAATGTGGAAGCAGTTATGCTGTGCCTTCTTAGCCACAGTAAGTGTACTTTTTGGATAGGTAGGAGGACTAAGCTTTGGGTGAAACGGAGTAGTGTTTTTCCTTGTGTACCATTAGGACATCACATTGCACATTTGTAGATACCGTAGAAACTATTCATTTATATTGTGAGATTGCCCAATAGTGCTTTAATATAACACTGTAAAATCAAACCTACCTACTCCTAAATTGCTTTCATAGTTAGGGACCCAGAGGACAACTATTGTTGCTGCTCTACTGTCAGTGACGTTGTAAAAACCTGCTTTTTGTTAATGCTTTCTGACTATTCAATCTGTAATCCTGCTAATACATTTAGGATGGTTTAATAACCGGACACTGTATCTTTGCTAACATGTTTCAAGGCACTCACACATGGCCATGAATATCCTGCATGTGTATTATTATGCTGTGCGTGCTGACACCATTCATTATCATACTGGTCTATTGTGCTGTTTTCTATGGAGGCACGTTGTTTTGATTATTGGAAATGTTGCATAATATATTATCCAGAGTTTAAGGTTTAGGAGACATCTGACCAGCCAGCCTAAAGTGGACCTCCTCAACAGAACAAATATGACTTATTCCTTACACGTCCTTCTAAAGCTTTAGCCATGCTAATGTTCTTAGAAAGGACAGGAAGGACAGTGCATAGAACTGAACTACAGTTTTCTGCATAGACATTGGTAGAATGGGTGAAAAGAAAAGGAAAAGGCGCGCTCCTAGTGTGATACCGTCGGTGTATAGCGGGCACGTGCGGGTTAATGCACCTTACCGTAGCGGGTTGTGCTGCGGGCACAACACCTTTGTCTGCCTTTAGAATCGCACGGAGCCGTTGATGTCCCGAGTCGGAGATCCCAACGTTCGGCGGTGTAGGTAGGTGGCTGCCTCTGCATCCTTAACCGTGACTGGCAGGTCCGGTTAGACGTATGGAAATTGGGAGAAAAAACATCTCATCCTATTTTTTTCTCCCAATTTCCATTGGTAGAATGGGAACACTCAGTCCTTGTGATAGAAATGATGGGAGCCGCTGCAGCTCCATGGATAGTTTATTATCAGCATAAAGAACTTGAAGAAATGTCAGTACAAAAACAAACCTTGAGGGATAATTGCCTAATTCTGACATCAAAATAAAGGGTCTGAAAAAGGGGAGAAAACATTTTGTCTTAAAATATAATTTGTATTGATCTAGGCATATAACAGCACAGAAGGCTGCATGGTGTTATTTTTCAAACAAATACGAGATACAAAATGACTGTTCGTCATGCAGTTTTGGTAATTTATATATAAAATTATTTAAAGTAGGGTGGACAAAGGTCAGCCTCATGATCATGATAATATACAAATCTTAAGGGGATATTTTAATTGTTCAGTATCCACCACATAGGGTATAAGTAGCAGATCTGTGGGATTCTGATTTCTCTGACTTCTGGAGCCCCGTTGATCCCGAGAACGGAGGCTAAACGTCCTTTGAATGAGCGGAGCGTCTAAGTGCTTGGCAATGTTAAGAAGCCCCATAGAGAATGAGTAGAGTGCTGGCCGTGCATACACAGTGTGCTCCGTTCATTAGGGGGCACATGTTTCTTGTATTCATGTGATCAGTATGAGTCCCAGCAGTCCAGTGGATAGGGGATAACTTTTTGAAATGATAATATCTCTTTAACAGTAGTACTCACTCTAAATAGAGAAATCAGTATCACGCTGTAGCTACCTTACTCTGCCAACTGTTCAGTCAACTTGATAGACGCTTGATAGATGCAAACGCTGTACTAGTTGTAACAGCAGTACAAGCTATCGCAGTGCTGTTCTGTCCACTTGAATGAAATGGAGATGTGGTATCTTGTACCTAGTATGGTGTTTGCAAGTAAAAACTGGCTTGGAACAATTGTAAACATTTAAAGGGATCCTCACATAAAGACATAGGGGAGAGGGAAGGAGCGGGGGGTACAAGCGGCAACAAGCTCCCTTTTGCACTGAATATAGTGCTTCTTCCGGCCATCATGGCCGGAAGAAGCACTATATTCAGTGCGAAAGGGAGCCTGTTGCCGCGTGTACCCCCCCCCCTGCTCCTTCCCTCTCCCCTATGTCTTTATGTGAGTATTTTATGCAATAAAGCAAGAAGACGAACATGGTGAGTGGACGGCTTTTCTTTTCTTCATACAAATGTACCTTGCATCTTGCCTGAAACCAGAGCACCACCGTCTTTACACCTGCAAAGAACTTTCCTAATCTGGGGACCGGGGTTCCAATCACTCGCAGTGCCGTAGGAACACCTTTTTAATTTGATTTAAAGGGATCCTATTACCAGTTTTATGCTACCCAGACTACAGGCAGCATTAAAAACTAGCACAGGCATCGTGATTCCTGCTCGGGCGTATCAGAGTAATGGGTAGCCAATCCTCGGGGTGGGTCCCGGTGGCTGCTCTCTGGCGGGTCAGCTTGAGTAACGCGTCTCTCCCTAGCAGTGTATCAGAGTAATTCATAGTGTCCCAGAATGGTGATGCCTGTACCAGTTTTATGCTGCTCACGGTCTGCGCAGCATAAAACTGGTGACAGATCTAATATGGATGTCTTATGCTGTCGATCAGTCATCCATTTTTAAAAGCCAGATAAGGACTTATTTATACGTAATTTTGTAGCTATTTTACAATGATTGACTTCTTTAATGTTCAATCATCCCAGCACCCATTCCCTTTGATGTTATACCTGATCCGTTAGCTGGTTTCTTCTATATAGACATGGAAATAAAAGTTATGTAATGTTGGGTGAATTGTCTAACATTAAAGTATGTGCTCTATGGGACTTAGATGTTTTATACTATCATTACAACAATTGTCAGACAAGGATGACCTTTTCATAGTAACCATGGAACTCTTTTTATAGTTGGTCTTCAATAAAGATACTGACTGGTGGTTGGCTGAGAATAGCGGACTTGTATTTATGTGATGTGAATAATTGTATATCAACTACTAAATACATCATTTTTAAAAGAGAATAAGGATCCATATCAAATATTATACCTACATTGTAAAATGTATTTTGTCTTCTACTTTGAACCCTAATGTTTGCTAAAATTGGAAGTACTGACTCGGGACTGAATACGGTAAAAAATGTAAATGTACAAACTACTTTGGATTTGAAAGAACATTCGTTTTTGGCCATCTGTAACCTTCCTTTTCCTTGAACTCTGAGTGAACCTTTAGAAAAATACAATTTAAAGAATCTCTGTACGAAGGGCAATGGTTCATTTAAGTGGCTGACTCTGCTATTTATAGTGGACGTCCATTAGTTCAGAAGTGTCTGTCCCTTTTTCTGTATCATTATTAATAAAAACACAATCTCCGCCGAATTGCTCCTTGCTCTTGTCTCTTTAAATAAGCATCAACGATGAAGATATGAAGCAATGTTGCTCTTCAGGAAGTCCCTGGAGGCAGCCTGGTTACTTTTAGCCAGTGCGAAAATCTGTGTAATCTCGTAAAGTCGCATGCTTTCTATTGTTATAGTTAGGTTTATATTAATATAATAGTCTTTGGAGAGTAGCACATTGTACATTTGTACTTACAGGCCCAGTAAGTATGGTTAAGTCTCTTTGGTCTTCTCTGTTAGGTCTTTATTTTCTCTGCTGTTCTCCTTTTTTTGTTTTACATATATTTATTTTCTACATTTATTGTGCAAAGGAATATCGTTAAGAAAATAAGATCTTCTGTTTTGATAACCCAAATAGTTATTTTAGTGTATCATTTTTACTAATAAATAATATGGTGATACCAACAGCTCTGCTTGCATAAAAAAAGTACAACAAATAATAAACAGGAATAAAGATTGGATGACATTAATTCATGGTAATGCCTCTGTTAGCTAGTAAGCTAATAATTCTATTATATAGCATTTACCGTATATACTCGAGTATAAGCCGGCCCGAATATGAGCCGAGGCCCCTAATGTCACCCCAAAAACCCAGGAAAAGTTATTGACTCGACTATAAGCCTAGGGTAGGAAATACATCATCCCCCATGTCATCATCCCCCAATGTCATCATCCAGACCCCCGTCATTAACACTGACGTCATCATCACCGCCTGTCATCATCCCCCCCCGTCATCATCCAGACCCCCCGTCATCATTCCCCTCCCCCTTCATCATCACTGCCTGACAATCCTCAGTGTTCTTCAACCTGCGGACCTCCAGATGTTGCAAAACTACAACTCCCAGCATGCCCGGACAGCCATCGGCTGTCCGGGCATGCTGGGGGTTGTAGTTTCGAAACATCTGGAGGTCCGCAGGTTGAAGACCACTGCGGCCTTCAATATCATCCAGACCCCCCTTTTAAGTTTTCTACTCACCTCCCCTCAGTGGGAAGAAAGGGTGAGCTGGTCCGGGCCATCTATGCTGCAGGGACCGTCTAGTGGGGAGGGTTAGTCGTTCCGGGCTGTCCATCTTAACCGGAAGGCCCTCTTCTCCGCTCATGCGTAGGTACGTTCATGCGCAGGTACATCTGCTGCGCACGGACGTCCCTGTGCGTCGTCGTCAAGGCAACGTCGCTAGTCCGGGGCCGGCCCGGAGCGGAGAAGAGGGCCTACTGGTGAAGATGGACAGCCCGGAATGACTAACCCTCCCCACCGGACGGTCCCTGCAGCATAGATGGCCCGGACAAGCTCACCATTACTTCCCACCGAGGGGAGGTGAGTAGAAAACTTAAAGGGGGGGTCTGGATGATGACAAAGGCCGCAGTGGTCTTCAACCTGCGGACCTCCAGATGTTTCAAAACTACAACTCCCAGCATGCTGTCCGGGCATGCTGGGAGTTGTAGTTTTGCAACATCTGGAGGTCCGCAGGTTGAAGACCACTGAAAGGGATTAACAGGCGGAGAATTCACTCGAGTATAAGCCGAGGGGGGCGTTTTCAGCACGAAAAATTGTGCTGAAAAACTCGGCTTATACTCGAGTATATACGGTAATTAGAAGGATATAAAATTCTCACACAATAGTGTCATATTTTGCCCCCAAAAAAATGCAGTACAGAAACTATACTGCATCTAAATGCCAAAATCCTACTACCATTCAGTGCTCAAGTAATTTTCCTACTGTTTATATGATAGGGTTGTACAATGCCCAATATGCAACTGTGTGGTTCCCTCATGATTGCCATAAAATCCTATAGTATATGAACAATCAAGCCATACAGAGCCAAAATAATAGAACCAGCCAAGTCAGTGTTTATTTAGCAGAACCAGCCACATCAGTGCTTCAGTATTTAAACAAGACCTGGTGAACATACAATACTGCCAGCCATAGTACTAATAGTAGAGATACAACTATAATGCCCATTTTATTTTGCTAGCTATGAACCCATATAAGGCCCAATGTAATGGTGCCTTTCATAGTTCAAAGAGCCTGTTTTACTCTGGAGGACCTGTCCAAAATTACACAGACAATCATTGATTTAAATGGGCACTGTGTACTTAAAGGGGTAGTCCAGTGGTGAAAAACTTATCCCCTATCCTATGGATAGGGGATAAGTTTGAGATCGCGGGGGGTCTGACCGCTGGGGCCCCCTGCGATCTCTCTGTATGGGGGCCAGGCTCTCTGGCCAGATAGCGGGTGTCGACCCCCGCACGAAGCGGCAGCTGACACGCCCCCTCAATACATCGCTATGGCAGAGCCGGAGATTGCCGAAGGCAGCGCTTCGGCTCTGCCATAGAGTTGTATTGAGGGGGTGTGTCGGCCGCCGCTTCGTGCGGAGGTCGACACGCCCCCTTCCAGCGGGCTGTCGGGGCACCGTACAGGAGATCGCGGGGGGCCCCAGCGGTCGGACCCCCCGCGATCTGCAACTTATCCCCTATCCTTAGGATAGGGGATAAGTTGTTCACCACTGGGTCACCACTGGACTACTCCTTTAATTTCCCCCTGGTGGCGCTGCAGAGAAATTAAACATTTACTGCCAAGTTGCTTCACAGAATCCAGCTAATTGCTATGGTGTCACATGTGATAAACTGATTTCTCTGAAAAAATGAACATGATCATTGTTTTGGCCGAGTATGGAATTTGAAATTTCTATGCGAAAATTCTGCAGTGTGCATGGTGTAGAAGCATATACTACATACCCTAAAACACCTCTATTCCTTGCACTGTTCAAATGTGTTGGGCTAAACGATGCACCTTTACACATTAGAGTCTGGTTGTGGTTGCTTCTCTACAACTTTCAGCCCTATCCTAAAGGGGTACTCTGGGGAACTAAACCCATAGCCCATCCTTTCCCTCTCATCAACCAATTGAATTGTCTAAATATAATTCATTAGCTATATAGAGCAGCTTCCCCATCCACTCTGTCTCTGTCCAAATCCCTCTCTTAAAGCAGCCCCCAGCCTCCTGAGAGACAAAGACCATGTGGTTTCTGCCCTGGACTGATGAGTCATGCACCCTTTAGTGCTGAGAACTGGGAGGTGTGTGCAGCCTCAGCCAATCAGACACTGAACCTCGCTCTGCTGCTCAGAGCAGGAGGGTGGGGGCTGGCAGAGCAAAGCTGCAATGATTGCCGTGAGATGCATGCAAGGGGAAAGAAGGATGGCAAAGAATATCAAGCAGCCAGAGAAGACAACAGGGGCCACAGGAGCAGGGCCACCATCAGGGCAGTACAGGCAGTACTGCCGTCAGGGGTCCGGACCAGGTGCACTATATACAGGGCCCTGTGGCTGCCAGCCTGTAACCTCCCTCTGCCCAGCCTGGTCTCTGCATCGGGGCTCAGCACTTCCCCACATATACAGGCAGGAAGCTGTACCTGGGACCCTGTTCTCTCTCCTGGACCCCTCCCCCATCCCTCAGTAAGATCCCTGGCCTCCTGCTGTATACAGGTCGGCAGTCAGGGAATAGGAGGCGGGGAGGGCTGCAGGCTGCACAGTGCAGCTGGGAGCAGAGGTGAAGTAAGGAGTCTGCAGATGTGGAACCCCCTGGAGCTGTCTAATGCCTAAAAGTAAGTGTGTGTGTGTGTGTGTATGTAATTCTGTGTGTATGTCTGTTAGTGTTGAAATTGTGCATGAGTCTGTATCTGTGTAATGTGTATGTATTAGTGTATTCCCTGTGTGGGGCACTATATGGGCGTATGGGGGCTCTCTTCAGGAGACTGGAGAAGCTAGGTGACACAGTGCAGGGCTCACAGTAGTTCCCCAACTTTATGTGTACTGTCTGTCACCCAGCTTTCCCAGACTTTTGAAGGGAATATGTGTCTGGTGAAGCAGTCACATTGGAGAGAAAACATGTAGTGAAGTACCAGATGTCACACTAGTACTCATAGGGTTTCCCCAGCTTTATATGACCCCTGAATGGCAGAATACTAGTGTGACATCTGTTACTTCATCTCTCAAATATGGCTGCTTCATCATATAGACATTCCGTTCAGGATACTGGGATAGTTGGGCGACAGGCAGTCCACAAAGCTGGCGAAGTACTGTGAGCCCTGCACTGTGTGCTGCCAGTCACCGAGCTTTCCCAGACTCCTGAAACCCCAAATGTAATGGGCTATTTGTCCTCCCTCTAGTTGTCACTGTGTCTTATGGCAGCTGAGTTGTCACCCTACCTCCACTCTTATCGCCCCTCGCGCTAACTCTGCAACACCTAGAGCCGCCATCAGGGGGGTACAGCCAGTACACCAGTAAGGGGCTTGGGCTTCCAGAGTGCCCGGGCCCCGCTTTACCCCCTGCAGCAGCAGAAGCAGGAGACCGCTGTGTAAACAGGCCTGAAGCTGTGTAAGGGGCCCCGAAATTTCTGATGGCGGCCCTGCACAGGAGCCATGCAAATAAGGCAGGATGGTTTACAGAGAACATATCCAGGAAGTCAAGTGTCTTTGGAGCTTTATATACTTCCCGGAGTGCCCCTTTAACCTTAGATATATTCTATACTTCATTATCTATGGTTATAGATAAATGTCTCAATATGATTTAATTTATCAATATGTAAAAGACAGCATGTACTTGTAGACCAATATTGGGAAATGTGAGTGTTTACAAATAGAATAATAGTCACATCTCATAAATTTACAGAATGTATAACCTCCCACCAGCAGATTATTCCTGATGTTACTCAGTCACAGACGGCTCGTGTCCCAGATTACATGATTGAGTCATAGGGAGAAGTGTGCTACCTTGTAAGAGAATGTAGTTATGATCCATATGCAAGTCACCTTCTGTCTGGCTGTTCTTTTGCTATAGCTGGACTCTGTAAATAAATAACACTATCCCCTTAAAGGGGTACTCCGGTGAAAAGCTTTTTTCTTTTAAATCAACTGGTGGCAGAAAGTTAAACATATTTGTAAATTACTTCTATAAAAAAATCTTAATCCTTTCCGTACTTATTAGCTGCTGAATACTACAGAGGAAATTCTTTTCTTTTTGGAATGCTCTCTGATGACATCACGAGCACAGTTCTCTCTGCTGATGTTATTATAATAATAATAACGCTTTATTTATTGTTGTCCTTAGTGGGATTTGAACCCAAGTCCCCAGCACTGGCAAGGCAGCAGTGATAACCACTGAGCCACCATGCTGCCCTAAGCATACATCTGCTATGCATCTGCTATGCATCTGCTATGCATCTGCTATGCATGGTTGCTAAAATGGAGATGTCAGCAGAGAGCACTGTGCTCATGATGTCATCAGTGTTCCAAAAAGAAAGGAATTTCCTCTGTAGCATTCAGCAGCTAATAAGTACTGGAAGGATTAAGATTTTTTAATAGAAGTAATTTACAAATATGTTTAACTTTCTGCCACCAGTTGATTTAAAAGAAAAAAGGTTTTCACCGGAGTACCCCTTACCATGTTTAAACATTTTACAGTGAAACCTCTTTGAGCAAACGACACAAAATTGCATTAAAAAGTGGTCTTCTATGGGGGTGGTCTTCTTAAAGAAAATGGCCGCTAAGCATAATGCATGCTGCAATGAAAATCCATCACACAAAATCTGGTCTTGACAAGGGAGTGGTTTTCCAAAGAGTCAGTGTTTTTAAAGGGGTTTAACTGTATTGTACTTTGCCTTGTGGCTAGCTGTGTGTGAATCGTTGATCATTTATGTCATTTTTGCAATGATTTAGTTTTTTTCTTACAATATTTCCTAATTGCATCTTTGGTGATTTTCCTAGTTAATGATATTATAATTGAGTACAGAAAATACCATTGGAATATTATTTAAAATAATGCAAAACAATTTATTTCAGATTTTTGTGTAATGTAATTAAAAAGTTAGTTTTAATACCCCTCCCCTGCCCACAAAATCGTACTTATCTGGGTTCCTTAAAGGGGTTATCCAGGAAAAAACTTTTTTTTATATATCAACTGGCTCCAGAAAGTTAAACATATTTGTAAATTACTTATATAAAAAAAAATCTTAATCCTTTCAGTACTTATGAGCTTCTGAAGTTAAGGTTGTTCTTTTCTGTCTAAGTGATCTCTGATGACACCTGTCTTGGGAACCACCCAGTTTAGAAGAGGTTTGCTATGGGGAGTTGCTTCTAAACTGGGCGTTTCCTGAGACAGGTGTCATCAGAGAGCACTTAGACAGAAAAGAACAACCTTAACTTCAGAAGCTCATAAGTACTGAAAGGAATAAGATTTTTTAATAGAAGTAATTTACAAATCTGTTTAACTTTCTGGAGCCAGTTGATATAGAAAAAAAAGTTTTTTCCTGGATAACCCCTTTAACCTGTTGGAATCCTCAATAAAGGCAACTTTGTGCCAGACAACCCTAACTTTGCTCTATGGAGATGTCTTGGTTTCTGCCATATTCAGTGCATGTTTACCAAGCCAAGTCAAAAGTTACTAGGAAACTTGCATAGAAAGGGACCTACAGTAGGTTAAGCAGCCTAAATATTTACTATTCATGTAGTATTTCCCTTTTTTGGAAGAGAGAACCTTGCAAGTCCCCATAGTGCCAGAACCCAGGTAAGTTAGCCTTCATGGGAAGAGAGGTAGGGCTACATATAGGCAAAAAACGTAAATATTTACTATATTTCAGTAAGGATAGCTGAAGCAGTTTTTTGGGACTTTTATATTGATGATTTATCCTTTAGTCTTAGGCATAGCCATCGAACAGTTGGGGCCGACCTCTGGCACCACTTTTGATTAACTGATTGGAGGGGCTGCAGCATCTTTATCACAGTGCCATACGGTGGCTGTATCTGGTATTGCTGCTCACCATATTGGCTTCAATGGAATGTGCTCAGGTACAGCTGTAACCAATGTATAGATTTGTACCTCCTCACACCATTGTCTTTGTCCCTTTTATCAACTGATCCTGGGAGTCAGACTTCACTTGATCCGTTTTTGATGGCCTATGACTAAGGATAGGATATCAATATTAAAACTCACAGAAAACTGTAATGTGGATCTGTCACCATGATTTGCATGTTATTTAAGGGCAGTATATTATAATGGCAGAACTGCAGGGCCTTTAGACCAAAGGCACAAGTAAGTATGGTGTCATTTGGTTACAGTATTTAAGAAAGAATACAGTGGACTCGTAGTTATGATTCTGTTGTATTAGCGAGGAAAGTGTCGGCCCCACTTCTTGTTGCTTCTTCCTATCGCCCTAACCAATGATGGATGGTTGCTGTGTATGTGCCTGTATACACCATGGAAATCAATCATTCTTGAGACAATGGGTCCACACATTGTAAAATAAAAATAAAAACAGCCGTAAAATAGATTTTAAAAAGTGGCATTTTTTTATTTTGAAAATGTGTTTTAAAAAGTGAATCCGAAAGATGCTATGAGTGCCCACATTGGAGGGAATTCACTTTACAGTTCCTCATGCGCCATATTTTTGTCCTCTCAAGCTACAAAGTTTGGCGCCTGGCAGTTACACACCAAGTTGCAATTTATGCAGGTTTTTTAAAACAACGTATGCACTGACAACAGCTCTTTCCAAAGCCTTTCATAGAACAATTATTAGGTAAATAAAAAGAATGCTTTTATTTTACACTGCGTGGACCCAGCCTTAGAGATATCATTTATCATTTACCAGAGGTCCAGAACCAGTGTCCTCATGACAACACTTCCTGCTATGGTAATTTAAGCCTGTCCTAATGATTCTAAACATCATTTGTATTAATACATGTGTTTTGTCAATATCTGTGTTTCATTTGTTTGCATTTTTGTTTCATATTCATAACATCTGAACTGTCCATTGGCATTTACCTTAAATGGGTATTCAGCCCTAGAAATCTTATCCCCAGTCCAAAGAATAGGGGATAAGATGTCTGATCATGGGGGTCTTGCCACTGGGGACCCCTGTGATCTCACTGCTGCACCTGGCGTTCGTTTGGAGCGTTGGGTGCAGTGCCGGAGGCTCATGATGTCAGGTCACGCCCCGCTCGTGACGTCACGGCCATGCCCCCTCTGCAGATATATGGGAGGGTGTGTGACGCCCATCACGCCCCCTCCCATAGACTTGCATTGAGGGGGCATGGCTGTGATGTCACGAGAGGGGTGTGACCATAATGTCACGAGCCTCCGCCCCTCATCACCAGTCACCCGGCATGGAGCAAAGTTCGCTCTATGCACCGGATGTCTGGGGTGCCGCAGCCGAAATCGCGGGAGTCCCCAGTGGTGGGACTCTCACGATCAGACATCTAAGATAAGATGTCTAGGGGTGGAGTACCCCTTTAAGCAAAGCTAGGTCCAATCCACACAGAGCTGACCTGTTAGCAAATATTTCTCAAAAGTACTTATCTGATTATTGTTGGTGTCTCCTAGTATAGTACTTTCCACTCTTATTGTGACTTTGTAACCTCCCTGCCCATTTATATTAACAATGTCTGTATTGTTTGCTTGTCTTGTTTTGCCCATTTGGTGCTTCGGCAGAGGAGGTATCTGCACGCATAGTCCAAGTAGTAACTGCTGATGCTGTAGCGGTCCTGAAAGGTGAACAGGAGAAGGAAGTCCAACTCAAGGGCCCTCCAGGAGATCTGCCATTAGGTAAATCAGGGTGTATTGGGATGTGAGTGCGGTTTGTGCTGTCTGCAGAGTCCTGTCCCACAATGGACTTGGTGTGAGATTTCTTCTTCACCATGAGCCATTCTTTAACCATCCCTACTTCCTCCTTAGTTTTATTAGAACCTATCACTTTGTGTAGTCACAGCATGTGTCATGTTCCCTGAAATGTAGTTGCTATAAAGAGATCTTAGTACTAAAGCAGTAGACGTATTGAGAGATTGGTAGTGGGATGTGATGGAGTGAACTGACGTTTTTCTCTTTTCAGAGCATCTTCACCCATGGATACTGTTGTTTTAGTTCTCTGTTTGATAGTGGCTTAACAATTATGCTTATATTAGCCTAAGACCTGTTGGTTTTGCAAAGGTGATACATCCTATGGCCTAAGCCATAGTAGTGTATATGGTTTCTTTAAATTGGAATAGATTGGAATAGGTTCATCTCAGATAGAGGAGACGTACAGTTCATCAGTTTTTTCTATTTTAAAATGCAAAAAAAAAGAAATAAAACATGTTTTATTGACCATGAGCAACTGTAACATCAGTCTGCTACTCTGGTTTGTAAATGAAGTAGAAAAACTATAGTGCCTTGATGTATTTACTGTATAATAGAATCCTTTTTTTACCTTTCTGAATGCTCCAGCATTTAAATGCCTCTGCCATGTTAATAGCAAATTAAAGCCCCATTTCTAGCTGCCGTCCCCATATGATACTGGCCAGGTAATTACTCATAGCATGACAAGTGGCTGGAGGTGCTCGCTGTTCATACATCACACCCTGAAGCCACCAGAAATTCATTCCAAAATGACATGCTGAGTATTCTCTGGCTCCTTCATGTGAAATGAAACAATTTTGTTCCCCCAGGTTGGATGGCAGACTTCTCTCCACAGGAAATTACAACAGAATAATAACAGTGATCATACGAATAATATTATACCTTATTCCAGATTTTATGATTCAGTGGTTTAATTGATGAAAAAAATTGGAATGCCAGGAGTTGGTATTTCACATTTCATATTTTATCCATTACGGATGTAAAGTTGATGTAGATATGTTACTAGCTGTTAATAGCATGTACAACTGGTTGTCCTGACCTAAAGCATTGTTCCCCAGCTCAAGAACCATGCATGGCTCTCAGGTCCCTTGTTTGTGTTTCCCCAGCTGTTGGCAGCTTCAGATACTATTGTGCACTAGTTGATTATTATAGTATTGCTAGAGCTTCATACTAGGATCAAAACTATAATTCTATCCATATTCGTTAGCAGCTTACACTAGGGTATGAGCCACAAATTGGTCATATATGTTTTTTTTCCTTTTAATATTCCATGTGGCTCAACGCTGCTTCTTCAATTTTATCGGCACTCGTGCCACATGCAAATAAAATGTATCCAGAGGAGGAAACACAACTGTTAGTAATCACAATGACCATGCTCTCTACCCTCCTAGTCAGGCTGGATTGATGTCCCTGAGTGCAAGGAATGCCACTCGAGCCTGGCCTGAGAAAGGAGGGCATGGGCATTCCAAGCTGTTATTTCTCCTCCTCCAAGACTGCATACAACTCATTTACATAGGATGTGAACATGATGGTATTGGCTAGAACATGTAAATAAATAAATCATCTGAATACACTTAAATGCGTCTACTGCATAAGGTATATCTGTAGGGGAGTTCAGAGCATAGGGATTTCTTTTTTAATACTGGTATACATTAGAGGGAAATTGACAGCAGGTTCATCTGCACTAAACACAATACACAAGGTTGTAGTGTGGGTGAACTGGACTACAAGGAGGTATCACTTACCTGGATCTGTGGTCTGGTTCTGGAGATACCTATTGTATTATCTGGCATTGCTAATCTGGAGACCGCTGGCCATGTGCAATAGAGGTGGGACCCCATATAACCTGTTTCCTGCCTCCACCCCCTTTGCTCCAATATACTTACACTTACATTGTCGAAGGGGTTCCATAAATACTAATGAGGTGGGCAAACATATTGGTGCAGAAAGGAGTGAGGAAGGGAAGCTCTGTATGCCAGGTCCCTCCTCCATTGCACAAAGGCAGCCATTTCTATATTATCAATGCCAGCTAATACAGCATGAAAAGGGAAACAAAAAAGGACAAGGTGCGCTCCTAGTGCAATAAGTTTTAAAATGGTAAGCCCCAGGGTAAAGTAAGATGTGAGCTTACCAGATAGTGTTGTGCTGAGGGCACAACACCTGTAGAGGCCTGTAGACTCGCTTGAGACGATGAGGGTGACCGCTGCTCCGGATCCTTTCTGAGTGACCATAAGTCCTCAGCAGAAAAATCAAAATTTGGGCATATGGATGCCATAAAACTAAGGATATAGTCCAGGCGCTGGTCCTCACAATGGATGGTGTCAGGAGTCAGGTTTAGGTAAAATCAAGGTTCCTTTATTGCAACATAAAAGTTTCAAGTCCTATGCTGGACTCTTCCTCATGTTGCAATAAAGGAACCTTGATTTTACCTAAACCTGACTCCTGACACCATCCATTGTGAGGACCAGCGCCTGGACTATATCCTTAGTTTTACGGCATCCATATGCCAAAATTTAGCTAATATAGCATGTATCTTCCGAACAGGACTACCGATCCAGTTAAGTGATATTTCATTTTAATCCAGTTCACCTGCACTATAGCCCAGGGTATTGCTTTTAGTGAAGGTGAACCTGCTGTCAGTTTCCCTTTAAAGTAAATTAGTTAATGGGATGGGGCCCATATTATAAATTTCATCTACACCCCTGCTTTATGGAATTAGGATTTCATAATTAAAGGGGTATTCCGGGCAAAAACATTTTATCCCCTATCCAAACCTCCAGGTTTCCGGGACTGGGGATGTGTCATCACGACACGCCCCATCCATTCATGTCTATGGGAGGGGGCGTGACGGCCGTCCCCAGTCCTAGAAACCTGGAGGTTTCCGAAACTGGAGATTCAGCACCCGCATAGAATGCGGGTGCTGCAAGGAGATCATGGGGTGTCTCAGCAGCAGGCCCCCTGCGATCAGACACTTTATCCCCTATGCTTTGGATAGGGGATAAAATATTTTTGGCTGGAATACCCCTTTAATGATTTTTCCTGTATTTGGTATGCAGTATTTTTATGCACCACCAATGTAAATTGTTGGTTGATTTTATACAGTTTTAAGCCTTTCTCTTGCTCTTCCAACTATGGTTTAACATATTCTAGCCATTTGCACACACAGTCTATATACCTCTTCATGCTTTGAAGATATTTTGTTATCAAGTAGTCTTCTAGTAGTACCAACAATGAATGGATCCAGCAGGTGCAGTTAAAAACATCTTTTTCTATTAAAGTGTCCATTCATTACAGAAAATCGCATAGCTGTTGGACACTTAGGCACCCTTCATCATAGCTCTTCTAGTAGTGCAGGAGGATGGGATAGTCAGGGAGAGGAAATTCAAGAAAGATGAGGTAGGAGGATCTTGGGATGGCTCTGAACAAGCATCTTGGCATTGAGATGAAAACATAACTTTTATCTCCAAGCAACATGAGATAAGTCCAGGACAATGATTTATGGAGTTGTCTAGAAAAATGATAAACTCAAGTTGGCAGCCCTGATGGTGAGAGTCCAGGAAGCACAGGGAAGCCACACAAAAGGGGTCCATGTGCCTGACCTTGTACTGTAAAATGATTGCTCTCATGCACTGTCCACATGGAAAGTCCTAATGTAGTTTTTCCATGTTGTCCTGTTTTTCATTGTATTATTATCCATATATATTCATTGATGCAGTTTAGAGGTGTTTTACCCCCATGCACTTCTATCCTCTATTCATTGGATAGTCCAAACTGAGTGTGGTGCTCCGCCATCTTCGACTCTCTTAAGACCAGTGTTTCCCAACCAGCTTGCCAGCGTGAGTGTTGTAATTTGTCAACAGGCACACTGGTCGGGAAACATTGCTTTGGACAATGAAAGGAGCATCAGTCAAGTCCTGTCCTCAAGAATGCAGGGGGTCCAATTGGTTGGATGCCCCATGTATTACTTATCCAGTGGATAGGGTGTACATGGTGTCAAAACCTTAAATAATTTACTTTATAGATTAGAACCTAAATGATTGATGGCCCTGTACATTACATAAATAGGCTCAGCAGAGGTGATCTTGTTTCCCTTCAGGCCAGCTACACTTGTCACACTTGGTATTCATGAGCCTGTTGTGTCTTGTGTCTTTTAGCACTTAAATATTTGTCTCTGTTATTGTGTGCCATATTAGAATTGCAGGTCTGATTCCCTTAAATGCATTCAAAAATAGTTTTACTTTTGGGAATTTGTTTAAGCAGATTTTCTAAAAAATCCTTTAAAGGCTAGCTTTACTGCCACTCAATGGAAAAATTATCTGGCACTGAATGCAAGTGACTGTGGAGTGGCACACACAGAGAAAATGGCTTTTTAAGTATTTTTTCTCTATAGGAGCAAAAGCTGAAAAATGATAATAGTAAGGCTGTGTGTTTATGTAAGACCATTGAGAGAATAATATTACCTTGTTATGCGATCGCCTGTGGGGCAGAATCAGAGAAACAGTAATATTTATAGGTATGAAACGAGAAGACGGGATGAAACTGTTATCCTGCACATAAGCCGACTTCAACATTTTTATTACTTACATTATCCTCAATATAAGGCAACATTAACATTGTTCTTAAAGGATTTAGTCAGCTGGTACAATAGCAAATTTCATCTTAGTTATAAGTCATAGCCAGATGATTCAGGTTATGCAAAAAAAACACAGTTGTTATGTGGAACTGGCCATGCAAACCTCAAATCCGCCAAAAGTCTACTGTGTAGCCCAATATATGCAAATGAATAGCACCTTGTGTTCATGCCTCCAAGTGTTTGCTCTGTGCTATTAAAATAGTTGTTTCGACCCTTTTTCTAAAAATATTGGCCCAGTTGATCTCCAGCCGGCAAACTCCCTCTAATGATCGTTGTTGAGAGCCTGCATGGGATATGGAGTATTGCAACCGGCCATTAAAATGAATATATAGTTGGCATAGGTTTATCAGAATGGATCTCCACTCTGAATCATGGAGTCCCTCAGTTTCATCATCTAGCTTATCAACAGGATTGTCTTGATAAGATAACCCTTTTAAAAGGGTATTGTTGCTGTGTTTGGATGCAATGGTAGTCTTCTCATTTGCCAAATAAAAAAATGGGAATAATCTTGTAATATACTTTATTTTTTAAAGTCCTCTTGGATTTTTTTTTATATATAGTGTAGCATAGGCTGTTATTAAACAATAAGGTAGATGCTCTTGTGTATGTCTCGTATATACCTATTTTAGTTGACCTGGCATGCTTGGGTTGTCTGCCACTTTTCTCCATCTTGCTAGTTATCTACTTTTATCATTTCCTAATACTGCCTACATTTCCAATGACGCAGTGACATAGAACGTCTGTCCCCTTACATTATAGAGCATCATATGAGATATAGCTTTAGCCTGTCTCCTTTTCTCCTTGTTAGCTTTTACACACAGGAGAGCAGTGTCACGCACACAACACATTGAAGAGCCAGGCAATGGAGTGTCATAACTCTTTCAGTTTATGGACTCACCTACTAGTAAATGTCACTGATTTTGTTGTCCTATAGAGATAGCAGTTTCATTCTGTAAATAAAGAGACCCCTTAGATCCCTCTTGGCAGCTCTCAGATTCCTCCCCGACCCAGACATCGGGCTAGGTAGGAAAAGGAGGAGTCTGGGAGCTCCCAGGAGGCATCGGATAGGTGATGATGTCATCCTACAGTTCACAGGAAGTCAGCTGATAAACCACTTCCCAAATATCTGGCAAGATACGGTATGGAAAATAAGTACCACACACTGTTTGAAGGGGCCTGTATTATTTTATGGATAATTGTTCATCTGTTTTTGACTTTTAAGTTGTTTTGCTAAAGGCAAGAGCCACCTATTGCTGTTGACAGATCCATATGTGTGTTCCTGTACATTTCAAAATCCAAATCTTGGTAAGCTGAGTACTTACAGAAAAACAGATGGATCTTACTTCTGCTGTATAATTTATTTAGAAAATGTTCTATTATGAAGAGCTGTGCGAGGGAACCCAAAATATGCATTTTCATTTGCAAATCTCCTCTGACAGTGACAATAACTACAGCATTGTTCATTATGCTGGCTCCTCCGTGTTCTTACATGTGAATTCAGAAAATGGATAAGGACTTTGCATGGCCAAAGATAAGTGACACGTGACACATTTTGTAACATAGCTCAAACAAACGTACCCTAAGGGTACGTACGCAGATTTGGTGCGCTGGGTTTGATGGGCAGGATTTTCAGCTGCAGATTTCAATGTAAACTAAATGACTGAGCTCAGCTTATAATCGGCAGTTACAAATCCTGCACATCAAATCTGCTCAGGATCCTGTATGTGTGAATAGACCCTAAAGGATTATTCTGAAAACCTAACTGCAGTGTGCTGCAAGGGTAAAATAACAAACTTACCTACCCACCTCACCAAGTCCAGTGTCATTGCTCCAGTCTACCCCCTCCCTAATAATGCGTTCTCCTTTTTCTGATAAATATGTTTCCAACCCATTGCAGTGTGTTCGGGAACATCATGGGTAGAGCAGGTGGGGGGAGGGAGTAAAAAGTGCTACTGATGCTAACTGGAGCAATACTGGACTGGGTAAAGTGAGTACACTCTAGTTTATTATTTTTCCTTTGAAGCATACTGTACTGAGGTTTTTCATTAAATCAAAACACTGTTTAAAAGGAAACCTGTAGTCACTTTAATTCTGCCATATACAAACAACCATATAATCAGAACTGGCAGGGGAGGGAGAAGCTGCCGGGGACCCGTCCCAATGACTTGTAGTTCAGGCAGCATAAAAGGGATGATAGGTTCCCTTTAAAGGGATTGTCCCATTTAGAAAAATAAGTCTAAACTGATGAATTATGTGAAATAAACATAAAATAAATGTGCAAACATTTCTGAAAATGTACGGTACTTCTTCAGAGATCCTACATTGCTTTGCTAACTGTTGCCCTTGGTTAAGACCCACTGAGGACCCACTAAAGTGGCTCACACATGCTCAGTTCAACTGCAGACTCCTGAAGGTAATGGCATTTATTCTCCACTGTGCATGTAAACAAGGGGGGTTTGGGGAAAGTGTGTGCTCTGTTCAGGGTCAGAGGTCAGAGAGGAAACCCAGAAATGATCAGAACGATCTATATTCAATGGTGATTTCTTTTTTTTTAAAGAAAAAACAGGTCTTCGAAGTGCAATCATACTGTAATTCTAACCTTCAGATGTTTTTTTTCTTTCGGATTAATAATATCTCTTCTATAGGTCTTTTATTTAATTTTTATATTTTTAGTTATTAACCAATATTTATTTACTCTCTTTTTTAGCTGTAGAAGATACAACCAATCTTCCTCCGTCGCCCCCTCCTTCACCAGCTTCAGAACAGATGGGAACAGTGGAGGAAGGTAAAGCCAAGTTGTTAGATGTGTCATGTGATTTTGGACATATAAAAAGGTTTATATATATACACATTTTTATTTTATTTAGCCCCTTATAAAGAAAAATGCTCTATATCTATGCATACATTGAATGTATCTTCACGAGATCTCATGCAGGAAAATCACTAAACCGAATTGGACCAACAAGAACTTAACTTCTTTGTACAGCAATTTCGCCATGTTTTCCTTCCCAAAACAAAAGTACTTTTCATTACATTAAAACAGAAAACAACATAGAAAACACAACTAATGTTTTCCAGACACCTTTAATAGTCCTAATCAGCTCCAAGTTACACTAGGAAGTTTTGGCATGGGAGTCAGAGAAGTCACCTTCTAGCCAAATTAACAGATTGCTGAAGTCGAATACGATCTGGACATTTTGGACTGATTAACCAGATCTTATTATATTTTTGGCAATATCAATATCAATGAGCATGGAAAATTTCGTTTTCTGTTCCAGTTCTTCAGTTCCCTTCAGGAAAACCACAACAACATGTCAGTGTCTCCATTTTCCCCTCTTCTCCCTAAAAAATATAATATTAACATCTAGTTTTGGCTCACCAGTTGTCCATCTTAAAGGGGTACTCCAGAGGAAATTTTTTTTCAAATCAACTGGTGCCAGGAAGTTATACAGATTTGTAAATAAAAATCTTAATACTTCAGGAACTGTCAACAGCAGGAGGGGTTCACTATGGGGATTTGCTCCTGCTCTGGATATTTTGTACTATCAGTCTACAGTGCAAAAGTAACCAAAAGTGTTTTGGCAAAAAGTGGTACCCTCGCAGTAGATGGCGAATGTTCTGTTCCCCTATGATACATGAAATCCTGGCTTTCTTCATCAGGAATGATGTTAAAGTGTCCCTTTCAGTAGAAGAAAACTTTTCACATGTTGCAGAGACACATCAAAGTTTTCATCAGTCAGGGTCCCTGGCTCACTGCAATCTCTGTGTTACTGCGGAGATCGACTCTTTATAATTCTCATCTCATGCAGTGAAACAGAGATTGCAGGGAGTGGAGAACATAAACATGTGCCTCTTCTGGCTCATTTTAGAACCAATTTTTGACATTGTCTCTCTCTAATGACATGGTCAATTTAAAGGGGTACTCCACCCCTAGACATCTTATCTCCTACCCAGCGGCGGGACCCCCGCATTCTACCATGCGGCACCCACCTGTAACTGCTTCCGGAACAGCTGGAGGCCCTCAGGCTAATACCATCCCGACCATGAGAACGGAAGATCGTGACATCACGACTCTGCCCCGTGTGACGTCACACCCGCCCTCTCAATGCAAGTCTATGGGAGGGGGCGTGACAGCAGTTACAGGTGGGTGCCGCATGGTACCCCCGCCATCAGACATCTTTTTCCCTATCCTTTGGATAGGGATAAGATGTCTAGGGGTGGAGTACCCCTTTAAGTCTAATATTTAATAGGGACCATACAGAAACCAAATATTCGTAACACAATAATGGCATTTATGATGTGTGTTTTTAGTATCCAGACTTTCAGAGTACCAGATTAAAATGAGGGTTTACCTCTCCATGGTATTTAAAGTGGCAGTCTAGTAGAGTTATTTATTGATAAAATAGACATGTTTTCTGAGCACCAAAAACATGAAAGGTCTGGCTTTGGCAGTTTATTTATTTTAGAAAGTTCTCTAGTAGGTTGTCCTGCTGTTGGTACCCCTATTGATCATGTGGGCAGTGGTAGGACACAGCAGGAAGCACAAAACGAAATCATTACATTGTTTATATGTTTAGTTTATATTGAGATCAACAGGTTGTTGATGTTGTCTTCATCCAGTTACCATTGTTTTATCTACGTAAAATGGTTCTTCCTACTTTCTCTTCTGTGTAATGACACGAGTTAGCATTTTTGGTGAGTTACCCTTAGCAACCAATCAGATCAATTCTTTCATTTTCCACAGGTCTTTTCAAAAATGAAAGAAGCAATCTGATTGGTTGCTACGGGCAACTCAGCAACTTTTCCACTGGACAGGTTTTGATAAATCTCCCCCTATATCTTTTGGAGCTTAGTTGAGTCCTATGTACAGCTGACTATACACGTTAGGTAGTTGGTGGGTTGGTAGTGTTTGAAGGGAGAAATAAAGGATCAGACACATTAAAATCCAATTTTTCTCTCTGTCGGGACCCATCATCTGTCTGGAGAGAGTTAGAAGGTCACCAAAGACTTTGTATGATAGGCTGGTCCTGCTAATATAATCTAATGTGTATAATACACATTACATAATTACACACAAACTGTTCCTTACTTGAAAAAATGATATTCTTGTTGCTGTGCAGACATGATAATGCGCTTTTTATTTTTGACGGATTTATGGAGACTTGAAAGTGTAATAAGAGTGCTTTCACATACCAGCACATGGCTATTTACTCCAGTATTATTTATTCATGTATATTCCCATCTAGACTTGTTCTCTCAGCACAGATAAGTGTTTATGGCTGTACATGCTGTAAGTCATAAATCTTAATGTTTTAGGCTAAAACAAGAAAACAATAAATATAATGTACAATGCAAATAGCAAACACATTGTACTAGAAAGAAATGGCTGACCTTTCTAATGAACAGTATTTATTTCAAGTTACAATAGCATTGAAGGTATATGGAAAGCCTGAATTTAATATAATATAACATAATATCTTAATAATATTACATTATATATTACTAATATATGTATATATATATATATATATATATATATATATATTATTATTATTATTTTTATTTTTTTTTTAATTATTATTATTATTATAATTTTTTTAAACATTTATTATGACACCCAGGTGTCCAAATGACCTGTGAATTTGCCGATAAGATCACAGCATATATTCACCCAAAATTACCTCTTGTAATGATTAAGAAAGGTAAAAAGCAAAGTTGGAGACCAACATAAGCTACAACATTATTAGGCCCCATTTCACATTTTGTTCTTTATTTGAAAAAGCTTCTGACATAAGCGCTAAATATGTCTATTCTATTCTTATTGTCAGACGAAGGCCAATAGAGTTTGCTTTTGTTTTTTTTTGTCTGGCTGGAACATGGTAGCATGCCACAAAAATCACGTAGACTACACTATTCAATGCCTCAGGATTCTTTAAACAAAACAAAAAAAATACCTCAAGAACCTACAGTCACGTTACCTTTTATTAATGAACACTATCACACGAGCTTTCAAAGACATTCAGGGACTTCCTTCCTCTCGTGTCATAACTTAACCCTAGAGTGGTGGTGCTGCTGACAACCACCAAATAAGTATTTTGCATTCAAATGTGTGTTGGGTGGCTGTCAGCAGTACCTCCTATCTGGAGGGAGTTCTGGACCACCTATCTGGATGGAGTTCTGGACCACCTATCTGGACGGAGTTCTGGACCATCTATCTAGAGGTTGTTCAGGTGGAGGTTACTTACTAGAGTTGCTGGCAAATCTCCAGTGATGTCATTGTCCATGTTTGGACATTTACCATATACAGACTGTCCATATATTTTCCCTGGGGCACACAGTGTATCTCACTGTATAACTTTACATGGGGCTATGTTGCAGCTTTCTTTTTGAGGTATACTGTACAACAGAAATCCTTCCAATGTACATCTCCAATGAAACTAATAGAAATGTGATATCAGTGGGGGACATCATTTGATAAAAGATAAAAGGTCACATAATGGAACTGACATATGACACATACTGTAGGTGACCAAATCAAATACTTTATTGACCCCTAAGATTGATCACATATATAGGATTGGAATATGTATGGACTGAGTAGGCTTTTTATGTGCTACAGAACCATTGCTCAACAAGGTTGGGATAAGATTTAGTGGAGACCCAAAGTGGTGTCATCCCATCTTGACTACATATCTTGCCCATCTTTGGTTTACAGAATGGAATGGACTTTTAGTATTAGTCAAATCTAAAGAGGTATAGGATATGCACAAAACATTAGTATATTTCGGACTGAGTTTTACTATTTCATATATTCATAGAAATACTCTTTACTCTGTAGTCTTCTTAATGTGATTTGGATTAAATCGTTTATGTCTATGCAATATAGTGATGGACATATTAAATGGGAAGTGCTGGTACAGTAATGAGTCCCTGCTCAATGTACGCACATGTGCATTCCGACTGATAAAAGTGCAGTGTCACTTGCATATTTTTCCTGTGAATGTTTTGTCTTTTCTCTCTGTGTTATCTTGTTTCTCAACCTCATAAGAAGAGAAAGTTAAGGGTCATCTGCCTGAGAAAGAAGAGGAGAAAGCTCAGGGGGGAGAAAGCAGATCTACTGAGTCCTCTATCGTGGGGCTAAGCAAGGTCCACTCAGATTCAGGATCCGATGTGACACAACATCACGAAGAAAATGTTATATGCGAAATAAGCGATGACAAAGTTATTGCAAAACATGAAATTGAATCGCCCACTGTTCTGTTGCCTTCCTTACTAGGGGAAGGTGTGTCCTTTGTAATATCTGCATGTAGCTGCCCCCCAATCCAAGCTCTTAAGTGCATATCCATGGCTGTTCCATTCTTACATGTCTTTATTATTATTGGCTTTGTCTTTCTGCTAAGCTGAATGCAATCTGTTATATATATGCCGAGCATTGAGAGCATTGATGATACCGTGTCCTTCCTCAGTAGCTGGCTGCAAGTTACTTTGCCATGATACAAATATGCTTTGCTGCTAAGCTGTTGCTTCATGTTAGTCTTCCTCTGCCATGTTAGACGTGTTTGCCAGTCACATTGCTGATAACTGTATAGCTCTCTGTTTTTTTAATTTTTTTTATTTAAGTTACTATTTCAATTGATTCTAACTATTTTCATGTATATATGCTCAGTCTCTAAAACTTGTTTTATCTCATTTGTTTATGTGTTGTTTTTTATTGCTTTGTTGACTTTTTTTTTCAGCAACTGCTATTTCCTACTTCTTTATAGCATGTCCTTTTCCATTCATTGCAGTCTGCGGCTGCTCATTAGAAAGCTATAAGTTAAACTGTGTGCCTTTTTATTGTTTCTTTGTTTTTTTTTTTGTTTGTATCTATGTTGTATTTACAGAGTTGTATGACCACATGACTTTTAAGAAAATATGAAATAAGGCAAATGTATATACAGACCTACAAGACAGGAAACAGCCCCACTGCCCTCTGTCATCTCCCATAGGAAATATAGTGATAGGACCTTCTAGATTTTAATATTTTATTGTTTGATAGAAAAAAAAACTGTTCTAGCTGTGACTAGCAGGTGCTTATTCTTCTCCATCTATAAAAATAACATATTAAGCCCAGCAAACCAGTCAGTTTATTGAAGAGTTGGGAATAGTAGATGATGGCCAAACAACAATCTATTCTATAGCCTATGGCTATTTAAGTAATTGCAGTGAGGATAGACTGAGACACCTGAAATATTTACAATAGGAGTAGGGGTATGTATGGAGAGTCTCCGCTAGATATTTCAGGAGAATTGCTCATGCTGAAGTTTATGAAAAATTCAGAAGTATAAGTGATGCTCTACTGGAAAGGAATAGGAAAGAGATCATCTAAGGGCTCTTCATGTTTACTGCTGCCCTTGTTTTTTAAAGAGCATAAGAAAGATTAACAAATTGGAGAAGGGGATAAGAATAGACACTTTTCTTTGTGACATTTTACAAGTGCAAATCTTCAAATGTCTAACTCCAGTCTTATTGCTAATCCTGCATACAGCGCATCACATTCATTTATCCTACTCTCCTCCGGAGTAATGCACTGCATACAGGTTTATATTACAGACATGTTCCTGATTCCACTTGGTAAGACAAAAGTTTGCTGTACATAGAACTGGAAGTATAATGGTGATATTGATCTGTCACTATGGAAATGCTGCCCTATCTATAGTTTCTAATGGAGCAAATGGGAATATCAACTTCCCGCTCGCTCGGAGCTAATGAGTCTGGAGGGCGGGCTTACTCAGTGATTGACAGCTTTCCTTATATGCACCCTGATACAGAGATATCTGCCAATCATTGAGTGTTACTGCCCCCAGACTCATAAGCTCAGAGCAAGCAAAGATTTATATAAATATAAGTTATAAGTATATATAGCTCCCCCTGCCAGCAGATGGAAAAGTGCAATTAAAGGGACAGATCTATTTTAAGGCCTCAGTATAGACAATTCAGTCTGTTGTAGGGCAACATCCTATCATTTTTAGACCTTTGGGCACATTTAGAAAAGGTCTTTTTGATTCTAAGTTATTTCTCACTATTTTCAATTCATTCTCAACATTTTAAAATAGCAATATTAGGATAATTATAGGGAAAATATTAACTCAAAACAAATGAGATATAATGTTTTTCTGATGTGTCTTTATTTGCTTTGATTTTATTTAATTTTTTTCACCTGCTACAGTGTAACCTGATTATTTATGGTATTATTGTTTAGTAGCACTTGTAAAGAAAATGATCTCAAGTTGGCTTTACACAAAAAGCTTTATAGATAAAACTGCTATAACAAGAAGTTTAAAGAAAATTGTTGACCATAACAAATTGTCACCTTACGTATTTCACCTGTGAAAAGGAAAGCTAAAATCAGATTGGATTCCACCAGTCAACTACCCTTAATGTGCATTTTAGCTAATGCAAGAATTTAAAATTTCGACACATTCTACAAAAGTTTACACCATGCTCCATTTTACAATTGTGCCATAATTTAAATGTAGTAGCTTCATGTGTGGGCTTTTTTCATTTTTATTGACCCCTGTGGGGTAAAAATAGAAATTTCATATGTAAAGCTGGTCATATAGTTCAGATAGCTCTCAGCTGAACACTCATTAGGCTGGCATCTATAGCTCCCGATCCCGAAACATACTTGCATACTAAGTTCATCAGAGCAGGCATCTATTCTGAATGGGGAGGGGAGAGTCAAGAGGCCACTATACACATACAGATAGTTGATTCTTCTGAAATCACCAGCATTAATCTAATGTGTATGGCCAGCTTAAAGGGGTACTCCCGTGGAAAACTTTTTTTTTTAAATCAACTGGTGCCAGAAAGTTAAACAGATTTATAAATTACTTCTATTAAAAAATCTTAATCCTTCCAATACATTTTATGGGCTGTATACTACAGAGGAAATGGTTTTCTTTTTGGATTTCTATGATGTCATAACCACACTGCTCTCTGCGGATCTCTGCTGTCCATTTTAGGAACTGTCCAGAGCAGCATATGTTTGCTATGGGGATTTTCTCCTGCTCTGGACAGTTCCAAAAATGGACAGCAGAGGTCAGCAGAGAGCACTGTGGTCATGACATCAGAGAAATCCAAAAATAAAAGCATTTCTTCTGTAGTATATAGCCCCTAAAAAGTACTGGAAGGATTAAGATTTTTTAATAGAAGCAATTTACAAATCTGTTTAACTTTCTGGCACCAGTTGATTTAAAAAAAAAAAAGTTTTCCACGGGAGTACCCCTCTAAAGCATTGCTGTCACTTGTATAAAAGATTGGATTATCGTCCAGACATATCGAAAGTTTTGATTGCACCTTGTCTCAGTCCTGAGACTTACTGCGTCCGTGAGTTATAGCCGGGTGAAACACTATGGAGCGCACTAGTCTGAGGGTGGCCAGCCGCCTATAATTAAAAATCCCAGTGGCTGTCTGGACTTAGACCTACTGTGATCTAAACTTTCAACATGTCTGGACAACATGGTACACGTGACAGTATAACATGTGGATTCTAAAACTGGTCATAGGCATCAGATTTTTTTTCCTTGCCAACCCTATCAAAATTAGCAGTCTGATATAAATGGGGAATAGTGGATGAACTCTAATCACCCTACACTTCATCACTACATTACGGAAAACAAACTTACAAGAGATTGACTTCAGCATGTCCAGTCCTATTGTTTACCTCAAAACAAATGGGCACAGTAGATTTTTAGCTAAGCCAAACAAGCATATATATTGTAGCAAGCATTGAGACAAATAACATCCACTTGTTTTTTTGCTAAGTTATTTTAAGATTAAATCTTATCTCCTATCTACGGAAAAGCTTATGAGTATTTGATTTAATGTGGGTCTGATCACTGAGACGATGAATGAATGGAGCAACAGCACACATTTTTGGCCACCCCTCCTATTACTTACTATTGGACTACGTAAGATAGATCAGCACTGTACTGGGCTACCTTCAGCAGTCTTTTCATGAGTGATTCAAATAGGTCCAACATTTTGTTGATTCTTTTCTTAATATATCGTTATAGCCTTTAAAGCTCAGTGATAAAGACCAGCAAATCCCATACATAAACATAGAGCTAAGTTTTTAAACTGTATTGGTGGACATACTTTTTAACGATAAGATGATGACAGCTTGTGATCACTACTAGGGGGAGTTTTGCAGTTTAACGCAAGCTACCTGTATATTGAGATCAATAAGAAAACAGTATGCTGTAAGCTACTAACCTTTTTAAGTGGATTTGTGCCATATTTTATTGCTCTAGCACATCTAAGATTAAAAATGAAGCAAAATGACAAAATTAGAGTGCTCTATCTATTTATCATATGAACAGATCACTTGTTCTAATACTACTTTAAATTTGTATAACATAAGTATAACATTTATAATATATGTGATAATCAGGTTACAGTGTATGAGGTGTAAGTTTCTATAGTGAAATAATTCTATTTTACAAGTAAGTTTGTACTTTCTTCCATTCTTTGGCTATGCTTCTGTTTGCTTTAGTGCATCTCCTTATATTTCTGCTTTAATATATTGTGAAACAAAATCAAACTGCTTTAGATGTACTTTCAGCCTCGAAGACGGGGGCACAAGGACAGTTGGATTCTCTGCCTTACTCTGTGGAAGCTGTAGACACGGTTGAAGATGTTCTGTTCACGAAAAATAAGACTGAGGAGAAAAGTAAGCAAGATGCAATAGAACCAGGATCTTCAGAGCATGATGGAAAGAAATCAGAGAAAGAAGAGGAGAAATTACCATCAGCACTACAAATGTCTGGTTCTGACGTAACTTTTGCGATACCACATGTTTATTCATTTTCGGTAGAGCCTTGTACTCCGACAACCCCTGAAGCTGAACAACTTGACTTTAGCAGGGCTGAGGCTGAAGGCAAAGACAGCCTTTCGACAGACCACGCAACCAATGAGAATGAAAATATTTTTTCTAGTTTTCCTTCAAGTCAAACAGAAATTTCTTTTCAACATTCCCCAGTATTGGAAAAAGAACAGACTTTGAAAGACGAACTTTTTTCATATTCTCCATTGCCTGTCACAGAACCAATTGAAAAAGATATAAGTACAGCTAAGCCAGGTATTTCAGACACCACCAAAGATAGTTGCCAGGGAGAGTTGGCTCATCCAGATGCCGACAGCATTAGCGATACAAGTGTTCAGAAACATGATAAAGATTCTGTTACATATAATGAGGGGAGGGATGTCAGTCATTCCAAATCAGACATGCTAGGTCAATCAGATATTGTGGCAAAGCAAGATGAGATTATTGCTAGCAAGTCCGATGATAGCATAGAAGAACCAAAAGACATTGCTAGTAAAGAGAGCAGCATTAGAGATATTACCAGTAGTCAAGATGAACTGATGAGCCCAAAAGCTACAGGTCACCATAAGACGCACGAAAAAATGGACGTCTCAGACCCATTCACGCATGACAAAAAAGAAACAGTACTGGAATCCCTTAAAGAGAATGTTTCACCAGAGGTTCCGGCAGACAGCAAATCTCTAGATGACCACAAATTTAAACTTGCTGAAGATAAATCTGGAATGTCTACATATTTTGAAACATCTGCACTGAAAGAGGAAACATTGGATAGTATTGTACTCAAGAGCAGTGATTACTATGAGCTGACCGACGTCAAAGACCCTCCATATGAAGCCTGTTCAATACCACATATAGCCAAGAGAGAAGAAGAAGAAGAAGAACAAGAAGAGGAAGAAGAAGAGGATGAAGATGTAGCTCCAATGCCTGATGAAAAAATTAGTCCCTCTACTCAAGATGTTGGCTATAGTTCACTTACCTCTACAAAACTTCAGTCAACTTTATCAGCTGGAGATCGTATGTTTACTATTGACCCTAATATCTATTCGGACAAATCAGAATTTCTTAGTAAAAATAAAGATGACCTGACCCTAAGCCGTAGTCTAGGACTTGGTGGTAGATCTGCCATTGAGCAGAGAAGTATGTCCATAAATCTCCCTATGTCTTGTCTTGACTCCATAGCACTAGGGTTCACTTATGCTCGGGCCCATGATCTCTCCCCACTAGCCACTGATATTTTATCTAACACAAGTGGAAGCCTAGATGAAGGAGATGAATCTGATTTACCAGCAACCACCCCTGCAATAGAAAAAGCCCTTTCGTTCCCAGAAGAACCAGAGCAGGTGGAGGAGGAGGAGGAGGAGGAAGAAGACACAAAAGAAATGGTAAAAGACACAGGGAAAGAACGATTTGAACTAGAACCACTTTGTGAATCACAGTACCCAGCAAACGAATACTTCAAAAATGGTACAATTATGGCGCCTGATTTACCAGAAATGTTAGATTTAACAGGCCCAAGGTCCAGGTTAGATTCAGGTAGTGCAGAATCTGAGGCCACTAGAAGGAAGTCTTCAAGCTCTGAAATCATTATAGATGAAAGTAACATAAGCCAGCAAGCATCTATCATAGAAGGTAGCCACCTTCTTGTAAAGACAGATAGCCAGCAAGAAGAATTGGGCTATTGTGTTTTTAATAAGTACACAGTCCCTTTGCCATCCCCTGTGCAAGACAGTGAAAATCTAAGTGGTGGAATGACATCTCTTTATGAAGGTCTTGCTGTAGATCCATCTATCATTGAGGTAAAGCTTGCCGCTGCAGAGAAGCTTGGTAAAGAAAGACAGGAATCCACTGGTGACACTTTTGCTATGCGTTGGGAAACAGAGTCTGAGAAAAAGGTTTGTGAAACTAAACTTGACACTGTGGTAGAGAAGGGTGAGGAACAGATTGACATAAAAGAAAATCAGCTTACCACTGAGCAAAAAACACAACTGGATAGTTCAGAAGTCGTTTCAGTAGGGAGAAAAGATTCAGTCTCTGAAAAGTTAGTTGAAAAAAAAAGGGAAGAGGCAATCACAGAAGACGAAATATCTGTAAATGTCTCAAAGGAAGAATCCACAACTAAACTTTCTGAAATTGACACATGCCCTATAACTGTGTCAGATATATCAGAAATGGAACAAACAAAGTTGTCTACTGAGGAAACATATAGTCACCAACAGGTGACTGAAACAACAAAAGTTGTACCACAGACACAAGAGGAATCTCAGTCAGAAAGTGAGCCTAAAACTCCAGAAACTAAAGAATCTGATTCTACTATGGTGAAAGTAGAAGAAGATGTTTCCCTGGCTAAAGACATCTCCAAGCTATCTGAAGTGGACTTAAAAGAGAAAGGGGCAAAACCTGACTTAGTGCATCAAGAAGCAGTTGACAAAGAAGAATCTTATGAATCCAGTGGAGAACCAGAACAGCCTCCAGATTCATCACAAGAACCGTCCAAAGACATAACCACCACTGATGTGAAGAAACCAAGCATCGAGGAAACAACTGCTGTGGACATCACAAAGGAGCCATCAGAAAATATTGTTACTTCAACACATGAGATTGAGGAAAAGGAAACGGAGGAAGTACAAATCGAAAAAGTGAGTGAACCTCAAGAAGAACAAACAGTTAAGGAGGTTATAGCAAAGGATGAAATGGGCCATGAGATCCAGGCTGTAGGTGAACAAGAGGTAGTTGTAGATGATAAGGAAGACCATGAGGTAGAGGTGTTAGAGGAATGCAGCACAGATACCACACAAGAAACACCACAATATTCTGGAGAAGAAGAATTTGTCAAAGAACCTTCTGCAGAGTACTTAGAGGAAGCAACAGGTATTATTGAGTCCATAGTCACAGTTGAAGATGACTTTATTAAAGTGGTACAAACTGCTACAGACGAAGGTGAAACGGTGGCTCACAATGTCCGCTTTGCAGCATCTGAACCTCCTGAAACAGAACAAAAACCTTTGACAGAAGAAGAGGAGGAAGAGGAAGAGGAGGAAGAAGTAATAGAAGAGTTCCATGATGAACCAAGAGAAGGATCACCTTGTATGCCTGCTTCTCCAGAAAAAGAAACAGAATACCAGACAGAAACACAAGATGATTACAAAGATGAAACAACCATAGATGATTCAATACTGGATACAGACAGCATTTGGGTGGACACACAAGGTGGGTAAAATTTCTATTCTTTTTCATTAAAGGGGTACTCCGCCCCTAGACATCTTATCCCCTATCCAAAGGATAGGGGATAAGATGTCAGATCGCCGGGGTCCCGCTGCTGGGGACCCCGGGGATCGCTGCTGCAGCACCCGCTATCATTACTGCGCAGAGCGAGATCACTCTGCACGTAATGACGGGCAATAGAGGGGCCAGAGCATCGTTACGTCACGGCTCCACCCCTCATGACGTCACAGCCCGCCCCGTCAATACAAGTCTATGGGAAGAGGGCTTGGCGGTCGTCACGCCCCCTGCCATAGACTTGAAATAAGGGGACGGGCCATGATGTCATGAGGGGCGGAGCCATGACGTCACGCTGCTCCGGCCCCTGTATCGCCCGTCATTACACACAGAGAAAACACGCTCTGTGCAGTAATGATGGCGGGGTGCCGCAGCGGCGATCCCCGGGGTCCCCAGCAGTGGGACCGCGGCAATCTAACATCTTATCCCCTATCCTTTGGATAGGGGATAAGATGTCTAGGGGCGGAGTGCCCCTTTAAGTCAATGACCAATGAAACCACTAGACCTTAGGCCTTTGCTTATGTTCTCAAGAATATGTAACCAATAAAATAGCTTTCTTCACATTTTTATGGAGATGTAGCTGTTTTATAGAATATTAGAAGTTAGTTCTGCAATATAAACAGATACATTGTGTGTGTTCGAATAAATAGGTTATCACAAGACTAAAACTAATCATAAAATCTCAAGTAAAAAAAAAAAAATTGCTGTGACCCCAGCTGTTTAAAAGAATGAAGGTCCCTTGTCCATAGAGTTAATGAAGCAGCAGTGTGCATACTCCATTGCCACTCCATTCACTTGCCAAAGATGGCTGAGTGCTGTATTCGCAAGTGAATAGAGTATTGGTTGAGTATGTGCACTACCGCTCCATTTACTCGTGGGACATGAAAACCCCCATTCATCGCCCTTTAAGGTGTTTCACGAGGCAAAACTGTAGCAAATAAAACTCCCTTTCTTCTAGTCTTCTATGTGTTTTTTTTGAAAAGGGTACTCAGTTGCTAGGCATCTCATCCCCTATCCAAAGGATAGGGGACAAGATGTCTGATCGCAGGGGTCCAGCCACTAGGACCCCCCATGATCTCCATGCAGACACCTGGTGTTCTGAACATAATATTCAGAATGCTGGGTTTGGGAGGCCATAGACATGAATGGAGGGGACATGGCATGATGTCACAACCACGGCCTCCCGAACCTAGCATTTTGAACAAAATGTTCAAGATGCCGGGTGTCTGCACGGAGATCACGTGGGTCCCAGTGGCCAGATCCTCGTGATCAGACGGCTTGTCCCCTATCCTTTGTATAGTGGATAAGATGTCTAGCAATGGAGTCAGCTGCCACAAATGTTCTACTGCATTCAAAAGGATTGTTTGAAATTTCACGCGTCATGTTTTTTTTTAGAGACAGTGTAACTCTTGTCCATGGGCTGTGTCTGGTATTGCAGCTCAGCTCCGTTTATAATTCAAATTGAGCTGAGCTGCAATACCAGACACAATCTATTGACAAATGTGGTGGTATTCCTGGAGAAAAATTGACCCATGTGTTTTGTGTTAAAGAAACAGTTGTGTGAAGTGTTCTTAGAACTGTTTCTATGGGAATCCATTGTACCTTATAATCCTTCATCCTGATTTTTACATGTGGATGTTACAGCCTATTGACTGCAATGGGAAAAGTGCAGCAAAACTGATAAATAAGGCCTACCATGGAAAAAAAAAAAAAGCACAGCGACCCCTTGTAGATATTTTGCTGCAAAACTACAGGTAAAAATGTAAGAGGCTAACATTGACTAAATATTATAGTGATAGAGGATTTAGTGTTGATAACTACATAACAGAGTATTAGCTCGTCCACTTCAAACCCCCTCCATGGCGATATTCTGTCTTTATTGCCCATAAACCTAAAATGAATTAGGAACAACAGCTACCAACAATGCATTTATTTTAGAACAATAAACAGCTGTCATCTATCAGAGACAACATCAGTTTAATTGCTAGTTTATTTGGGAAAGTGGGCGGATTTGGTTACCCGGCAGACAGATCCTATGCGTCTATTTCTACAAAATAATTAATACTTTGAGATTTTAATCTGAGTGAATCACTAAATCCAAAGAATCTTACAAACTCAAATTAGCTAAAATGCGAAGGGAACATGTATATCAAAAGATATACAAATGCTTGGCGAATCGAGATATAGCAGAGTTAAAGTTAATCACTCCAAGATGACGCACTGGGTAATGGGGTTTAGTGGGATTTCACAAAACATTTTTACTTATATACAATAGAAAAGTAATTAACTTTTCAATATACATACTTTACTAATCCTTTTCTTTTGAACCACCACCGGTCTCCTGTTTCCTATGCGGCTTCTTGTTTTTAATGGTGCATGGTTGATGTGTCATCCATAGAGACAAAAAAAAATTATAATAATTACTGCTTCTGGAAATGATTGATATATACACTGACTTGATGTTTTAAAGTTATGGACATTTTATCGCACACATCAGAAACAAGCATTGGTGGGATATGAGACAGGTGGTGGAGGAATGGAAACAAATTAGGAGGTAATTTTTATTTAAAAGTTGATTATTTTTTATTGAGGTCTAAGACAACTTATAACAATAAAAAAACAACAACAAAAAAGAAACTCTATAGGGATCTCTCATTTTGTGGAGAACTGCAGATAACACATGTGCCAGAGGTCACATAGACAAACTGTGTTTGGAGCCTTTCTATTTTCATATTTTAAAGGAAATGTGGATTGTTTTCTATATATACTCTCCCGTATCTGCTGTCCTAACTCTTCTCATGTGTACAGATGACGATAGGAGCATTATGACTGAAGCAATAGAACCCATTCCTAAGGAGGAGAAGGTAGAGCGAGAAATACAGAAGGTTCCTGTTGAAAGACACAGGAAAGACAAGCCTTTCAAGAGTGGCCGAGGTCGTATTTCTACTCCTGAAAGGAAAATGACTAAAAGGGAGCCTAGTGCAACTTCCAGAGATGAAGTGAGAAGGAAAAAAGGTCCATCACTTACACATCTTTTACAACCAAGTACAGCTTGGCGACACCGCCAGGGAACCTAAGCCTTGTACGCCATCCAATCTAGTGTTATCTAGCTCTGTAATAACTCTCCTGACTGTGTGCTTTTTTCTTTTCTTCTTCCTGTCTATAGCAGTTCTTAAGAAAGCAGAAATTGGTAAAAAATCCGACGCTCAGCCCCACTCTCCCTCCAGAAAAGTAATTTTAAAACCTGCGGTCAAGCAGTCTAGACCGGCCCATCAGGCCTGCGTGAGAAGGAAGCCGGCAGGTGACTGCTTTGTTCAGTTTTTTGCAAATGTGGCTGGCAAACATTGTTTTGGTTGATTTCATGTTATGTGGCTTGCAGATTTCATCCCTGCAGACTTTCTTCTCTATTTTATTTTCCTTTTGTTTTTCTTTCCAGAATTCCATAATAACGAAATTCCATGTCAGAGGCTTGCAAACATTTTATTTTATGTTGCTTCTTATTTATTTTTCTATTCTATTTGTTTATTTATTTATGGATTCTTGTTCATTTCTTTGCAGAAACTCATGATCACATTCGCTTGCGAGAGCCATAAGCGTGCATTGGTTGTATCTTGGCATAGTGACTTAGTGCTTTCTTAGAAGTTTGTATATCCATGTCTCTGTTCTGGTGGAAACTTCATGATCGATTGCAACCATGGTACACATTTCCATTGATTTGCCTCCGTCTCATACATTAACTACATCAAATTTTTTCTACGCTGCTGTAGAGATCATTGGGTTGAAACTGTTGTTGTGCTGTCTGTAGCTGAAATATCTTGTTTATACATGTTCATATTCATTCTTTATACTTCCGGATTGACTAGTGAAATGAATAGGGTTTCTTTAGATTAGATTAGAGAACAGACCGCCAATAAGCGTAAAACAATTAATATTAAATAATAATAGAAAAAAATGTGTGTGTATATATATATATATATATATATATATATATATATTATATGTATTCTTTAATGATGCAGATAAGTCTCGCCTCACCACTATACATTGTGTAGTTGTTGTTTTGGCTTACTACAGCTCAGCTCCCATCCACTACCATTGGAGATGGGTTATAGTTACCCAGCATAGCCACTACACAATATACTTACAGATCAGATATTGATGGCCTATCATGAGGATCAATTAAAAAAGGTAATTGAAAACTCCTTTAAGCTTTGTTCAGGCATGCAGCTTGATATATAGTACCTGGTGTTTCCATTGGTACCTTAGAGACATACATCTCTCCTGCATTTTTCTTTTAGCCCAATTCCTAGACTTAATAGATGCCATTTCTGTAATTCTAAAAGCTTGTGTGATCCAGCAAAAAATAAAAATGAATTATCATAATCATCTGTATGGGATCTTCCAATATGCTGGGTATATGTGCAATCCAGTGGTTCATTGTTACCTTTTAACATGCTGCTATTCATTCAGGAAAGTAGGTTGGCAGAATATAGTGTATAAAAATATAAGGAATTGTCCAGTCCTAGAAAAAAATGTTAAGTGGGCACAGGGTGTTGTAAATCTAAAAAACAAAGTCATACTCACCTCTTCTGGAGACCAGTAGCTGCCAGTTTGATGCTCCTGGTCCCTAACATTGCAGCTTCATGGTTCCTGTGACATGTCAACCCTATAGTGACTGCTACTTGGCCAATCACTCGGCAGCGGCAGTGTCCCCTGGTGCGTAGGGACCATGAGTGTCAGATCAGCAGTTATGGGGACCAGGAGAGCTAAATATGACTTTATTTTTTTTTGCACCACAATGTGCCAATTGAACAATTTGTAGATTTTTTTTCTGCTGGAGCTGGACAACCTGAAAAATCTCATTTAATATTGTGTGCTGACAGTTAAAATTCTCTGGTTCCTTCTAATACATTAAGTTGTTAAGATGTTAGTAGAAACTCTTTTCAATATAAAAAGTAAAGCAAAGATCTAACAACCAACTTAGGCTGAACACACAGTCTGGTTTGTGTTGTTTGTCTAGTTGGGGCTATAGTAACATTGTGTATTTACTGGAGCTATGCTTCCTGAGCTACCACTTACTTACTAGACTCGAATGTTAGGTCACCTAAACATTATTGTCATCAAAATTAACCGAACCAGGTAACCACAATAATTCCAGGCAGTTGTGAGCTCTACATTTGCTTCATAGATAGGTTGTAGCTCTGTTTTGAGGATTTTAGGTTTTCTGTCATTATTTTAAATAACAATAAGTTAGGCGATAGATTCAGTGATGATCAAAAAATACCACCCAAATAAAGAAGTGGTTATTCTCACTGGTCAGTGCCACCAAACATTTGTCTGAAACTTGGCTACAACATCTTTTTGCAAAACACACACTAAGTATGGTGACATAGGGGATGTGCTCAAAATCCCTATTCTGCGCATGGCTATGGGTTACACATTACTAAGCTAACGTTAAGGATTAACTAGCAATTTATATGCACATTCCTGTTATTTACAGTTTGCGTTACCTAAATAAGGATTCATACTGACATAACAAGAAAAAATGATCTGCCCACACCTCCTCCTGGTGGTTCCATAATAATAAATATACTGCATCTAAAAATTAAGTTTTTCTTTTCCTTTTTCTTTTCTGTGCTGCTAACAACAGGGGGTGATTCCCAACAAACTCCTAGTGCTCTCCGGCAGTCGAGGGACAGGATTACTGTGAGTAAATAATGTTCTTTTTTTCCTTTCTTTTTTATTACTTTATTATAGTCAGTAATTAACATTTTTAGAATTGAGTGAAATTATCAGTTATATATTACATCATTTTTATATAATCACATGCACTGAATACCACTATCATGTAAAAAAAAGTAGTAAATATTTACATACAATGGATATTGGGGGGCATTAAGCGTTGTAGGTGTAGGTGAAGAATTTTTGTGCACCTTTTTTGTTGTGTGCACCAAATTTATTAAATGGTCGCAGGACGTTTAATACATTTTCTGCAGGTACACATTTCGTGGAATTTCTCTGATTTATTTGCTGCGCAAAAATCAGCAGCTTTTATATCCTGCTGCGCAAAAATTTGCAACTTTTCTACACGTACACCAAAAAGCTAAACTAAGTCTGGGCTGAACTTTTTGGAAGTGTTTGCACAAAAATTTGCAACTTTTCTAAAAAGTCTCAAGTGATCAATCCCTAACCACTTCAAAATGCTAACCCTAACAGCTGGTCTGTACACATGTAAAAAAAAAAAAAACTAAAAAGTAGCAAAAAAGTGCCTGAGATGCTGCGGAGCCCAAACTGTAAGATAAACTTGTCATGGGAGTGGGTCACAATGGCTGCTCTCAGTCCTGCCAGTACTGAGTGATGCATCTCTTCATATATACAGATAGAGAGAGACACATCACTCAGGCAAGCTGGGCGAGGAGCAACCGTAGGGACCTACCCTGAGGACTAGTTATCCCAGTGGCATTTTTAGACTATGTATTACTCTAAAACACCCAAGAGTAGTTGATAGAGTCTCCGCATTGCGCTGCCTGCATCAGTTTTATGCTGCCTGTAGTTTAGACAGCATTAAACGGATGCAGGGTCCCTTTAATGCAATCTCTTAATGACATGTTAAATTTATGACATCATGTCAGAGTAGATCTGTCAGTAGTCATGAGTATACATGAAGCAATGCAGTTCCCTGTATACATGAGCAAAGCACACCTCCTACTCCTCTCAGCAGTGACTGACAGACCGCTGTGTACCTGTGTTTATACATGCAGCCCATCGATCACACGTGTAATCTGTCAGGCTACCGTTATCTTTGCTGTCTTTTTCTAGGATGGCGTGAACAAGAGTCCGGAGAAACGTTCCTCTCTACCTAGACCTTCTTCAATCCACCCAACTAGGAAAATAATTCCTGTAGATAAGGAAGACAACTCTTTCTCCACCAGCACATCCTCTGTGAGACGCACCACAAGTATGTCCATTCATACTGTACGGGTCATTTAGTGTCAATATGTCAGCTGAAATGAGAATTACTGACCAATGCAAAATGGGGTTATAATGACCAACAGAACAAACTGTATCTTTCCATGCATTTATTTATTGTTTGGAACTCCACACTCTAAAAATAATGTAAAATAGATGTAAAATGTAGAATATTTAAATATTTAAAATGAGATTCAGCATTATAAAACATACCGTATATACTCGAGTATAAGCCGAGTTTTTTAGCACGATTTTTCGTGCTGAAAACACCCCCCTCGGCTTATACTCGAGTGAACTCTCCACCCGCAGTGGTCTTCAACCTGCGGACCTCCAGAGGTTTCAAAACTACAACTCCCAGCAAGCCCAGGCAGCCATCGGCTGTCCGGGCTTGCTGGGAGTTGTAGTTTTGAAACCTCCGGAGGTCCGCAGGTTGAAGACCACTGCGGCCTTCGACATCATCCAGCCCCATCTCACCCCCCTTTAGTTCTGTACAGTACTCACCTCCGCTCGGCGCTGGTCCGGTGCTGCAGGGCTGTCCGGAGAGGAGGTGGTCCGGTGGGATAGTGGTTCCGGGCTGCTATCTTCACCGGGGAGGCCTCTTCTAAGCCCTTCGGGCCCGGCCCCAGAATAGTCACGTTGCCTTGACAATGACGCAGAGGTACGTTCATTGCCAACGTACTTCTGCGTCATTGTCAAGGCCGGACCGGAAGTGCGGAGAAGAGGCGCCCCCGGTGAAGATAGCAGCCCGGAACCACTATCCCACCGGACCACCTCCTCTCCGGACAGTCCTGCAGCACCGGACCAGCGCCGAGCGGAGGTGAGTACTGTACAGAACTAAAGGAGGTGAGAGGGGGCTGGATGATGTCGAAGGCCGCAGTGGTCTTCAGCCGATGGCTGCCCGGGCTTGCTGGGAGTTGTAGTTTTGAAACCTCTGGAGGTCCGCAGGTGGAAGACCACTGAGGGCGGATGATGAGAAGAGGATGATGAAGGGGGGGTGGGATCATGACAAGAGGATGATGAAGGGGGGGGATGGGATGATGAAGGGGGTGGGGATGATGAAGGGGGGTGTGTGGGATGATTACAAGGGGATGATGACAAGGGGATGATGAAGGGGGGATGTGTGGGATGATGACAAGGGGATGATGAAGGGGGGATGTGTGGGATGATGACAAGGGGATGATGACAGGTGATGATGATGAGAGTCTGGATGATGACAGGCGGTGATGATGATGAGGATGTTAATGACGGGTCTGGATGATGACAGGGGGGGATGATGTATTTCCCACCCTAGGCTTATACTCGAGTCAATAACTTTTCCTGGGATTTTGGGTTGAAATTAGGGGTCTCGGCTTATACTCGGGTCGGCTTATACTCGAGTATATACGGTATGTAACAATTCCTGATTTGAGAGAAATTCTTCAAGAGGGTAATTAATAATTCCTACTTTCTATGAGGACTGTTTGTCCAGTATTGTCCTTATATTCTTTCCTCTTTTCTTTCATTTATTGTTATTATTTGTTTGATATTCAATTTATAGGATCTGAGCCAATCTGGAGTCGAACAGGAAAGAGTGGAACATCTACTCCTACCACCCCTGGATCCACAGCTATTACTCCAGGAACACCACCAAGCTACGCTTCTCGAACTCCTGGTACACCAGGCACACCCAGCTATCCACGTACACCCCGCACTCCAGGAACTCCAAAATCTGCAATGTATGTAGCCTCTGAGAAGAGAATTGCTGTTCTGAGAACACCGCCCAAGTCTCCTGCCACTCTAAAACAGATGCGGGTTATGAATCAACCCCTGCCAGATTTGAAGAATATAAGGTCCAAGGTTGGATCTACAGACAACATTAGGTATCAGCCAAAAGGAGGACAGGTAAGAACATTTACATTAAATAGTCTAGCTACCATATACAGAAGGTGGAATATTCCAACAATCTGCAATATACATGTTTAAACCCTGTTTACCTACATGCAATGTAGGCTGCGTGGCTGTGACTGTGACGTTAGGAGCCTTCGCCCCACATCGCCAGTCATCTGGCATGGAGCGAAGTTCGCTCCGTGCACTGGATGTCTGGGGTGCCGCAGCCGAGATCCTTTGGATAGGGGATAAGATGTCTAGGGGCGAAGTAGCCCTTTAAGATAGGTCATAGACTACAGTGGTTAACAGTAGTTTTAGAAACCAGCTGAACCTTTATGTATTAACATAGATTTAAAGAAGGCCATACATATAAGATAAGCTTCACTGAAATATGTGGACCATCTGATGGCGTATGGGGGATGGGGGCCACTTCACTCTGCCCTGATGGCAGACGTCTGGGGAGAAGAGGTTTGGGGGATTGTAGTTCAGCTTATCAATGCTTTGTTCTAAGCAAGATAAGCTGTCATAAGAGGAGTCTGGTAGCAGCTTTTTCCCTTCTTTCCATTGAAAACATGTGCACGCTCTGCTGAGCATGGGCAGGTATGAAGCAACCAGGAGATATAGCTTTAGTCTGAATAAGCATTTGGCCACCAGCTTTATCAATTGTATGGCCACCTTAAGAGAATTAAATACATAAGCCTAAGTGTGGCCTTATCTAAAAGTTAGGAGAAAACATGAAGTGCCTAAATCATAGAGAATGTGTATAAGTAAAGGGAAAAAATGCCTACTATATACAGTAGTGAGCAGGTACTTCCGAGTATACTGAATGTAATAGAAAAGTGCTAACTAGCAATGTGCTACCATTGGCGCACTGTTATTACTACACCACCACATAGCAAGATAGCCCCATAGTAGTCATGTTTCTGTCACTATGGCATAACTACCTTCATGCAATGTCATCAGCATATCATACAATATGTAAATGATAGGTCTAATACATATACCTACAAATAGGTACAGTAGTTGTGAGTAAAAGTATGCTGTAGATGGAGCAGCAGCACTATTAATTCAAAGTGCTCAACAACTCATATAGCACAAATACACATTTAAGATACCCCATAGGTAAAAAAGCAGAAGGACATTGGTTTCCGAGAGGCCTTATAACCATAAGGGGAGTTGTGTAGTGTATAATCAACACATTGTAAACACAGTGGAGACTGCGTCCACAATCACCAGGTACTCCATAACCTGCCATGGTTTGTGGCTCCTCACCGATCAGCTGACCTATGAAGATGTGGTCTATTGCATACTTCAGTGGCCGGCAGAGAGGCAAGTGACCCTGTTGCAAAACTACATAGGGGAACTGACACAGATGAAGGCAATTCAGGTGTCAACCAATAATGACTTCTATAGCCATACAGAGAAACACAAAGTTAAATTAACATTGCATAGCACTGAATGATGTCCAAATATACATAAATGGAACAATAACAGTTCTAAATAGCCCTTTAGTGTAGGGTCATACGTGCCATATTTTGCTCCGTATTTCGCTGTATATTTTCCCCAGCTGATTTTGTTACCCATTGACTTTCTTGGGTAGGAAAATATGCAGCAGCAATTACGCATAAAAAATTGCACCCTTAAAGTGTATATTCCTCAATAAAAAAAATTAGATGTCTTTGCCAATGCATTGCATCACTTATTTTGAACTAGCCATAAGTTAAAACCTGTTCTATAGGTCAGAGCTACTGTCACAGCTCTGCTAGTTGTTATGGTAACAGTGGTGTTACATAGCGCTTGGGGCTAATGGATAAAAAATAAAGACGTGCCTGTACACAAGGGTAAACATTGGGACAACAGGTCCTGGATGCAAAAGGAGTCAAATGAAACAAATATAGCCGAGTTGTTTATTTAAACATACATAATGATCAGCAAACATTTCAATACGCCCCCCTAGCAGATTAGTTGTGATCCTTTAATATAATGGTTAGGCACTCACAATCTTTCTAGCCCACTATAACCCACTGTGTGTTGTATAAGACACTACTTGGGGGTGGTGGCACTGGTAGTTGTAAAGACTTTCGAGAATGACATTGACTTTAAGCCTGCTGAAAGATTTTAGCTGAAAAGTTCCCAGAAATATAAAAACTACTCTGGGATACAGTATATCACTGGGTGTAACTAAGGCTCAATTCATACATATAAGGAATGTAAACTATTTACTAAGTGTTTGAGCTTTTTATGCAGACTCATTTATTTAGAATTGAGAAAGGGCATGTAAAAGATATGGTCAACTTATTTAAACATAAGGACCACACAAAAATATAGTGAAAAACTCAGACAACTTTAACTACAAAGATCTTTACTATAAGAGCTGTGAAGCTGTATTCTGGTATATCACAGTAACTGGTTTTATCAGAAATAGTAAATCCCTTTATATTGTTTTTTTTGACAATACAGTATGAAGTGTTAGATCAGTGTATATGCACATTGTGATCATTGACCACCATACTTTGTCTGATCACCACAGGGGCAAAGAGAGAATCTGTCCTCTTTGTAAAGAATTGTAGAATCTGCCTATGGAGGATTAACACTGGTTTATTATGATTTTTTTATCGTTTTAACATGAATTACAATTAGCGGGAATTTAGCTGGAATTACAGAAAGTATTTGAGATACACAATTGTTGAAACACAAAACTACCAATAGCTGGGCATTATAGAAAGCTTAAGATAGAAACCAGTGGATTGCTCCCTCTGCTTAGGACCACCCTGTGGTAGCAATATTTTGCTGCTACCTTTTCTCTTTAGAACACGCTTACTTTGCCTCCTGTTCCTTTTAGGTTAAAATCTTAAGTGAGAAGATTGATTTTAGTGGTGTTCAGTCTCGTTGTGGTTCCAAGGATAACATCAATCATAATGCAGGGGGAGGTCAAGTAAGTAAGGGCTCACTTTATGGGATCTCCTCCAACACTTCCTTGGTGCTCCTTTTTAAGGTTCTTTAAGACTCCACCCTTTTTACCACATCTAACCTTTCAGCACTCTGTCTTTGTCTGTCTCTTCAGTGTTTATTTTTAAGGTACCCATGAACATGGAACAGCTGTCTCTCATAGTCCCTCCATACATATGAGCACTTGGCTCGACCAAAGAGTTCATGTATTAACAATAGTGAGGAGGGCTAACATGCTGTCACAAACTCTCCTGGTGCATTTCTTAGCAGTTGACATACAACATGCCTGATTCTTCTTTTGCCTGACATAATTGGAAAGGAGAGTCAGAAGGCCCCCAAATACATTATACAGATGGCTGGTCTTACCAAAATGGGAATGTGGACCAATTTTTTTCTAAAATGTATGTGGACGACTAAAAATAAATATGTGGCTACCTAGAGTTTGCTAGTAGAACCAATAAAGTGGTAGGCCCATCTGGACAGTGCCTCCTCACAGGGGCGGACGGACAACACTGGGCCCCGGACCAAAAAAAGGCAAGGGCCCCCTGCACATTGAGGCCACGCCCCCTCCCTTTGAGAGGAATTCAGACTAGTGAGCTAAATTAAAAGTGTAATAAAAAAAAAAAATAAAGGTGCTAGACACATAAAAATTAGATGTACATGGTCAGGATTAGGTACTGAGTGATATATAAAAAAATATATATTTTTTTTTTATCTGATGGGTACGCTTTAATGTAGGTAAATTTCTGTGACCAATAAAACTGATATACAAGGAGTAGATATATACCACCACACAATAACTGGATAATACCGCCATACTGTACTGAATAAAGCCACTATACGCAGACCAGTTTACTATACAGGATATGTATACTATATAAGTGATTATATACAGGACCATATAGCGGCAGATACCAGCTGTACACAGGATGTGTATACCATATAAGTGATTACAGTTAAATTTTGGAACTCACTATTACGTCTTTCCATCCGGATCAGACCGCCATGTCGATCTCTTAACATCTGCCGGACAAACATGTCAGACTCTACATTTGGCCCACAAACTGTAATAATGCCCTCCTTTGTGCCCTGCACAGTAAAAGGGCAGGTAGGTAAGTAGCCAGGTAAATAGGTAGATCAAGAAGCCAGATATGTAGGTAGGTGACTAGCCAGGTAGGTAGGTAGGGGGCTAGCTAGGTAGTTAGGCAGCTATGCATCCAAGTATAAAGTTAGGTCGTCCCCCCCCCCCCACCCTTCCCTGTAGGTATAGGGAGCAGAATTAACCCCCCTTTCCCCATAGATAAAGGCAGCAGTTAACCCCCCTTTCCCCATAGGTATAGGCAGCAGTTAATTTCCCCCTTCCCCATAGGTATAGGCAGCAGTTAATCCCCCCCCCTTTCCCCATAGGTATAGTAGGCAGCAGTTAACCCCCCCCCTTTCTCCATAGGTATAGGCAGCAGTTAATCCCCCCCTTTCCCCATGGGTATAGGCATCAGTTAACCCCCCCCCCTTTCCCCATAGGTATAGGCTGCAGTAAATTCCCCCCCCCTCTTTCCCCATAGGTATAGGCAGCAATCAACCCCCCCCCCTTTTCCCCCATAGGTATAGGCAGCAATCAACCCCCCCTTTTCCCCCATAGGTATAGGCAGCCGTTAAACCCCTCCCCCTTTCCCCATAGGTATAGGCAGCAGTTAACCCCCCCCCTTTCCCCATGGTTATAGGCAGCAGTTAACCCCCCCCCTTTCCCCATAGGTATAGGCAGCAGTTAATTCCCCCCCCCCCTCTTTCCCCATAGGTATAGCTAGCAATTAACCCCCCCCCCTTTTCCCCCATAGGTATAGGCACCAGTTAACCCCCCTTTCCCCATAGGTATAGGCAGCAGTTAATCCCCCCCCTTTCCCCATAGGTATAGGCAGCAGTTAACCCCCGCTTTCCCCAAAGGTATAGGCAGCTGTCAACGCCCCCACTTTACCCATAGGTATAGGCAGCAGTTAACCCCCCTTTCCCCATAGGTATGGGCAGCAGTTATCCCCCCCTTCCCCCCCATAGGTATGGGCAGCAGTTATTCCCCCCCCCCCATAGGCATAGGCAGCAGTTAACCCCCCTTTCCCTATAGGTATAGTAGGCAGCAGTTAATCCCCCCCTACCCCCCATAGGTATAGGCAGCAGTTACTCCCCCCTATAGGTATAGGCAGCAGTTAATCCCCCTTTCCCCATAGGTATAGTAGGCAGCAGTTAATCCCCCTCCCCATAGATATGGGCAGCAGTTAACCCCCCCTTTCCCCATAGGTATGGTACGCAGCAGTTAATCCCCCCCATAGGTATAGGCAGCAGTTAATCCCCCCCCCCATAGGTATAGGCAGCAGTTAAGCCCCCCGCCCCTTGAATGGTTAATAAAAAATTATGCTCACCTGATCTCCTTAGCAGCAGGAGCCTGTGTCTTCTCTCCTCCACAGTGCAGGCACCAATGAGGGCCATCATCGACGCCTGTACTGCGTGATGCGTGGGGGCGGAGGTCACATCTCCTCTGTGTGAAGCTGCAGATGCGGCTCAGACACAGAAGATGCGTTCTGCTGTATGTGCGTGCACCGCACATACAGGAGAAGGCAGCGCAGTCTGCTGTGGGACTCTTCCCGGTCCTCAGTAGCAGTGGCAGCAGGCCCTTTACCCGTCCGGGTCCTCGGACAACGTCCGATCGGACTGGCTGGTCAGTCCGCCCCTGCCTCCTCATATTTTAACTGGCGTGGGAGATCAGATAATCATCATGTATTTGGCTAGTGAAATCACCAATTATTAGACAAACCTGACTGAAAAAGCTCCAGGTGGCCATATACACTGCTCAAAAATATAAAGGGAACAATAAGATAGCACATCCTAGATCTGAATGAATGAATGAACTAATAGTGTGAAATACTGTTGTCTTTACATAGTTGAATGTGCTGACAACTAAATCATACAAACATTATCAATGGAAATCAAATTTATCAACCCATGGAGGTCTAATATGGAGTCACACTCAAAATCAAAGTGGAAAACCACACTACAGGCTGATCCACCTTTGATGTAAAGTCAAAATGAGGCTCAGTAGTTTGTGGCCTCCACGTGCCCGTATGTTGTCCCTACAATGCCAGGGCATGCTCCTGATGAGGTGGTGGATTGTCTCCTAAGGGATGTCCTCCCAGACCTGGACTAATGCATCCACCAACTCCTGGACAGTCTGTGGGGCAAAGTGGCATTGGTGGATGGAGCGATACATGATGTCCCGCATGTGCTTAATCGGATTCAGGTCTGGGGAACGGGCGGGCCAGTCCATAGCATCAATGCCTTCCTCTTTCAGAAACTGCTGACACACTCCAGGCACATAAGGTCTTGCATTGTCTTTCATTAGGAGGAACCCAGTGCCAACCGCACCAGCATATGGTCTCACAAGGGGTCTGAAGATCTCATCTCGGTACCTAATGGCAGTCAGGCTACCTCTGGCAAGCACATGGAGGGTTGTGAGGCGCCCCAAAGAAATGCCACCCCACACCATTATTGACCCACTGCCAAACCGATCCTGCTGGAGGATGTTGCAGGCAGCAGAACATTCTCCACGGTGTCTCCAGACGTGAACCTGCTTTCATCTGTGAAGAGCACTGGGCGCCAGTGGCAAATTTGCCAATCTTGGTGTTCTCTGGCAAATACTAAACATCTTGCACGGTGTAGGGCTGTAAGCACAACCCCCACCTGTTCCCTTTATTTTTTTGAGCAGAAAATTTCCCTGAATTGGAGACATATTGTGGCAGCAAGATTAGCAGCTGCTCTTTCTCAGAATTTCTTCACTTTGGGCAATATTGGAGGTTTTAGAGTGAGATTAACCATCTACAATCTTCTTATCGCCTTATCATATGGAAAGAAACATGTCTTCTCATGCCTAAAATAGAAAGCACAGATATTTCCCGTACATATGATATGCAATGGAAGCTTTTATAATGGAAGCACAGGAAATGGAAAACAATTATACTCCATCCACAGTCACTTATTGAAAATTAGAAGATGGCTCAGGATTCCTTACTCCTGTGTTAATAACTTGTATTTTAACCTCTTCTTGCACATTAACCTGCGTTGTATGGATCTGATAACTATTTGTTTCCCTACATGTGGCACAGTTGACCTCTGCTTGCTCTCACTACCCACTATAGCATGAATCAATTCTTCAATCTTTTTCAAATTATTCAGCAATGTCCTACCTGTTCACATCCAGGGTCATCATATTATATACTTTCTATGTATGTTACTTTTTTCTTTTGGTCTATTGTTACAGATCCAGATTGTTACCAAGAAGATTGACCTTAGTCATGTAACATCAAAATGTGGATCCTTGAAGAACATTCACCATAGGCCAGGTAAGGAGATTAAAATGAGCACAGCATTTAGAAATGTCTTAATTATAGGCTATAATTCATAAAACACCCAGTTTGAAGGATGTACCAGTATAGAGAATGCCAATCTATTATGTAGGATGCCCATTTAGGTTTTCTGTTCTTTGATTGGAGCATTGCCTGGCAAATGATTATTCTTATAACTTCTTATTGCTACTGAACAGGCACTCCACATTGTTACCACTGATGTTTACAGGCATATGGAACATACCAACGTTTGTATGTTCTCACCTGCATGGATTCTCTTTGGGTGCACCAGTTTCCTACAATACTCCAAAAATGAGCCTAGAGTTTAGTTGGCTTTCTCTAAAAAAAAAGAAGCCATAGTGTTTTATGAGGGTGTGAGATGTGAAATAGGTGAACTAGCTAGGGCAGAAACGTATATATTTTGCTGTATGTGAGTGTCTTTTTCCTCTAGTAATATAAGAAGTTATCCCAACTGTCTAACCCAGTCTAGCCAAACTGTCTAGCCTTCTAATGTGCATGATCATGTCAGAAGTTTTCTAAGTTGTATAGCCACCTATAGGCTATGTTCACGCCTGGTGGAAAAATATCCCAAAAACAGTCATTGCTTTAGTATTAAGTTCTGTTAAAGCGATAGAACAAAGAGCAAAACTCTTTTTTCAAACTGTCCATGACTCAAAAAATGAAATTTTTGGCATGATTTGTATATTGTATAATTGTTGTTAAAAACATCTGTAAAAATATTTTTAAAAGAACAAATAAATACATATCAATAAATAAACCAACATAGTGTATAGTCATACATTGAAGCTGTCCAAAAATATCTATGTATTTTAAGCAAAATGACCAACTATGAATATTCACGAAGAGCTCTGCCCTTGACCTTCCCTCTTAGACTATAAGATTTAACTTAACTTAATGCATCATCAACTAATTCAGACATTTGATAAAGATCAGATACTTAGAAAGTTAGAAAGATAGTCGATCAACATTTTAATACAACCACAAGAGACCAATTTCTACTCATATCCATTCTCAGCAGAGATGAATTGACTAACACTGCTCTTTTACAGAAGCAGTACGCTGACTTCTAGCCTTATGCTCCCTAAACAGCTTGCACTTAATAGCAAATTGAATAGATACTTTGTGGTCTAGCTGTCAGCTATGTTAGTAAAGAAAGGAATGTATTGAGGTAATGTAGAGCACTCTAGAGACTTCAGTTGCCAAGCTACACCGCAAGAACATACTTATTATTTAAGCGTTCTACAATGGTCAATTACCATTATAGGTCTCTATTTTTTGAGCAACTGTAACGATATTAGGTCAGTATGAGTGAAGGAGATCACTCCTTATTGGTGGCTTCAGCAATAAATACTTAATGTTTTGTGAAGGGTTAGAAAGATTGTAGAGTGTTAATATATTACTATATATGAACTGCTACATAATTGGTAAAAATGGCACATTGTTTCTATATTTAAAATATAAACTGAAGAAGCTGACAACAGTTGACAATATATTGGTTGCTTTTTTTTTCTTTAATTATCTTTTCAAAAACTAATAATAAAGCAGTCGTATTATTGACTTGGTGACATCAGTTTCTGAGAAGCTAATTTGATGATAACAACCACAATGGCTATACTATATACAGCATATGGCTTCATGTTATCAGGTTCTTCATTTCACAATGATTTAATCAGTAAACCTCTAAATTGACTTATTAGGCTAAATTCTCATTTGCATTGAAGGTTCAGCAGACTTAAAATGGGGTCCATCAGAATGGGGTCCTTGATGAACCTAACAGACCCCACTGTATGTCAGGGAGTTCCATTGGACATGGGTAATATCTGTTGTACAATGATGTAAACAGGCATTAAAAATACCTAAAGGCATTATCCAGCCCATAAAAATTGATAGCCTATTCTCTGGATAGGCCATCAATAACAGAAGGTTGGGGGTCCAAACTCCGGCACCAGCTGTTTGAAAGGGCTGTGGATGGTACAACATTGCAGTTCCTTACACCGTTCCTTGCATTTATACTACAAATAGTACGGTAATGCGCACAAGTAATCATATGAGCTCCACAGTCTCTTCAAACTCACAGTCAGTAAGGGTGATCAGTAGGGGTGATTAGTAGGGGTGTGGCGAGTTTGACTCTAATCTAATATTTATGGCCTATCTGTAGGATAGGCCTCAATTTCTTTACAGGCTAGATAGCCCTCTTTTACTGTTTATTTTATGTTGGTAACCAAACATATTGTAACATATTCCTTATTTTTTTTGCCTTGTAAAATCTTTTTGCTACATATCAGTAGCATTAAAAATATATCTAAATGAGGTCAACTTAGTTTTTACTTTATTCTGTACAGGTGGTGGACATGTTAGGATTGAGAGTGTTAAATTGGATTTCAAAGAAAAAGCCACATCTAAGGTTGGCTCACTAGATAATGCTCACCACACACCTGGTGGTGGAAACATCAAGGTGAGAAATAAAAAAAAATGTCATTGTTACTTAATATTCATGCTTTTGGACTTTTTAGCTATGCATACAAATTAAAGGGGTATTCCAGGAAAATACTTTTTTTTATATATATCAACTGGCTACAGAAAGTTAAACAGATTTGTAAATTACTTTGATTAAAAAATCTTAATCCTTTCAGTACTTATGAGCTTCTGAAGTTAAAGAAGATATCCCATGTAGCAAAGAAAAAAAAAATACCTAGCCATTCCATAGTATATTCACCTACACCCTCTCTGACATGTTTGTGATTTTTTTTCCGGCCCCCATTCACCGGCTATTCAGCTCATAAATTCCAGTTACTTCCTGGTTATGGTGGCTATGTCTGTGATCTCAAAGACTACATTTCCCTGCATGCACTGCTCACATTTCCTGCTTTCAGCTGTCTGAGCAGAGAGCTTGTTACCACCCCTAACTTATGTTAGTCACTCCCACATAACACTGAGCTCCAATCATAGCCCTATACAGCAGGGTGGCCACGAGGAAACAAAATGTAATCTCAGTGCTCAGAGAGAGGGACCCTGGAGTTGAAGCTTCAGTTTTAAAATCACTCCCTCCCCCTCCTCCTCTCAGTGAAGCAGCTTTACATTGGCACAATCACCTCCCCCTTCTCTGCCTTGCACTCCTCTCTCCCCAGTGCTCAGTGTGACAGCTCTACGCTGGCAGCTCCCTCCCCTCCCCCCTCTCCTCCGTTCTCAGTGTATAAACATTAGCAAGGAGAGGGGAGAGAATCAGCCTGTTTGCTGGGGCTGCTATGATCTGAATCAGCCGACATATAGGCAGTGCTGCTCAGCCAATCACTGCAGAACATAGGGAGGACAGTGTGAATATTCATCAGATGGGAGGGGCTAAGGCCGAGCACAGGGAGCTCTCTGCAGCACAGGGGTTTTCTGGGTAATTGTCACGTCACGGCCCCCGGGATGCTGCTGATAACAGCCTGAATAGGGGGTCGAAAGTCATGAAAACCTGGAACAGCTGAATTTCCTGTCAGACAGAAGAATGCAGAAAAAGCTGGTTTCTAAGAGCTTTGGTTATGGAAGTGATTTACAAACCTATATAACTTTACCTTCTGCACTAAAAGCTGAACAATTGTTTACTGTGAGACTTGTCCTTTAAGGTTGTTCTTTTTAGTCTAAGTGCTCTCTGATGACACATGTCTCGGGAAACGCCCAGTTTAGAAGAGGTTTGCTATGGGGAGTTGCTTCTAAACTGGGCGTTTCCTGAGACAGGTGTCATCAGAGAGCACTTAGACAGAAAAGAACAACCTTAACTTCAGAAGCTCATAAGTACTGAAAGGATTAAGATTTTTTAATAGAAGTAATTTACAAATCTGTTTAACTTTCTGGAGCCAGTTGATATATATAAAAAAAAAAGTTTTTTCCTGGATAACCCCTTTAACATTGATTAATATGGCCAATTTTAACTCTTACAAAAAACTGTTAATCTATAACATCATGTGGGGTCAGTTTGAATGTTTGTAATGGGCATTATGGATTTAAAGGGGTACTCCCGTGGTAAACTTTATATATATTTTTTTTAAATCAACTGGTGCCAGAAAGTTAAACAGATTTGTAAATTACTTCTATTAAAAAATCTTAATCCTTCCAATACATTTTATAGGCTGTATACTACAGAGGAAATGCTTTTCTTTTTGGATTTCTCAGATGTCACGACCACAGTGCTCTCTGTGGACCTCTGCTGTCCATTTTAGGAACTGTCCAGAGCAGCATATGTTTGCTATGGGGATATTCTCCTGCTCTTGACAGTTCCAAAAATGGACAGCAGAGGTCAGCAGAGAGCACTGTGGTCGTGACATCAGAGAAACCCAAAAAGAAAAGCATTTCTTTTGAAGTATATAGCCCCTAAAAAGTACTGGAAGGATTAAGATTTTTTTATAGAAGTCATTTACAAATCTGTTTAACTTTCTGGCACCAGTTGATTTAAAAAAAAAAAAGTTTTCCACAGGAGTACCCCTTTAAATGTACACTCATTGATTACAAAAAATAATGCACCTCTAAGGAGTTGTTGGAATCAAATAAAACGTGTGAATGTAATGATGATATATGTGAGTGATTACAGTGTTAGATCGAAAGAATAAGCTTATTGGGGAAAACTATTGAAAGAAGGTTCTAGTACCCTGTTGGGCCACTGCTAGCCTGGATACAAGATGAGATGCAGTTGCGGAACATTTGCCTACAGATGTTGCGATTAGGCCTGTAGATCCTGCACACTTTTCAGAAGCTGGCCATATGTACTTTATTGGCGATAAATCTGGCAACCAGCAGGCAGTGAAAGTTTTGCAATCTGGAGGAGACATTCCAGAGGAAACTCGTGCTGTGTGTGAGCATTATTCTCCTGAAAAATGCTACTTGGAAGCTCTGCCATGAAAGGCAACACATGTGTCTGCAAAATGTCCTGTACATATTGCTTAGCCTTAAAGGGGTATTCCAGGAAAAAAACTTTTTTTCATATATCAACTGGCTCCAGAAAGTTAAACAGATTTGTAAATTATTTCTATTAAAAAATCTTAATCCTTTCAGTACTTATGAGCTTCTGAAGTTAAGGTTGTTCTTTTCTGTCTAAGTGTTCTCTGATGACACGTGTCTCAGGAAACGCCCAGTTTAGAAGAGGTTTGCTATGGGGATTTGCTTCTAAACTGGGCGTTTCCCGAGACAGGTGTCATCAGAGAACACTTAGACAGAAAAGAACAACCTTAACTTCAGAAGCTCATAAGTACTGAAAGGATTAAGATTTTTTAATAGAAGTAATTTACAAATCTGTTTAAGTTTCTGGAGCCAGTTGATATATAAAAAAAAGTTTTTTCCTGGAAAACCCCTTTAACCATTGTTGGATCCCGAACAGAACCTGGATTCATTGCTAAAAAAAAAAAAAAGTGTGATTCCAGTCTGAAGCAGTCTGGGTTTCTTGTTCACATCACCAATTGAAAGGAAGACGATGGTGACTGGCTTTAAATGGCAGTACAAGAAATAGGCACCGAATTTGTCACTAAATTTTCTTCTGCTGCCTGAAAATTGTATTGGCAGAAAAAGGTTTGTAATGAAAGTGCCACATAAGTCTGGATGGTAAACAAGAAATCTGAGGAAGCCGCTTATGCTTTGTTGGTGGATCAAACAATCCTCCTCGCTATTGCTGGTTTGTCTGGGCTTTCTGAAGCCTGTTCACCATGTATGCATGCCCTCAACGTAACCACTGCTCTCAACACCTCCTAACAGTTTGGTAGGCAGTAGTACATGGTTAGCAGTTTATCAAAGTGACCATATTGCTTCTCCTATTCCAATAATGCTCATCCATTCAAAGTCTGTCAACTATATGGTATAGAGATATAGAGAGATTTCTTAACTGTTGCTCAGGAAACTGATGTCTTGTTAAAGTCTATACCTTTTCCTTTCTCCGACAGATAGACAGCCAGAAATTGCATTTCCGAGAGACAGCCAAGGCCCGTGTTGACCATGGTGCAGAAATAATAACACAGTCCCCAGGTCGTTCTAATCTGGCCTCTCCACGGCGTCTCAGCAACGTGTCCTCTTCTGGAAGTATCAACTTGCTAGAATCACCACAACTTGCAACTTTAGCGGAAGATGTCACTGCAGCCCTGGCTAAACAGGGCTTATGAATGTGTTCTACCTTTAGCAGTGTATGAAGTTAAATCTTAAATAATAATAATATTAATAATGAAAATATTTACGCATGAGCTCTTGGCAGGATTTGGGCTCAAAGCAGGTGTCACATTCATTACTTTTCAGATCCTTTTACACTAAGAGCAAATATCACATAAAGCCAAACCTATACACAAGTAGGTTGTTCATTGTATACATAATATTCTGAGTGATGGTGACAGATTTACCCATTATGTTACTGGCAGTAGAAAAAAAATCCTAGGATAAAAGTAGACAGATAGTAACTGGTCATACTTTGTCATGTTCCACAGGAAATAAAAGACAAAAACATCACATGTTAGAATACTTTCCAAGCATCACCCAAGTCCTTATCACTGCTCTTGACTAGTCTTGCATGGAGCCCTACAAATACTTGGTGTTATTTCAACATGTGCCTGCCAGCCACCCGAACAAAGTTTGCGTAAGAGCCATGTCCTGTTAGAGCGGCTGCTCATCTCACTGTTCAGTTCAGATAGTGGTCAAGCTCTTTGTTCCATCAAATCCCCAATCCATATAGGCTAACAAACTCATCGAAGCTTTCTGCTGTGCAAAAGACCGAGGTGCAACGGGATTTACGAAGAAGACAAACACTCACCACTATCCAACATTCAAAGCAATTTTTGTTATCGTACAGTCAGTCGTGCTTGTACAACGGGAAAAATGCCCCCTATTGGAGGAGAATCTTTAAAGAAAATGGGGAGCAGCATTGAAAGGGAGCAACTGTTAACATAACGCACTTATCTTATGACAAGTATCTGTATATTTAATGGTCTTTCAGCTTCTAGAATGCCTGCTTTGCTTTGTAATATTGTGCACTGCAGACCTTCCAAGCAGTAAAGGCCATGAACAAAAAACTTTAGCTTTGTGCATAGGCAAACATTTCCAACACCCTTTTTCCACCCGTTTGATACAGTATTATTAATCTAGATGTATATATATTTCTCTGTGGCCATGTTTTCATTCATTCTCCCAAAACCTTTTCATATACTTGAGAAAAATCCATTTCTTACTCACAGTATCTGTGTCTATTGCACCATTTGGTAAAGCAGTTTTAGGTAGGCATAATTTAATATTAGGAGCGCTTTCTTTTTTTTCCTATGTAAAAAAATTAAAAATTAAAAAAAAAAATTCTGATAAAACACAGCAACGCTCTTTAGCATGAAATTGCTCTGTTTGGGGTCTTAAGAGACATTGGCTGTTTTGATTTCCCTTTCCAAGCTGGATTGCTCCAAAAATTGAGACGTTTTTGTCGATGACTGCTTTTCTCTTGCTCCTCATTTTGAAAGGGCTGAAGTATGAGTTGATTTTTAATCTTAAAGGTCCCCATTTTCTTTTCTCTGTACAAACATCCATTCACAAAGTGTTTGCTGATTTTTATTTCCTACTTGCTAAAGTTGAACATTACTTTAATTCTGGGTAGTGAAATACATATATGGCAAGTGCTAATATTCGGAGATGGTGCCCTAGTGCATTACTCTTATCTGCAGCAAAGGGCTAGTGAGGATTTATTCCTGTAGAATTCTTTAAGATAACTATATCCTGGAATTCAGTTTTAATCTTAGTATCAGCCACACTTGATCTTAAGTATTATACGACCTAACTATAAACCTTTATAAATCCTGAGCCTGTTATCATTGCTGATTTTCAAACATATATTGGGAAGATGTCTTCAAGGCTTTCTGCCGAAGAACGCCAAAGGATTGAATTCTCTATACTTGTAACCATTCAACCACTGTAAGTACCGGAACCGCAGTATAGATGACATCTTTCTTTCTCTCATTCAATAATTTACAGTAAGTCAAAGAACCAAAACTGAATTACAAGAATATCTTTATTTGTACTGTCAACCTCAGTGCTATAATAAACAGTGGGGAAAGGGTAAACAATTCTAAAAGTTCAGATGCCTCAATATCAAATGAGATGATCAGGACCCTGAAACAAATAGTTATCATTCTGATGTTTTTTTTTAAATGTACTGAATTGGTCAATAAATGAAGATGACATCACAAAGCCACTTTTTATTTACTTATTTTTTAAAGACCTTGTAAAAAAAAAAAAAGGGAATTTCAAAAGCTTCTTTTATGGGTCTCTAGTAGTTAAATCAAGAGTAATTTGCACTAAATAAGTTTACTTCACCCTATTTAAGTGCTAGAATACATTTCCTAACTCTGCTGAAATTCCAAGTGTAATATAATCTTATTTTAAAAAATTAGACCAAATGATACAATAAAATGGAGTATGTAATGATGGACTCACGTAATTGTCTTTTATTATTTTACTATTTGTTAGTGTCCAAACTAATATTTGTCATCTCCATTGTAAGTAAAGAAAGATTTGTAGTTTTAGTCCTATTATCTAATCATTTTGCAGCAGTCCACACTTAGAGGGGAAATCAACTGGTGCAAGAAAATCGCTTCTATTTAAAAATCTTAACCCTTCTGGTACTTATCAGCTGCTGTATACTACAGATATACTACAGATACATTTGTAAAGTTCTTTCCAGCCTGACCACAGTGCTCTCTGCTGACACCACTGTCCGTGTCAGGAACTGTCCAGAGCATGAGAGGTTTTCTATGGGGATATGATTCTAATCTGGATAGTTCCTGACACGGACAGAGGTGTCAGCAGAGAGCACTGTTGTGAGAGAGAAAAGAAATTCACAAATTTCTCTGTTTTATACAGCAGCTAATAAGTACTGAAAGGATTACGATTTTTTAATAGAAGTAATTTACAAATCTGTTTAACTTTCAGGCACCAGTTGATTTGAAAACCTTTGTTTTCTACTTGTTTCTATTGGAGTTCCCCTTTTAAGTGGACCTCATATATCACAAAAAGCTGCTGTTGGTAAGAACGACAGTTTTGATATATGAGTTCCATTGTGTGTACAGTTTACAGTACTAGAAGACAAATGGAGTTTACTTGGCCAGGAACCCTTGTAAAACTCTGATAATGTAGCACTGTAGGTATTCTGGTGACTGTAGGCTTCACTACAAAGTGCAATGGAATCTGTATAAAAAAAATGGTGCAATGGATAGTTCTATCAAGGTCTTTTTTTTTTTTGCATTGTAGTCTATGTACATGTCCTCCCAAAAGAATAGAATTGATATCCTTTACAATAAAGTTTGTGTGTAAAGCTAGCATACAGGATTACTCTGCAGATGTTCTTTTACCAGGGGTTAACTTTTAAGTTTTGTAAATGGTCACAAAATAGGTCTCATTTTCTACAGCATGGTGAACCGAACGTTTTACAATCTGGTTTATACGTAAGGTCAGATGTATTAGCTGATGTGTGAAATACAGTAGGTCAGTGTTTTATTAACATGGTTCAGAAATCTTGCAGATGATAGATACAGGCAGCTAAAGAAGTATGTTATGTCTGGTACTATGCCCTATGTCTGGGATTGCTGCCTGCTGCTTGTCTTCTATCTCTCCAGTGGTATTGAGAGCAGCATTGTGATAGTGCTGTTTCTAATGTTTCCTGTTTGTCAGTTCTTAGTTTATGGGGATTTTAGCAAGCACAGAACAGTTATTTATGTGCAGTTTGGGTTTTACTTCTTTCTCTTGCTAATAAGAGGACATTGACTTGATGGCTTCTGTTCTAGTTGATGAGCGTCCGTTTGACAAATGGTTTTATATTTAGCAGAACTTCCCAGGACATGGGGATGACATATAGTTTATAGCAATAACATAACTAAGGAAATATGTCTGGTCTATAAATTACATTGGTGCAAAAAAATGTACAATAAAAATTAGTCGTATTGCTTGTCTACGTTACCTATCACCATCTAATCCCCCTCCCCATCTGTCCCTGACCTTGGATAACTCTATCCCTGCATTTATTTTGCTTTAAAACACCCTAAAAATACCTCTTTTTTATGCTCTCCAGTAGCTCATCACAGTGAACAGGAGGTTGTCATAACAAGGGCAAGTCCGGGAGAGAGCGAGATAGCAGTGCATTTATAATTAGCAATGTGGAAAGTGGACAGAGGGGAGAGGAACAGAGAAAAAGAGAAGAGGGAATATATCCTCTCTGCTCCCTGCTTGTGTATGAGCTGAGTGCTCCCCCTCCCTCCTGCCTGCCTGACTGGCAGGCTTGGAGCTGCACAGAGCAGATTTCAGACTGGCTCACTGAGTCCGAAATGCTTGCTGACAGGATTGCTAGGGAGACCCCTATTGGCGAAGTTTTTAAAGTAAAAAAAAAAACATGAAAGGAGGAAATTTTTTTAAATAAAAGCAATTTGAAAGTTATTCAGTAGGACTTTATCTTTAATATATAAAAAGTTTGTTTCATGAGAGGTACACTTTAAACAATCCCTATATATTAGAAGGGGCCCCCATAAAATAAGCTGATGGCAAGGCCCCAGCTTTGGAGCATCCAAGTGATCGATTGTTGTAATCAGTGACATAAACAAAAGAGAGGGTACTTCATAACTAGATCAAATTGGGATTACCATGGCTTTATTAACCAGGACATACAAGCCAGTTTGTTGTCCCATTATATTTGGACCAGTTCTTTATCCCCTTCTATTTACTATTGGTTATCAAAACACCTGTAAAGGACTCCCTACTTTAGTGCAGTTGCATTTTTAGCAGAGGAAAGAACTAACAGGACTAGGCCCTGTCACTTTAAGGGTCCCTTGGGGGCTTTTTGTGCTGCTTCTGTGCTCCGTAAGCCCTTGGATGTAATCTTTTATAGAGCCTAACAACGAACATTCAATTTGCACAAATGTTCAGTTTGGTACACATTAGAAATCAATGTCCATGTAAAGTAGAGTTGGTGGGTCCTCCAGCGTGAGAGACCCTATTTGTAGCTTCTCTTCTCTCTGGCTTATAGATAAGGGTCCTGAACAGGCGACTGACTGTCTTCTGTTAAAGCAGAACTCCAGAAAAGAGTATGGTTTTCTATACCAGGCAAGTCCTTTAAAGGGGTACTCCACCCCTAGACATCTTATCCCCTATCCAAAGGAGAGGGGATAAGATGACTGATTGCGGGAGTCCCGCCTCTGGGGACCCCCACAATATAGCATGCGGCACCCACCTGTTTCTGCTCCGGAAGCGCTGGAGGGTCTGGGTCTCGACCACCGAAACAGAAGTCCGTGACATCACGACTCCGCCCCCGTGTGACGTCACACCCCCTCCCATAGACTTGCATTGAGGGGATGGGGCGTGATGTCAGATGGGGCGGAGTCGTTACATCATGGACTTCCGTTTCGGTGGTCGGGACCCAGACCCTCCAGCGCTTCCGGAGCAGAAACAGGTGGGTGCCGCATGCTATATTGCGGGGGTCCCCAGCGAAAGGACCCCTGCGATCAGACATCTTATCCCCTATCCTTTGGATAGGGGATAAGATGTCTAGGGGTTGAGTACCCCTGTAACATAGATAATAAACTTAGTTATTTAATAGTTATCATGCTAAAGATAGTACAGTGTACTAGTGAAGGAATGTGAAGGACAGTGTTTGTGGCCAGTGGTGTCAAAGAATTTTGTAATTGTGTTTGCAGGCCAAATACCAATAAATGAGTCCATGGATTTGACAATCCAGTTTTAGGTGTGTAAAGCAGAAGGCTTTAGAAAATCATTTTTCTTGTGGTTAGGTACAGGAACTATTTGTACTTATCTTTCCTACTTAAAGTATAATGCATCTACTATTAGCGCAATTTGATTTTAGACAGCAGACTAAAAATATATTTTAGTAGCAGACTACTTTGATAAAACTGTCAAAAAAGTTTATGTATAATTACATTTTGACTTTGATATTGATGCCTTTTAAAGGGGTACTCCGGCGCTTAGACATCTTATCCCCGATCCAAAGGATAGGGGATAAGATGCCTGATCGCGGGGGTCCCGCCGCTGGGGACCACCGTGATCATGCACACAGCACCTCGTTAGAATCAGTCCCTGGAGCGTGTTCGCTCCGAGTCTGATTACTGTCGATCACGGCTCCGCCACGTGTGACATCACGGGGACCCCCGCCCCCTCAATGCAAGCCTATGGGAGGGGGCGTGACAGCTGTCACGCCCCCTCCCATAAGCTTGCATTGAGGGGGCGGAGCGTGACGTCACACGTGGCGGAGCCGTGAAGTCACAATGCTCCGTCTCCGTAATTGACAGTAATCAGACCCGGAGCGAACACGCTCCGGGGACTGATTCTAATGGGATGCGGCGTGCAAGACCACAGTGGTCCCCAGCGGTGGGACCCCCGCGATCAGGCATCTTATCCCCTATCCTTTGGATAGGGGATAAGATGTCTAAGCACCGGAGTACCCCTTTAATGTTCAAATGCCAACCATAGACTTACAGGGTAGAAAGTCGCAGTCTTAAATATACTGTACCAAATAAAAGTTCAACTTTAGCAATGGAACAGAAAATTCAGTCCATCACTTCTGTCCTGGATTATGAGGGGTGTGATTTACAGATCTGTGCATTTACCTGATATCTTCAAAGCCCATAAACATAGGGAGGTGTTTATTGAATGGCTGGTGGTAGTTAGTTCATGTTTTTTCAATCCAATTTGCAATTGTATTTGTTGCTGTATAGTGATTGTTTTGCAAAATAAACCGCTTGTCATGGTCTGTATTTTATTCATTTCTTTTAACCCTTTGCATATTACTGATTTGTTTATCAATTTGTATTCAGTCTTACACAATGAAAAGTATATTACAAAATGTACAACATTACAATGTTCAACATTACAGTACAACTTATTTATTTAGGTAATTCAGGTTCTCTGTCAACACAGTTACTACCATGTATTATGGCTACACCCTTCTAAGTTAGACATTCCTTGCTAGAGTGTAAAAAGAAAATCTATGAAATAAGCATATAATCCATATGTTAAAGGGGTACTCAACCCCTAGACATCCCGCATGCAGCACCCACCTGTATCTGCTTCCGGCAGCGCTGGAGGTTCTGGCTCCCGACCACAGGAACGGAAGATCGTGACGTCACGACTCAGCCCCCGTGTGACGTCACGCCCCACCCCCTCAATGCAAGTCTACGGGAGGCGGCGGGACCCCTGCGATCAGACATCTTATCTGCTATCCTTTGGATAGGGGATAAGATATCTAGGGGTGGAGTACACCTTTAAAGGGAAAATTCAAACTTGCAGGCTTATTCCTTATCCACAGAAAAACAAGCTGATCGGTGGGGATCCAACTACTAAGACTCCCACTGCTCATAAGAATGTAGGAAAACTGTCCCTCTAAATGAATGGAGCACACTGCACATACAGGCCCAGATTTACTAAGAGTGGAGTGGGGTTTTCTTTGTGGGTTTTAATTCCCTGCAATATTTTTACACAATATTTACTTATGTTTCCCCACATTTTGCCCTTTTCCCTACATTTTTCTTTTTTTACAACTGCTCTGAGCGGTGGGGTTTTCCCACATCTCGGAACATTAGTAAATATGTTGGGAATTTTTGAAAAAATGCCATGACATGCCCCCTTTTCCTGACGGACACAACCCTTTTTAGGGTTTTCTAAGTAAAATTGAGAGTTGGTCAGGTTTTTTTTTTATTCAGGTGCATGTTCTGATGTACGTTCTGGCAAAAATTTTGGCGCAGACACAATTTGTGCCACAAAGTATCAAGTTCTGCTGCACAACCCATCAAAACAGGTCGGGTTTACAATAGTAAGTCAGGGCCACATAGTGTTCTATTTCTACTCAATAAAGCTTCCAGACATTGAAGAGCCAAAAAACAAACCTCCCCATAAATACAGTTGTAATCCTCATATAACATTTTGGACCTAAACACCTAAACATAGAATAGTGAACAATAACTTTTATAAAGGCAAGGTAAATCTGATGGGGTACTTGGTATGGAGTATGGTTTACCCTAGGTTTTACTTACTTTAACCTTTGGCTGGAGGTACACAGCCATTGCCATTTCACAGTTAATTTGATAGTGTAGTGCCTTTCCTTCCTTAGAGCTTGTTCAGATAGCTATTGTACTTTGGTAAATGGAGTTCCGTTGGTTAATCTGTGGGAGATGAGCGGAAAAAACAAAAAACTTAATGTCCTGTTTTCTTTCTCTGCTCAACTTCTTTAAAATACCAGACACCTGAAGATCACCATTCAAGTCAATGCAACATAGGAGAGAAAGAGAACAAAGGAGAGGACAGCGCCTCGTGTAATTCTGTGGGTATAATATCTCACACGACCCCCGTGTGATGTGCGCTCACCTGGGGTAAGTCTTGAACAAAGCGTGTCACCCCTCCATGTGGGGTCAGACGAGAGATCTCGGGCTGCAGCTTGCGGAACCTTGGCCAAAACACTCAGGTAGAGGTCGGCAGGGATTGTAGTTACTGGAGCAGGAAAGATGTTCTGCAGTGGTGCTGCCTTTCAGAGATCAAATTCAGTTCCAGTCCGGTTAAAAAGAATATTCACATTTATTTGTGCATACATAAAAAGACAGACAAGCAAGACGCATTTCGGGGTTAAGTTACCCCTTTCTCAATTGCAGATTAGAGTTTCTTAATTTTTTAAAGGTAAGGAGGAAAAAACGAAAGCGCAAAAACTGAAAAACCCTCAGTCCTTAAGGGGTTAAACCCTAGAAATGAACAGACCTTTATTCACAAGGTAAGTCTCGTTGGGCAAATGTTTTCCGTGTTACCCAAAACAATACATCATTCCAAATTTCTTGCACTTGACCTTGGAAAAGCTTTACTGTCTGGACCATCGCTCCTACATAACAATCCAGCTGTGTAACTGGTTATGATTAAGAGAGGAGACATTTTGCTGTAGGCTATATTAGCAAATGAAAAACTTACCATCTTTATGTGAAAAAAGCTGTGGCTACACGAAGATGTTTTGTAGCAAACCTTCCAGGAATGTGCACTCCTGTGGATGACAGCTGTCACTGGATACATGACAAATAATAGACGCAAGACATTTGTTGCTCTCTTTAACCCCTTAAGGACTCAGCCCATTTTGGCCTTAAGGACTCAGACAATTAAATTTTTACGTTTTCATTTTTTCCTCCTCGCCTTCTAAAAATCAGAACTCTTTTATATTTTCATCCACAGACTAGTATGAGGGCTTGTTTTTTGCGCGACCAGTTGTCCTTTGTAATGACAAAACTCATTATATCATAAAATGTATGGCGCAACCAAAAACACTATTTTTGTGGGGAAATTAAAAAGAAAAAAGCAATTTTGCAAATTTTGGAAGGTTTCGTTTTCACGCCGTACAACTTATGGTAAAAATGACGTGTGTTCTTTATTCTGAGGGTCAATATGATTAAAATGATACCTATTATTACATACTTTTCTATTATTGTTGTGCTTAAAAAAAATCAAACTTTTTAACCAAATTAGTACGTTTATAATCCCTTTATTTTGATGACCTCTAACTTTTTTATTTTTCAGTATAAGCGGCAGTATGAGGGCTCATTTTTGCGCCATGATCTGTACTTTTTTTTAAACCACATTTGCATATAAAAAACTTTTAATACATTTTTTATAATTTTTTTAAAATAAAATGTATTAAAAAAGTAGCAATTTTGGACTTTTTTTTTTCGTTCACGCCGTTCACCGTACGGGATCATTAACATTTTATTTTAATAGTTCAGACATTTACGCACGCGGCGATACCAAATATGTATATAAAATTTATTTTTTACGCTTTTTGGGGGTAAAATAGGAAAAAACGGACGTTTTACTTTTTTATCGGGGGAGGGGATTTTTTTTTACACTTGAATAGTCCCCATAGGGGACTATTCATAGCAATACCATGATTGCTAATACTGATCTGTGCTATGTATTGGACATAGAAGAGATGAGTGTTATCGGCTATCTTCTGCTCTGGTCTGCTCGATCTCAGACCAGAGCAGGAGACGCCGGGAGCCGTACAGAGGCAGGTGAGGGGACCTCCGTGCGGCGTTCTGAATGATCGGATCCCCGCAGCAGCGCTGCGGGCGATCCGATCATTCATTCAAATCGCGCACTGCCGCAGATGCCGGGATCTGTATTGATCCTGGCACCTGAGGGGTTATTGGCGGACACCCGCGAGATCGCGGGCGTCGGCCATTGCCGGCGGGTCCCTGGCTGCGATCAGCAGCCGGGATCAGCCGCGCATGACACGGGCATCGCTCCGATGCCCGCGGTTATGCACAGGACGTAAATGTACGTCCTGGAGCGTTAAGCACCACCGCACCAGGACGAACATTTACGTCCTGCGTCCTTAAGGGGTTAACCACCCAGTCATGTGGATGGATATTCAAATAAATACTTTAATTTATTTAATAGATATTTAAAAAAATATATATACTTTTTATACTTTATCAATTGGTAATATCTGGCATTGTCAATAATGCAAAGCACTTTATAGCAGCCAGAGAAGGAGCAGTCAGAACATGTGGACCTGTTTGTAGGTTTTTAGGGTATAAAGAGTTCAAACCTCTCCAGAGCTGAGATATCAGAGTTTATAAAGATATGCATATTAAAGTCCACTGGGTATTCCCCTCGACTGCTTAGATTACTGGGAAGAGGCACAGATTATAGTACAGCCTTGCAGCTGTCAATTGGGATAGAGGAGGTAACCAGTACCAAAGGGGATTGACTAACTGGTGAAGGGCCAAACTGTGCTTGGCTTTACAGAATCTGTTTCTATACAAACTCCCTATTTACCCATGCAGTAATAGTGCCCTCATATATTAGGTGTCCTTAGTGCCCACCACATAGAAGTTAACCCCCTGTGCCCCTATAGTAGTTAGGCCCCTATATGTGCCCTTAAATAGTTTTGAGGTCCCTCTATGTACCCCCAAAAAACTGTTCCACATATAGTTGTCATGCTCCCACACTATGCCTCCATATAATTGTTAGGCCCCTCTATTTCCCACTACACTGTGCCCCCATATAATAGCGAGGCCCCTATGTGTGCCTCCACACTATGCCTCCATATAGTAACTAAGCACCAGAAGTTCCAGCTGCCTTTTGTCAAGCGACAGAACAGGATCCGCCAGTTCTGTTTCTCTATAGAAAGCACATTGAGTGGAGAGCTACTGTGGTGGCCCAGTATGGGAGTTGTGCCCCCGTACCCTTGCTGCCCTGTTAGGCAGCCTCCTTACACCTGTCCCCTTATGTGTATATTGTTTGCCATGTGTTATACTGTATAATGCATATAGAAAGTGTTATTACTTTAAGAGAGGTTAACGTGTGATCACCAGTTTTCATGTGAGTGTAACCCAGGAGGTATCAGTGACCATGTGACTTAAGGGTAACCTATGGGACCCCACCAGAGTCTCTCCTATAAAAGCCATCGGAGGAGTCTCTATTCGCTCTTTTCTGCTGAGTTGTAGTGCAGTCAAGTCCTAGAGTGTGTCTGGATTCCAATGGAGGCCTCAAGTCAGTCCAGCAGCCACAATTCTACAAGTAAGCTACAGCCACAGCATTGACAGTCTCAAGTCAAGTCTTTCACATTGTCAAGTCAAAGTGGCCTGCACTATAATTGTCCAAATCTACTGCAAGTCCCAGCAAGCCCTTAAGGTCTCTGAAGTGACTGATCACCTCTGTGGGCCCGGCTGAACTGTATAGACTGTACCATCTGTCACTCAGTAAAGCTACCATTGTCCGTGACTTGGCGTCGGAGTCATTATTGCCCCCGTGCCTAGCCTAGGATCCAGCGGTATACCTTAGGGTGGTATTGAGGATAAACCACACCCTGGCATCACGAATACAAGGAGTTAATGCCATTTGCCCCTAGGGTAATTCCATCTGCCCTGAATCTCACACCCTCTACCACACTGCCATTAGCTGCAGATCTGGGACAGGTGTCCTGGCAGGCGGCTTCCCTTTCCCCCGTAGGGTTGGTTGTGGTTGCAAGGGGTGGCAAGCGAAAAGCAGTTAAGCTGAGCATGCTTGATTGTATAAGTGGATGTTCTAAGATGGTCATAACCAAGGGCAACAGGGCAAAATGAAGAAGGCAAATGTAGACATATACATATATCTTTATACAGTACATTTTCAGAAATACTTGCACATTCAAAACATTCTTCTTAACACTGAAATTGTAAGACCAAGAAGGACAAGCCATACGGTCCAGCAAATCAAGGTCCAGAAAAGCAGGTGTTGCTAAAATCTGCAAATGCATTTTCAAGCACCTAGCTACAATCTGTGGCCTTTGGGAGGGGCTTTAATTGTATAAATGCAACATCGAAAGCACATTTTTTTCAGCCACATGAAACCATAGAAATGGATCAAGTCATTACAGTATGATTGTCAGATGTCTCCGGGTCATTTACATGCCAGTTATCACCACTTGTCGCAGACTGGGAGGGAGAGAATCCTTAAACTGAGAGACCTTGGTTTATTATTCGAGCAGATCGCTACTCTTATAGGGCAAGATGTCAGCACTGTTCAACATTGTGTGCCCCAGAGGTTAGTAGACCAACAACCAATGCACAGATGGATCATCAGATTAGAAGAATGATGTGTAGTGATTAATTCTGTACTGCAAGTAAAATCGGACATCAAATACCAAGGCTAGGGCTTAGGACAGTGTCCACCCAAACCAGCCAGATGTCCAGCTACAAGTGTCCCATTGACCTCATGCCACTGCTCTCAAAGGCTATCATGGTGGAGGCTGGAATAGATCGATTTTGATCATTTAGATCCAGACATGAGGGCAATGACTTATGAACAATGAAGGGAAGAACAGTTGTCATATTAAAAATCTATAGTGACCACTGTTTTGTTTAATGGAGATGACTATGAACCTGTTCATCCTTATACATGCATTAATACGGCTTTACAACATGACAGGCAAACCTATCTTAATAGCTATGGACATCTTTGAAAAGCATTTTTTGTTCTGACTTTGTACCTATTATTGTTCTAAAAATGTGATTCTGACTTTGTACATATCATTGTTATAAAATGTGCTTAGTTTCTGTGCTTAGTCTACAGTTTGCTATGAAGCTCTAAATTCTCTCTGCAGAGAGAGAGATATAATACTCCCCTGACTTATATGTGTTCACTTCTTGCTCTAAAGCCTGTGTGAGCTCCCCTCCAAGGATGCTCTCCCATTTATTCCTACTTTGGGCTGGTCTGTCACCCTCTCCTCCCCGCTGCTATCTATAACTTTGAGAAAGCAGAACGTCAGTTTGGTGAATTTACCCTAAATAGAATTTTTTTTTTTTTTTTTAATGAAGACTATTTAGAATGTTTCTTAATTTAAACTTTTTAAAATTGAACATACCAATTCAGTGTAACGGTGTCCATAGTTTTAAACCTATATATAATTATATAGCATTGTGTCCAGTATGTATCCATATATGCTACATTAAATGACCCATGTCTACACACTAAGATCTATGTCCATTATCACCAAGCCAAAAAAGTTTCAGATTCTGTATTGGCAATGCATCCTTGATAAATGTACTGGGTTAAAGCTCTTGTCATATAATGCATGGCCTTGATGTATGTAACTGTATGCCATTGTCTATTGACTCACTTTGTCCAAAAAAACATATTTTTGGCAAATAGGCTACATTTTTCTAAACAGTTAAAACAAAGGTATGCCAGCCTGAAGGCCAAAAAGACACTCTGCAAAGACTATGGACACGTTTACCCTTTTTTGTTGATTTGCTTCATGAATGCAAAATAAAGCAATTTTCTAGATAATTTTAATAAAAAAAAACAAGATTGAGCTCAGAGAAAGATAAGACAGACAGACTTTCTGCTTCCTCAGCGTTAAAGAGTACCTGTCGCCAAACTAAACTTTTAATATATTGTTCCTTATGTAATTATAAGACACTTTGCTATTTACCTGCTGTTAAAATTCTCAACCTTTTTATGTTTTTAATGTGATTGAAAAAACAGCCACTAGGGGGCTCTGTTCTGTTCCCTGCCAAAAGTCAAACAGTTTGGTCTCCTACCAGCCTGGCAGGAGACCAAACTCAGGAAGTGCGTGCGGGGCATGGCGAGGTACAGCGCTTGCAGGCTTCAGTGATGTCAAACCTACTGGGGAAAGCCCTCTTTCTTTTGCTGGGAGCTCACACAATGTGAGCAATGGGAAAGGTATGATACAGAGATTTTTAAAGCTTTGGATAATTTTTTGAAGAGTAGGAGGGGAGTGAGGAGTAGTTAGGGAATATAATCTGAGTCAGGCTGCATTCACACCACATTTTTGCAATACATTTCCTGTATATGTTTTCAATTTGAAAACCATACGGAACTCTATTGAAAAACATATGCATTGACTCTCCATTGAAAACCATATGCCAAACAATTCATCTGGTTGTGTACTTTTTGCGTCTTGTACGGTTTTGTCAATTTTTTTTCCTGTACCCAAAACCGTAGCCTAGCACGGTTTTTTGTCCGGGTGAAAAACTGTATTGAAACCGTATATGGTTCTTTTAACAAGGAAGTCAATGAGAACCATAGAGAACCGTATGTGCGTACGGCTCCATCCGGTTTGCACAATGCGGCTTTTGAGTTTGCACATGCGCAGTGCACACCAAATGGAATGAAAAGTTAAAAACTCATACTTTTTTTTTGTAAACAGATGCAACCGGACATCATTTTTCAAGCCGTATATGGTTTAAAATTTGTACACACATTTTCATACAGTTTAGTCCGGTTTTGAGGAATCCTTTTTTCATCAAAAACCTGATACGGGAATAACGTGGTGTGAATGCAGGCAAAGTTTAAAAAACATGGTTTGATGAGAGGTACTCTTTAAAGAAAGCAGCAGGGAAGCGGAGTGAATTACACACCAGCTCAAAGAGTTGTCAGGGTGGATAAAAATCTTGAAGGACAGATCACACACACAGGAGAAAAAGAGGACAGCACTAAGGAGGCAGTCTGCATGAGAGCTTTATAAAGTTTGTGTACAAGGTCACCCAACTAATATCGCAATCTGAGAATACTTATACAATGGTCTCTTAGACAATATTACCACCAAACATCAAAGACCAAAGTACAGAAATTATACCAACATATGAAAATCTTTATTAAACATATACAAAGTATAAAATCACATAAAAAACACACATATGGAGAGGTAAACCGATGACATAGACAAAAGACAACAGAGGTAATGAGGTAGTATAAATAATAACAAGATTATATAGAGTAATGCACCCTGCCTAGACACCTCGCCTCTGTTCAGCCCCAAACGCATTTTCACACACCTGCTTTCTCACGCCCCCTGAGGAAGCAGGTGTGTGAAAACGCGTTTGGGGCTGAACAGAGGCGAGGTGTCTAGGCAGGGTGCATTTCTCTATATAATCTTGTTATTATTTATACTACCTGTATGTTCTAAGTATGATTATCACTTGCGTCTAAATGCTTGTCCCGCTCCTCCCCGGAGCGCTCACAGCGTTCTCCTCTTCGCAGCGCCCCGGTCAGACCCGCTGACTGGGTGCGCTGCGATAATGTCCCTAGCCGGGATGCGATTCGCGATGCGGGATGCACCCGCTCGCGGTGCGCATCCCGACACGCTTACCAGACTCGCTCCCCGTCTGTGCTGTCCCGGCGCGCGCGGCCCCGCTCCCTAGGGCGCACGCGCGCCGGTTCTTTGCGACTTAAAGGGCCGGTGAGCCACTGATTGGCGCATGGTTTTTAATTAGTGTGTTCACCTGTGCACTTCCCTATATTACTTCACTTCCCCTGCACTTCCTTGCCGGATCTTGTTGCCATCGTGCCAGTGAAAGCGTTCCTTGTGTATCCCTAGCCAGTGTTCCAGACCTCTTGCCGTTGCCCCTGACTACGATCCTTGCTGCCTGCCCTGACCTTCTGCTACGTCCGACCTTGCTCTTGTCTAATCCCTTGTACCGCGCCTATCTCAGCAGTCAGAGAGGTTGAGCCGTTGCCAGTGGATACGACCTGGTTGCTACCGCCGCTGCAAGACCATCCCGCTTTGCGGCGGGCTCTGGTGAAAACCAGTAGCAACTTAGAACCGGTCCACCGACAAGGTCCACGCCAATCCCTCTCTGAGACAGAGGATCCACCTCCAGCATGCCGAATCCTGACAATGCTATTATGGCTACTGCTACACTATTACCCATGTGTAGATCAGAGCTGCACCACGCCATTTACCAAATGTATGCCAAGATTTAATATTCAGGCTACCTCATTACCTCTGTTGTCTTCTGTCTATGTCATTGGTTAACATCTCCATATGTGTGTTTTTTATGTGATTTTTTACTTTGTATATGTTTAATAAAGATTTTCATATGTTGGTATAATTTCTGTACGTTGGTCTTTGATGTTTGGTGGTAATAAAGTTTGTATACAAGTAGAGAGAACACAGCAAGCTACAGAGGCTATAGAGGAAAAAGTAGGCAAACATTTTATTAGAGACCTACGAGACCCCCTCCGATCTCTTGTATAGGACCCCCGATCTCCATATGAGGCCTATTTACATGTCCCTGGTGAGCTCTGGCCCCTATCTTCCTGGAAAAGCATGAATGACAGTCTGCTCAGCCAATCACCAGCTGCAGCGATGTCCCACTGCGACCAGTGATGGGCCTTCACTTGCGCTCATCCAGAAAGGTGGGGTCTGAAGCGTGCAGAGGACAGGGCCCCATACAGGAGATGGTGATGGCAGTGGGGCCCAGTCGGACCCTTTGTGTGCAGACTCCTATCCCTCATCTTGTGAATAGAGGTTAAGTGTCTCATACATTTAGTTCCCTGGATTACCATATTAAGTTAGGGAGCATTTCTACTGCATACAACAATGTTTGATCAAGGCAAACTACATCAGAAGACAATTTTGCCAGATATATGTGAACCCTGCCTTACTGGCTGCATTGTAGTTTTTTTTATTTTTTATATTTGCAACTTTTAGTAAAGACTTCTCTAAGTATTAAGAAATGATTGTGTACGTAATTTCCATAACGTAAGTGAAGTATGTCCAAGCAGTGACATCATTTATTTTTGCTGTCATATTCTTCAATACAACCGGTCATATACATTTTGTTTTCTCACATCTATGAGATCTTTGGTCCTAGCGTTATCTAATATAATAACCCTTCACAGGGAAACACATCGAGATAATGCTCATTTCTGCAGAGCATCACCATATCAGGGCTAAATGGGATTGCAGGTTAAAAAAAATAATGTAATGGACGTTCTACTGTAACTATGGAAACACTGCAGCCAATCACAGCGGCTCCTAAGACCGGTACACGACACGATCTGCAGAATGATGATGTGCTGCAGAATGCTGGAGGTTGGAAAGCAGAATGAATGTCATTATACTGAAAAGGAAAAACTACAAAAACCCAACATACTAGAATCATTTACTATTATTGTTCTGAAATGTTATTTAATTGCAATTTTATAAGAAACTCTATTTTGCAATGAGTGTGGCAGTAACTTACATGCTGAAGCTTTTTTAATATGTCATCTATATATCAGTAATATACCACTGTACATGCATCAGCATTGCCTACTCTACTCTAATCATTCTGCAACAGCTTAGTGCCATAAGGAGGCGGCTGCCCTGTCAGTATGTTCTGCAATGGAGCTATATGGGGAGACATAGAAGCGCCATGTAAATGTTATCCTGGGGAGCTGTAACCCATGAGACAGCACTCACTGTTGCCATGGAAACCAATGGCTGCTGTCTCTTCATCTGTCTCTTCACTTGTTACCGTCATCATCATTAACATTACTGAAGTTGTTATGTGTACTGTGAGATGTCACATATTTCTCTTAAGGAAATGCATTTATGATAATCCCCTTAACCCCTTAAGGACCACAGGTTTTTGCAATTTCGTTTTTTTCCTCCTCGGCTTTTAAAAATGATAACCCATAAAATTTAGCAGCTAAAAATCCATATGATGGCTTATTCTTTGCACCACCAATCCTGCTTTGCAGTGACATCAGTCATTTTACCCTACGGCGAAATGGAAAAAAAAATCATTGTGCAACAAAATTGAAGAAAAAACGCCATTTTATAATTTTTGGGGCTTCCTTTTCTACGCAGTACATTTTTCGGTAAAAATGACACCTTATCTTTATTCTGTAGGTCCATACGGTTAAAATGATACCCTACTTATATAGGTTTGATTTTATCGTACTTCTGGAAAACATCATAACTACATGCAGGAAAATTTATATGTTTAAAATTGTCATTTTCTGACCCCTATAACTTTTTAATTTTACCGCGTATGGGGTGGTATGAGGGCTAATTTTTTGTGCCGTGATCTGAAGTTTTTAGCGGCACCATTTTTGTTTTGATGGGATTTATTCATTATTGATTGGACTTTTTGATCGCTTTTTATTAATTTTTTAATGATATAAAAGTGACCAAAAATTTGTCATTTTGAACTGTGGAATTTTTTTGCGCATACGCCATTGACTGTGCGGTTTCATTAATGACAAATTTTTATAGTTTGGACATTTACACACGCGGCGATACCATATATGTTTATATTTATTTTTATTTACATGGTTTTTTTTTTATGGGAAAGGGGGGGGGGGATTTGGACTTTTATCAGGGAAAGGGTTAAATCACATTTATGAACTTTTTTTTACACTTTTTTTTGCTGTGTTTTAGCTCCCATAGGGGGCTATAACATTGCACACACTGATCTTTTACACTGATCACGGCAAAGCCATAGCTTTGCATTGATCAGTGTTATCGGCCGTCGATTGCTCAAGCCTTCATCTCAGGCTCAGAGCAATCAATCGCCGAACGGACGCGCTAGAGGAAGGTAAGAGGACCTCCGCTTGCGTCCTAGCTGATCGGGACACCGCATTTTCACTGCGGTGGTCCAGATCAGCCCCACTGAGCAGCTGGGAACTTTTAATCTAAAGGGTTAATAGCGACCGGCACCACGATCGCTGCTGCACGCTATAAGCCCCGGGTCCCGGCTTCAGTTACATGCCGGGACTGACCTGATATGACATGGGGTCACCGCATATTGCGGGAGCCGGCCAAGGATGTAAATATACGTCCTTGGTCGTTAAAGGGGTTAAATTTTAACCTGCTGTATATACTACCTCCTAAATTTTGGAGACTGGCAACTGACAATATCCCTTCAAAATTCAAACATGTTTAATAGGTTAATATGTCCACGTGTCAGTGAAAGATGCGCAGTTCTTCCATTGAGGGAGTAAATAGAATGCAGTATATAACCACACACAATAATTGAGATGCAGTGCTCCCTCCTCTATGTGCTGCTGAATGGTTCTATACTCTATTATATACTCTAGATAGCTTTGTCATAAGGCTTGTGTGAGATCAAAAACCATATAGTGGAAATCCAGCATCCAATATCCTAACCAGATTAAAGGGAAACTGACAGGCTGTTCACCCGCATAAAACCCAATATATTGGGTTATAGTGCGGGGGAACAGCATTACAACGAGGGGTCACTTTAATTGACCCCCTATTGTTATAGCACAATGAAGGTGAAGAGACATCACAGGCTCTTACGTACTTGTGACATAAGAGTGAACAAATTAGCATATTCATTAAAGGGGCAGGCACATATTTAAGAGGCTCCCCGCCTCCATTCTACAGAGAAGTGCTATAGCAACAGGGGATTAACGGCAACTACAGGACCAATTCAAGTAAGTAACCCCTCGTTGTAATGCTGTTCACCTGTACTATAACCCAGTATATTGGGTTAAGTGTGGATTAACAGCTTGCCAGTTTCCCTTTGGGGTAGGGCCACACAGGTCATATTTTGCTGCCTATTTGCTGCTGCTTCAATAAGTAGCAAAATCAGCTGCAGAAAATATGCAGCAAAATATGCAGCAAAATGTGGCACATGTGACCCTATCCTTAAAGAATCCACACAGAAGCATAGCCAGGGTAAAACAAAGGGGGTGATTTATCATCAGTGCAGAATTGTACACAGTGTGAAACCTGTTGCACAAGTGTGTGGTTTTCCCAGTTGCTGCAGAAAATGTATTAGGCTGCACGTGTCTCTTATGACTAGAAATGATCGGAAGTGCAAAAAAGAAAACCTTTTACACATTACTATGCCGGCTGGTCACTGGAGGTATCATTTTTGTGCAAGTGATAAATTCTGTGTGCCAACCAGTGTATCTCAGGGCTCAAGTCCTGCAGGAACTCATGGGAACGGAGTTCCTGCACTTCTTCCACAGCAGGAACGCAGTTCCCATTAGCAGGAGTACTGCAGGACTAGCCCTTAAAGGGTTACTCCGCCCCTAGACATGTCTGATCGCGGGTGTCTCGGCTGCGGCACCCCAGACATCCGGTGCACGGAGCGAGCTTCACTCCGTGACGGATGACTGGTAATGCAGGGTAGAGGCTCGTGATGTCACAGTAATGCCCCCTCAATGCAAGTCTATGGGAGGGGGCGTGACGGCTGTCATGCCCCCTCCCATAGACTTGCATTGAGGGGGCATTACTGTGACGTCATGAGCCTTTGTCGCTGCACCCAACGCTTTAAACGAACACTGGGAGCAGCAGGGAGAACGTGGGGGTCCCCAGCAACGGGACCCCCGGGATCAGGCATCTTATCCCCTATCCTTTGGATAGGGTACAAGAGGTCTAGTACCCCTTTAAGTGGAAATCTAGTGTGAGTCCCCACACTTTTTTTTGACCATCACTATGGTGCTAGTCAATGCGAGAGAAAAACACACACTGTGCACACAATTATACAGGTGCACTCCAGTTGAATCCATGTTTTAGACCATGCTTTGAACAAAGTTTTTTTTTTTGTTTTGTTTTATATAAAGGGGGAATTTATCAATTGCTGTGCACCTACAAAACTACTGTGTATTTTTATTTCGCGCATTAACTTGCGACAAAATTATAATTTAGTTTTGTGCTATTTTTATGTTGTCCTCGCTGGCCTTGTTGTTTTTCTTGGTTCAGGCAGCAAGTGATAACAGGTTCCTTTTAAAGCGCTAGTCTGGCCCTGAGACATCTTATCCCCTATCCAAAGCATAGGAAATAAGATGTCTCACTGCGGGGTCCCACCGCTGGGGACTCCCACAATTTTGTATTCGCCACCCACCTGTTTGAGCTGCACGCCGCGGTGCCAGCTCACAAACAGCCGGGTGGCGACCATGGGTGTCACGCTACCTCCCATAGACTTGCATAGCGCCGGGGTGACATCACACAGGGGCGGAGTCATGATGTCACGATACTCCGGCCCCGTGGTTGCCAACTTTGGAGGATGACCGAAGAATTCTTTCCCTGGTGAAGAAAACCCCCTTCACAACAGTTGGTCAGATGAAGAACACTCTCCAGGAGGTAGGTGTATGTGTGTTAAAGTCAACAATCAAGAGAAGACTTCACCAGAATGAATACAGAGGGTTCACCACAAGATGGAAACCATTGGTGAGCCTCAAAAACAGGAGGTCAGATTAGAGTTTGCCAAACAACATCTAAAAAAGCCTTCACAGTTCTGGAACAACATCCTATGGACAGATGAGACCAAGATCAACTTGTTCCAGAGTGATGGGAAGAGAAGAGTATGGAAATGGAAAGGAACATGATGCTAAGCATACACCTCATCAGTGAAGCATGGTGGTGGTAGTGTCATGGCATAGTGGGCATTTATGGCTTCCAATGGAACTGCTTCTCTTGTATTTATTGATGATGTGACTGCTGACAAAAGCAGCAGGATGAATTCTGAAGTGTTTCAGGCAATATTATTTACTCATATTCAGCAAAATGCTTCAGAACTCATTGGACGGCACTTCACAGTGCAGATAAACAATGACCCAAAGCATTCTGCAAAAGCAACCAAAGAGTTTTTTAAGGGAAATAAGGGGAATGTTATGCAATGGCCAAGTGAATCACCTGACCAGAATCCGATTGAGAATGCATTTCACTTTCTGAAGACAAAACTGAAGGAAAAATGCCCAACGAACAAGCAGGAACTGAAGACAGTTGCAGTAGAGGCCTGGCAGAGCATCACCAGGGATAAAACCCAACATCTGGTGATGTCTATACATTGCAGACTTCAGGCTGTAATTAACTGCACAGGATTTGCAACCAAGTATTAAAAATTTAAAGTTTGATTTACGATTATTATTCTGTCCCATTACTTTTGGTCCCTTAACAAGTGGGAGGCATATATGCAAACTGTTGTACTTCCTACACGATTCACCTGATTTGGTTGTAAATACCCTTAAATTAAAGTTTACAATCTGCAGTTAAAGCACATTTCATTTCAAATCCATTGTGGTGGTGTATAGAGCCAGAAAATTTAGGATTGTGTTGATGTCCCAATATTTATGGACCTGACTGTATTTGAACTCTCCGAATAGGGGACATTCCCAATAGCAGTCGTGGACACACCCAATAGGGGAAAAACACTCCCAATAGGGGACAAAACACACCCAATAGGGGAAATACACTCCCAATAAGGGACAACCAGGCTTATGTGTACAAAGGGCTGCCGTCATGGGGGGTACAGCCAATACCCCAGTAAGTGGCCCAGGCTCCCAGGGGGCCATGGCCCCTGCTGAACCCCCCTGTAGCAGCCCCAGCACACCCCCTGTGCCAAATCATCCCCCCTGTGCCAAATCATTCCCCCATTCCATCATCCCCCTGTTCTTCTTACTTCTTACCTGGCCAGCAGGCAGTGATCAGTGACGCTCCTCTGCCCTTCACTGAGTGAGTACAGTGACGGCCGTGAGACAGTGCCCGAAGTGACAAGTGGGCAGCAGCAGTATGGAGCGTCACTCGTCACTGCCCTCTGGCCAGGTAAGAAGTAATAAGAACAGGGGGATGAGGGAATGGGGGCATGATTTGGCATTGTGGGGGAATGATTTGGTGTGAATGATTTGCCATTACTTATCCTAATTCATTATATTGTTGAGATTTTTTTTAAGCCTTATTTTTTCCTGTTTTGTGGGTAATTACACTCTGGAGTGAGTACAGAACAGTATTCCATCATTTAGAAAGATGTTTTAGCCTTTTTTCTTAATAAGGGACATCTCCCAATAGTGGACACTTTTTTATTCCCTATGGGAGATTCTACTGTACAAATTTTCGTGCAAACAGTTATAATTTTTTAACAAAAGTAGAACAAAATCAAACCTATATAAGTTCGATATCAATTTAATCGTATGGATCTACACACACTCAACATACAATGGTCATCCCGGAACCAATTACCAGTTTTACATAGAGATATGTACATAATACACAATGGTTCTGGGGCTCCAAAACCAATTACCAGGTTTCTTTAGACATATGTACTTAACATATGATGGTTTCAACATACAATGGTCCTCCTGGAACCAATTAATATTGTATGTTGAGGGACCACTGTAGTCCAGTGTGCAGTTGTACTCAGAGCCTGCTGGAAGCTGTAGTTCCACAACAGCATGATGAGACACAGAATAGAGACGCTAGCACTTAACTCCATCACAATGATGTTGTCCATACACTTGATCATTGTAGAACCATAGATTCTGTTTTATGAACAGGAATTTTAGATTCTCTGTGCCATCTGTACATTCATGGTAGAGAAATAGAGAAAAACTTGACCGTTCCTGGTGCTGGTTCTCTGGACAGTAATTGGCTAGGACATCTGGTATATTCCTAAAAAGCTGGTTTATTAAGCAGATACACAGGCAACAGGTTTCTGATCCATACCAGACCCTTCCTCAGGCAAAGTGTACACAACAAGTTAGACACGTGGTGTTAAAATACATTAATTACGTAAATACAAAGGTTACGTTCATTATGGTATTCAGAAACTTTGTACGCTGTTTCCGCAGTTGGTATAGCTACACAAATAGCAAGCCGGAAGCAGAAGAACAGGTTAAAGCATAAAACACAAGTGAGACAATAATTCTAAGATCAAAAGAAACAGTTTGCTTGTCACTGTGTTGCAGTGAAGGTGGACTATATTGCCGATATGGACCCGGCACTGTGGGATCGTTGAGTCTGTGGGTAGGCACTATAGATGCCGTAGCAGTGTTCAAAGGGGGTGGACCTTCTATCTATTCAGTATAGGAACGCAGGGCAGTTTCATGGAGACCCTGGGTAAATGCAAGGAGCGATATACGTATTGTAACGATGTTCTGAAGGGGGCGATCCTTCTACTAGTGGTGTATGTAGTAACTCACAGGTCGCTGAGTTGGTAAATGGAGCGCCATACATACTGGAGCGGTGTTCAAAGGGGGCCGACCTTGTTATAGGTCATTTAGAATAATAGAAGGGGCCCAGACTCCCGATTTTATAGGTGTTAAAGCCAGTATGTGGACAAGTTGAGGAACTGTGGGTGGAGAGTTTGGTGGTATTAGTAAGTCCGTACTGTATGCGGAAACAGGGTGCTAGGAGTTCATGAAGTTGGCCGGGCGCTGGAAGGGCGAAGCGCTATATAGGCTGTGGCAGTCTTCAAAAGGGGCGGGCTCACGTAGTACTATGAGTCCGCTGTTAGTGGTGAGGTCATAGAATTTAATACCATACGTATAGGAGGGGACAAAACCTCTAACTATAAATTTATAAAGCACCAAGGTGCTGGGGGGTAAGTACCCTATAATTTATTCGCTGTCCTTGGCAGGGAAAGTTTTATGATATTAAGTGACCACCGCTATAGCGGTATTGAAGCGCTTATTGACAGCAATTATTGTCTCACTTGTGTTTTATACTTTAGCCTGTTCTTCTGATTCCGGCTTGCTATTTGTGTAGTTATGCCAACTGTGGAAACAGCGTACAAAGTTTCTGAATACCCTAATGAACGTAACCTTTGTATATACGTAATAAATGTATTTTAACATCACGTGTCCATCTTGTTGTGTACACTTTGCCTGATGAAGGGTCCAGCACGGACCAGAAACGTGTTGCCTGTGTATCTGCTTAATAAACTGTCTTTATAGGAATATTCAAAATGTTCTGGTCTATTACTGTCGAGAGAACCAGCGCCAGGAATGGTCAAGTTTTTCTCTATTTCTCTACCAGTGCTTTAACTTGAAACAAGGATGAGATGACCGTAGAGTCAGGAGTTTGTCCGGCGCAGAAAGGAACCGTCAGGAAGCAAGATAAAATCAAGGGATTTATTGAATGCAACGTGTTTCGCTGCGCATGCGCAGCGAAACGCGTTGCATTCAATAAATCCCTTGATTTTATCTTGCTTCCTGACGGTTCCTTTCTGCGCCGGACAAACTATTGACTCTACGGTCATCTCATCCTTGTTTCAATTCTACTAAGGAGAGCTGCAGTGGATCGATACATACATTTCATGCTAGACCTTGTTGTTTGTGAGCGCACAACCAACTTTGGTAAGCGGTTTGGGAATACCTCCCCTTCCCCCACTCACAAGATCTGCTGATCCCACACATGAGGCGCCTTCTCCCCTCTCTCTAGATTGCTTTAACTTGGACAGCGAGGCTGCTACCAGAGGACCGTGGCTGCAGGTCTGGAGTTTTTGAAAATGCAAGATTAGGTGTTGTGCTCTGAGTCCAACCCTACCTGGTGAGTGTATTTCTATGTACCACTTCTATCACCAATAAAACGGCCTTCACTAGGGACACAAATTCCCCTTTTTTTTTTTCTTTTTCTTGTGTGTGATCTGTACATTCATTTCAAGTATAAAGGGATTTAATCCAGCATACATAAGAGATAACTTGCGTTTTCATATCTGCTCCACACTACAGGGACTATTTCATTGTTTTATCCAACCATATAATCAGTAAATGGGCAAAGGTTTATAAACTCTAAAGGGAACCCAGAGTATACAGGATCAGTATGCAGTGTAAAGTCAGACCTGCACAATGTGACCCAGAAACTGAGCTGCAAACCTGCCGATAAAAATAGCCATGGGCTTTTATGTGATCAGATAGCAATCTCAAGTGTGCCTAAGTGACAAGAATATAGCACACAGGGACAATAAAGTGACTCTATCTGGACATGAACAGCAATAATAAGATTGAGTATTTAATATGTATAAAGAAGGAACAGATAAAACTACAGATACCAAATGATCGGCTGACATCAGGTCATCTACCTTCTTGTTGTGGTGGACTTTACGATGTCGGTCTGTTACCAAAGATATATATAACCCTACATATATAGTAGGTAAGGGTACGTATTTAAACCTCAAACACCAAAAAGAGAACCATAGTTACATAGTTACATAGTTAGTATGGTCGAAAAAAGACATATGTCCATCAAGTTCAACCAGGGAATTAAGGGGTAGGGGTGTGGCGCGATATTGGGGAAGGGATGGGATTTTATATTTCTTCATAAGCATTAATGTTATTTTGTTCCAGGAATGTATCTAATCCTGTTTTAAAGCTGTTAATTGTTCCTGCTGTGACCAGTTCCTGAGGTAGACCATTCCATAAATTCACAGTCCTCACGGTAAAGAAGGCGTGTCGCCCCTTGAGACTAAACTTTTTCTTCTCCAGATGGAGGGAGTGCCCCCTCGTCCTTTGGGGGGGTTTAACCTGGAACAGTTTTTCTCCATATTTTTTGTATGGGCCATTAATATACTTATATACGTTTATTATATCCCCCCTTAAACGTCTCTTCTCAAGACTAAACAATTCTAACTCCTTTAATCGCTCCTCATAGCTAAGATGATCCATGCCCCATATTAGTTTAGTCGCGCGTCTCTGCACCCTTTCCAACTCCGCAGTGTCCCTTTTATGGACAGGTGCCCAAAACTGAACAGCATATTCCAGGTGAGGCCGTACCAATGCTTTATAAAGGGGGAGTATTATGTCCCTGTCCCTTGAGTCCATGCCTCTTTTGATACATGACAATATCCTGCCGGCTTTGGAAGCAGCAGCCTGACATTGCATGCTATTCTGTAGTCTGTGATCTACAAGTACACCCAGATCCTTCTCTACCAGTGACTCTGACAGTTTAATCCCCCTTAAGACATACGATGCATGCAGGTTATTAGTACCCAGATGCATAACTTTACATTTATCCACATTGAACATCATTTGCCAAGTGGATGCCCAGACACTTAGTCTATCCAAGTCATCTTATGCACATCCTCTATAGACTGTACCGTGCTACAAAGCTTGGTGTCATCTGCAAAGATAGAAACAGAGCTGTTAATACCATCCTCTATATCATTGATAAATAAATTAAACAACAGCGGTCCCAGTACAGAACCTTGGGGTACACCACTAATAACCGGGGACCAATCAGAGTACGAATCATTGACCACCACTCTCTGGGTACGATCCATGAGCCAGTGTTCAATCCAGTTACAAACTAAAATTTCCAAACCCAAAGACCTTAACTTATCTGTCAGACGTCTATGAGGGACAGTATCAAATGCTTTAGCAAAATCCAGAAACACTATATCCACAGCCATTCCTCTGTCAAGGCTTCTACTCACTTCTTCATAAAAGCAAATTAGATTGGTTTGACAACTTCTATCCTTAGTAAACCCATGCTGGCTATCACTTATAATACAATTATCCCCTATGTATTCCTGTATGTAATACCTTATAAGTCCTTCAAACAATTTACCCACAATGCACGTTAAACTTACCGGTCTATAGTTTCCTGGGGGAGACCTAGAGCCCTTTTTGAAGATTGGCACCACATTCGCCTTGCGCCAGTCCCTTGGCACAATACCAGACACCAGAGAATCTCTAAATATCATGAACAGGGGTACAGATATTACTGAACTTACCTCTCTAAGAACTCTTGGGTGTAGTCCATCCGGCCCTGGGGATTTGCTTACATTTATATTACTTAACTTACCTTGTACCATCTCTACATTAAGCCAGTTCAGTACATTACATGATGTGTTACCAGCACTGACCTGGCCAATGTCAGCTCCTTTTTCCATAGTGTATACAGAACTAAAGAACCCATTCAGTAGCTCCGCCTTCTCTTGATCGCCTGTGACAACCTCCCCATTATCATTATTAAGGGGTCCTACATGCTCTGTCCTTGTTTTTTTTGCATTTATATATCTAAAAAAATATTTAGGATTAGTTTTGCTTTCTTTGGCCACCTGTCTCTTGTTTTGAATTTTTGCTGTTTTTATTACATTTTTACAGACTTTATTAAGCTCTTTGTACTGTTTAAATGTTATCGCTGACCCATCAGATTTGTATTTTTTGAAGGCTATTTTTTTGTTGTTTATTGCTCTTTTAACATCATGTGTCAGCCATGTAGGATTTAGTTTTAATCGTTTATATTTGTTCCCCTTTGGTATATATTTAGCTGTATAGTTATTTAGAGTTGATTTAAAGATGTCCCATTTACCTTCTGTATCAGTATTTGACAACACCTCCCCCCAGTCTATGTCCTGTAGTGCAGCCCTCAGCCCAGGGAAGTTTGCCTTTTTAAAGTTATATGTTTTTGCCTTCCCCGCCTGTCTTTGTTTTCTACATTTTAAGTCAAAAGTAACTATATTGTGGTCGCTATTACCAAGGTTTTCCCGCACAGTTACATTACCAACCAGCTCTGCGTTGTTGGAAATGATCAGATCCAACAAGGCATCACTTCTTGTTGGGTCCTCCACAAACTGGCCCATAAAATTATCCTGCAATAAATTTAGGAATTGTCGCCCCTTTGTAGTTTTAGCCAACCCTGGACCCCAATCTATATCTGTATAGTTAAAATCTCCCATTATTACCACTGTACCTGCCCGGGCAGCCCTCTCTATTTGTTTATGAAGCCGAACTTCTATCTCTTCAGTGATATTAGGGGGTCTGTAGATTACCCCAAATATTATTTTTTCAGTATTTCCCTCCTTTTGTAATTCTACCCACAGTGATTCCACCTCCTCAGAATCATCACACACTATGGCATCGTTCACACTGACTTTCATACCACTTCTTACATACAGACAGACTCCACCACCTTTTCTGTTCATTCTATCCTTGCGAAACAATGTAAACCCCTGCAGATTGACCGCCCAGTCATGCGAGGAGTCCAGCCATGTCTCAGTGACCCCAACTATATCAATATGTTCCTCCAGTATCAAGGCCTCAGCTCCCCCATTTTATTTGCTAGGCTTCTGGCATTTGTGAACATACACTTTACATTTCCATCCTTTATGTTATTGGGGTTAATGGGATTCAAGGGTGTAAGTTTTATTTTCCTATGAAGCCTATTCCTATTAACTATTCTAACCCCTCCCTCCGCTCCACCCCCAGGTACATTTATAATTCCCACCTCTCTATCTACACTATCTTCCCCCTCTTTGCTGTAGGTTCCCTCCCCCCAAGTCCCTAGTTTAAACACTCCTCCCCCCTTCTAGCCATCTTCTCCCCAAGCAAAGCTGCACCCTCCCCATTGAGGTGCAGCCCGTCCCTACGGTAGAGCCGGTAACCGACAGCGAAGTCAGCCCAGTTCTCCATGAACCCAAACCCTTCCTACACCAGCTTCTGAGCCACTTGTTTACCTCCCTGATCTCCCGCTGCCTCTCTGGTGTGGCTCGTGGTACTGGTAGTATTTCAGAAAATACTACCTTGGAGGTCCTTGCCTTAAGCTTGCGGCCTAAGTCCCTGAAATCATTTTTAAGGACACTCCACCTACCTCTTACTTTGTCATTGGTGCCAATATGTACCATGACTGCTGGGTCCTCTCCAGCCCCGCCCAGCAACCTGTCAACCCGATCCGCGATGTGCCGAACTCGTGCGCCAGGCAGATAACACACTGTTCGGCGATCCCGGTCTTTGTGACAGATTGCCCTGTCTGTCCCCCTAATAATTGAGTCCCCCACCACTAGTACCTGTCTGGCCTGCCCTGTACTCCTCCCTCCCTCCTTACTGGAGCAGACACCCCCCTGGCGGTCAGAGGCGGTATCCTGCTGCAGTTCTGCTAGCTCTGTAATGGCATCCCCCTCATCTGCCAAGCGGGCAAACTTGTTGGGGTGTGCCAGTTCAGGACTAACCTCCCTGACACTTTTCCCCCTACCCCTCTTTCTAACTGTAACCCAGCTAACTGCCTGACTGTCCTGCAACTCCGTCCCACTGTCCTCTTCCACCTCTATTCCCGAGAGTGCCTGCTCAGTGAGCACGAGACTCCTCTCCATGTTGTTAATGCTTCTCATTGTTGCCAGTCGCCCCTCTAGATTCAGGATCTGGGCTTCCAAACGGACAACTAGCACACATCTCGCACAACAATATGCACCCTCAAACTGCTGTTCAAGGATTGCATACATTGAACAGGATGTACATTGGACTGCATTTTCCAACATGGAAGCCATCTAGTTATGGGGATTTCACAAATGTATAGAAAAAAACAGACAGTCAAAATTACACTTAACATTTTTTGTAGACCTTGTGGGTTCAGAAATTAACACTCACAGCGATCTCAACCTCCTGCTTTCAAACTCCTGTTTTTGTAACTCCTCTTTCACGCCCCCTCTTACACAGCAACACTCAGAAGAGCAAGCTTCTGTCCCAAGCTTCATAAGAGTCCCAAGCTAAGATTTATACACCTGTGCCCAATCTACTCCTCCTCCCCCTAGAGGTGGAACAGAGAAGAAGAAAAAAATGAAAAAGGGTGTTTAAACTCTAACAGTTATCCCACTATGTGCAAAAGAGAAAAACTTACCCAAAATATGAATGTGGACTATAGGCAGTCGCACCCACTCCACAGATTCACTCCGCACAACAGATAATCACAGTTTTTGTAACTCCTCTTTCACGCCCCCTCTTACACAGCAACACTCAGAAGAGCAACACTCAGAAGAACAATAAAGGGTGCCAAACCATACCTACACCTGAACCCCAACGATCGTTTCGCTATTATGCCGCTTCTTCAGGGGGCGTGACGCCCCCTGAAGAAGCGGCATAATAGCGAAACGATCGTTGGGGTTCAGGTGTAGGTATGGTTTGGCACCCTTTATTGTATACTTTTGGCAGGTATTACTCTTGTATCCTACCAGCTACTGCGGCATTTACTCTCTATACTTGTATATTTTGATGTATTTGGGTCCTACCATTGTCCTATATCTTTGTATGTCTATTAGTGCCTATTTATTGCTACTACTTTTTTGTTTAAATTTTATTTTTTATTATTAAATTGCATTAATAAAGTTTATTTTTTACATTCTATTACTTTTCTATTTTCTTTGTGGTATGGTTCTCTTTTTGGTGTTAGATGTCGGTCTGTTATGGATTCCACACATACGCCAATAGTACACATGGCTATTCTACCTGCTATTTCCTTCAACTTTTCACTTTTTTCATGAACCTGTTGCATTTTCTTGTGCTGAGCCAATATATTTGGGCTATCCAAATTAAAGAAGACTATATTACTACTTCCAATGACTAGGCAGCATTATTATTTTTACACTGTGTGAACATTCCCTTAGGAATTGTGCACACAATAGGGTAGATTTATCAACATCAAACTGTCTGATTTGCCCATAGCAACTAGTCACAGTTTACCTTACGTCATTCTAGAAAGCTCGTGAAGATATGGAAGCCAAGCAGTGACTGCAGATTGGGAGGCACTGAAGACAAACAATGCAATGCATTAAAATACTGTCATTTTTAAAGAATAGCAATATGCTTGTCTGCCTCTAGAGGCGCTGCAGGGCAAAGGTTTCAGTTTAGTATGGTTGTGGCTGGGCTCCATCTTGTAGGTATTACAGCAGTTGTTTCCGTCCTCTCGGTTCAGCCTTAATTGACGTTTATCTATCTGATTCCTATTATTGTTCTCCCCATCAACAGGAAACAGGAAAAAAACTGTTTTTTTTCAATGGCTTCTAACTTTCTGGAAATTGTATATCTCTGGCTGAATGGTTGCTATAGGCAAATATGTCAGTTTTTGTCAGAATGATAAACCCACAGTATATTGAGCCTTATTCAGATCCTTATTTAAGGTTGGATTTTTGCCAAAAACACTGAAAAAATGCAAATCCTTGTTTTATTCTTCATCAGTTCCACTCCTGATTTTGTTAAAAATCCTCAAAATACTGACCATAATGAGGGTCACCATGAGGTGCAAAATACTATGTGTGCTTATAGCCTTCAGAATTGTGCTCTGTGCATGAAGGGTTAACCAGTAAAGGGGGGGGGGCAGCAAAAAAAAAATATACAAAGGTGGGTAAAGAGAATGAATGACTATCTACAACAACAGATTAATGGAGCAAGGTAAAACCTATCCCAGGATCCAATGATTACGGATGTGAATTGATATGGTGACATGTTGGTTATATGTTGCATTGCTTAGATGTTATGTCCTTTTTTTTCCATGTTGCCTTGTTATCTATTTGATATGATTAAAGTCATTATCCTGGACAGGGGATTGCATTGACATGTTTCCCAAGTGCTGTGTCAGAGATCAATACAATCCTTGTGGTTGCTAGGATGTCTCCATCTGTTTGTGTGCCGATTCTTCATGAGATCACATGACCAATGGTCTCCTGTTTAGACGGGCAATGTATGGGGCCTTTGTGTGCTTGAAGTGGTGACGCATCAGTATTCCAGTCAGGCTCCACAGAGATGTCACATGATTAAATCTCAGGTATTCAAAGGAAGTAGCCAACTGGTGCCAAGAAAACATCCAAGAAAATCAAGGCAAAATCCAAAGGGCCTATATTTGTCCTCTCTTTAGTTTTACTTAAATGCAATGTATTGACCCAAACCAAAGCCATATTATACCTATAGTGGTTGGTAAGGGTCCCATGACCTTAAATGTCAAAGGGGCATTTATCTGTATATACTTATTATCAGGGGTCAAGTCCTGGGGGAAAAACTTACCCAAGATTTCCACTCAAAAGCTGGTTCTGCAGGACATCTACTAATAGATACAGTGTTCCTGCTGTGAAAAAAGTGCAGGGACTCCGTTCCCATGCGTTCCTGCATGACTTGAGCCCTGGTTATTATCAGGAGTCAAGTCTTGGGGAAAAAGAAGTGTAGGAACTCTTCCACACAAGGGCTGGTCCTGCATGACTCCTACTAATGGGAATAATGTTCCTGCTGTGAAAAAAGTGCAGGAACTCACTTCCCACACGTTCCTGCAGGACTTGAGCCCTGGTTATCATACAGTCAAAGAAGGGGCATAATCAAAACAGTTTGTGCCATATTTTATGCAAATGTACAACAGATATTCATTAATTTTGCACAAAAAAAGGGGTTTTGTAAATCTCTCGATAAACTCATAAACAGTGGGCCTGACTTGACGTGTTTCGGTCGCGTGCTTCGACTTAGGTTTCAGAACGCGACCGAGACGCGTCACATTTGTGCATGTGTCACAGTTGTGCAAGACAGATGCGGAAATGTGACACATTTTGGTCAAAGTGCTTTGACTAATGTCACAGAACCCGACCGAGACGCATCACATTTGTGCATGTGTCATATTTGCGCAAGACAGATGCGCAAATGTGACGCATTTCGGTCATGTGCTTCGACATAGGTTTCAGAACGCGACCGAGCCGCATCACATTTGTGCATGTGTTACATTTGTGCAAGACAGATGCGCAAATGTGACGTGTTTTGGTCGCATGCTTCGACTTAGGTTTCAGAATGCGACTGAGACACGTCACATTTGTGCATGTGTCACATTTGTGCAAGACAGATGCGCAAATATGACGCATTTCGGTCGCTTGCTTCAACTTAGGTTTCAGAATGCAACCAAGACGTGTCCCATTTGTGCAAGAAAGATGCGCAAATGTGACACATTTCAGTCGCGTGCTTTGACTAAGGTTACAGAACACGACCGAGATGTGTCACATTTGTGCATGTGTCACATTTGTGCAAGACAGATGCGCAAATATGACGCATTTCGGTCGCTTGCTTCAACTTAGGTTTCAGAATGCAACCAAGACGTGTCCCATTTGTGCAAGAAAGATGCGCAAATGTGACACATTTCAGTCTCGTGCTTTGACTAAGGTTACAGTACACGACCGAGATGTGTCACATTTGTGCATGTGTCATACTTGTGCAAGACAGATGCGCAAATGTGACGCGTTTAGGTCGCGTGCTTTGACTAAGGTCACAGCACGCGACAAGACGCGTCACATTTGTGCATGTGTCACAATTGTGCAAGACATATACGCAAATGTGGCGCGTTTCGGTCGTGTGCTTCGACTTAGGTTTCAGAACGCAACCGAGACGCGTCATATTTGTGCATGTGTCACAATTGTGCATCTGTCATGTCCTGTTGAGTCAATAAAGATATAGTTTTAGATCTGAGCAAGAGCTGGACCTCTCCTCTGTATTCTGATATAAGTAATACAGCGCTTAGCTATAATAAATAATGTATAATTCTCCTAGATATAGCACGTATCAAAGCATATTAACCGGACAGTAAAGATATAACATAAGCCTATATGAGGTTTACAGCCATCTCTGCAGTCACATAACAGCAATACTGTCTCCCATCCATTACAATGAAGCCAGCAGTTACTGAGAGCACAGCTGCAGTTCCACTCTCGGCCGCTAGTCACAGGCTCTGTCCACAAGAGGAGGTGCTGAAAGCAGAAAATCACAGAAGCAGACATCTTCCCGGGCAGGAGATGGGCAGCTGTGGATGAGAAGGGAGAAGGGGGCACCGGGGGCTTCCTGCAGCTTCCAAGATGGTGAAGAGGAAGAGTTCAGAGGGGCAAGAACAGGAGAGGCTCAGGGGGATTCCTCTTCCCATACAGATATTTCTCTGGAGACAAACTAGGTAACATAGACTCTTCTTCTTCTTCATACACGTCTTCTTCACTGCTTTCTCATAGACTCCATACTAATGCAGAACAGTCCTTTTTTATATATTTATAAAAATACAAATGTGTGTGTATCATTTATATGTATATTTTATGTATCTATATATTGTTTACTTGTAACTGTATATTATCTATATGTTGTATGTTTATTGCATTATGCATTATATGTGTAGCTATATATAGATACATGTCTTCTATGTGTGTATACTATTTCCTGTGTGTATACACATGTATAAATATTTACATGTACAAACACAGATATGTCGCTACACACATATCTATCTATCCATGTATCTATCTATCTATCCATGTATCTATCTATCTATCCATGTATCTATCTATCCATGTATCTATCTATCTATCCATGTATCTATCTATCTATCCATGTATCTATCTATCTATCCATGTATCTATCTATCCATGTATCTATCTATCCATGTATCTATCTATCTATCCATGTATCTATCTATCTATCTATCCATGTATCTATCTATCTATCTATCTATCTATCTATCTATCTATCTATCCATGTATCTATCTATCTATCCATCCAGATACAGCAATGTCAAACACAGGCAGCACTCCAAATTCAGGTGCAAAATAGAAGTGGCTTTATTAACACCAAATAGTGCAAGGCGACGTTTCGACCACCTCTCGTGGTCTGCATCAGGCCTGATGCAGACCACGAGAGGTGGTCGAAACGTCGCCTTGCACTATTTGGTGTGAATAAAGCCACTTCTATTTTGCACCTGAATTTGGAGTGCTGCCTGTGTTTGACATTGCTGTATCTGGAGGGACCTTGGGGCTCAGGTCCGACCACAGCGTGCACCCTTTACTTCTGAACTTGTGTGCTGCTTTACTTGCTGTATATATCTATCCATCCATGTATCTATCTATCCATCCATGTATCTATCTACCTATCCATCCATGTATCTATCTATCTATCTATCCATCCATGTATCTATCTATCCATGTATCTATCTATCTATCCATCCATGTATCTATCTACCTATCCATCCATGTATCTATCTATCTATCTATCCATCCATGTATCTATCTATCTATCCATCCATGTATCTTTCTATCTACTTAGACATATATTTACATTTACAAATACAAATATGTCGCTACAGAGATCCATCTATCCATCCATGTATCTATGTATCTATCTATCTACTTAAACATATCTTTACATATACAAAAACAAATATGTCGCTTCAGAGATCTATCTATCCATCCATGTATCTATCTATCCATCCATCCATCTATCTATCTATCTATCCATCCATGTATCTATCTATCTACTTAGACATATATTTACATTTACAAATACAAATATGTCACTACAGAGATCTATCTATCTATTCATCCATGTATCTATCTATCTACTTACTAACTACTGCTTGATAATGGCTACAAGCGGGTAGCCGAAACGTCACACAGACATGGGCGAAGAAACTATTTTGGTTTTTCACAATACTGGAGTGCTGTTGGATTACTTGAATATCTACTAATATCTACTTGGACACATATTTACATATACAAATATGTTGCTAGACACTATCTATCTAGCTATATTAATTATATATATATATATATATATATATGTATAACGCTATCTAGCTATATTAATTATATAATTATTAATGATATATATATATTTATTATTTATTTATATATATATATATATATATATATATATATATATATGTATATATATAGACAAATAATATATGATTGTGCCTTTACATTCTGCCTCCTACGTTGCCCACAATGATGAATAGTAAACCCCCCCCCCCCCCCCCCCCCCATAGACTACTTTGCACTTTTAACCCACCATTCATCATTTTCACCTGCTTCACTTGATTTCCTTGGCTGTTCCAACCAGCAGATGTCTCTGCCATATTTCTTCTATCTCTTCATTATATCTCTCATGCGGTTACATATTCAGCCATTACAGCCCAAGTCAATGTTCTTGCCTGGGAACTGTTGCTGCTAATGCCTTATGTAACATGAGAGGGGGGGGGGGGGGGGGGATACTAGTATCTAAGTCCTGTATCTCTCCCCTGATCACTTTAGTTACAGTAAAATACAATTAGTGTCTGAAAAGGCTGATTATACTGATTATAGGAAAATGGAGTAAAGGATAAAAATAGATTGTGTAGAATGTATGATTATTATTATTAGCGACAACAGTAATTGTCATACAGTGTTTATTAGTCTGATGGACTAACAAGCTGCAGTTGTGTCCTTTGTCCACCGGTGATAATGTCCTCTGTGACAGATGGTGCCTGTACCCACAGCAAGCAGTGGTGCGCACCTCCATAGCCTCCGAACACATCCAAGATAAACAACTGCTAACTGTGGCCACAGATGTCAAATATTCCGCACAGGATCCTGACAATTTTGCTGGGATTTTGTTACGAAATAGTACTTACAGTGATCCCTCAACTTACAATGGCCTCAACATACAAGAGTTTCAAAATACAATGGTCTTTTCTGGACCATTGTAACTTGAAAGCAGACTCAACATACAATGCTACAGACTGTCCAGATCTGTGAAACGTGTCAATTAGAGATGAGCGAACTTACAGTAAATTCGATTCGTCACAAACTTCTCGGCTCGGCAGTTGATGCCTTATCCTGCATAAATTAGTTCAGCTTTCAGGTGGTCCGATGGGCTGGAAAAGGTGGATACAGTCCTAGGAAAGAGTCTCCTAGGACTGTATCCACCTTTTCCAGCCCACGGGAGCACCTGAAAAGAGGAACTAATTTATGCAGGATAAGTCATCAACTGCCGAGCCGAGAAGTTTGTGACAAATCAAATTTACTGTAAGTTCGCTCATCTCTAGTGTCAATGGCTGGAAAAACTGACCAATCAGAATTGGCATTTTACTGGTAAATCACCACTATTACTGAAGTGCAAGCACTGAATGGCTGTCTGGTAGCGCCCCCTACAGTACAGGGAGGAACTACAACTAGCTGCTCCTTTGGACACCAAGTAAGGGTGGCTCCATTTGGGACACTGTGTGTACTGTACCGGACCCTGAAGAAGCTCCTGTCCTCTACATAAACCATTGTTTCCCAACCAGGGTGCCTCCAGCTGTTGCAAAACTACAACTCCCAGCATGCCCGGACAGCCGACGGCTGTCCGGGCATGCTGGGAGTTGTAGTTTTGCAACAGCTGGAGGCATCCTGGTTGGGAAACACTGACATAGACAGTGATTTACAGCTCCCAGCAGATCTTTCTTACTTTTCTATGTAAGGATTTGCTTTATCTATATTAGTTATCTACTTATTTATCTTTAATCCTCACTTTTTCCTATTTTTGGATGACATTTTGGTGGCTTCAGAACCAATTACCAGGTTTCCATAGAGTTATGGTCTCAACATACAATGGTTTCAACATACAATGGTCGTCCTGGAACCAGTTCATATTGTAACTTGAGGGACCACTGTATAATACATGTCTGTGAGCAGCAAAACACATATCTGGTTTTATTATTAGGCTATGATTTTATGATCAGAATGCAAAAGTGCGGTGGACACTGACAGGTTAATGTGCATTCAGATCAGTATGAGAGTAGGAGCAGAGGGGGATATACTACATAAAATGCGGTCCTGTAGTCATTCTGGGGGAGATTTATCAAAAACTGTGCAGAGGAAGATTAATGCAGTTGCCCATGGCAACCAATCCGATTGCTTCTTTCATTTTTAAAGAGACCTGTGAAAAATGAAAGAAGCAATCTGATTGGTTGCCATGGGCAACTGCATTACTCTTCCTCTGCAGAGCTTTTGATAAATCTCCCTGTCTGTATGGCCGCATTAATGGCTGCTGATTGTGTTCACTTTTAAGCTATGTTCACACGGCAGAATTTCTGAAGGGAATTCGGCATGAAAATTCCGCATGAATTTACAGACAATACACTTGCGTGAGATTACGCTGTCCCATTCACACAGCAGAATTTCTGCTGCAGAATTTCTGCTGCAGAAATTCCTTTGAAGTGAATGGATAATTCATTAAAGGGGTACTCCAGCGCTAAGATATCTTATCCCCTATCCAAAGGATAGGGGATAAGATGCCTGATCGCGGGGGTCCTGCTGCTGGGGACCCCCGTGATCTTGCACGCAGCACCTCATTGGAATCAGTCCCCGGAGCATGTTCGCTCTGGGTCTGATTACTGGCGATCACGGGGACGGAGCGTTGTGATGTCACGGCTCCGCCCCCTTGTGACGTCACGCTCTGCCCACTCAATGCAAGCCTATGGGAGGGGGCATGACAGCTGGGGGGACTGATTATAACGGGGTGCTGCGTGAAAGATCACGGGGGTCCCCAGCAGCGGGACCCCCGTGATCAGGCATCTTATCCCCTATCCTTTGTCTTAGCGCCGGAGTACCCCTTTAATGCGGAATTTACCGCAGAATTTTCATGCAAAATTCTGTGCAGAAATTCTGCCATGTGAACATAGCCTTATAATATCCAGCATTTGATAGACAACCAAGTCATGGAAGATTATAAAAAGGCATCACCTGTGAGATTTATATTTCTTTAGTATTAAGGGTGATGTACACTTTAATATGTAATAATAATAATAATAATACTAATATTTTATTCCTGTATTTGCAATGGGTAATATCTGTGTCATATTTTCTTTTCAGTGCATTCTTAAGACCAAAGCTTGGCAAGCAGTATGAAGCCTCCTGTGTGGTACGTATGAAAATATATGATTATGTATGATCATTCCAGTAGTGATGCTCTACAACAGTGGTCTCCAACCTGCGGACCTCCAGATGTTGCAAAACTACTACTTCCAGCATGCCCGGACAGCCAACGGCTGTCCGGGCATGCTGGGAGTTGTAGTTTTGCAACATCTGGAGGTCCGCATGTTGAAAACTACTGCTCTACAATGTTCTCCAACCTGTGGCTCTCCAGCATATTCGGACAGCCAAAGGCATGATGAGAGTAGTAATTTAGCAACAGCTGAAGACCACTGCTCTACAGTATACATTTCATTAGGTTGGTGTAGTGTTAGTATTTGTTCTTGAGGTTGGTTTGGTGTTAGTATATGTTCTATTAGGTTGGTTTAGCATTAGTATATGTTATTTTAGGTTGGTGGAACATTATTAAATGTTCTATTAGGTTAATGTAGTTTATTGTACATTCTGTTAGGTTGGTGTAGTGTTAGAATATGTTCTATCAGGTTAGTTTAGTGGTAGTAGGTGTTCTATTAGGTCAGTGTAGGGTTAGTGTATGCTTTATTAGATTGGTCTATGACCCGAATATAAGCCGAGGCCCCTAATTTCACCCCAAAAACCCAGGAAAAGTTATTGACTCGACTATAAGCATAGGGTGGAAAATACATCATCCCCCCCATGTCATCATCCCCCCTGTCATTAACACCCCCGTCATCACCCTGTCATCATCACCCCGTCATCATCCCCCCGTCATCATCACCCCCTTCATCATCACCCCTGTCATCATCACACCCGTCATCATCACCCTGTCATCATCCCCCCTGTCATTAACACCCCTGTCATCATCACCCCTGTCATCATCACCCCATCATCATCACCCCATCATCATCACCCCATCATCATCACCCTGTCATCATCACCCCATCATCATCACCCCATCATCATCACCCCCGTCATCATCACCCTGTCATCATCACCTCCGTCATCATCACCCCTGTCATCATCACCCCATCATCATCACCCCATCATCATCACCCCCATCATCATCACCCTGTCATCATCACCCCATCATCATCACCCCATCATCATCACCCCCATCATCATCACCCTGTCATCATCACCCCATCATCATCACCCCCATCATCATCACCCTGTCATCATCACCCCATCATCATCACCCCATCATCATCACCCCCGTCATCATCACCCTGTCATCATCACCCCAGTCATCATCACCCCTGTCATCATCACCCCCATCATCACCACCCTGTCATCCTCACCCCCGTCATCATCACCCCCATCATCACCACCCTGTCATCATCAACCCCCTCATCATCACCCCTGTCATCATCACCCCCATCATCATCACCCTGTCATCATCACCCCCGTCATCATCACCATCAAGGCAACGTCACTAGTCCGGGGCCGGCCCGGAGAGGAGAAGAGGGCCTTTTGAAGAGTGACGGAGAAGAGTGACGTTACCTTGACGTTGACACACAGGGACGTTCATGCGCAGGTACGTCTGCTGCGCACAGACGTCCCTGTGCGTTGTCATCAAGTCAACGCCACTATGCCAGGCCCGGAGCGGAGAAGAGGCCCTCCCGGTGAAAATGGACAGCCCGGAATGACTAACCCTCCCCACCGGACGGTCCCTGCAGCATAGATGGCCCGGACCAGCTCACCCTTCCTTCCCACCGAGGGGAGGTGAGTAGAAAACTAAAGGGGGGGGGGGGTCTGGATGAAGACGAAGGCCGCAGTGGTCTTCAACCTGCGGACCTCCAGATGTTTCAAAACTACAACTCCCAGCATGCCCGGACAGCCGATGGCTGTCCGGGCATGCTGGGAGTTGTAGTTTTGCAACATCTGGAGGTCCGCAGGTTGAAGACCACTGAGAAGGGATTGACAGGCAGAGAGCCGAGGGGGGCGTTTTCAGCACGAAAAATCGTGCTGAAAAACTCGGCTTATACTCGAGTATATACGGTATGTTCCATTCGGTTTGTGTACTGTTAGTTTATATTCCATTAAGCTGGTGTAATGTATGTACTATATATGTTCCATGTGTAGCAGGTAATATGTTACTGCTGAATAAAAGAGGGTTTCTTTAATAATTTCATCAGTCATTCCAATAACCTGGATCATCTTAATTATGAGGAGCGATTAAAGGAGTTACAATTGTTTAGTCTTGAGAAGAGACGTTTAAGGGGGGGATATGATAAACGTATATTAATGGCCCATACAAAAAATATGGAGAAAAACTGTTCCAGGTTAAACCCCCCCAAAGGACGAGGGGGCACTCCCTCCGTCTGGAGAAGAAAAAGTTTAGTCTCAAGGGGCGACACGCCTTCTTTACCGTGAGGACTGTGAATTTATGGAACGGTCTACCTCAGGAACTGGTCACAGCAGGAACAATTAACAGCTTTAAAACAGGGTTAGATACATTCCTGGAACAAAACAACATTAATGCTTATGAAGAAATATAAAATCTCATCCCTTCCCCAATATCGCGCCACACCCCTACCCCTTATTTCCCTGGTTGAACTTGATGGACATATGTCTTTTTTCGACCGTACTAACTATGTAACTATGTAACCTTACAGGTTGTATGAGAATAGAAAAACATGGCTGCTTTCAGAAACCGTGTCAGCCTTGTCCATGGATTGTTTTATAGCAGCGGTGTTACAGCTTAGTAAATGTGGCTGAGCTGCAGTACCACACATAACCTATGGACAAGGAGGCCACATAGTCTGGGCACATAGTCTGGATCCTGGGCTGGGTCCAGGTATGACTACTGACTCTGCAATACCTATAGTTATACACCTGGCAGGGAATGTATTAACCCCATCTTCAAGGGGTGTTCCAGTTTTTTCTCTCAGCCTTTGAACCCATGGTGCAAATTTATAATACTATGTAGTGTGCTTCTATTAGCTCTGTGCACCACTTTGTCCTGTTTTTATGCACGGAATCCAGACATGGAAGTTAGGAATGAGCAAATAGAATCTGACAAATCCGAATTTGATCACACAAATCGCTTCATTAAACTCCATTTAGTGCGGTCCAGGCTCCAGGGCATCTAAAACGGTGGATCTACATGTGAGGACATGGGGCAAGGAACGCTGGGAAGGCAGAAACAAGGGTCGGCAGGACGACCCTGAATCACATGCAGCATGCAGCCTATCAGCAGCCAGTCATCCCTGTGATGTCACAGCCCTATATAATTAGCAGCCATCTTGCAGCCAGTCACATCAGCATTCTAGTACAGAGAGAGAGTGACAGTCAGCAGTGTGTGTTGCACAGAAAAGTATTTTTACAGCAGCGATTCACCTTCCAGTCACTTCAGTATTTTATTGCAGAGAGGGACAGAGAGCAGTGTGTTGCACAGAAAAGCTTTTTTACAGCAGCGGTTCACCTCAAGCCCAAATCCAGCCTAGAAGCACTGATATGGAAGGGAGAGAGAGAAAGTGCTATTTTGGGTGTAGTACACAGCAACTGTGTGCTGCAGCACTGGTGTGTACAACAACAGAAAAGCTAATAGTAGCCAGCCAGTTAGGGTGAGCAGAGCACTAAAAGCGTATTGTCCCCTATGAAGTGTAACCTGTGCGTACATCTAAGTGGTGTACCATTTTGTTCCTGTTAAAGTCTTAAGGGCCTAAATACTGTGAAAGGCAAGGCAAAAGAACACACCTGCTGGTGTTGTAGACAAATACTGTTTTAAGCGTATTGGAGTGCATTGTACTCCCCTCATAAGTGCATACCACATACGTGCATCTAAGTGGCATACCATTTTGTTCCTATTAAAGTCTTATGGGCCTAGATACTGTGAAAGGCCAGCCAAAAGTACACACCTGCTGGTGTTGTAGACAAATACTGTTTTAAGTGTACTGGCGCATTGCCCTCCACTCATACTACATACGTACATCTAAGTGCATACTACATACGTACATCTAAGTGGTGTACCATTTTGTTCCTGTTAAAGTCTTCAGCCACCTCCAGGCTGTCTCATTCTGCAACTATATGGTCTCCTCATGCTTCCGCCACCTCCAGGCTGTGTCATTCAGTAACTATATGGTCTCCTCATGCTGCCGCCAAGTCCAGGCTGTGTCATCCAGCCACTATATGGTCTCCTCATGCTGCCGCCAACTCCAGGTTGTGTTATTCAGCCAGTATATGGTTGTTCTTGCTGCCGCCAACTCCAGGCTGTGTCATTCAGCCACTATATGGTCTCCTCATGCTTCCGCCACCTCCAGGCTGTGTCACTGTACCACCATGTGGTCTCCTCATGCTGCTGGCACATTAAATAAAACTTTTTAGGTTCATCTAGTTGAAATCTTCAATTTAAATGTAAAAAAAATATCTTTAATCTTTTCAATTGTAAGGTCATATGGTCTCGTCAGGCTGTTGCCACCTCCAGGCTGGGTCATTCAGCCACTATATGGTCTCCTCATGCTGCCGCCACCTCCACGCTCTGTCATTCAGGCACAATATGGTCTCCTCATGCTGCCACCACCTCCACGCTGTGTCATTCAGCCACTATATGGTCTCATCATACTGATGCCACCTCCAGGCTCTGTCATTGTGCCGCTCTACGACAGTGATTCTAATAGCGACGCCTCTAATCTGCATGTCATACTGAATAACAGTATTTCACTAACCCAGAACACACCATATGCATGTTACAACAAGTCTTTTTATTGTACGGTTGTCTTTGACCTTCCCCAGCATTCTATACGGACAGAAACAATACGTCATAAATCACGTGGTCTTCAGGGGGCATGGTTATGCTGCAGTGGGTGGGTGGATAACATTACTTCAGTATGTCCCTTTCATACTGCTATCCACGCACCCACTGTATCATAGGCACGCCCCCCTGGAAACCATGTGACTTATAACATATTGACTATGGCCACATGGAATGCTGGGAAAGGTCAGAGACAAAGGTAAAATAAAGACTTGCACTACAGCAAGTGGGTCCTCTGCATGAAGATGGGACAAAGTGGCACAAGGTAATGTGAGCATATTACACTGTGTTATAATTTGGTATCATGGGCTCAAAGGCTAAAGAAAAACAAATCCCAGAATACTCATTTAAATCTTCTCCACATATAAAAAAATATCATGGTTAATTTGATCATAGACATTTTCCAAGCAGTAGTTGACTAAGCAGAAACCACTGGCACTTAATGTGTTTGGCGTTCAACATAATGGCAGCATGAAATTGTATTAAAATTGTATTGTAATAAAATACCAAAATGTTGCTATGATACACTGAATAATGGTTAACAGATGTTTTCATGAAATCCTCCTGTCCAGTACCTCATTTTCTTGATGGTTAGTTGTTCTGTTTTCATATATATGGTACAATGGGGGGTGGGGAGTATTTAGTCAGCCACCAATTGTGCAAGTTCTCCCACTTAAAAAGATGAGAGAGGCCTGTCATTTTCATCATAGGTATACCTCAACTGTGAGAGACATAATGAGAGAAAAAAAATCCATAAAATCCCATTGTCTGATTTTTAAATTTGCAAATTATGGTGGAAAATAATAATTTGGTCAATAACAAAACTTCATCTCAATACTTTGTTATATACCGTTTGTTGTTTGGCCCATGCAGATCTCCTCTAGAGCAGTGATGTTTTGGGGCTGTCGCTGGGCAACACTTTCAACTCCCTCCAAAGGTTTTCTATGGGGTTGAGATCTGGAAACCGGCTAGGCCACTCCAGGACTTTGAAATGCTTCTTACGAAGCCACTCCTTCATTGCCCAGGCGGTGTGTTTGGGATCATTGTCATGCTGAAAGGCCCAGCCACGTTTCATCTTCAATGCCCTTGCTGATGGAAGGAGGTTTTCACTCAAAATCTCACGATACATGGCCCAATTCATTCTTTCCTTTATACGGATCAATCATCCTGGTCCCTTTGCAGAAAAACAGCCCCAAAGAATGATGTTTCCACCCACATGCTTCACAGTAGGTATGGTGTTCTTTGGATGAAACTCAGCCCTCTTTCTCCTCCAAACACGACGAGTTGAGTTTTTATCAAAAAGTTCTACTTTGGTTTCATCTGACCATATCAAAGATAAAAAGGAGAGTGTTCCATAGCGTATAACCACCTTTGGGTAAGCTAGTGAAATAACTAGAGACTCTTACCAAGGGTGTTTGTGTATCCCCACACACAACAATGGTAAGCGTGAATAGGTATCAGTACCAGGTCTGCAGCCTTCCCAATCACAAGAATTATAGTAGAGAAGAGACTTCCTAGACATGGATGCATGTCCATGCCTGATGAAGCAGCGCAAGCGCGGTGAAACACGTTGCATTGTTGGATACCTGAATAAACCTGCCTGTTTTAACCGGATACCTTTGGTCCGGGTCAGCACCGTTAAAACCCATCCATTTCTTGGAAGTCTCTTCTTATCTGACCATATGACATTCTCCCAATCCTCTTCTGGATCATCCAAATGCTCTCTAGCAAACTTCAGACGGGCCTGGACATGTACTGGCTTAAGCAGGGGAACACATCTGGCACTGCATGTGTGTTACTGATGGTAGCCTTTGTTACTTTGGTCCCAGCTCTCTGCAGGTCATTCACTAGCTCCCCTGTGTGGTTCTGGAATTGTTGCTTACCGTTCTTGTGATCCTTTTGACACCACGGGGTGAGATCTTGCGTGGAGCCCCAGATCGTGGGAGATTATCAGTGGTCTTGTATGTCTTCCATTTTCTAATAATTGCTCCCACAGTTGATTTCTTCACACCAGGCTGCTTTCCTATTATTGCATATTCAGTCGTCCCAGTCTACAATTTTGTTTGGTCTTGGCCATAGTGGAGTTTGGAGTATGACTATTTGATACTGATAATTTCAAACAGGTGCCATTAATACAGGTAACGAGTGGAGGACAGAGGGGACTCTTAAAGAAGAAGTTACAGGTCTGTGAGAGCCAGAAATCTTGCTTGTTTGTAGGTGACCAAATACTAATTTCCCACCATAATTTGCAAAATAAATTCTTTAAAAATCAGACAATGTGATTTTTTTGATTTTTTTTCTCATTATGTCTCTCTTTCTATGATGAAAATTACAGGCTTCTCTCTTTTTTTTAAGTGGGAGAACTTGCACAATTGGCTGCTGACTGAATACTTTTTTCCCCACTGTAGTTAGCTGGCAAGGCAGCAGATCTAATGAAAATGTATCTTATTCTATTTTTATTACAATAAGTACTGTGTTGTGTTGCTCTCAGAGTTTTTACATGATGGTGCCAAGAAACTTGTATGACTCTTTTACACCCAGATATCTACATAGCAGAGATATAATAAGTATTATGCTGGGGATAATACTACACAGTATTTTTGCACATAACTTGAATGTGATTTTTCCTCACCTCATGATTTTGTTACATGAGAGTCATGGGAAAATCTCCTAAAGGTTGCATATAGTGTGCAGGGTACCCTTATGGGCTGTAATAAATCAGTGTGCAGCTCCAGCACTATGAGAGGATATTAAGGGGTGATTAGTGTAAATGTAGTACTCTGACCCCTCGACCTACGATGGCCCTGACATACGATAATTTCAACATGCGATGGCCTCTCAGGGGCCATCGCATGTTGAAGGCAGCATCAACATACGATGCGTTTGTATGTCGGGGCCATCGCATAAACGTCTATCCGGCAGCGCAGACTGCTTCAGCTGCCACCGGACAGCTGTTTACGGTGCCCCGTGTGGTCTGCTGACGATCACTTACCTGTCCTCGGGGCTCCGGCGTGTCCGATTCAGGATCCCCTGCATCGTCGGTGCTCTCCATCGTCGACATCACGTCGCTTCGCACACCGTCCCGTCATCCAATAGGAGTGGTGTGCGTATCGACGTGATAGCGGCGACGGAGAGCTCGAATGCCGGGGAAGCAGAGGCCTTGCCGGAGCGTCGGGGACACCTCGGGGATGCGGCGACAGTGATGGACGGCGACATCCCGGGCAGCGGTGACGAGCGGTGACGGTACGGAGCGGCGGGGACAGGTGAGTACAACTTCCTATACCAGTGGTCTTCAACCTGCGGACCTCCAGATGTTGCAAAACTACAACACCCAGCATGCCCGGACAGCCAACGGCCTATACTTTACATTGCACGGATCCCTCAACATGCGATGGTTTCAACAAACGATGGTCCATTTGGAACGGATTACCATCGTATGTTGAGGGACCACTGTACATTCATTATTCTGCTCTGATCCCAAGCTATAGTCTGCATTATTGCACTGCATTGCAGTATCCCAATATCCCCTGCTTATTCAGTGTCTGCATAGAGAGTTCTGTGGTGGTTGGCATTTTGGAAAAGTGTAGCTATATACCAGGCACTGTACGGAAAGCTGATGTGGGAGAAAATACCTATCCCATGAGAACTCAGCTAATCTATTAGGGAAGAGTCTTGACAAGCTTGCCTGCTGTTTCCAACTGCAATCTGCAGAATGAATGCAACTTGGATATTATACAGACTCGAGATCAGATAGGTAAAGAAATGCATTTACATAGTTACTTACTTGTTTGAGCAGATGTGACAAAAAAGAAAGAAAGAGGGTCAGCTCACCGGCTTGTAGTTTACAGTTCACGTAACGTGGGGGAAGGGTTATCCAGGTGTACAGAGTAGAATCACATGAGCCGAGTCTTAATAAAGTTACTAAAGGAAAAAAAACAGAGGTTATTCAGCTCCTGGGTTAAAAATTGAAAACTTTATTGGAAACATTTTTGAAATATTCAAAAATGGAACAAAAGAAAACAAACATAAAAGCGCAAATGAAACGTTGACTTGTTTCGACCTGTTAACAAGATCTTAATCATGGCAAAAATAAACTGACTGTATCCTTTATTGATGTTATATTTTATATTACAACCATCAAGGTTAACAGCACTATAATGCGCCATCTCTGTTTCTTCCTTTTCTGCATTTCTACACTGCTGATGTTACAGGCATATAAATATGTCTTGCATTCAGTTTGTTTTTCCCATGATTAAGATCTGTTAGCATGTCAAAATGTGTCAGGGTTTCATTTGTGGTTGTATGAGGCTTTTTGTTTGTTAATTTTTCAGTTTTTTTGGACATGCTCCCTGTATAGTTCAAAATGTTTTGTTTGTTTGCTGGAGAACCTCTTTTTTTTCTCTTTAAATGGGTACTCCGGTAGAAAACTTTTAAATTTTTTTTTAAATCAACTGGTGCCAGAAAGTTAAACAGATTTGTAAATTACTTCTATAAAAAATCTTAATCCTTCCAGTACTTATTAGATGCTGAATACTACAGAGGAAATTCTTTTATTTTTGGAACACAGTGCTCTCTGCTGACATCATGAGCAAAGTGCTCTCTGCTGACATCTCTGTCCATTTTAGGAACTGGGAAGCATGTGTTTTATATGGGGATTTTTCTCCTACTCTGGACAGTTCTTAAAATGGACAGAGATGTCAGCAGAGAGCACTGTGGTCATGATGTCAGCACAGAGATCTGTGTTCCAAAAAGAAAATAATTTTCCTCTGTAGTATTCAGCCGCTAATAAGTACTGGAAGGATTAAGATTTTTTAATAGAAGTAATTTACAAATCTATTTAACTTTCTGGCACCAGTTGATTAAAAAAAAAGTTTTCCACCGGCGTACCCCTTTAAGTAATTGTGTTTTAAATATATGATCATGTGCTTTCCCCTCAACATACATCATTCTTAGTCACAAAAAAGTCCTAGTAGTCAGCACAGCTGCAACCAACCAAACCCAGACAACTAGGATATTCAAATTCAGGGAGCATCGGCAGACATATAGCTTCAAATCCACATCCCGGAGAAACTGAGTATTTTTTGCCAAATATCAAATAAACAAGATCGGGAGAGGCACTCGCCAGATAACATGAACACAGCTTCCCTTTCTTTTTTTAGAGCAGTTTACGTACAAAAACAGTAGCGAGCGTGGATGCCAGTGAAAGCAGCTTGGTCACAGCCGTTTCACGCTGTACTAGCGTTTCATCAGACCTCCAAGCTTTCCTTAATGTCCACACTGGCTACTGTTTTTGTAAGTATACTGCTCTAAAATAAAGAGGGAAGCTGTGTTTATGTTATCTGATGAGTGCCTCTCCTGTTCTCACTCACTGTACATTATTCTTAGTTTACAATAGGGCTATAGAATGTAAAAAGGACACTACAGTTTATTCACCAGTACATCAGCATTTCTCTTTATAACTGGATTCACATTATACTGTAGCTAAGACTTCATTAACATAAACAAGTAGATAACATCTTCTTGGAAATTAAAATTAAGAAGTCATTATGCATTTTGGTTAAATGTAACTCGTCTCATTGTGTCTCTACTTAGCCTTGAAAGCAATTTCTGGGCATTCTTCCTAGAAGTTGGCCCAGTTCCCTGCTTCTTGTATTGCAGGATGTCCCTACATGTCCTCCAGATCAGCAGAGTTCATCTCAGCCCATGCAGCTTTTCAATGAATATTGGAGCATGTTGCTGGCGTTATTGAGGTTTCTTGTTGCTGCCTCTGATATGGGGGCACTTAAGGTGCCTTTACATAACACTATTGTTTATACCTCAAAAGATTAAACACTACTGCCAAGTATAAATATACCAAATCTTTATTAAGTACAGTCAATAAAAAACATATATTAAATACATAATATGGCACAATGACTAACAGTCACAAACAGAGGATACAATACAGGTAAGAACAGGGTAATCAGTAAATCATCATAGACTAGACCTACATATAAGGAATTATAGCTCTACAGTTCATATAATTGGACTAGGCATATCCAGATAAGAAAAAGTGCATAGTGCAAGGAACTGAGGGTAAAGATAATAAAGGTCCCGGAGTCTAGAACAAATGAACAAGTCTTACCAGTATTAATACCAGACCCCAACATATGTTTCGCTCAGTGCGGAGCTTCCTCAGGGGACAGGACTAACTGGGAAAACCTCCTCTTTTATATGATGCATCCTCCAATCCCAACTGATATAACAGAAGACGCCTAACAAATGTACCAATCAACATAAATGTATCTATATAAATGTATCAAATCTATCTCATCATCGATCATGAGATAGATTTGATACATTTATGTTGATTGGTGCATTTGTTAGGCGTCTTTTGTTATATCAGTTGGGATTGGAGGATGCATCATATAAAAGAGGGAGGTTTTCCCAGAGTTAGTCACGCCCCCTGAGGAAGCTCCACATTGAGCGAAACATATGTTGGGATCTGGTATTAATACTGTTAAGACTTGTTTGTTTGTTCTAGACTCTGGGACCTTTATTATCTTTACCCTCAGTTCCTTGCACTTTTTCTTATCTGGATATGCCTAGTCCAATTATATGAACTGTAGAGCTATAATTCCTTATATGTAGGTCTAGTCTATGATGAATTACTGATTACCCTGTTCTTACCTGTATTGTATCCTCGGTTTGTGACTGTTAGTCATTGTGCCATATTATGTATTTAATATATGTTTTTTATTTACTGTACTTAATAAAGATTTGGTATATTTATACTTGGCAGTAGTGTTTAATGTTTTGGGGTATATATTTGCTATAGTAACACTACACCTCAGTGTGTTGGTGGGTGAGACCATATTTCCCACCTTTCTATTTTTTGGTATATAACACTATTGTTGTACACTTATCTGGTGGGACACTATCTGTATTAGGGCACTGACTTTGACTATAAACTGTGAGAATTCACTTATACCCATATGTCTGTGCCCGTATATTAAAGGAGTAGTCCAGTGGTGATTCAGTGGTGAGCAACTTATCCCCTATCCTAAGGATAGGGGATAAGTTGCAGATCGCGGGGGGTCCGACCCCTGGGGCCCCCCGCGATCTCCTGTACGGAGCCCCGACAGCCCGCTGGAAGGGGGCGTGTCGACCTCCGCACGAGGCGGCGGCCGACACGCCCCCTCAATACAACTCTATGGCAGAGCCGAAGCGCTGCCTTCGGCAATCTCCGGCTCTGCCATAGAGATGTATTGAGGGGGCGTGTCGGCCGCCGCCTCGTGCGGGGGTTGACACCCGCTATCTCGGCGGAGAGCCGGGGCCCCGTACAGAGAGATCGCAGGGGGCCCCAGCGGTCGGACCCCCCGCGATCTCAAACTTATCCCCTATCCTTAGGATAGGGGATAAGTTTTTCACCACTGGACTACCCCTTTAATAATGTCCCATTTGTGAATTCTTCATTGCATCGCATTGAAGGGTTAAAAACGGAAGAAATAATGTTTTAGTTATTCGAGGCCAGCATTTTTTTCTAACATTGTACCATTCTCTCTCAGACAGGCAATGTTTTTCAACCAAGATGCCTCCAGTTGATGCAAAACTACAACTTCCAGCATGCCCGGACAGCCAAAGGCTGTCCGGGCATGCTAGGAGTTGTAGTTTTGCAACAGCTGGAGCCACCCTGGTTGGGAAACACTGGTTTAAGTTGTCTTGAAATACATTTTTGGTAATGGAGAGTTGAGTTGGGTGCCCTTTTTCTATGTTAATAAACTTTATTTCTCTTTTATCTCTTTTTAGTCATTTGAAAGAGTCCTGGTTGAGAACAAGCTGCATGGCCTCTCTCCTGCCCTTTCTGAAGCCATCCAGAGTATCTCCAGATGGGAATTAGTCCAGGCCGCGCTACCCCATGTATTGCATTGCACGGCCACGCTGCTCTCCAACAGGAACAAGCTAGGTTGGTAGTCGGTAGATGTTCTGTCATTTGTGTTCAGTAACATACAGCATAGGCAACACTATGGCCATGTTCACATGGCGTTCAGAATGTCTGCACGGAAAACACGTGTGGACATTCCACACATTTCAATAAGGCTGGGTTCACATATGTCCGGCATAGGGCATAGGTGAACTCGTCATCAGTTGTTGCGTCAGTTGCGTCTAGATTTAGGCCAAGTTATATTGCATCCGGCGTCCATTGTTTTTGCTCAGTGGACAGAGGAGCGCAGCCTTGTCAGGTGTCCTCCGGCGTGTCCAAGCATCTGGCATCAAAACTGAGATGCTGGATGATTGTGAACTGTCCCATTAAAATGAATGGGATCAGTTCTAGCATCAGTTTCCCTCCAGTGCATGCCAGAGGGAAACTGTGCTGGACGCCTGATATACACTGCTCAAAAAAATAAAGGAAACACTTAAACAAGACAATGTAACTCCAAGTCAATCACACTTCTGTGAAATCACACTGTCCACTCAGGAATCAACACTGATTGACAATCAATTTCACATGCTGTTGTGCAAATGGAACAGACAACAGGTGGAAATTATAAGCAATTAGCAAGACACCCCCAATAAAGGAGTGGTTCTGCAGGTAGTGACCACAGACCACTTCTCAGTTCCTATGCTTCCTGGCTAATGTTTTGGTCAGTTTTGAATGCTGGCTGTGCTTTCACTCTAGTGGTAGCATGAGACGGAGTCTACAACCCACACAAGTGACTCAGGTAGTGCAACTCATCCAGGATGGCACATCAATGCGAGCTGTGGCAAGGTTTGCTGTCTGTCAGCGTAGTGTCCAGACATGGAGGCGCTACCAGGAGACAGGCCAGTACATCAGGAGACATGGAGGAGGCCGTAGGAGGGCAACAACCAAGCAGCAGGACCGCTACCTCCGCCTTTGTGCAAGGAGGAGCACTGCCAGAGCCCTGCAAAATTACCTCCAGCAGGCCACAAATGTGCATGTGTCCACTCAAATGGACAGAAACAGACTCCATGAGGGTGGTATGAGGGCCTGACGTCCACAGGTGGGGTTTGTGCTTACTGCCCAACACCGTGCAGGACATTTGGAGAACACCAAGATTGGCAAATGTGCCAGAGTCTGGAGACGCCGTGGAGAATGCTCTGCTGCCTGCAACATCCTCCAGTTTGGCAATGAGTGGGTAATGGTGTGTTGTAGCATTTCTTTGGGGGCTGCAGAGCCCTCCATGTGCTTGCCAGAGGTAACCTGACTGCCATTAGGTACCGAGATGAGGTTGACCCTGGGTTCCTCCTAATGCAAGACAATGCTAGACCTCATGTGGCTGGAATGGGTCAGCAGTTCCTGCAAGAGGAAGGCATTGATGCTATGGACTGGCCCGCCCTTTCCCCAGACCTGAATCCAATTGAGCACATCTGGGACATCATGTCTCGCTCCATCCACCAACGCCACGTTGCACCACAGACTGTCCAGGAGTTGGTGGATGCTTTAGTCCAGGTCTGGGAGGACATTCCTCAGGAGACCATCCGCCACCTCATCATGAGCATGCCCAGGCATTGTAGGGAGGTCATACGGGCACGTGGAGGCCACACACACTACTGAGCTTCCTTTTGACTTGTTTTAAGGACATTACATCAAAGTTGGATCAGCCTGTAGTGTGGTTTTCCACTTCGATTTTGAGTGTGACTCCATATCCAGACCTCCATGGGTTGATAAATTTGATTTCCATTGATAATTTTTGTGTAATTTTGTTGCCAGCACATTCAACTATGTAAAGACGAAAGTATTTCATACGATTAATCCATTCATTCAGATCTAGGATGTGTTCACTTAGTGTACCCTTTATTTTTTTTGAGCAGTGTATGTGAACCCAGACTTATCCGGCAAGGCACTAGACCCTCTCGGAAATGCATTTTTGAGTTACATCTGCAAAAAAGATTAGACAAGTCTATTCTTACTGCAAACTCTGGAATCCAGATTTCTGCTGCAAAATAATTCACTGTGTGAACAGTGCAGCAGGAAGTCTGTGCGAAATATTCCGCATGGACGTTCCGTCGTGTGAACATAACCTATGGATGAATATGTAAGCTTGGTTATGGGTGTCTACATATGCTTTGCCTCTTTCTTTGCACAGGGCACCAGGATAAGCTCGGTGTTGCAGAAACCAAGCTTCTGCACACTCTTCACTGGATGCTGCTGGAAGCTCCTCAGGATTGCACCAATGATAGATTTGGTAGTGACAGAAGCTCCAGTTGGGGGGGAGGTAGCGGTGCTTTCATCCACCAGGAAAATCAAGGGTCTCCAGCACAGTCCAGGCAAAGCAACACTAATGAAGAAGATGAGAACAATCGAAGGAAATTCCTACAGAATTCTATGGCCACAGTGGAGCTCTTTGTATTCCTATTTGCTCCTCTAGTTCACAGGATTAAAGTAAGCACCTTTACAAGAAGTCTCACGTTGTAATAAACACTGATGTTATTCCGCATTTCTGTATGTTTCACTAATATATAAATGTCTTCCCAGGAATCAGACTTGACATTTCGCCTTGCCAGTGGACTAGTTATTTGGCAGCCGATGTGGGAACATAGACATCCTGAAGTTCCTGCCTTTACAGCACTGGTGAAACCCATTCGGAACATCATCACAGGTTAGTTAACAATTCCCAGACCCTTTTGCAATATTGTTCAGAGGTAAGGCTTAGGACAACTGCAAATATATTTGCAGACTCAGGGTACGATCACACATGTGTATTATCTGCTGCAGATTCACTTCAGCAGATGTTACTGCCCATGTGCATGTGTGAACGCACCCTTATACCGTAAGTACACCTGCCCCATCACTTTAATGGACCAAACATAGACCACTAGTAAATTAAATTTTTGGAGACACAAAAAGTGTGGTCTGCTGCACATTTATGTCCCATAAAATAAAGGTATTCTTTTGGCACATAGACTGAACATAGTCTCTAGTAGACCAATTCAAGGAAAACTGTCACATGTTTTCTCCTGCACTATCCACCGGTATTGGTGGATAGTGTGGGAGACGCTGATTAAAACGAGCCCTACCTTGGTCTGATCCGCGCCGCCGTTCGCACTTGTAGTTTTAATCTCTGTGTATAAAGGGCTGCAACTGGCAAAGGCGGTGCTTCTGCGGGCTAACTGACACTGACGTCAGCGCCGCTCCTGTTCTCCCTCTCTTCGCCGCTCCTAACCAGAGGGAGGGATGAATATTCATGAGCGGCCCGCAGAAGCCCCGCCTTTGCCAGTTACAGCCGGATATACACAGAGATTAAAAGTACAATTGCAGGGGAATGGTGGTGCGGATCAGACCAAGGTAGGGCTCGTTTTAATCAGGGTCTCCCGCACTATCCACCAGTACATGTGGATAGTGTGGAAGAAAATATGTCACAGTTTTCCTTTAAGTAAAAGAATCTGGTGTAGGTATGTTGGTATACCTTTTTGCTGGAATGCTTATGTATACCATCAGGCCTGGTGAAAGGATTTTTGATACCCTAGGCAAAAGCTAATTTTGCCGCCCCCTTGACTCTGCCCATTGGCTCCGCCCTTTGACACACACCAATTTACTACTGGGGTGACACACTGTGACAAGCCCACTCCTCATGCTGCTGGCTGAGCGAGTGGTTCAAATGCTGGTTGTCTAACTTTCTTGTGGCAGGCAGAGCGGTGCCTCCCATCAAGAGGGCGCTCTAGGCAGCTGCCTATTTTGCCTATAGGCAGAGCCGACCGTGTATACCAGTGATCTTCAACTTGCGGACTTCCAAATGTTGCAAAACTACAACTCCCAGCATGCCCGGACAGCCAACGGCTGTCCGGGCATGCTGGGAGTTGTAGTTTTGCAACATCTGGAGGTCTACAGGTTGGAGACCACTGGTGTATACCATCAACATACAGTAGAGCCAGATACCAGCACTGTCAACCCAGCCTTAGAGTTAGTTCACATCTGTACCACACACATACACAAACAAATGTACCAAAACAAGACACATTTGGCATATGATTTTAGCGTATATGTTTTTTTTTGCAGAATATGTTTGTATATGGTTACATACGTTATAAACTTATACACTTTTTGTTCATATGTAAAACTATGTAAAAACTGTAGAACCAGCAAAAAAAAAGGATGTTTTAGACATATACAGACACAGACCTATACCATACATCATTAATACAATTTTCTATAAGAGAAAAATAATGTATACATTCATATGTGATTTTTTTGTGGTACAGAAAAGTGGTGTGGGCAGTACTTTTCTATATCTATACAACAGAAAATCATAGACAGTCATGCAGAGGACAAAACATAGCCAAAAGTGATATACTTTCAACTACGTTGGCATAATGGAAGTCTGTGGGTATAATGGGAACCAGTTCTTAGTCCCAGGACTATCAAGTATTTTTATAGAAAAGAGCTATTTCTGCAATTCTCTCATTTATTATTGCAAGGTTATAAAACCTTGTGTAGAGGGGGAGTGGTGCAATTACCCATAACAGCCAATCATATACCTGCTTTCATTTTTCAGGGACCTTTTTAAAACTGAAAGCTGGAATCTGATTGGTTGCTATGGGCAACTGCTCCACTGTTCTTCTGCACAAGGCTTGATAAATGTCCCCTAAAGTATCTCCTACATATTGACAAGCTAGTAGATATTGGGGGTTTATTTACTAACGAGATCCCGACTCTTTTTTGTCGGGTTTTGCGCCCCTCCCTTGCGACCAAAAAAAACCAAAACCCTCCATTTTACAAGAAAAACCCGAAAAGGGGGTGTGGTCCCGACAAAAGGGGCGTGGTCCCGGCAGTTTTTTTTTTTTAAATCCCAACATATTTACTAAGGTTTCCACAGAAAAAGTGTTGTATTTGAGCTGAGAAAAACCCGACAGATCAGAACAGTTGTAAAAGAAGCAAAATGTAGGGAAAAGTGTAAAATGTAGGGAAACCTTAGTAAATACTTTGGGAAAATACCAGTGGGAAATCAAAACCCACACAGAAAACTCCACTCCACTGTTAGTAAATAAACCCCATTATGTCAGTGACCTGTAATTATGCAGTCTTCTGTTATCTCTATCTGTTCAGCATTTCACAATGGCGATGATTTTTCAGAATTTAAAGGGGTATTCCAGGCAAAAACTTATTTTTATCTATCAACTGGCTCCGGAAAGTTAAACAGATTTGTAAATTACTTCTATTAAAAAATCTTAATCCTTCCAATAGTTATTAGCTTCTGAAGTTGAGTTGCTGTTTTCTGTCTAACTGCTTTCTGATGACTCACGTCCCGGGAGCTGTCCAGCTCCTATGGGGATATTCTCCCATCATGCAAGGGATATTCTCCCATCATGCACAGCTCCCGGGACGTGACATCATCATTGAGCAGTTAGACAGAAAACTTCAGAAGCTAATAACTATTGGAAGGATTAAGATTTTTTTATAGAAGTAATTTACAAATCTGTTTAACTTTCCGGAGCCAGTTGATATATAAAAAAAAAGTTTTTGCCTGGAATACCCCTTTAAGGAAAAATGGAGCAACTGCCTCTAGAAACTAACACAATCCATATTTTGTGTGAGATTTATGAAAACCTGTGTAGAGGAGGAGTGGTCACGTGTGGTGTAGTTGTCTACAACAACCAATTGGATTTTGTCTTTCATTTTTAAAAGTGCTATGGGCAATTGCAACACTTTTCCTTCAGGTTCTGCTAAATCTCCACCTTTATTTTTTAAGAGAATACGATACTTGTCCCTTTAATCAAATATTGAGTGTTGTATACTTATCAAAAAACCATAACTTCCAATGTATTTGTATTTTAGCAAAAAGGAGTTCTCCTTGTAACAGTCAAATCAAAGGGGTGGATTCCCCAAAGCAGAGCACAGGCCTAAACGAGGTAAGACATATAGCAGTATAGTAAGAAACCTGACCAAATGGCATATAAAACAGAAAAAGAAACCTGTAAAATACAGCAGTGCCACTCAGTATCTCTGTAGTTCTGCTTTACAAAAAAAAAAATTAAAGACAATGGGCTTCATTTACAAAGCTGAAAACGACCAATTTTTGTCTGGTTATTTTGGCGCAGAGTGGGCCTCATTTACTAAGCTGAAATCAACCAGTTTTTGTCTGGTTATTTTGGCGCAGAGTGTCTGCGACATGTCTGCACCAGTCTGCGCCAGTGTGCCACAGTGTGCACCTGGAAAATCCGCCAAACCTGACAATGCACTGTGAGAAGCTGGAAAGCGGGCGTGGTCTGCCGCAAAGGCCCAAAAAGTAGTTTATTGAATTCACAGAAAATCCTGTGGATAAATGGCTGAAACTTTCCACCTAGAAAAAGCTGGTCAGAAAATGTTCCCGACTTTTCCCAATAGTAAATAGAAAGGAATCCTGCAAGTCTAAAACATTTCCCACAAGTAAAAACCCGACACTGTTAGTAAATGAGGCCCAATATAGTGGCAGTCTGAACTGACATATAGGCAAGCAGTAGCGAGGAAACCAAGCTATTGAAATGGGGCAGTTTGCAGTTTCCTAAGAAATGGCTAACAATTTCATGACACAACAGCCCCTTTATAAAATTAAATCAGAGGAGTTCCCATTAACATTCAGGCTCCCTGTGGAGGAATATGGGGTTGTGAAGGGGGAGCTGTGTTATAAAACTATACCTGGGCTAATACAGTTCTTTAGGCGAGCATATGACACCAGTAACATAGTAAAATAGTTCATAAGGTTGAAAAAAGACCAGAGTCATCAAGTTCAACCTATAACCCTAATGAGTCCCTACTGAGTTGATCCAGAGGAAGGCAAAAAACCCTCATACTAGAGGTACAAATTCCTTCCCGACACCAAATATGGCATCAGAATAAATCCCTGGATCAACCTTCTGTCCCTATAGATCTAATATACATAACCAGCGATGTTGCTATTCTCCAAAAATGCATCCAGACCCCTCTTTTGAACTCCTTCAAAAACTCCCAGCATTTCTGGACAGCAATTGACTGTCCAAGCATGCTGGGAGTTTTACAACAGCTGGAGGCACGCTGTTTGGGAATCACTGGCATAGAATACCCCTATGTCCACCCCTATGCAAGTCCCTAATTCAGGCCTCAAATGCTCATGGCGCTCTCACTTTGGAGCCCTGTTGTATTTCAAGGCAACAGTATGGGGTCACATATGGGGTAAAGCCGTACTCGGGAGAAATTGCCTAACAAATTTTGGGGGGCTTTTTCTCCATTTACCCCTTATGAAAAGGAACAGTTGGGGTCTACACCAGCATGTTAATGTAAAAAAATAACCATTTTTACACTAACATGCTGGTGTTGCCCTATACGTTTCATTTTCACAAGAGGTAAAAGGGAAAAACGCCCCCCAAAATTTGTAACGCAATTTCTCCCGAGTACGGAGATACCCCATATGTGGGCGCAAAGTGCTCTGGGGGCGCACAACAAGGCCCAGAAGGGAGAGTGCGCCATGTACATTTGAGGTGATTTGCACAGGGGTGGCTGATTGTTACAGCGGTTTTGACAAACGCAAAAAAAAAACACACCCACATGTGACCCCATTTTGGAAACTACAACCTTCACGGAATGTAATAAGGGGTGCAGTGAGAATTTACTCCCCACTGGTGTCTGACAGATCTTTGGAACAGTGGTCCGTGAAAATGAAAAATTTTGCACAGCCCACTGTTCCAAAGATCTGTCAGACACCAGTGGGGGGTAAATGCTCACTGTACCCCTCATTACATTCTGTGAGGGGTCTAGTTTCCAAAATGGTATGCCATGTGGTTGTTTTTTTTTTTGCTGTCCTGGCACCATAGGGGCTTCCTAAATGCGACATGCCCCCCGAGCAAAATTTGCTCTCAAAAAACCAAATATGACGCCTTCTCTTCTGAGCATTGTAGTTCGTCCGCAGTGCACTTCAGGTCCACTTATGGGGTACTTCCATACTCAGAAGAGATGGGGTTACTAATTTTGGGGGGTCTTTTCTGCTATTACCCCTTTAAAAAATGTGAAATTTGGGGCAAAACCAACATTTTAGTGAAAAAAAATTTTTTTTTTTACATATGCAAAATTCGTGAAACACCTGTGGGGTATTAAGGTTAACTTTGTTGCTTGTTATGTTCCTCAAGGGGTCTAGTTTGCAAAATGGTATGCCATGTGTTTTTTTTTTTTTTTTTTTTTTTTGCTGTTCTGGCACCATAGGGGCTTCCTAAATGTGACATGCCCCCCAAAAACCATTTCAGAAAAACGTACTCTACAAAATCCCCTTGTCGCTCCTTCGCTTCTGAGCCCTCTACTGCACCCGCCGAACACTTTACATAGACATATGAGGTATGTGCTTACTCGAGAGAAATTGGGTTACACATACAAGTATACATTTTCTCCTTTTACCCCTTGTAAAAATTCAAAAATTGGGTCTACAAGAACATGTGAGTGTAAAGAATGAAGATTTTGAATTTTCTCCTTCACTTTGCTGCTTTTCCTGTGAAACACCTAAAGGGTTAAAACACTTACTGAATGTCATTTTGAATACTTTGGGGGTGCATTTTTTTTAATGGGGTCATTTATGGGGTATTTCTAATATGAAGACCCTTCAAATCCACTTCAAACCTGAACTGGTCCCTGAAAAATTGTGAGTTTGAAAATTTTGTGAAAAATTGGAAAATTGCTGCTGAACTTTGAAGACCTCTGGTGTCTTCCAAAAGTAGACATATTGTATATGTGAACAAAAAAAATAATTATTTGGAATATCCATTTTCTTTACAAGCAGAGAGCTTCAAAGTTAGAAAAATGCAAAATTTTATATCTTTTCATGAAATTTGGGGATTTTTCACCAAGAAAGGATGCAAGTTACCACACAAATTTACCACTATGTTAAAGTAGAATATGTCACAAAAAAATTATCTCAGAATCAGAATGATAAGTAAAAGCATTCCAGAGTTATTAATGTTTAAAGTGACAGTGGTCAGATTTGCAAAAAAAGATTCGTCCTAGAGGTGAAAATGGGCTGCGTCCTTAATGTCAGTATTCTTGCTTTTGAGTACGTTATCCCATTTTATATTGTTAAGGGCAGTAGTAATGCATACTTTCTTATATTATTACTTACGACAAACCATACGCGGATCTTCCATTCTTTTCTTTATTCATAATGTTTCTTTTCCAATATACAGCATGTTTCATTACAGGGAGCTTTTCCGGTCAGATGACAAAAAACCTTAGCTCCAGCATGCCGAGCAACGTTTCAGGAACAACCCCCTTAGTCATGTGCATGACTAAGGGGGTTGTCCCTGAAATGTTGTGCGGCAGGCTGGAGCTAAGGTTTCTTGTCATCTGACCTGAGAAGATCTGGCATTATACCCTGTAATGAAACATGTTGCACATTGGAAAAGAACGTTATAAATAAAGAAGAGAATGGAAGATCCGTGTACAGATTGTATGGAGTGAAACCATAAGAATGTATGCATTACTACTGTTGTCATATGCTTGCCTAAAGAACTGTATTAGCCCAGGTATAGTTATATAAGTTGTTTTTATATGGTTTCCGAGAAACATAATACCTGTGCACAACAAGAGAGACAGTTAAGACTTGAAGTTGAAATCCGGAGAGTCCTCTCCATATGTAGATCCACCAGTTCCATAACATGGTTCTGCACAAAGGAAATCACTTGAATGTACATTTACATAGCATCCCCTGCAAGCCCATGCAAAAAAAGGGGCATGGCTCAGTGGGAAAGGTGGCATGGCATGAATGTAAGAAAGCCAACAAACGTACGTTTTTCCATGTAGATGGCAGACAATCTTTTGTTCGCTTAGGGGTGACGCTGCCTAATGCGCTGCACACTTTCTGATGCCACATTGGAGGGTGAACAAAATAAAAAGCCCATGGCAAACAGGACAAGGTATTGCCAATAATCTAATCTGGTGACCTAGAAGTCCATGGGGTCTGAGCTCAGTTTAGGTATGCGTCAACTTTGTTGTTTAGATGGCAGTGTTCATATCCTATGGTGACGATTCATGTCACGTTGGGTTGGTGAATGTAAAAATGTCGTCATCATATATTCCAATGCAAAGATGCTGCTGCTGGCTCTTGCAGGGGTAGCGCATGCAGAGGGAGTGGAGCGTTGACTCAACAGAGTGCGGATAATGGACCCTGTTTATCAAGTGTTTGCTGTTGGAAAGCTGTGGCAAGCTGGCTGCTTAGCTTTTCTCCATAAAAATCCAATTTAGCCTCCTTCTAGTAAGGTGCACCTGCACCACCAACAACCTGTCCAAGTGGGAATTAGGCCACACTACAATCGTGTGACTAAGCAAATATTTTGTATGATAGATTCCCCAATAGATAACTGACCAAGGAAGACAGGACAGTGATTAGAACAAGACTGAGACCTGGCTGCCAGACAGATGAGAGGTATTTGGTGGAGCAACAGCAGCAGCAGCAGGGGCAAGGTTTTCTCCATGTTTTGGGGTGTCTTTACTATCCCATGCGTCCTTGTTATGTCACTCTGATTCCTTATGTAGAGACGTAGTTCCGACATTCGGAACCTGCCCTTGGCTTATTTTCTGTTTGCAAAGAAAGCACTTTGCCACATTTTCTGCATCTAGTTAGAAAACAGTTTCCATATAGCAGAATATCGGATGGGTACAACACCACCTGACTCAAGCCTACAGATGCAGCAGCATAGCCGTAACCTGCTCCTGAGCTGATCATACCTGTAGGCCCATGTATGGTGCATATGGCAGATGTTCTGGCCCTACTTCTGCTCTTGATTACTGACAATACCACTATTCTCCTGCTCTGAACACATAACCTCTTCATCACCTGGTTCCCACATCCTGTCCAAAACTACATCGTTATTACAAAACTCTTCCTCATCGCCCCCTCCTCTCAATGGGAACTTCTGATGTCTGATCATGGGCTCTTTGCTTTCCCTCAACATATCAACCATAATGCATTACAATATCATCACCACACCCACCACCACCAGTCCCACTAGTGCTATTCTTAGCCACTGCTTTCATCTCCACCTCCAGAACGAGCCAACCAGTCCAAAATTGCTGTAATAATGTTTGAAGCAACACAACCCTTGGAAAAATTGAAAGTTTGGCTTGCTGCTGCTGCTACTACTACAATCAGGTACCTGATTGATGTTGCTACATGCATTGACCCTGGACAAAGGGGTGGTGGCCACGCTGCTGGTAAAAATGCTTATTGGCAGAGGACATGGCAGAGGTCCTCTTTCCTCCACCCTGTCCAACCATTGCTTACATTACTTACATTACTCTCACAGCTAGAAATTCTGTTTTTGTCAAACCCAGCTAGAAATGCCCTATTTTTGTGAACCCAGAAAATACGGATAAAATGCAGGTCAGCCCACTGCAGGATGCTTTGCTCAAATTGCTTTGTATTGTACTGTACTAGCTTTCTATGAACTCCTTAATGCAGTCACACTGCTGGGATATGTAGTTCAGCATAATCACTGCACACAGTAATGCAGGTCAGACCAAGCCACTGCACAATGCATTGCTCAAATATCTTTGTGTTGTAATATGATAGTTTCTATTGCAGGGCTCTGTAGTTTCACAGTGAGTTCTGTGTGTTCCCACTGCTGTGCTTGTCTGTCCAAGATGGCAGCCACAAAGCAGTGCATAGGGTTTTATCACTTCCTTTAGACCCATCCGCTGCTGTTTCTTGATTGGCCTGGGGCTGTATGCAAGAAATGATTGGCTAACCTGAATTCAGGTTATCTTACTGATAGCTGCACAGCATTCTGGGCTATCCCCATATCATTTCAGTGTTCCTTCTTTGTCCTCCTATGCATTCAGGTGCCAAAATCTCATGTGCTCTGCAGTCCTTCTATAATAGCGCCATTGCAAGGTTCCCACGATGCGAAACTGACCTAATGTTTGGCTAACATAATTTTTTAACTAGTTTGTTTAGAATCTTTAACTAGTCTGTTTAGAAAATATTAGTAAATCTACCCCAATGTACTTTGTGTAATGAATATTAGAATACATATACCAAAAATGTGTACATTATAAAATCTAACATATATATATATATATGGGTTACAATAAAAAATGTTACTGATTTTATACCCAAGGGGTTTGAGGTAGTTTCTGAAGTTGCTCAGCCAGAAGATTTGGCACCTCCAAGACCTACTGTATCCAGCTGCCAGAGAGCCAATTCATTTGATGGCTGCTCTATATCCCAAACATCCCAGGAGAGAGGACCACCCTTTCCGAGGTGAGAAAGCTTTTTGCAGTTCCATTTGTTTATTTAGGGGTGCATGAAATGTATAAATGTTGTTAACTATTTCATTTTTCCAAATCATTTTTTTTTTCAGAGCATCTTTTCTGATTCCTCCATGCCAAAAATCCCGATATGCCACTTATTTTGATGTGGCTGTATTAAGATGCTTGCTGCAGCCTAACTGGTCAGAAGAAGGAACTCAATGGTCACTCATGTACTACCTGTATCGACTTAAGCATATGCTGGAAGAGAAACCAGAAAAATCTCCTGAACCTGAGGGCCCTCCTCTCCCAAGACCTCGCAGCAGCTCCATGGTTGCAGCAGCACCTTCCCTTGTAAACACCCATAAAACCCAGGTAAGAGATCAAACATCTTCTAAGAAGAGGAAATTACATATATCTTAAAGGGGTACTCCCCTGCCCCAGCGTTTGGAACATTTTGTTCCAAACACTTGGAGCAGGCAGTAGGGGTCGTGATGTCACAACCACGCCCCTTGTGATGTCAACCCCCCCCCTCAATGCAAGTCTATGGGAGGGGGCGCGGCAGCCACCACACCCCTTCCCATAGACTTGCATTAAGGGGGCATGGTGTCTGGAGGGGCATGGCCGTGACATCACAACCCCCGCCGCCCGCACCCAGCATTCTAAAAGAACACCGGGTGCTCCACAGACATCTCGGGGGTCCCAGCTACAGGACCTCCGCGATCATACATCTTATCCCCTATCCTTTGGATCGGGGATAAGATGTTTAGGGGTGGAGTGCCCCTTTAAGAGAAGTTAACATATCAACATGTATCATAGACACTGTACGTTACCATCAGAAGAACTTAAGCTATTGTTCTTATCAACCTATCAGAGTTCAGTTTTTATTTAGCATTGCATTGAAAAACCATAAGCTAAATACTGGTTGGTTGCTATGTGCAAGGAGAACACTTTTTCTTAGACAGTAACATGAAGCTTACTGCATGCAGCATCTATATACTTACACTAGCTGAGTACCCGGCGTAGCCCGGTTTTTCCTTCCTAATCCTTGTTGGGGAGGAAATTCAACAAAGAAGGAAGCTTTTGACTTCATATCCCGTCCTCATTATATTGTTGTCATATCCCAACCCCATATCCCGTCCTCATATCTCAACCTCATATCCCGTCCTCATATCCCTACCTCTTATCCCGTCCTCATAACCCATCATCATATCTGGACCTCATATCCCGTCCTCATATCCCGACCTCCTATCTCGACCTCATATCCCGTCCTCCTATCCCATCCTCCTATCTCGACCTCATATCTCGACCTCCTATTCTGACCTCCTATCCCGACCTCATATCCAGTCCCCATATCCTGACCTCCTATCCCATCCTCCTATCTTGACCTCATATCCCGACCTCATATCCCATCCTCCTATCCCGACCTCCTGTCCCGACCTTCTATCCCGGCCTCCTATCCCGACCTCATATCCCGTCCTCATATTCCGACTACCTATCTCGACCTCATTTCCCGTCCTCCTATCTCAACCTCCAATGCCGTCGTAACATCCCGACTTCATATACAGACCTCATATCCCGTCCTCATATCCCGTCCTCATATCCCGCCCTCATATCCCGACCTCATATCCCGACCTCCTATCCCGACCCGTAATATGTGTACAGGGTATTATTGAAATATCTCCAGCCGAACGGAAGGTATGTGGAAACATACATTTCCCATTGATTTGCATGGGACTTGCAAAACCCCGACCCTCACAAATGGGGGTAGTTAAGGGTTAAATTACCTATCCTATATTTTAAGTGGACATCTAAGTAACATGTGACCAAGTATTATCGAAATATCTCCAGCCATTTGGAAGTTATGCAGTAACATATATTTCCCATAGACTTATATGGGACTTTAAACAAAAACCCCGGTCCTGGCAAATGGGGGTGAGTAAGGGTTAAATTACCCATCCTATGTTTGTTGTTGACAAGTAACATGTGCGCCAAGTTTCATGTTAATATCTTTAGCCGTTTGGACGTGATGCTGGAACATACACACACTCATACACACACATATACACACACACACATTGGCCCTCATTTACTATTGCAAACCCGACATGTTTTGTCGGGTTGTGCGCCAGATTCTCTCGCATTGCGCCAGAAATTTTGTCTGCGCCAGATTTTGCGCCAGAAATGAAAAAACCCCGACTAACTCTCCATTTTGCTAAGAAAACCCGAAAAGGGGCGTGGTCACTTGTTAAATGGGTGTGGTCTCTGAAAAGGAGCGTGTTCCCGACATTTTCACAAAAACCCAACATATTTACTAAGGTTTTCACATAAAATGTGGTAGATTTGAGCTGAGGAAAACCCCACAGATCAGAGCATGTGTAAAAAAAAGCAAAGTGTAGGGAAAGTGGAAAATGTAGGGAAACCCACAAAGAAACCTACACTCCACTCTTAGTAAATAAGGGCCATTGAGTTTTATAGATATATAGATTAAACTAGAAAGACATCAATGTCATCGATGCACAAATCAATAAATATTAGGTAAGTAAGTGACTGATTTAGTTTCTATCTTACAGGATATGACCAAATGTAATGAAGAGGACAGAACATTGGGCTCAGAGCCATATGCCAAAGTATCACTGACCAATCTACGAAGATCTGCAATACCAGATCTTTCCTCAGATATTGGAATCAACATTTTTAAGAGGGTAAAGTTCCTTCTTTTTATATTTCAACAATGCATTCTGTTAGCTATCAATAATTGCTCACTTCAAACTTCTAATGCATTAAAATGTACGATCTGTTCTTCGGCAGCTGAGGACCAGAAGAGATGACAGAGAGCGTAAGGGATCAATACCATATCACCACCAAGGGAAGAAGCGACAACGTAGGATAGGGATGCCCTTTCTACTGCACGAGGACCACTTGGATGTATCCCCAACCCGCAGTACGTTTTCCTTTGGGAGTTTTTCTGGTATTGGAGAGGACAGGCGCACTATTGAGAAAGGGGGCTGGCAAACCACAATATTAGGTGAGTTTGGTAGCTGTAGGTTATGATTTGTAAGGTATCGTTTGGCAGCCCTGAGAAAGATGTTAACACTTTAGAGATAAAGTGCTGCATTAATAAAAGATGAAGGATGTCTGCTGTTCCAAAGAGGTGGATTAAGGACTCTTGTTTTCATATGCAGGGCTTAGGGCAAAAAGTAGGCTTTTTTTTTATTTTTATTCAAATACACCATTTTGCCAGCCTGTGCAGTTCAAGAAACTGACAAACACTGGTTGCAATGAAGCAACTGGTGTTATATAGGGTTGATGGGGCTATGGGATGCCCAGGGATGCCTTACTGAAATGGATGGGAAGATAATAACTGGTAGGTCAGTTGGTATGGAAAATACTCTTGGTTGAATTGGTTTAAGACTACTTGTTTGGACTATTTTTTTAAACAAATTTGTGAGTTTATATGACATACAATAGAAGATATGAGGACTAAAAATCATATAGCTGAGTTGTGAATGAGCATAATTTAAAGGGACAGTTTTACAAGTTACAAAATTGTGATGAGTATCTGGATGTTACACAGATGAAGGTTTTTCTGAAGCCAGAGTTGACTCTAATTCTTTTTCCCTGATAAGTAAGTTTATGTAATGTAAATTGATTTAGGTAGCTATACTGTAAGTTTTGCAAAAATATTATGTAAGTGAGATAAGCATTGTTTCTGATTGTTACTTACTATAGAACACTTACAGCTGTTATTAAGATGGGTAGGATTAGTCATTGGTAGTCATTGTACTTTGTAGGACTGAGCCCTGGCACTATGCTAGTGCTATCATGCTTTTGAAATTGTAGCTTGACCATCTAGGCACTATGATGTTCTATGGTGAACATGTAAAGATTCTAATATATTTTATATTGCCATAGGTAAATTTACAAGGCGTGGAAGCTCTGATACAGCTACTGAGATGGAGAGCCTGAGTGCAAGGCATTCTCATTCCCATCATACTTTGCTAAGTGACCTTCCTGACCACTCCAACAGTCATGGAGAGAACACATCTAAAGATGGTATGCTTTATGTATGAATAAGAATGAATGTAAAGTAATGTATGTTATTTGGGGTGGATAATTACAAAAGAAAACTTAATTCTTTCCAGTGAGGTCCCAAATTTCAACCATAACTGTGGCCACATTCAATACTACTCTTGCATCATTCAATGTTGGCTATGCCGATTTTTTTGCTGATCATATGAGAAAGCTTTGCAATCAAGTGCCCATCCCTGAAATGCCACATGAACCACTTGCCTGTGCCAATCTACCACGTAGCCTAACAGATTCCTGCATTAACTACAGCAGCCTGGAGGACACAGACCATATAGATGGCACCAACAATTTTGTCCACAAGAATGGAATGCTGGATCTGGCGGTAAGGGAATAAAACTCTTTACATATACACACTAAGATATGGGGGGATTTATCAAAAGAGAGTGGTGCATTTGCCCTTAGCAACCTTTCAATGCTTTAATTTTTTAAAAGGCCATTGAAAAATAAAAGAAGCAATCTGATGCCCCATATTCACCACTATTCCTCTGTACAGGTTTTGATTTACTTTGCCTGAAAGTGAAATACATTGGATATGATGCATGTACAATTTCTACTATCATCACCATAATATACATATTTTATAACTAATAAATAGTAACAAGGGATGGAGGGGTTATCAAGCTGTCTTACAGTAATATTTTTTGTTGTTGCTCATAACAACCAACCAAAGATCAGATTTAATTTTTTATTTTGCTCTTTTAAAATTAAGGCTGGACTGTGATTGGTTGCTGTGGGCAACAAGGAAAATCGTACTTTAAGACAGCGGGATAAAACTCCCCTGTAAAATTACTTCATAATCTAGTAAACAAAACCTTTCATTATTATCAAGAAATGTAACCAAGACCCTTCTTAAGTCTTGTAGTAAATTCACCATGGCCATTTCCTCTGGTCAAGTACTGCATAGTCTCACTGCTCTTTCAGTAAAGAATCCTCTTCTATGTTGGTTTAGAAGCCGTTTTTTTCTCTAGACACAGACATTGCAGCCATGTTATAGATAAAGTTCTGGGTATTTTTTATTTTTTTTTTCAATCTTTTTCATAGATTTATACATAGGTATAGGTCACCTCTATATCATATTTTCTAGGTACAATAAACCATACATTTAAAGGGGTTGTCCAGGAAAAAAAAAAAAAAAGGTTGACAGGTGAGGCGATGTTTCCCATTATCTTATATGCCCTGGGAGCAGCTGCCTGATACGGCTCGCTACAATTAAAGGGGTATTCCGGATAATAAAATTAACATTTTAAGCATTAAAAAACAGTGTTCACCTGCCGCAAATCATCTGCCAGTAACGTTCAATGCAAATCAGCACTGTCAGTGCTTCCTCTTCTTTGTCCCAATCCCTACATGTAGGAAATGCTTGCTTTGCCAATCACAGCAGTGACCCCTCAGCCACTGAGCAAGCATTTCCTGCATGTAAGGATGGAGAAAAGGAAGAGGAAATGCTGTCTTCAGGGACTGGCTCTATTGAATCAGCATCAACAGGAGATTGGCAACAGGTGAATACAGTTTTTGTGTTAGAATTGCACCTGGGCACAAAATGTTGACTTTGTAGAATACCCCTTTAAATTTTATGTCAATTCAAATTCCCAAATTCTTATATCAGTTTTACTCAATGTTTTCCCATTTATTAAGTAATCATAGTGTGTATGTTCCCTTACATTTATTAGTGATAATAATAGCTGTTTTAACTTCCTGCTAGGTTGTTCTTAAAGCTGTATACCTTGTTCTGAATCATGATATCAGTTCCCGGATCTGTGATGTGGCCCTGAATATTGTAGACTGTCTGATCCAGCTAGGAGTTGTACCATGTGTCGAGAAGAAGAGGAAAAAGAGCGAAAACAAGGAGAATGAACCGAGTATTATATCAGGATCGGCTTCAGTTAGTGGGGAAAAGAGGCAAAGTGAAGTAAACTTCCAGATGAAAGGGTCTTCCCGAGGGTCAAGCTGTGGTTTTGGAGGGGGCTCAAGTGGTGGAGCAGGAGGTGGAGGAGGCGGAGGAGATGATGGGAGTGATGATAATCAATTTAAGAATGGAAAAAATGCTGAAAAGGTAATTATGGTCATCAATATTAACAAAAGCAATATATTAGACACTGAATATATTATTATATTATTACATTATTAATGGATTAAGTCAGTGGAATATTTTATGTGGGGATTACTAAATGCTGCTGCCTTGATGACATGTTATTTGATCAAGTGACCGCAGACACCCAATCATGCAGCAATGTAGACAAATACTAGGATAGGAATGAGCACGTATGAGTCAAGTACACCTTGTCCAGAGGTTTACTCACCTCCTTTTTTTTTATTTTTTATTCATAATATATATGTATTAAATATATATATATATATATATATATATATATATATATATATATATATATATATACATACAAACTTGGGGGTTACACACTCGCTGAGATTGCCATCTCAAGCATCTGAGATGGTTGGCACACTACAAATTGCAGTCCAAACACATCAATGTTCTTTTAAACTGGCCTCAGCCAGCTTTATTCTTCATCCACATAGAAAATCATTGGCAACGATATGCAGATTAGACAAATCGAAAAACCTGCTCAGCTGAACGCTAACTAATACTAGACAGTGTCCCTAACTATTAGTTTGGAGCCTATTGCTCCATAGCACCAGTTGACTGGCCTGTCTCACCAGACTGGGGTCCTTCAAGGCTGTAGCTCCCACAGGCCTGGCCTAGCCTGTGTCTCACACTGGAAGCCCCATGCCTTCTCCTCTCAATGGGTTTCTAACAAGCCTTATCATCTCCTAGCAGGAGGGGAATGTAACTGGAGTGGAAGCTGCTCTTACCAACTCCAACATCAAGCTGCTGCCTGACTAGATCAACCTTGAACCTTGCTCTGTCCTGATGAGGGGCAAAAACCATAAAACAGGATGTCTGTAAATTGGCTTAATTCTTTCCTTTTGGTCGGGCTTGGCAAACTTTCCCAATCAATTACCAAGGCACTCTCTCTATATATACTGTATATACATATCATACTTACCTACTTTTGTGTGGTCATACTTTAAGTCCTAAGATGCCAGAAAGAGGCATGATAACTAAGTTTTGCTGAAACCTTTTTAACATGTACTTGCTTTTACATATGCCATAACCCCAAACACTGATAACCTACTACATTCCAATAACAAGTAGTGCATATATCATATGTAAACCTAAGATTACAGATCCCCCTGTAAAATAACTACAGACCCCCGAACAGACAAATCCCATAAATACAAACCCCAGAATACAAACATACCTCAGACAAGTCCCCATAATACAGATCCTAGATTAAATACAGGTCCCGGAATAAGTATACTCCCCAGAATAAATGATAAAGGATAATGTGAAAACAACCTGTAAACTTTACTGAATCTACTGTGCAGATCCAAATAGAGCACGGTATGTCAGCACAGAATGTAATGTTTCAATCTTTAGAGTAGACAAATGAATAATGGGTCACTGGTCCTTGGACTATGGACTCATAATAACATAGTAACATAGTTCATAAGGTTGAAAAAAGACCAGAGTCCATCAAGTTCAACCTATAACCCTAATGACTCCCTACTGAGTTGATCCAGAGGAAGGCAAAAGACCCTCATACTAGAGGTAAAAATTTCTTCCCGACTCCAAATATGGCATCAGAATAAATCCCTGAATCAACCTTCTGTCTATATAGATCTAGAATCCATAACCTGTAATATTATTATTCTCCAAAAAAATGCATCCAGGCCCCTTTTAAATTCTTTTACAGAGTTCACCATAACCACCTCCTCTGGCAGAGAATTCCACAGTCTCACTGCTCTCACAGTAAAGAACCCCGTCTGTGCTGGTGTACAAACCTTCTTTCCTCAAGACGTAGAGGATGCCCCCTTGTTATAGATACAGTCCTGGGTATAAATAGATCATGGGAGGGATCTCTGTAAGGCCCCCTGATATATTTATACGTAGTTATTTGGTCTCCCCAAGCCTACTTTTTTCTAAACTAAAGAACCCTAATGCTGATAATCTTTCTGGGTACTGTAGTACTCCCATTTCCCTCATTACTCTGGTTGCCCGTCTTTGAACCCTCTCCAGCTCCATTATATGTTTCTTGTACACTGGTGCCCAGTAGAGATGAGAAAACTTTAGAAAAATTCAATTCGGCTGATTCGCCGAATTTTCTAAAAAAATTGGGTTTTGTGTGGAATTTAGTTGCGGCGAATCTGTTTTAAAAATGGATATTTCTGGCCTACAGAGAGCCTTAATATGGGTGTAGAACTTTTGCTTTGTTCTAACACGCATATGGAGTGTGCTGGGGTAGTGAAATAATACTGTTATTCAGTATGACATGCAGATTACAGGCATCGCTATTAGAATCACTGCCACAGAGCGGCACAATTACAGAGCCTGGAGTTGGCATCAGTATGAGGAGACCATATAGTGGCTGAATGACACAGTGTGGAGGTGTTGGCAGCATGAGGAGACCATATAGTGGGCGAATGACACAGCCTGCATGTGGCTGAAGCATGAGGAGACCAAATAGTGGCTGAATGACACAGCGTGGAGGTTTTGGCAGCATGAGGAGACCATATAAGGCTGATTGACACAGCTTGGATGTGGCTGAAGCATGAGGAGACCATATAGTGGCTGAATGACACAACCTGCAGGTGGCTGAAGTGTGAGAAGACCATATAGTGGCTGAATGACACAGCCTGGAGGTGGCTGAAGCATGAGGAGACCATATATTATTTATTTATTTTATTTTATTTATATAGCGCCTACAGATTCTGCAGCGCTTACAATTATGGGGTACAAACAAAGACAAGTATCAGACATAAAATTACACAATAACTATTCAAACAAGAGGTGTGAGTATATATTGAGGATATGTTGGGGATATGTTGGGGATATGTTGAGGATATGTTGAGGATATGTTGGGGATATGTTGAGGATATGTTGGGGATATGTTGGGGATATGTTGAAGATATGTTGGGGATATGTTGAGGCCAATTAGAGACTGCCTGACTGAAGAGATGTGTTTTTAGGCCACGTTTGAAACTATGGATGTTGTTGTTGAGTCTGAGGGATAGCATTCCAGAGAACCGGTGCAGCACGAGTGAAGTCTTGGAGACGGGAGTGAGAAGTTTGGATTATAGAAGATGTTAGTGCGAGGTCATTAGCAGATCGGAGAGAACGTGTAGGCTGATATAGTGGCTGAATGACACAGCGTGGAGATGTTGGCAGCATGAGGAAACCATATAGTGGCTAAATTACACAGTGTGGAGGTGTTAGCAGCATGAGGAGACCATATAGTGGCTGAATGACACAGCGTGGAGGTGTTGGCTGAAGCATGAGGAGACTATATAGTGGCTGAATGACACAGCCTGGAGTTGGCTGAAGCATGAGGAGACACTAGGGCTTCACAATACCTTAGATGAAAAGAAGAATTTAGACATTTAAATTGTAGATTTATGGTAACTAGTTCTACCATAAAATTTTTTAGGCCCATGCCCAGCAGCATCAGTGATCCATATATTGGCTGAATGACACAGCCTGGAGGTGGCTGAATCATGAGGAGACCATATAGTGGCTGAATGACACAGCTTGGATGTGGCTGAAGCATGAGGAGACCATATAGTGGCTGAATGACACAGCCTGGAGTTGGCTGAAGCATGAGGAGACACTAGGGCTTCACAATCCCTAAGATGAAAAGAAGAATTTTGAAATTTAGATTGTAGATTTATGGTAATTAGTTCTACCATAAAAATTTTTAGGCCCATGCCCAGCAGCATCAGTAATCCATATATTGGCTGAATGACACAGCCTGGAGGTGGCTGAATCATGAGGAGACCATATAGTGGCTGAATGGCACAGCCATGAAGTGTCTGAAGCATGAGGAGACCATATAGTGGCTGAATGGCACATCCTGGAGGTGACTGAAGCATGAGGAGACCATATAGTGTCTAAATGGCACAGCCTGGAGGTGGCTGAAGCATGAGGAGACCATATAGTGGCTGAATGGCGCAGCCTGGAGTTGTCTGAAGCATGAGGAGACCATATAGTGTTTGAATGGCATAACCTGGAGTGGACTGAAGCATGAGGAGACCATATAGTGGCTGAATGGCACAGCCTGGAGGTGGTTGAAGCATGAGGAGACCATATAGTGGCTGAATGGCACAGCCCGGAGGTGGTTGAAGCATGAGGAGACCATAAAGTGGCTGAATGGCACAGCCTGTAGGTGGCTGAAGCCTGTGGAGACCATATAGTGGCTAAATGGCACAGTGTGGAGGTGTTGGCAGCATGAGGAGACCATATAGTGGCTAAATGACACAGCGTGGAGGTGTTGGCAGCATGAGGAGACCATATAGTTGCTGAATGACACAGTCTGGAGCTGGCAGCAGCATGAGTAGACACTAGGGCTTCACAATCCCTAAGATTAAAAGATGAATTTTGAAATTGAAATTGAAGATTTATGGTAGCTAGTGCTACTATAACATTTTTTAGGCCCACGCCCAGCAGCATCAATAAACCATATATTGGCTGAAGGACACAGCCTGGAGGTGGCTGAATCATGAGGAGACCATATAGTGGCTGAATGGCACCGGCCTAGAGGTGGCTGAAACATCAGGAGACCATATAGTGGCTGAATGGCAAAGGGTGGAAGTGGCTGAAGCAAGAGGAGACCATATAGTGTCTGAATGGCACAGCCTGAAGGTGGGTGAAGCATGAGGAGACCATAAAGTAGCTGAATGGCACAGCCTGGAGTTGACTGAAGCATGAGTAGACCATATAGTGGCTAAATGGCACAACCTGGAGTTTGTGGCAGCATGAAGAGACCATATAGTGGCTGAATGGCACAGCCTGGAGGTGGCTGAAGCATGAGGAGACCATATAGTGGCTGAATGGCGGAGCCTGGAGTTAGTGGCAGCATGAAGAGACCATATAGTGGCTGAATGGCACAGCCTGGAGTTTGCTGAAGCATGAGGAGACAATATAGTGGCTGAATATCACAGCCTGGAGTTAGTGGCAGTATGAAGAGACCATATAGTGGCTGAATGGCACAGCTCGGAGTTTGCTGAAGCATGAGGAGACCATATGGTGGCTGAATGGCACAGCCTGGAGGTGGCTGAAGCATGAAGAGACCGTATAGTGGCTGAATGAGACAGCCTGGAGGTGGCAGCAGCATTGACCCGGTGACGAAGGTGGGTGAAAGTAGATGTGATGTGGAGGAATGTTTGTAACTGGGGTGCAGCGCCTTAAATCTGTTTGGCACTATCCATATTTGTGAAGTGTTGGTGTGGCACCATGGTCAATCTACTCTGATGCGTAAGGCATTGGTGGGTGGAAATCCTGGCTGATCCATGTCTGATTCATCTTCGCAAAGGTCAGTCTCTCCACATTTTTTGTGGACAGACAAGTTCTCCTTGGGGTGACTATGGCCCCCGCCGCACTAAACACCCGCTCTGATAGCACACTACTGGCCGGGCAGGACAGCTTTTCCAGGGCAAACTCTGCTAGTTGCAGCCATAAATCAAGTTTGGCTGCCCAGAAGTCCAGCGGATCTTCAAGGTGTGTTGCCATGGCCATGTCAAGGTATGCCACCACCTGCTGGTTCAGGTCCTGCTCCAGGTGTACTTGCTGCTGTTGAGTTGCTTCCCTATGCGGGTGAAGAAAGCTACTCATCAGCGACTGTAGACTCAGGCTGCTGCTGATGGAGCTGGTACTGCTCCTGCCACCCCACCCCTCCCCAGCAGCCATGGAAGTGGAAGGTGAGCGCACGGGGCCCCCCTGATTCAGACCTGCGAATCGGGGGGGCCCCGTTCCACAACAACTTGTCTGCTGGTTATACTAGTCTGTAGAAGGTATAATACATACCCAACAGTCCATTCCTAATAGTATTTGAGTCTTTTTGCAATTTGGGTTTGTCAGCTTCAATTCGCTCATTTCTAGTGCCCAGTACTGTACACAGTATTAAATGTGTGGTTTGACTAGTGATTTGTACAGTGGTAGAATGATTACCTTGTCGTGGGCATCTATGCCCCTATTGATGCACCCCATGATTTTGTTTTCCTTGGCAGCAGCTGCCCAACACTGGTCACTACTGCTAAATCAACTAAGACTCCCAAGTCCTTTTCCACATCAGTCGTCCCAAGTGTGCTCCCATTTAATACATAATCCCAGCCCAGATTTTTCCTCCCCATGTGCATAACCCTACATTTATCAGTGTTGAACCTCATCTGCCACTTCCCAGCCCAAACCTCCAACCTATCCACATCCATTTGTAACAGTGCACTGTCCTCTATAGTGTTTACCACTTTACAGAGTTTAGAATCATCTGCAAAGATTGCTACTTTACTATACAACCCCTCTGCAAGGTCATTAATAAATATATTAAATATTTTTATCTCCATATATTTCTACCCATAATGACTCCACATTATCGTTTCCCTCCCATATATCCTCCCGCAGTGCGGCCTTCAGACTCGATTTCACATAAAGACAAACTCCTCCCCCTTTACATTTTTTCTGATCCTTCCTGAATAGACTATAACCATGTATGTTGACCGCCCAGTCACAGCTATCGTCCAACCAAGTCTCTGTTATACTCACTATGTCAAAATTTTCCTCGGAGACATCAACCACTCCAGTTCCTTTGTTTTATTGGACAGACTTCTGGCATAAGTCAACATGCAATTCAATGGTGTATGTTTTTTCTTCCTATGAAGCCTATCCCTATTAACTATTCTAAGCCTTCACTGTTTTAGAAGCTTCAGTATAGAAATTAGCTTGAAAGCATGGTGTGACAGAGGCATTATTTATTTGATACACAGCAGGCGAATATGTAACCCTCGAATATGTAACCCCTGTCCCGGAAACAAAGAGCTTTCCGAGACTAGAAACTCAGCCCCGCATAGAATGCGGGTGCTGCTTGGTGATCGTGGGGGTCCCAGTGGCGGGCACCCTGATGTCAGACATCTTAACCCCTATCCTTTGGATAGGGGATAAGATGTCTTTGGCTGGATAACCCCTTTCAGGCAATGCAATGTACAAAAACTGTTTTACGTACAGATTTATGAGGATAATAGTGGGTCTTTCTCAGCCTCATAACAACTTCTAACACGGGTACCAGAAAACTACACATATCTGTGCTGATCCTCCTACAGTAATGCAACCTACACACATATAATCATGTGACCTTATCTGTGCAGGTTCTTTAACAGCTCCTGCATATATTCGTATTATAGGGTTGTACAAAAATTGCAGTTTCATTGCAGTTTTTGCTGCAATTTGTGGGCATAAAATTCACCCAAGGGGTACCCCTATTAGTAGTGTAGTAGTGTGGCATGCCACAGGGGTGCGATGTGAGGTGTATGGGGCAGATGTTGTAGCCCAGAGGCAGTTAGTGTTAACCCCTAAATGTTCGTGATGCCAGGGTGTGGTTTTACCGAAAACCACCTGAGCGGTAGCACTGCTAGTCCTAGTTAGGCAGGGCAAATAAGAGTCCAAGGCCTGGTTAGGGTTAACTGTAGCTTTACTGAGGTAGACAGATGGCACAGTCTTTACAGCTAGGCCAGAATCCCAGAGAGGTGACCAATAACACAAGGGACCTCGCAGCTTGCTGGGACTTGCAGTGACTTTGACAGACTTTAGGACAGCCACGCTGACTATAATAAACTTGACTTGACTGAAGATAGTGACAGCAGACACTGGCTCTGAGAAGTCTGAATTGGACTTGACTTCAACAGAAAGTGTGGTGGAAGAAAGAAAAGAGACAGATTGCAGCTCCTCCCTTCCTTATAAAGGGGGGCTGTGCAAGGAGCCCATAGGCTAGCTGCCGGTCATCTGGTCACCTGGTACTCTCTGGGTAACAAAACATGTGACTTCAACATGTGACAACCATTATCATGTGATCAATAACCATGTGACCATATCAAAGGTCCTCTACACATACTATACAATTATACAGATTATGGTGGTACAATGCAGGTGAGCCCTGTGGACGTGCAGGGACTTAAGCTAAGATAGGACTGTGAGATGCATATCCCGTACTGGGACATCATAGTAGTATTTCAATTTGTTTATATATACCACACACAAAATGTAATGAAAATGTAAAATTATGATTATAATATTTTTATATCACAACACTATTACATTCATTGTTATTATGGCTTTATTCTTTACTTTTACTACATTTGTCATTTATTTATCTCTTTTAAGGATGAGAATGTACCAGTAACCACCCATAAACTGGCGCTGACCATGATGATCAAACTGGTAAAATCATTAGGTTGTGCATATGGGTGTGGTGAGGGTCATCGAGGGCTGTCTGGAGATCGTCTGAGAAATCAGGTTTGTCATAGAATGGAATGAGTTATTGTAATTTCTACATATTATTCCACCTAGATTGCCAAACCCATCACCAGAATCAGAATTATAAACTCTGTTATACTCCAATTGTGTTCCTTCATTTTTACAAAATGTGAAAAAACAGGGTTACACGTACCATAGACCCACAGCCCACCACTACTACAATGCCTGTCCTTGGCCATCTTCTCACTGATGCCCTTTAAAGACTACACCTAGTGTCAAACAGCTGTCAAGTCTGCCAGCACACTGCCAGTTCTTCTAGTCAGGGTAGTCATCATTCCAGCCAAGTTATCCACTATCATTGTGCTGTATGGAGACATGCCAAGACTGTAGCAGGAGTTCAGTTTATTCATACAGAACACAATAAAAGGGCGGGGTTCAAAAGCCGCTCCCACTGTTACTGTCTTCCAAAGCCACTCCCACAGTTACAGTATATTGAGCCACTCCCATGGCTACAGTATAATGAGCCACTCCCATGGTTACAGTATAATGAGCCACTCCCACAGTTACAGTATGATGAACCACTACCACAATCACAGTATAATGAGCCACTCCTACAGTAACAGTATAATGAGCCACTCCTACAGCTACAGTATAATGAGCCACTCCTACAGCTACAGTATGATGAGCCACCCCCACAGCTACAGTATGATGAGCCACCCCCACAGCTACAGTATAATGAGCCACCCCCACAGCTACAGTATAATGAGCCACTCCCACAGTTACAGTATGATGAACCACTCCCACAGCTACAGTATAATGAGCCACTCCCACAGTAACAGTATAATGAACCACTCCCACAGTTACAGTATAATGAGCCACTCCCACAGCTACAGTATAATGAGCCACTCCCACAGTAACAGTATAATGAACCACTCCCACAGTTACAGTATAATGAGCCACTCCCACAGCTACAGTATAATGAGCCACTCCCACAGTAACAGTATAATGAACCACTCCCACAGTTACAGTATAATGAGCCACTCCCACAGCTACAGTATAATGAGCCACTCCCACAGCTACAGTATAATGAGCCACTCCCACGGTTAAAGTATAATGAGCCACCCACACAGCTACAGTATAATGAGCCACTCCCACAGCTACAGTATAATGAGCCACTCCCACAGCTACAGTATAATGAGCCACTCCAGGGCTGGCTCCACCATGGGTCCTAGGCAGCACTTTGCTCCCCTTTTTTGGGGGTTTTGTGCCACATGGGTCCATGGTCGGGTCGACCCTGCCGCTGTTCACTGTTCTAAAGTGGATGCGGCACCAGTGCAGCCCAAGCTGCTTAATAGCGCAGCAACAACTTTAACCCCTTCAGAACCAAGCCCATTTTGGCCTTAAGGACCAGACCAATTTTATTTTTGCATTTTCGTTTTTTCCTCTTCGCCTTCTAAAAATCATAACTCTCTTATATTTCCATCCACAGACCCATATGAGGGCTTGTTTTTTGCATCACCAATTGTACTTTGTAATGACATCACTTATTTTACCATAAAATGTATGGCGCAACCAAACAAATATTTATGTGGGAAAGTTGAAAAGAAAACCGCAATTTAGCAAATTTTGGAAGGTTTTGTTTTCACGCTGTACACTTTCCGGTAAAAATGACATGTTTTCTTTATTCTGTGGGTCAATACAATGAAAATGATACCCATGTTACATGCTTTTCTATAATTTTACCGCTTAAAAAAAATCTCAAACCATTTTAACAAAATTTGTATGTTTGAAATTGCCCTATTTTGACCACCTATAACTTTCTAATTTTTCCTTATATGGGGCGATATGAGGGCTAATTTTTTGCGCCATGATCTGTAGTTTTTATCAGTACCACTTTTGCTTAGTTTTTACTTTTTATTCATTTTTTTTTTATAAAATGTGACAAAAAAGCAGCAATTTTGGACTTTTTTTTATTTTTTTACGTTTACGCCGTTCACCATATGGGATAATTAACAATATATTTTAATAGTTCAGACTTCTATGCGCACGGCGATACCAAATATGTGTATTCATAATTTTTTTTAATGCTTTTTGGGGGGTAAAATGAGGAAAAACTGACGTTTTACTTTTTATTGGGGGAGGGGATTTTTCAAATTTTTTTATTTTACATTTTTTTACTTTTTTTTTTACACTTTTTATGACCCCATAGGGGACTATTCATTGCAATCAGTTGATTGCTAATACTGTGCAGTGCTGACACAGCACTGCTCAGTATTATCGGTGATCTTCTGCTCTGGTCTGCTCGATCGCAGACCAGAGCAGAAGACCCCGGGCATTACCGGCGGATCCCTGGCTGCTGATATCAACCGCTAAGTACCACGTCACCATGACGTACATTTACGTCCATTGTCGTTAAGGGGTTAACACAGTGAGCCTGCGGCCGGACGGCCCGGGTCTGGCAAATGACGTTGTGTAAGTGACGTCCCTCCGCAGACCCGCACAGGAAGACGTCAGTGATGGCATTCATCAGGCCACCGCCGGTGAGAAGAAGCTCTACGCAGGCCAAGTGATTGTGTCTGTGTGTCTGTCTGTGTCTCTGTGTGTGTCTGTGTATCTGTCTGTTTGTGTCGGGGGGGGGGGGGCTCTATGCTACGTAATTTGAGGAAACTGTATCCTAATGTGGGGAAACTGCTATCTAATATGGGGAAACTGCTACCTAATGTGGGGAAACTGCTACCTAATGTAGGGAAACTGCTACCTAATGTGTGAAAACTGCTGCCTAATGTGGGGAAACTGCTACCTAATGTGGCGAAACTGCTACCTAATGTGGGGAAACTGCTACCTAATGTGGGGAGTCTATGCTACCTAATGTGGGGAATATATGCTACCTAATGTGGGGAAACTATGCTACCTAATGTGGGGAAACTATGCTACCTAATGTGGGGAAACTATGCTACCTAATGTGGGGAAACTGCTACCTAATGTTGGGGAACTGCTGCCTACCTAATGCCTTTAATTTTCTTTGGGGGGGGGGCAGCATTTCACTCTTGGACCCAGGCAGCACAATGTCTTGGGCCGGCCCTGACTATATTATTAGCCGCTATGAGATCAAATGAGATGTCTCAGCTTACTAAAGTCGCATTGCGAATATCTATATGTTACAGACTGTTACAATATTTGCAGCTATGGCAACCTCCAAGATCGCATTATATAGCACAATATGAAGCCCACCATAAAGGCAATGAGAAAAACCATGAATTGTTCTACAACAACACAAAAACACGTAATGAAGTGTACAGCCTATTTTACAGTTTCCTATCTTATCGGGCTCTTGTTTACTATGCTGGGCAGATTATTGGGCAAACTAGATGGGTCAAATGGTTGTTATCTGTCAATACATTGTATGTTTCTATGCTGTCCTCACCATTGAACATGTCCAAAGAAGTTTTATGAATTTTACCCTAGCCAGGTGGAAGGGAAATTGTATATGTGATAACAGCCAAACAAAAACAGAATCACAAGCTCTAACAGACAATTCATTTTTATTGGACTGTTAGGGCTCATTCACTCTACAGAATCTCATATTACATCTGTAGCGGACACCAGCAGAACAATCTGGTGCTAGGATCGCTCTGAAATGCGATGTCTACAAAGACGGGAATGCATTTTTCAACAGTCTCCACAGAAAGAATTAACATGTTTATTCTTTTGGGAACTGGGATTTTTTTACAATATAATGTCCACTGCGTAAATTCCATAAAGGGTGTAAAGGGTGCAGCAGAATTCCATTGGAAACAATGGGAGGTTGCTGCACAGTATTTTCCGCAGTGATACTCAGAGCTGAATTCTGCTAGTAAAATACATAGTGTGAAAAGTCCCCTAAAGTGTACTTGTCATTTCAAAAGGTTACTACAAATCTGCTGTTTTTGAGATCATGAGAGTGTCCTCCATGGTGCACAGCTATTTCTCATTCTCTCCATTTGAGGGGGCAGAACCAGAGCTGGACTATTTATCAGTAGTATACAGAGGTTCTTTCTTTCTATTACTTATCTGGCCAATCACAGCGCAACAACCTGCTCCTCACTGCTATGCTATGACATAGTGTTGGTTAAAGTGCATTAGACGGAACAGGCTGGCACCGTGCTAGGGCTGATTTACACAGTTCACTTTTATAGATGCCATGGGCAGGGGTTGCTGATGCACTGGCTTTGCACGGTGCTATGTGAGAAAAAATGACAGAAACATTCTTAGCACTGCCTTGAATTTCAGGAACTTTGAGGATCCTCTGGAGGGGGCGGTAAGGCTTAAAAATAGCAATTACACAGTCCAGACTAAGGCTATGTTCACAAGGTTGAATGTCCGCGCGGACCACTTAGAAATGCGCCATCTCATAGATGGCAATGCATTTTTGTGCGGACTCTGCAGAAAGAATAGACACGACTATTCTTTCTGCGATGCCGGAATCTGAATTTTCTACCCAGGAACATCTGAAGCAGAAATTCTGCCATGTGAACAGAACAGCAGAATCCTATTGAAATCAATTGGGCTTTGCTGTTGCGGAATGTCTGTATGGAATTCCGCAGAAGTGTTCCGCACAGACATTCTGCAACAACAGAGCCCCATTGATTCCATTGTATGAACATAGCCTTACTCATTCTTTCTTTCCCTGCACATAGCACAAGCTAAGCCCTGCCCAAACTTACTACATTGCTCAAAAAAATTAAGGGTACACTTAAACACAATGTAACTCCAAGTCAATCACACTTCTGTGAAATCACACTGTCCACTCAGGAAGCAACACTAATTGACAAAAGGAACAGACAACAGGTGGAAATTATAGGCAATTAGCAAAACACCCCCAATAAAGAAGTGGTTCTGCAGGTGGTGACCACAGACCACTTCTCAGTTCCTATGCTTCCTGGCTGATGTTTTGGTCACTTTTGAATGCTGGCGGTGATTTGACGGAGTCTACAACCCCCACACAAGTGGCTCAGGTAGTGCAGCTCATCCAGGATGGCATATCAATGTGAGTTGTGGCAAGAAGGTTTGCTGTGTCTGTCAGAGTAGTGTCCAGACATGGAGGCGCTATCAGGAGACAGGCCAGTACATGAGGAGACATGGAGGAGGCCGTAGGAGGGCAACATCCCAGCAGCAGGACCGCTACCACCGCCTTTGTGCAAGGAGGAGCAGGAGGAGCACTGCCAGAGCCCTGCAAAATGACCTCCAGCAGGCCACTTATGTGCATGTGTCCACTCAAACGGTCAGAATCAGACTCCATGAGGGTGGTATGAGGGCTCGACGTCCACAGGTGGGGGTTGTGCTCACAGCCCAACACTATGCAGGATGTTTGGCAAATTCGCCACTGGCACCCTGTGCTCTTCACAAATGAAGGCAGGTTCACACTGAGCACATGTGACAGATGTGACAGAGTTTTCATTTCCATTGATAATTTTTGTGTGATTTTGTTGTCAGCACATTCAACTATGTAAAGACGAAAGTATTTCATACGATTAGTTCATTCATTCAGATCTAGGATGTGTTATCTTAGTGTTCCCTTAATTTTTTTGTTCAGTGTATTTTCTGTCTTGGTCTCCCAGTTAGTAGTGATAGACTGAGCCTGACTATAGGCAGGGGAAAACATTGCAGAGAATTGAGACATCTATTGGCCAAGACTTTAGACCCTTTACTGGGGGAAGGAGTCATTTTGGTAAGTTAAGTGATTTACAAACAAGGCATTGCATATTAAATGGAGGGAAGTTGTTTAAAACAACAAAGACCATTTAAGATCTGTACCAGAGCCACACAAGCATAGGAATATCATTAAATCATTACAACCCTGCCATGCTATTCTTTGAAGCTTAGAGAAGCATATTTTGTGGCATATACCCTGACACTGGCGTCTTCCCATCTGCATGATATTTCTGTTTTCCCTCCATGCAGCAATATTGAACATGCCCTGCGGTTTGCCTTTCACAACTAAGGTTCATGGTTGCAGTCTATTAGAACAGACACATTTTTACTGCCATCTTATGGTGAAATTGCTAAACACATCCCTTATTTTTGTTTTGCAGGCACAAAACTGTCTCACCAAGCTATATAAACTGGATAAAGTGCAGTTCCGACAAACAATGAAAGATTATGTTAATAAGGATTCTCTTAATAATGTAGTCGATTTCCTCCACGCACTCCTGGGATTCTGCATGGAGCCAGTAACCGACAGTAAGAGTAAATCAACTTTACATTTTCTTTAAATCTACACAGAATTTTAGCTTGTATAAAAATAATATTTTCTTTGTATTTACCTTGATGTATTTTACCACATGACTAAAAAAAAATATGAATATTTGTGTAATTGGATTGTAGTAATTTTCCACTAAATAAACTTCTGGTCAGTGGATGCAGAGCTTTATTTTTCATGCCTTTTATTACAATGCTTTGTCTCTGTGTATCTACAGACAGGGCTGGGTTTGGAAACAATTTTGCAACAATGGACAATAAGTCTACCGCTCAAAGTGTAGAAGGCATTATAGTGAGTTCCATGTTTAAGTCTCTGATCACTCGCTGCGCTTCAACAACACATGAGCTGCACAGTCCTGAGAACCTGGTAAGATAATCAGCCACTTTGGGTATGTATGTTCACACATAGCGTTCTATGAAATTTTGTAAAAAAAAAAAAAAAAAAAAAATCTGTAGCATGTTTCATATTGTTGCTTTATGGACAAATTCTTCCAGAAGCATTGGGAGAATATAGAGATCAGAGTGCTCTATAGAACTTTACTGCCAACCCATTGGGCAGTGTGTGCGTATCTATGTGGCACTGCTGTGTGCATAAGCCTTTACATTTTGGTGAAGGATTGCAGATCAGAGTTAGGCTGGGTTCACATCACGTTTTCCCCCATACGGGAGCGCCTACGGCAGGGGAGAACTAAAACCTTGCGCAACCGGACCAACCGGACCAAACGTTTCACTATGGCTGGCTCATTGAAATGAATTACATACGGGAGCGCATACAAAAGCATACGGGAGCACAAGGTTTTAGCTCTCCTCTGCCGTATGCGCTCCCGTATGGGAGAAAACGTGATGTGAACCCAGCCCTTAGTAACATAGTAACATAGTTCATAAGGTTGAAAAAAGACCAGAGTCCATTAAGTTCAACCTATTACCTGACCAAAGTGACCCTACCAAATGGCATGGGATTTAAGGACGAGAAATCTGTTAAGATGCATAAAAATTTTATATGTCCAAATCAGGGGTGAACTGACAGGTCGGGCACTCTAGCAATGTCGAGGGCCCTGGCCTGACAGAGGGTTCGCTGATGGCAGCACCTTTTTTTTTTAAACCCTTAAGGACGCAGCCCTTTTTCACCTTAAGGACGGAGCCATTTTTTGCAATTCTGACCACTGTCACTTTAAGCATTAATAAATCTGAGATGCTTTTACAGATTATTCTGCGTCTGAGATTGTTTTTTTGTGACATATTTTACTTTATTTTAGTGGTAAATTTTCGTCGTTACTTGCATCCTTTCTTGGTGAAAAATCCCCAAATTTCTTGAAAATTTAGAACATTTTGCTTTTTTCTAACTTTGAAACTCTCTGCTTGTAAGGAAAATTGATATTCCAAATACATTTTATATTGATTCACAAATACAATATGTCCACTTTATGTTGGCATCATAAAATGGACATATTTTTACTTTTAGAAAAAATTAGAGGGCTTCAAAGTATAGCAGCCATTTTCAAAATTTTCATGAAAATTGCAAAATCTGAAGGGACAGATGTTACAAAACTATTCTCCCAGCATGCCTGGCCAGTCTAGGCATGCTGAGAGTTGTAATTTTGCAACATCTGGAGGGCTACTGTTTGGGCTAGAGATGAGCGACCTTACAGTAAATTCGATTTGTCACAAACTTCTCGGCTCGGCAGTTGATGACTTTAGTCTGCATAAATTAGTTCAGCTTTCAGGCGCTCCCGTGGGCTGGAAAAGGTGGATACAGTCTTAGGAGACTCTTTCCCAGGACTGTATCCACTTTTTCCAGCCCACCGGAGCACCTGAAAGCTGAACTAATTTATGCAGGATAAGTCAGCAACTGCCGAGCCGAGAAGTTCGTGACGAATCGAATTTACTGTAAGTTCGCTCATCTCTAGTTTGGGCACCACTGTAATAGTGGTCTCCAAACTGTGACCCTCCAGATGTTGGGAAACTACAACTCCCAGCATGCATGCTGGGAGTTGCAGTTTGGCTTCCACTAGGAAGGCAGCAGTAAAGATCGCTTTACTGCCACCTCCCTTCATGCTCCACACCGTCGCCTCCCTTCCTGCGCTGCTGATCTCCGCTGCTGTCACCGACGATCGGCGCTCCCCTCGGCATCTTCTCCACAGGTACCGGCCGCCATCTTCTCCCCCTATTCTGCCCGACATCCAGGGGTGGGCAGAGCAGGGAGTTTCCATGGCAACCCCCTGTCTTCAACTGCCATTGGTCAGTACTCAGTGCTGACTAATGGCAGGGAATAGGAGGAGGTTGCAGCATTGCAACCGCGTTCCTATCCCTTAGGATGATTGGAGCTGTCAGTGACAGCTCCGATCATCCCTATTTTCCGGGCGATTGGGTCACCAGAGACCCGATTAGCCCGTAATAGTAGAAAATCGCATGTCTGAATTGACATGCGATTTTCTCCGATCACCGACATGGGGGGGTCTCAGGACCCCCCTCGGCAATGTGCCGGGATGCCTGCTGAATGATTTCAGCAGGCATTCCGGTCCAGTCCCCAACCGGCTAGCGGCGGGGACCGTAATTCCCACGGGCGTATCCATACGCCCTACGTCCTTAAGGACTCGGGATGCATGGCATATGCCCCCATCACAAACGCCCCACCCACCTCCTGATGCTCTGTGCCCCCATTCACGTAGACGCTGTGTGGCCCTTAAACAGCAGCGCAGTGGCTGTCTAGGTAGTCCACCCTCAAACGCGTTTCGGGACCCAAAAATGTCCCTTTATCAATGCAAATACAGGCTTCAGCCTTCATCTGCATTAATAAATGGGCATTTTGGGTCCCAAAAAGCGTTTGTGTTTATAGCAATAAAGCGAGACCTTCATATTTAGCTCCTTGCATCTGCCTAAACTTTATCCTGACTGGAAGCCTTTGGAAACTGGTTCTTTTTGTTGTTTCCCTGGGAAATCCAGATCCTCTATAGAGACTAAAAATTTGTAAATGTCCGAACTATTAAAATATGTTAACAAAATGACACAGTGATTGACTTAAACGTTTAAAAAAATTACCAAAATTGAGAATTACAGATTTTTGATCACTTTTCATATTTAAAAAAAAAGCCCCATCTACTAAAAATAGTACCGTTCAAAACTTCAGATCACAACACAAAAAATTAGCCCTTACACATATTAGTATACAGGAAATTAAGGGGTCACAAGAGGACAATTTTAACCTGTTGGGGATATTACCTTTCTATAACGTGGGCCCACGCCATGGCCCCGCGTCATAGTGGGTCAGGCCTGGCCTCTAACAATGGCCGGGACCCTTGGCTAATAGCGCGCGGCACTGATCGCAGTGCCGCACGCTCTTAACCCTTTAAACGCGGCGTTCAAAGTTGAACGTTGCGTCAAAAATTAAAGTAAACTGCTCCCGGCTAGCTCAGTGGGCTGTTCAGGATTGCCGTGGCGAAATAGCGGCATCTCGAACAGCTGTAGGACAGCAGGAGGGTCCCCTACCTTCCTCCTCGCTGTCCGATCGCCGAATGATTGCTCAGTGCCCGAGATCCAGGCATGAGCAGTCAAGCGGCAGAATCATTTCTCATAGGAAACCATTGATCAATGGAAAAGATCAGTGTGTGCAGTGTTATAGCCCCCTATAAGAGCTATTACACTGCAAAAAAAAGTGAAAAAAGATCATTTAAACCCTTCCCTAATAAAAGTTTCACCCCCTTTTCCCATAAAAAAAACTGTGCAAATAAAAATAAACATATGTGATATTGCTGCGTGCAGAAATGTCCAAATTATAAAAATCTATTGTTAATTAAACCGCACGGTCAAAGGGGTACGTCCAAAATAGCGTATTTTTGGTCACTTTTTATATCATAAATAAAAAGCGATCAAAAAAGTCCAATCAATACAAAAATGGTACCACTAAAAACATCAGATCACAACACAAAAAAATAGCCCTCATACCTCCCCATAAGCGGTAAAATATAAAAGTTATAGGGTCAGAAGATGACAATTTTAAACGTATACATTTTCCTGCATGTTGTTATGATTTTTTCCAGAAGTACGACAAAATCAAACCTATATAAGTGGGATATCAGTTTAATCGTATGGACCTACAGAATAATAAGGTGTCATTTTTATCAAACAATTTACTGCGTAGAAACAGAAGCCCCCAAAAGTTACAAAATGGCGTTTTTTCTTCAATTTTGTCGCACAATGATTTTATTTTCCCTTTCACTGTAGATTTTTGGGTAAAACTTACTGATGTCATTACAAAGTAGAATTGGTGATGCAAAAGATAAGCCATCATATGGATTTTTGGGTGCAAAATTGAAAGGGTTATGATTTTTAAAAGGTAATGAGGAAAAAATGAAAGTGCAAAAACAGAAAAACCCTCCGTTCCCAAGGGGTTAAAGTATATAAATTTTCTTGCAAAAAGTTATGATTTTTTTTTAAAGTAGTATATTAAAGCAAAACCTGTATGAAATGTGTATGGTTGTATTCGGAAGGACCTACAGAATAAAGGCATTGGCCCAGATTAATCAAACTTTGTGAGAGAAAAAATGGAGTGAGTTTCCCACAGCGACCAATCACAGCTCAGGTTTCAATTTACCAGAGCTCATTAGCTGAGCTGTGATTGGTCGCTGTGGGAAAATCACTCTATTTTTTCTCTCATACAGTTTTATAATTCTGGGCCAATGTGTTATTTTAACCCTAAAATGCACTGCGTAGAAACGGAAGCCCTTAAAATTTACCAAATTGCGTTTGTTTGTTTTTTCAATTTATAAAGTACAATTGGTGGCACAAAGAACAAACTCACATGGGCTTGTAGGCAGAAAATGGAAAGCCTGATTGCTGTTTAAGGGGTACTCCTGCGTTAAACTATATGGGAATGACTTACATATGGGTGGGGGCACAGGGCCCCATGACCCACTATTGACCCAGGGCCCCATAAATTGTCAGCCCAGCCCTTGATTTTATAGTAAGTCTATGGAGCCTGTCTCCTACAGCAAGACAGAAAGAGCAGTGAGCTAAGGAGAGAAGTGCTCTGCTGAATGCTTCTCTCAGCTAATTCTAGCAATGGTGGTAGTCTGGACATCCAGACCCCAAACAATCAAACTTTTGGCTTGTCTCTATGACTTTTGAAAAGTTTTGTTAAATAACAGTAACGCTTTTAATGGGTTATACAGGAATTTAAAAAAAATTAAAACACAAGAGAAAATTTCTTCTGAAAACAGCACCACATACGTCTGTCTGGTTTGCGTCTAGTATTACAACTCAGCTCCATTCATTTGATGGAAGTGAGCTGCAATGCCACACACAACCTGAGGACAGTCTGTGGTGCTGTTTTTAAAAAAGAATCAGCTCTGTTTTTCTAATCTTGGTCATTACAATAAAAGTCCAGTCTTATGTAAGTAAGGGTTTTGACTTGTAATGCTGAGTGTCATTTCTCATCATGTCACTGGGTAACATTGTCATGTGTTTCTCCTCCTCAGGGATTGTACTGTGATATTCGACAGTTAGTACAGTTTATCAAGGAAGCTCATGGAAATGTGTTCCGACGAGTTGCGCTCAGTGCCTTGCTGGACAGTGCAGAGAAACTAACTCCAGGCAGAAAGTCTGATGATTCACAGCCGGAGCCAAGATCTTCAGCCATTAAAAGGTTTGAGTATTACAGGGCTCTCTGTAGCATCTCGCTCACCTTCTGCAGCTATGCATGCTTGATGCTTTACAGCTTAATTTACTTTATTTGCATTGTTTTTAGATGCTGTCATTTTTTGTACATACCGGAATTTTTATGTCACTCGTGAGGCCAGACATGTCTAGTTGAAAAATCTGTGCATTTATTCATTGAATTTACCTTTAATCCCACGTGACTACATAGAAGCTCACATATAGGGCTGGAGTAATACATACAGTTACACCAAACAAATCTGATCACTAAAAAGAGCTGGGAGAAGTGCACGTTCTCTCCCAGCATTGTGACATTTATCTGAAATGGATTTCCAGTGTAAGTCTAAACGCAGCTCCCCGCCTGTCAATCAGACAGGCGGGAGCGAGCGCTGTGCTCATATCACTGCAGGGTACGGCAGCTCTGTCCTACGACGTTCCTCCTCTCTGCATGGCACGTGCATATCCAAACAGAGGAGGGGACTCAGAGGCTGCTTTCCCTGTCCTGTACTCAGCCTTTGTGCACACTCCCAAGAGGGAGCGCCGCATACAGGAAGAAAGGCGGAAGCCAGCCCTGGCAGGCCTCAGATGACGTTGTGTCTGCTGGGCCACGCCCACTTCCTCCCCTCGTACACAGCTCAAAACTGAGCTGCCAAAGATGGTATAAAAAAGGTATTTACAGGGTTTTTTTTTTTACCTAAAAATAAATACAGGGATAGAGTTAGAGTCAGGGACCAATGGGGAAGGGGATTAGGGAAAGTTTAGTTGATAATAGGTACTCTTTAAGTATTTTTAACAAAACTAAAATATGGATATTTTACCACCGAATTCAAGTACTTAAAGGAGATGTCCAGTGCTAACTTTTCTTATTGTATCCATTTCAGGCTGCAAAAAAAAAAAAAGAGAATAAGCTTTCTCTTGCCTGCCTACGCTCCCCCGGTACTCTGGTACAGGCGTTCGGTCCCAGGGCTGTATTCTTCTTACTTCCTGTTACCCTGGCACGTCACACGGAGCTTCAGCCTATCATTGGCCGAGGCGGGACATCGCTGACGTGTGACGTGCCGGGCTAATAGGAAGTAAGAAGAATACAGCCTGGGGACCGAACACCTGTACTGAAGCACCAGGGGAGCCTAGGCAGGTAAGAGAAAATTTGTTTTCTTTTATTTTTCAGCCCGGAACGGATAAAATAAGAAAAGTGAGCACCGGACATCTCCTTTAAGGGAAGAAAAAAGAAAGATGTAAAATAGATGTGTTTTAAGGCATAAAATGAATATTTCATACCACACATTACACTCTAGACAACTACATATGAACATTGTTTTCCAGTGTAGAAAAAACATCTGCCAGGGAACCGCCACCAGAGTCCAGGTCCATAGAATAAATGCCTCCCAAACAACAACTCCTTCAGGGAATAATGGGTCATTCCAAGATTCAGTAAAGTTGGCAAACAATTTATTAAAAACATACAGTGCATTTGCGGGCCCAGAGGAGGAGGGCAGAAGGGCCCGGAAATGGATATTTAATAAATTGTCCACCAAATTTATTGGATTGTGGCACAGCCCATTATTCCCTAAATGAGTTGTCCATTGTGCGTTGTGTGGAGCAGCAGCCATTTGAGGATCCACCATTCTTTGGCTTATATGAGTGTTTTGCCTGAATATGCACAACCTCATCTGTTAAGTGACCCAATTCACCTGTACTCTTTCTGAAGGATAATACACAGGGGAGCGCTCTTTTGTTTGTTTGTGTCCAGGTCCATAGAAGGCTTTTGGTGCCAAATTAGAAATCCACATGGATCCGTAGTATCGTCTCTATCTGTTAAATTATTTTTAGCCTAGTCTTAAAGTTTTATTATATTACTTCACTGGATTTGCTTGTGTCATGTTTGTCTGTATCCTTCCTCGTATTATTTACCAGTGATCCTTACCAGTAATTTTTGGAAAGCAGATGGGGGCTTAAAAGCACCATCCTTTCTTGGTAGGGTAAAGGGTGTGAATGGGGCCCTATTTTAGTCAATGCTATTACATCCTTTCTTCTCTAAGCAGGGCAGGCTGTTTTTTTTCTTCTCCTTCATAAAGACAGAATAATGTTAGATTGTAGCTGAACATGCTGATCTGTTGTGTTGGATTATGTTGGTATTGTGCTCCTATCAAGGCCGGCGTTATGGGGGGATATGCAAACTGGGCAAATACCCAGGGACCGTACTCATAGCAAAGAAAGAAATATAACCGGGAATTGCACTTAAAAGTTCCTTTTTATCTCAATTTTCATTCATTACAAAAAATGCAGTGAGAATTCAGAACATATTCACCCAGTGCATAAAAACTGTTCAAGAGATCCTTCCACACGGTGTCTTCAGAACTATCCATCCGGAACTTGCTGTCTGTGGGACGGTATGTTCCTGGCCGCATGGACGCTGATTCTGATTGGGAATAATGAGAGTTGTAATTTTAATGTTTTCCTATAAGTACTGTCCGGTCATGAACCTATTTTAATGATTTTATATCATTTTGTATATAGAAATGAGAAATCTCGCGAGAGAAATACCTGTATTAGTATGTGGTGATGGGTTCACGGGAATTAAGTTCAGAAAGGGAGGAGACTCCTGAAACGTCCTTCAGCGGCTCGCACGCCAGCGAGCTCGTCTTCACCCCCTCAGAATCAGCGTCCATCCGGCCAGGAACATACCGTCCCACAGACAGCAAGTTCCGGATGGATAGTTCTGAAGACACCGCATGGAAGGATCTCTGAACAGTCTTTATGCACTGGGTGAATATGTTCTGAATTTTCACTGCATTTTTTGTAATGAATGAAAATTGAGATAAAAAGGAACTTTTAAGTGCAATTCCCGGTTATATTTCTTTCTTTGCTATGAGTACGGTTGAATATTCTCAGGTGAAGGAGCCCTGAGGTAGACATTGGGAAGCCACCCTATATGTGCACACCTAAGGTCTGAATACGTGTTTGAATAAATACCCAGGGACCCCATCCTCCAGGGGGGCCCCTCTGGTCACTACACTGTGGGTCAGGGCAGGAGGGCACTTACTGCAGCAGCTGCCTGCAGTTATACTGCCACCTCAGAAGCACTTGCCTTGGGCTTTCCTTTAGCTCCCCCCCAGTTCCTCTTCACAATGGATCAGTCCTCTCTCCACTTCCTGCTGCTGTGGTGTAATATTACACAGCTCAGTAGTCGGAACCAAGAGGATGGAGGGAGTTAGCATCAGCATAAAGCTCACAGTCCTGCCCCTGCCATGAAAATCAGTCTGCTTATTTATCTCCTCCCCCTACCTAGCTTTAGGATAAGGTGAACATGATTATATTCAGTGTGTGAATGTGTGAACTTGTGTAATGCACATTATTACTATGCGTTATAAGCATGTATATTGTGTGTTTATAAGAGTATGTATGTCTATGTTTGTGTGTGTAGTGTATATACATATATATGTGTGTGTATATATATATATATATATATATATATGTGTGTGTGTGTGTGTAAAATGTTTTTTTTATATGTATATGTTGCATGTTTTTAAATATATTGAGGTTATCTTTAATTCCCCTCCCTCAATTACCTCATAATACCTTCCTCTTATACCTCTTCGGCATAAGGACGCCTCATCTCCAGCCAGTCTTCGCTGATGGTCTGCTTCCCGGGGCTGGACAGAGATGTAGACATTGGGTGCTTCCACATGTGTATTTTCTGCTGCTGATCTGCTTCAGCAGATTTTGCTGCCCATTGAAGTCAATGGGCAGCAAAATCTGCAGCAGATCTGCAGCAAAAATATGCACTTGTGAATGTACCCATTATGTTACAGCACCGCTCAGCCAATCACTGACAAAGGCTAGGGTGCAAGGTTTTACTATTTTACTAGGCATTCTGGGCATATTTGTAGAAATAAATATTTCACTGAATATATCTGAAGAACTGAATATATCTAGCATGCACATCATGTGGCACAGTGTCAAATAAACTGCTTGACACAGGTATTATGCGGAGCCATCTAATTTTTGATCTTGAGCGCCAGTTCAGTATGTATCTTTATAAGTATTATGCACATGTCTAATAATTAGGATATGTACAGTGCCAACCAGGTGCTGTGGTGGCTGTGGGCACTGTGCAGGAACATTTCTTCATGTGCACTGTCAGATAGCCAGAAGAGAGAGCTGCTTCACAACCCCTTTAAAGGGGTACTCCGCCCCTAGACATCTTATCCTCTATCCAAAGGATAGGGGATAAGATGTCTGATTGTGGAGGTCCCGCCTCTGGGGACCCCCGTGATCTCGGGTGCGGAACCCCAGACATCCGGTGCACGGAGCGAACATCGCTCTTTACCGGATAACTGGCGATGCGGGCAGAGGCTCGTCACGTCAGGCCCCATTCATGATGTCACAGCCATGCCCCCTCAATGCAAGTCTATGGGAGGGGGGGGGGGGTAACATCCGTCCATACCCCTTAAGGGTACATTCACACATACAGGATCCTGCGCAGATTTCATGGGCAGGATTTGTAACTGCAGATTAGAAGCTGTGCTCAGTCATTTAGTTTACATTGAAATCTGTAGCAGAAAAATCCACATACGTGTGAACATACCCTTAAAGTGTAACTGTTATTAAAACAAACATCTAACATGTCATCACAGTGATGGGGTATTAATGTCACAGTGATGGGGTATTAATGTCACAGAGACATGTCAGTAGTTTGTATCGGTGAAGGTCCAGGTACTGAGACTTCAACCATTTGCAAGACTGATAGGGAAGATGCACATCTGCTATAAAGAGTGGTATACAGATTTACAATAGATGTTTGTGGACATACGATGGTAACATACGATGGTAATCCGTTCCAAATGAACCATTGTTTGTTGAAACCATTGTATGTTGAGGAATCCGTGCAATGTAAAAAATAAGAAGTTATATTCACCTGTCCCCGTCGCCACGGACCGTCACTGCTCGTCACCGCTGCCCTGGATGTCGCCCTCCATTGCTGCCGCCGCATTACCAGGGTGTCCCCGACGCTCCGGACGTCTCTGCTTCCCCGGGATCCTCGCTCTCCGTCGCCGCCATCACGTCACTACGCACACCGCTCCTCTTGGAAGACTGACGACAAAGGAGTGTGCCGGCAATGCAGGGGATCCCAAAGAGGATGCTCCGGAGCCCCGAGGACAGGTAAGAGACCATCACCGGAGCACACGGGGCATCGTACACGGCTATCCGGCGGCAGCTGAAGCAGTCTGCGCTGTCGGATAGCCTTTTATGTGATGGCCCGACATACAAAAGCATCGTATGTTGATGCTGCCTTCAACATGCGATGGCCTCTGAGAGGCCACTGCATGTTGAAATTATCGTATGTTGGGGCCATCGTAGGTCACTGTACCGGAAGACCCGTAGATTTCCATTGTGAGCATATGCTGCTTGCTCTGGCTGAGCAGAGTGGAAATGAAACAACACAGCATATGCAGACACACACTTTGGCCCCTTCATTCTGATGATCAGTGGGGGTCTCAGCATCTGGACCCCACAAATGTAAACATCTGACATGCCACTGTGATATGTTTGTTATTATGAAAGTTACACAGTGTATTATATTTACAATCTGCTCAAGTGAGAAGTCCTAATAGTGTTGACCAGTTATGTTAAAGGGGTTTACAGCTTAGGGACATATTCACATGTGCGTATTTTGCTGCAGATTGTGCTACCCATTGACTTCAATGGGTTGCAAAATCTGCTGCAAATAATCTGCAGCAAAATATGCAGCTAAATACGCCAATGTGTGAACATACCCTTACAACAAATTACCAGGAGGGCAGGCATTTGAGGTTACAGTTAGAAAAAAAAAAGTATCCCTCTTTTTGCTGTCCAGCACTGCCACTGTTCCAGAGTCTCTAGCAGTAGTAGTGCTCCAGTGATGTCACCATATGATGCACAGGAGCACTGCAGCCAATCAATTACCTCAGCAGTCATCAATACTTCTTATAAATGGCCGCTAAGTCCAGTTATTGGCTTCAGTGGTCCCATGCATGCTTTGTTTCTATGGGTAAGACCAGACAGTTTGGGTTTTAGGCAAATTGATAAGTCTGGGCCAATATTGTGTGTGTAGGGAAACGTATGTCTTGTGTCCCTGATCTTTTAAGATACTAGCTTTACCCTTGTACAATATTTCAACATTTGGGGGCCCCACATTTTATTTTGCCCAAGGCCACCCTAAGTCTAAAACCGGCCCTGGCTTCTATATATACCTTCAAAAGTTAATACATTGTGAAAAGTGTTTTTTTTTGGCAAACCATGTTGTCTTTTCCAGTCAGTTAGAAATGAAACATTAAATCAGTAAATAGAATTTCGCATTCGCTATTAAAGCCTGTGGAAGCCCATAATGTTATTTGTGTCCCATTGATTAAAGCGAATATCTTAACTTGGACAATGCTCAAATTGTTATAGATTCTGTGCTTAGTGGCCCTAAGCTTTAATAGATTACATGTAGTCTAATAGTGACTATTGTGAAGACATTATCCCCATATGTAAAAAAATAAAACTTGTTTTGCAAAGAAAGATACATTATTTAGGTTCAAAATGAGCTACAGTAAAGCATAAAAATATTTGATTTGTTGCTGATTTCATTTCTTTGATCAGTCTATAATTTTATTTGTCATGCTGGACAGGGATATTTGCGGCCCTGTACTTGTACTGGCTTACACCCTTTGTCCCTGCCTTGTGGGGTGCCCACCTCTTTAATAGGATGGACCCAACCACAATGTCTGTCCCTACATTACTAAAGTGCAGGGCATAGTGAAGTCATAGTAACAAACAACACAGTAAAAATTCAGGGTACAAAAGAGTTAACAAACAACAGAATAGCAATAGGAACACAAACAGGGAATGCACAAACAAAAAGTATCATCGGGGTCAAACAAGTCAAGTCGGTAACTCAGAGGGCGGTGTGGTACAGAATCAGAATGAAATAGAATAGTCAGAAAACAGACCAAGAATATACTTAAGATACACACGAGAATAGCAAACTAGAGAGATAGAGACAAAGAAAGAATCTTTTATCACAGGCAATGAATAGCTAAAACATTCTTGGTAGTAGATGTTGCACCTGAAGGGATTAAAATGAAATAAAATGTAATTTGCACTGCATATTCATAGTTCTGAAACCTCCCCAAAAATGAGTTTATTCTTGAGAAGGTTAAAGGGGTTATCCAGGAAAAAACTTTTTTCATATATCAACTGGCTCCAGAAAGTTAAACAGATTTGTAAATTACTTATATTAAAAAATCTTAATCCTTTCAGTGCTAATGAGCTTCTGAAGTTAAGGTTGTTCTTTTCTGTCTAAGTGGTCTCTGATGACACGTGTCTCGGGAAACGCCCAGTTTAGAAGCAAATCCCCATAGCAAACCTCTTCTAAACTGGGCGTTTCCCGAGACACATGTCATCAGAGAACACTTAGACAGAAAAGAACAACTTTAACTTCAGAAGCTCATAAGTACTGAAAGGATTAAGATTTTTTAATAGAAGTAATTTACAAATCTGTTTAACTTTCTGGAGCCAGTTGATATATAAAAAAAAAAAAGTTTTTTTCCTGGAATACCCCTTTAATGGTTGTTATTGCAGTCTTCTCAACTGAGTTACATTTCTGTGTAACAGAGACACCATCTATTCTTTTTCCATTCCTAAATGGCTGACACTGCAAAATGGCTGCTTCTGATATCTGGGCTATCAAGAATATATAATTGAATTTGGCGCTGTTTCATTAACCGAAACATATGAAAGAAATATAGAGATTGCAATGCATCATTACTCTTTCTGTGACAGTATGGCAAGGAAAGGGTGTATTTCCCTAGCTAACCCTGGAGAATCCACCTCCTGTGACCTAATTAATGAGGTAGCAGAGAGGGGAAGTCTGTTTAAAAGGAAGTCAGACAGTGTATTCTGGGCTATCCCCAGAAGACAGCAAGATGGCTGTGGGGGGTGGGGGAGGCAGGGGTCCTGGTGAGGAACACACAGCCCGAGCTGTGAGTGGCCCCAACAGGGAAGTGGACAAGACAAGGACACACAGCAAGAGGTTGCAAACGCTGTGTGTGAACAGTTAGTAGAAGGTCGCAGGAGGCATAAGTTTAACTGGCCGGGAAAAGCCCACCAGTTGATAGTGAGGGAATTCTGGATTGTTTAGTTAGTGACTAGACGGTCTAGGGTTTTGTTTGTTCCTGTCTTATGTTTTTATTTATCCTGCGATCTGTCTAATAAAGCTGGCGAGGGGCCAGACTTGCATAAAGTACTGTTGTTTGCTGCTGATTGTAGTGGAAACGTCCTGTGGCGGTATCAAGGATGATCCCAGAGCTATCCCCAGGGAGAAATCCTTACAATTGGTGGAGGATGCGGGCAGCACGTTAATAAGAGCAACCAACGGTCTAGTTGCAGTGAAATTGTTGCCAGGAGCAACCAACCGTGCATGTTGCAAGTTGGACAAGCCCAGCTGTGGAGTACAAGAGCAGGACTGAGCCTGTTGTGAAAGCATTGCTTGGGGCAACGGATCGCATCAAGCAAGTGAGCACTCTCTCAGCTAAGGAGACAGGTGGACGGGTCACCTGCGCAACGCAACAGCAGTAAGCCGTGTCGTTTGTTTTGCAAAGATGGGTCGATGTCGAAATTCCGTTGCTAGGAGCAATCGACGTGGACAGCAACCGATTGTCGCCAAGAAGGATGCTGTAGTGAGCACCTTGATTAGATTGGCTGCAGTTCAGCAAGAGGACGTCTTCGCACCTGATTGTCCTCTGGTCAGGAGGCCAGGAAAGATGGACGTGAGGACCCGGGAGTTCATGGTGGGTGGAATCCCACTGTTCATGGATTTGGGCTGTCGCCAGGCTGTATGCAGAATTTGTGAAGATTCGACCATAATCTGGTAAGACTATTCTAAATGACTTTTAAACATGTTATGGGACATAAGCTGGAGGTGTATGCAGAGCTTAATGCGGAGAATATACCGGGCAGAGACTTCCCATGTTTTTGGCAGTTGTGGAATGAGGAGAGTGTGCCAGAAAAACCGCATACAAAGGTTCCTGAGCTAATGATGGGTGGTGTGTCACTACTTGACTGTGTGAACTGTCCTGTAAATTTTGGACCTATGCAGTGTGATAATGTTTTTTGTGAAAAATTCATGCCTATGTGTTCTGAAGTAAAGTGTAGTGCTGCCAACTCTGACAGAACAAAACAAAACCAATGTGAGCTGGTAGTGGGTGGTAAAAAGATGATTGCTTTGCTAGAGCCTTGAGGTATATTAAGTATGGTGAAGCCGGACCCTGTCATAGTGTCTATACAGGCAGTTATTTGGGATTGTAAAGCTGTTAATGTCTGGTTTTCTACCCCCTATGATACTGTTAGTCACAAGGTTGCAATAGACCCCTCCTTGGGTATAATGTTGTTCTGGGGACGGATTTTCCATTTTTTCTGCAGTTATGTGAAGACTGTCAGGTGACTAGAGCAGGGACACCTGATAGGCCCACAACACTTGACTTGCACCACACACTAGTTGAGTTACTCAACAGAGGCTGAGGATAGGTAGTGTCAGCAGTCACTAGATATATGTCAGATAGGGGTCTGCCACACTGCTGGGAGAGCTGAAGAACAGACCGTGAGTCAAGTCCAAGAGGATCCAGAGACTCAAGTGACAAATGTGCCTCTGACTGAAACAGACTCTTCAGTAAAACTAGAAATGGATCAGGTACAGGAACATGGGTTCCATCCCCCAGCTGAAGATGAGGCCAAGGTGGGGCTAGAACTACACGGTAATCTGGAAGAGGAGACCGGAAAAGAAGCTACAGATATGTCTATGGATAATGCAGAAGTACTGAAGAAAGTACATGTGGAGCTGGGTACTGCGCTTACTGTCATAGAAAGAGTCCTGAGTGAAGGAGATGTGATGTCTGAACCAGAAATGGATCGTGACCAGGAAGGTCGAACCACTGGACCAGATGTTGTTGCAGACCCAGGAGCTCTTGATGTTTCTGCGAGTGAGCTGAGAGACGGTGGTGAAGTGAAAGAAAAATCTGCCGGAGAGTAGAGAAACAGTCCACAGAGACTGTCTGGGGACTACCCTGAGGCCCAAGGGGCCAAGACCCTTGCAAAGGGGCTGACAACCAGTAAAGGAGGAGAAGAGATGGAACGAGTTGGCTTGAAGGAAGAGACAGGCCAAGGACAGGTGACTGTCAGAATCCTTGCACAGGGGACGACAACCCCTAAAGGAGGAGAAGAGTTGGAACAAGTTGGCGAGAAAGAGCAGGAAGCAAAGCTTCAGCTGCAGAAAAATTAGTTTGCGGCTCTGCAGGATGAACTTTCCCGCTCCCAGGATCTTGTGACCAGAGAGAGAATTGGAGAGTCTGGCCAAGCAGACCTCATTCAAGGAGGAAGAAGTGAATGTTCTGTGTGAGGCATATCAGGCTCTACAAAGTGATCACAAGGCTAGGTTGGTAGCCATGGAAGAGCTGGAGAAGGAGAAAGTAGTAATGGCTCATAAGGTGCAGAGCCAGGAGGCGCAGAACAAAATGCACCTTAAGTCTCACGCACCTATCTTGGATTCACTGGGAACGCAGCTCTCTGAACAAACGGCTCAGCTAAAAGTCTATGAGCAGAACGGGTCCAAAATGGGGCAGCTGAGTAAAGACAATGAGCAGATGAGAGAACAACTGCTGTCCCTGGAGGATACTGTCAAAAACTTGACAGAATTCCTGGAAAGTGAGAAGGTGAACTCTGCTAAGCTCAAGAGTGAGCAGCAGAAACATTTAAAGCTACTGGAGACTGAGATGCTTTCTCTAAAAATGGCAGAGTCTGAGCCAGGCAGAGAAATTCTCTGAGGCAGAAGCTAAACCAGAGATAACTGCAGAAGTCCGGCAAATGGGTGATACAGGCTTGGTTGAACACCAGCAAAGTTCGGGCGATGGTCGTACCAGTGACAGAAGAAGAAAAGGCCTGGAGTATCTGCCTTGTCCAGAGCACTGCACAGACCAAAGAGAAGAACCTGGCATTGGAAAGGTGTGACATGAATTCCATCTTTTACATGGAATTTGTCAAAGGTGACCAAAAGTCTTGTGCTTGGTGGCTGATGAAAGTGCAAATGAAAGAAGGGTGCGCCATTGAAGTGGTGCATATAAAATCTGCTGAAGAAGTAAGCCAAGTGCCTCAAAACCTGTTGGACGAAGTTGTTCAAGGAAAAGGAAAGGCAGTTGGACTCTGCCTTTTGAATACAAGTGCTCCTCCCTGTTGGTTCTGAGCAAGGGGGGGGGGTATATGTGACAGTGTGGCAAGGATAGGGTGTACTTCCCTAGCTAACCCTGGAGAAACCTTCACCTGTGGCCTAATTAATGAGGTAGCAGAGAGGGGAAGTCTGTTTAAAAGGTAGTCAAACAGTGTAGTCTGGGCTCTCCCCAGAATACAGCAAGATGGCTGTGGGGGGAGGCAGGGGTCCTGGTGAGGAACACACAGCCCGAGCTGTGAGTGGCCCCAACAGTGAAGTGGACAAGAAAAGGAGACTTAGGACACACAGCAAGAGGTTGCACATGCTGTGTGTGAACAGAAGGTTGCAGGAGGCATATGTTTAACTGGCCGGGAAAAGCCCACCAGTTGATAGTCAGGGCATGCTGAATTGTTTAGTTAGTGATTAGACGATCTAGGGTTTTGTTTGTTCCTGTCATATGTTTTTATTTATCCTGCAACCTGTCTAATAAAGCTGGCGAGGGGCCGGACTTGCATAAAGTACTGTTGTTTGCTGCTGATTGAAGTGTAAACGTGTCCTGTGGCGGTGTCAGGGACGATCCCAGAGCTATCCCCAGGGAGAAATCCTTATATTTCTAATGTATATCCTTATTACACCATCCACATTAGTTACATATGCTACCTGCTACCTTCAACGTCATAGTGAGGGCATTTTCACATCACATTTTTATTTTAGTTGATACCATTAATGGATCCAAAGGTTCCCTTATGGTTAAAACTGTCCATTTGTGAGCGGCAACAGCCCGTCTGGGCTAAGGAGTGTTTCTTCACACATGATGTCCACCATTGATTGGATATTGCTCAGCTCCTTAACCACTCTGCTCAGCAGATGCCAAGACTTAAAAGGAACATTGGCTGTAAGCACCCTACCATCAGTTCCCCATAATCTCAGCTATAGTCAGATGTTGCTGAATATAGTAGTAATTTCTGGATTTAAGGTCAAGCCCCGCATTTTAGTGCTGGGGCACTTAATGTATGAATTAGTCCCCATTCCCTCTTTACTGTTGAACCTGGAAAGTACTGCCAGAGCTGATCCCATTGTTATTAAAGGGGTACTCCGGTGAAAACCTTTTTTCTTTTAAATTAACTGGCTCCAGAAAGTTAAACAGATTTGTAAATTACGTCTATTAAAAAATCTTAATCCTTCCTGTACTTATTAGCTGCCGAATACTACAGAGGAAATTCTTTTCTTTTTGGAATGCTCTCTGATGACATAACGAGCAGAGTACTCTCTGCTGACGTTATTATAATAATAATAATAATAAGTCTTTATTAATTTATTGTTGTCCTTAGTGGGATTTGAACCCAAGGCCCCAGTGCTGCAAGGCACCAGTGCTAACCACTAAGCCACCATACTGTCCTTAGCATGCATCTGCTATGCACGGTTGCTAAAATGGACAGAGATGTCAGCAGAGAGCACTGTTCTTGTGATGTCATCAGTGTTCCAAAAAGAAAGGAATTTCCTCTGTAGCATTCAGCAGCTAATAAGTACTGGAAGGATTAAGATTGTTTAATAGAAGTCATTTACAAATATGTTTAACTTTCTGGCACCAGTTGATTTAAAAGAAAAAAGGTTTTCACCGGAGTACCCCTTTAAAGGGCTCATTCAAGGCATCCAGTGTATCAGTGAGGATGCTGGACTGGTTTAAACATCAGATAGGAAAGCGCTTATTGAAGTATTTTTTCCTATTTGGTTCTAAAATTTTGCTGCCAGAAAATGGAAGAAAATTACTCAAAATCACAGAAAAAAGGCCTTACTAACTGGGTACGGGTACAAGCACAGATATACTTCAGCACAACACTGTGCCCATGTATGTGAAGGGTGTAGTAGATACATAAACCACCGGCAAACTGCAAGTGCGTCCGTATCCTGTAAAAAAAAAAGGAGATCATAACTGGTTGAACGTAAGGCTGTAGAAGTGAAACTAAACTGAATTTTTTATTAAAAGCAAACTTATTGGAGCTTTTTTTTGCAAGTGTTTTTATTAGCTTTCAGCGTTGGAATAAAGGCACTTTAATGCACTAAATGTTTTCTCTGAGTGCTTGTGCTACAAAAAGGTTCAAGCTTATCAATTGCAAAGCTGTGTGGCTGATTTTTTATTTTTTTTTTTTTTGCTCTCATGCTCTTCCATTTCACTGCTTGCTCTTGCTTTATTATATATATATATATATATATATATATATATATATATATATATATATATATATATATATATATATATATATTGTAAACAGTATATGGGTTACACAGGATTCTTTTGTAGTATTTTGTATAAATGAAAGTTCCAAGATAAATTTTAGCTAGCTAAAAGGGAATGGGGCAACAGTTGACTTTTTTCTTTCCTCTGGTTGGCGCTATTGTACTCCTAGACCAGAAGAAGCGAGCGCTCCTGAAAAGGGTCGGGTATCCTATGCACCCGAGGAGTGCCGAAGTTGCATCTCTAGCTACCCCCCACAAACTCCAGAGCAGTAAGTAGGCAACTATTGCAAAGTTGTATATGCTTCAGGGGGAAATATTTATAAATGGTTATTTACTGCATTTACTGCTTTACTGCCGAAAAAATTTTGCAATGTGCACCACATGTGGACATGTGACAAATCTGGCACATTTTAAAGCCTCTGTTGTCCAATAACACCTCCACTGTGATATAAATGGTGACAGTATTATGGACCTAAAACTTTTAATATATATAGCGTAGATTGCCCAATATCCTAACCAATGCCATTTTTACTGAAGTGGCCACCATAGCCACACAACAAAAGGTGATTTAACTTTTGAATGTCTCCCTATGTGTTCTATTACCAGATACTGCATTGTCATTTTCTAGTTAAATATTAGATAACCTAAAGCTCCTGGGCCCTTATGCAAATCTGTATCCCAACTATAATGAAGTTGTTGTTGTTTTATTTTTTTTAACATCTTTCCTCAAAAATGAAAAATAGTGATTTGCATTATTCTTCCAAAAAAAAAAAAAAACATGTATTCCTAGAAAGGGGAAAAAGGTGAGCAAAGGCAAGGTGATTTCTTATATTATGTGAGGATCCAGTAAACTTAAAGGATCTGCCCAAAATTTCATATACAGTGAGGATCAAAAGTTTGGGCACCCCAGGTAAAAATTTGTATTAACCCCTTAAGGACTCAGCCCATTTTGGCCTTAAGGACTCAGACAATTTAATTTTTATGTTTTCATTTTTTCCTCCTCGCCTTCTAAAAATCATAACTCTTTTATATTTTCATCCACAGACTAGTATGAGGGCTTGTTTTTTGCGCGACCAGTTGTCCTTTGTAATGACATCACTCATTATATCATAAAATGTATGGCGCAACCAAAAAACACTATTTTTGTGGGGAAATTAAAACGAAAAACGCAATTTTGCTAATTTTGGAAGGTTTTGTTTTCACGCCGTACAATTTCTGGTAAAAATGACATGTGTTCTTTATTCTTGGGGTCAATACGATTAAAATGATACCCATTATTATATACTTTTATATTATTGTTGCGCTTAAAAAAAATCACAAACTTTTTAACCAAATTAGTACGTTTATAATCCCTTTATTTTGATGACCTATAACTTTTTTATTTTTCCGTATAAGCGGCGGTATGGGGGCTAATTTTTTGCGCCATGATCTGTACTTTTTTTTGATACCACATTTGTATATAAAAAACTTTTAATACATTTTTTATAATTTTTTTTTTAATAAAATGTATTAAAAAAGTAGGAATTTTGGACTTTTTAAATTTTTTTTCGTTCACGCCGTTCACCGTACGGGATCATTAACATTTTATTTTAATAGTTCGGACATTTACGCACGCGGCGATACCAAATATGTCTATAAAAAATGTTTTTTACGCTTTTTGGGGGTAAAATAGGAAAAAACGGACGTTTTACTTTTTTATTGGGGGAGGGGATTTTTCACTTTTTTTTTACTTTTACTTTTACATTTTTTTACATTTTTTTTTACACTTGAATAGTCCCCATAGGGGACTATTCATAGCAATACCATGATTGCTAATACTGATCTATTCTATGTATAGGACATAGAACAGATCAGTATTATCGGTCATCTCCTGCTCTGGTCTGCTCGATCACAGACCAGAGCAGGAGACGCCGGGAGCCGCACGGAGGAAGGTGAGGGGACCTCCGTGCGGCATTATGAATGATCGGATCCCCGCAGCAGCGCTGCGGGCGATCCGATCATTCGTTTTAATCGCGAACTGCCGCAGATGCCGGGATCTGTATTGATCCCGGCACCTGAGGGGTTAATGGCGGACGCCCGCGAGATCGCGGGCGTCGGCCATTGCCGGCGGGTCCCTGGCTGCGATCAGCAGCCGGGATCAGCCGCGCATGACACGGGCATCGCTCCGATGCCCGCGGTTATGCTTAGGACGTAAATGTACGTCCTGGTGCGTTAAGTACCACCTCACCAGGACGTACATTTACGTCCTGCGTCCTTAAGGGGTTAAAGAAGCCAAGGAAAGATGGAAAATCTCCAAAAGGCATCAAATTACAGATTAGACATTTAGAAAGTTAGATTTTATTTTCATCACTTACACTTTCAAAATAACAGAAAACTAAAAAATGGCATCTGCAAAAGTTTGGGCACCCTGCAGAGTTAATATCTTGTACTGTGCCCTTTGGCAAGTATCACAGCTTGTAAATGCTTTTTGTAGCAAGCCAAGAGTCCTTCAATTCATGTTTGAGGTATCTTTGCCCATTCGTCCTAACAAAAGTCTTCCAGTTCTTTGAGATTTCTGGGCTGTCTGTCACGCACTGCTCTTTTAAGGTCTATCCATAGATTTTCAATTATGTTGAGGTCAGGAGATTGTTAAAGCCATGGCAAAACCTTCAGCTTATGCCTCTTGATGTAAACCCCGGTGGATTTCGAGGTGTTTTTAGGATCATTATCCATTTGTAGAAGCCATTCTCTCTTTAACTTAAGCTTTTTCACAGATGGCATCAAGTTAGCATCCAAAATTTACTGACATTTTATTGAATCAATTTTTTCTTCTACTCGTGAGATGTTCCCTGTGCCACTGGCTGCAATACAACCGCAAAGCATGATTGATCCACCCCCATGCTTAACAGTTGGACAGAGGTTCTTTTCATTAAATTCTGTTCCCCTTCTTCTCCAAACTTACCTTTGCTCATTCCGGCCAAAAAGTTACATTTTAACCTCATCGGTCCACAGAACTTGTTTCCAAAATGCATCAGGCTTGTCTATATGTTCATTTGCAAAGTTAAAACACTGATTTTTGTGGTGAGGACGTAGAAGAGGTTTTCTTCTGATGACTCTTCCATGAAGACCATATTTGTACAAGTATCTCTTCATAGTAGATTAGTGTACCACAACTCCAGTGTTTTTCTAACAATCCTGCGAGCTGTTCTGTCCGATGTTTTCCTTGGTCTTCCAGATCTTGCTTTAACTTCCACTGTTCCTGATGACTGCCATTTCTTAATTACATTCCGAACAGAGGATATTGACATCTAAAAACGTTTTGCTATCTTCTTATAGCCTTCTCCAGCTTTGTGAGCGTCAACTATTTTCAGTTTAATATTTCTAGACAACTGCTTAGAAGAACCCATGGTTCTGATTGTTGGGGCGAGGTCAGATGAGTCTGGGCATTTAAAACCTTTGAGATTGACATCACCTGGTCTTCCCAGATGATGATTGAGAACAATCCATGGCACTGGCAGGTCTCAGCTTTGCAAAGGGGGCAGTGCATACTATAAATTCTGTAGGGTGCCCAAACTTTTGCAGATGCCATTTTTTTGTTTTCTGTTATTTTGAAAGTGTAAATGATGGAAATAAAATCTAACTTTTGTTGACATATTATAATCTGTAATTTGATGTCTTTTGGAGATGTTTCCATCTTTCCTTGGCTTCTTTATGCACATTAATACAAATTTTTACCTGGGGTGCCCAAACTTTTGATCCCCACTGTATATGGCAAGCATTGGAAGCAATGGAATAGAGTATATTATTTCCAAAAATATAAATATATAGTTTCTTGTTACAGTACGAATGACTGTGCCCCACAGAAATATTTTATATGATGATTTTTTTTTAACTTACTTTTGCTCACATGCGACCTATTTATGAAATAGTCGCACAATCTTGATAAATAAATCACACTTAGGCAAAACCTGGGAAAACCACTTACAATTTTTTTTTAAAAGTAGAAAAGTTTTCCCTTATGTTAATAGCTGAAGTTCTTTATCTACACTTTATTACCAATAGCGTTGCCAGAGAGTGACGGTAATGGGGGGGGGGGAGGACGGGGGGGGTGTACCGCATAGGATGACACCCTGACTGGCCTGCCTGGCACTAAATAGCTGCACTTCAACTATCCCGCAACAACCTATCCACCCTTCTCACAAATTAAAAAATATTAAAAACACACTATGGCGCACCATGAATATCCGTACTCTGGAGGCTTTTTTGTTTAATTTTGAGCCCGCATTTTGTGACGTTGATGGGTGGAGTCTTGCGTCGCTGTGCTCAGGCCGGAGTTTACGTCAGGAAGGAAGACAGCGATTTATCAAACTGTCTGAGAGAAAAAGTGGAGAGATCTTCCCACAGCGACCAATCACAGCTCAGCTAACGAGCTCTGGTAAAGTGAAAGCTGAGCTGTGATTGGCTGCTATGGGAAAATCTCTCCACTTTTTCTCTCCCATATTTTGATAAATCTGGACCTATATGTGTAATGATTATATATGTAAGTAATTACAATATTAGAATATGGATACAATATAAGATACAGTTGGGCATGGATACATACAGGTTCTATATGTAATCCTGCAGCACATTTGTCCTCAGATGTTGCAGCTGTGCTTGTAGATCCTATACACCTGTAGGTTGCTGATTCTGGCTTGCCATAAATGCTCAATTGGCAATAGAGACAATGTAGGAATACAGACCTCTAGATATAAATATAATGTTAAATAATTAGATTAAATAGCTAGTTAATGTAATGGTATATCAATAGATAAGTCCAAGTAGGGCCCTTGCTATGGACTACATACAATTAAAACACTCTGTACGTGAATACATAAAATAAATAAATGAATGAATGCAACCAAAGAATAAGTTGGCCAGCACTATTGATTCCAAATTATTGTAAAAACCTGGCTTACAGGTGCAGGCTGCTGGGCTAAATATACAGCAACAGGAGAATACAGCAGCACACTGCCAGCACAAAGATATAGATGAAACATGAGTATATAGATAAAACATGAGTATATAGATAGAACATGAAATGAATGAATGGATAGATATCAGAAGTTACAGCCACCCACAGTACTTTCAACAAGGTATTGTTAATCCAATAGGTGTGGTTCAACGAGCTATTGTTATATCCAGTATTGTTATAGATAGTTAGTAACAGATTTTCAGTTGTTTCTGTTACAAAACAACTGAAAATCTGTTACTAACTATCTATAACAATACTGGATATAACAATAGCTCATTGAACCACACCTATTGGATTAACAATACCTTGTTGAATTTACACAGGACTGTGGGTGGCTGTAACTGCTGATATCTATCCATTCATTCATTTATTTATTTTATGTATTCACGTACAGAGTGTTTTGATTGTATGTGGTCCATAGCAAGGGCCCTGCTTGGACTTATCTATTGATATACCATTACGTTAATAAACTTGTTTTTCGTATAACTAGCTATTTAATCTAATTATTTAACATTATATTTATATCTAGAGGTCTGTATTCCTACATTGTCTTTATTGTATTTGTTTTGGCACGAAGGGTACGTGCAACACATCACCTCGAGATATATATATATATATATATATATATATATATATATATATATATATAAAACCTATTTATACATTTTATATAGTGCGAGCCCCCCTAACTCCTGTTTTTTACTGCTTCAATTGGCAATAGATCTGGGGGGAGATTTATTAAAACCTGTCCTGAGGAAAAGTTGCTGAGTTGCCCATAGCAACCTATCCGATCGCTTCTTTCATTTTTAAGAGGCCTTTTCAAAAATGAAAGGAGCGATCTGATTGGTTGCTATGGGCCACTCAGCAACTTTTCCTCTGGACAGGTTTTGATAAATCTCCCCCCTGGTGTCTGTCCAGGCCAAGTAAGGCTGGGTTCACACTACGTTTTGTACTTACGGTTCCCGTATATGGCTGGGAGAAGGGGGCGGGGCTTAATCGTGGCGCCCGCACTCAGCCGTATAGGGGAATCGTATTTAATGCATGTCTATGAGCCGACCGGTGTGAACCACAGCCTCCGGTCGGCTGCGTTTTCGGCCATATGCGGTTTCCCAACCGTAGGCAAAAACGTGGTCGACCGCGTTTTTGCCTACGGTCGGGAAATCGCATACGGCCGAAAACGCAGCCGACCGGAGGCTGCGGTTCACTCCGGTCAGCTCATAGACATTCCAAACGTATTATAAAGATTGAATTAAATGTACTCAATATCTAATGACTTACAGCTGATCTTGTACTTATTTTAATATTTTTATCATAGAATTGACTAAAGTGTTCCTTTGCCTTTGTGATTTAGTTTTACCTAGGGATTAGACACATCAGCAGTTAGTCCTGCCAAATACAATAATAAGGGGTATTAATAAGGAAATAACTTTCACATTTGATGACCTTAGGCTGTTATAGCAATAACATACGACATTATAATTGTGAAGAACTATTTTGATTCTGTTATTTGTCTGTGTAATATTTATAATAACCGATCAATTTGTATAGATTTGGATTCTAGTAAATATTTCATTATCAGTGCCAAAAAGTCTAATAGCTAATACCCTATGGCTCAGGAGAAATGGGGAAATGTTTTTTTATGATATCTATAAATCTGGTATTGGTGAAAATGGTTTGCAAATCATAGTACCCATATAATATATATATATATCTATATATCTATATATCTATATCTATATCTATATCTATATATATATATATATATATATATATATATATATATAAATAATATTAGCCACAGTTCCCCCCGACAGACGAAGAAAATGTTGTCATAGTGACCACACCAGATCTTCTTACTGTTTTCCTCCAATATAAAACGTGGCCCTTAGCTACTTACAGTGCCTCTCCTGGCCTGATCTTTGTTTTCAGTGACCCCTCCTGTCAGCAGCTACAATGCCGGCCCTTCTTTATGCATGGTAATTTGCACATTGCCATCCAACAACCTTCACCTTGATTCCACAATAGCTACACTGACTGAACACAGTAACACAGTAGCCTTATGGTATTTTTTCTTTACAATGAACATATAGTCCGTCATTACAGATGGTATGTCAGTTATACATGATGTGATTGGACCTACAATTTAGCTTCTCCATGAATAATCCTCTTCCTTCTGCTTTGTCTTTCTATCTCGCAGCAATGCAGATAATTTAAATGTTCACCCTGACCTATCTCGCAGTGATGAGCAAATGCAAGGTGCAGGATTAGGCCGTAAAGATTTCTGGCGTAAGGTGTTCAAATCGCAGAGTGCTGCAAGTGACACTAGTAGTCAGTCAGAACCAGACACCTCAGAATGCACCACAGCTCATTCCGGTAACACCAATGAGAAGCGTTCAAGATCCAGATCCCGTCGGATATCACTACGCAAAAAACTAAAGCTTCCACTAGGTTGGTGATTATAATATATCTTGATAATGTTGGTAAAATTTTAAATAAAAAAAATTCAAAAATAGTGCCTATCGTTCTCCTCAAGGAAAACACTTTGAAACTGTAAAACAGTAATGCTAGTCCTACTACTACTAATGCTAGTCATGTTTGCTGCTACAGGCAATTGGTTGAAACGTTCGTCCCTCTCTGGGCTCACAGATGGTGTGGAAGATCTTCTGGACATCAGCTCTGTGGACCGCCTCTCATTCATTAGACAGAGCTCTAAGGTAACCTTTCTGAATGAGCGCCAGTACCTAAGGAATTCATTGTGTCTTACCATGAATTCCAAATATTCCTAATGATTGTTGTGATTATTGTATATTTCAACATTTTACCACTATATATATTATAGAAATGTTTTTGTAGTTTAATTTGCTTACACCAAGGTTTCCTGAAGACCAATGCACTATATTTTTCAGTTACGTTGTTCATAGTTGTGTGTTGTTGTGTTTTGTTGATCCGCTTAACTGGTTCATGTTCAGGGGATTTATAATTAGTGTACATTAGTTACAGGTAGAGTTTTTTTTTTACTTTATATATTTTTTTATTTTTAAATAATATAGTATTACTGTACAGATTACTTTTTGTTCAGCAATACCTAAGAAAAAAAACTAAAATAAAAAACATTTTGATGTAGTATATGTCCAATTATGGGTATTTCAGTCAGGGCTAGCAGTATGACAGAAAATGGTTGAGGACAGGGGAATTTAATTTTATGTAAATTTTATTTATTTATTTTTACTTTTATTTTTGAAGCTATTGGGGGGCTTTTACATATTATATATTATTTTTAGACTGTAACTGGGGCTACACAGTTTTAGTGACAGCTTACACTGTACCAGGTCTAGATAAACCCAGCCATGGCTTGCTGCTTTGAGTAGGCCTAAATCTCTTATTAAAGGGGTACTCTAGTGGAAAAAATTTTTAAGTCAACTGGTGCCACAAAGTTAAACAGATTTGTAAATTACTTCTATTTAAAAATCTTAATGCTTCCAGTACTTATCAGCTGCTGTATACTCCACAGGAAGTTGCTTTTCTTTCTGGAGTTTTCTTCTGTGTGACCACAGTGCTCTCTGCTGACACCTCTGTCCTTATCAGGAACTGTCCAGAGCAGTAGATGTTTGCTATGGGGATTTGCTTGTACTCTGGACAGTTTCTGACCTGGACAGAGGTGTCAGCAGAGAGCACTGTGGTCAGACAGAAAGGAATTCCAGAAAGAAATACAACTTCCTCTTTAGCAAACAGCAGCTGATAAGTACTGGAAGGATTAAGATTTTTAAATAGAAGTCGTTTACAAATCTGTTTAACTTTCTGACACCAGTTGATTAAAAAATATTGTTTTATACTGGAGTACCCCTTTAAGGGTGCCCAATAGCATAAACCTCAAGAATAATACACAAGCAAAGTCCAGTCACAATTGGAAACATGTTTATATTTTATGTCCAAAAATGTGGTACCATGTTTGGTTTCACAAGCTATTCAACATAGAGAAGACACTTTTATTGATCCATCCACACAAAATACCAATGTAGCATTGCATCTATAATCTCTATATTTATATTACAAAGAACTTTATCATGTAAGATGTTGAAAAATAAATATTGAAGTTTTTGGGGTCGGGGGAGGGGGCTGGCATGATTGGTCTTTATTGATTTAATTACTAGAGTGCCTTCTGAACCTGTCTCCTCCTTCTCATTTGCATAGAATGCCGCTGGCTTTAGGAAGAGCTTGCCAGCACAGGAGATGGGGGAGACAGATAAAAAGGTAAATAGCTTCATATAAATAAATAGCTAGTACAACATACCAGCCTATATGACATATAAACTTTTTTTTAAATAATTTGTAGAAATGTACAAAATGAATGTAATAAACTATATAATGTAATGTCTTAGACTAGAATTTGTAATTGTGTCATTGTTATGTTTTACTTATTGCACGTGGAGCTTTGTCCTTGAAGGGACTGTTAGCAGCAAAGTAATAATAGGCAATATTATCTATAAAGTATAATGGGACTTATGTTTATGTTGTATTTTGTCTGTGTTTACATGTTCGTATACTGTATACACATGTGTAGAACACATATAAACTTTAAGTACTTTAACTGTTATTTCTGTGTTCACATGATCACACAGAAATTCTCATATTTCTCATTGATGAAGGTGAAATTTACGAGTGCTGTAAAGTTGTCAGAAGCCGGCCCAGGATCAGGGATGGATGGCGGCAGAGATGAAGAAGAGAATTTTTTCAAGCGTCTTGGTAAATGGCGCTCAAGCAGAAGGAATACATCCAGGCTTCATCACACAGAAGAAAAAGATGGTTAGATATCAGGGTTCTCTTTTTCTGTTCCTTTGCAATTCTTTTACCTTCTTTCATTGATTTTTAACCCTTTTGCTGCTGAGGTGACTTGCAATGGATTCATGAACAGTTCACTGCAACCTCCTTACTTAGCAAAACATAACCCATAACAATTCCTATTTTTTCATATTATTCCTATCTAATTCAACAGTGACTTATCCATTCCATTCGTCTCTCCTTTTTATTTTCTTTTTTTTTCTCTTCTAATTCTTCATATAGCAATAAGAGTTAAAGAAAACCTAACTGCTTTGTTTGAGAACAATTCCTTTTTACTTCCATATGGTGTAGGTGGTCATTTTGTCACCTGGTTTATAAAGTTATGGGAAATTTGCCTATAAGTACGTCTATATACCGCTTTTGTCAGGAAAGCAATAGACATGGATGCACGCTCATACCTACTCACACATATGCAATTGCGTAGCCCCAAGGGCGCACCTGCCATGTGGCTGCTATGAGGCCCTTGGAGAGAAAATCCCATCCCCAGTTGTTGATAAAAATCAAAAGGGAAATAAACACCTTTTTGTCCAGGGGGGCAAAACCGGACACCATAATAGGGGGCCTGTGTTGACCTTTTCTGTAGGGGCCCCTCTCTTCAACGTACACCACAATATAGACAACTTCAATGCAAAGTCGTCAAACACCTGTGAGGTGTTAAGGCTCACTGTACCCCTTGTTACATTCCTTGAGAGGTGTAGTTTCCAAAATAGTATGCCATGTGGTTTTCGTTTTAAAAAATCCCACAGTTACTCTTTCCCTCTTGAGCCATGTTGTGAGCCTGCAGAGCAACATATGCGGTATTTCCATACTCAAGAGAAATTGGGCTACAAATTTTGGGGGGCTTTTTCTCCTTATACCACTTTTAAAAATGAAAAAAAAAAATGGGGCTACAAGAACAGACCCTCAAATCCACTTCAAACTTAACTGGTCCCTGAAAAATTAAGGTTAGAAAATTTTGAAAATTGCTGCTATACTCTGAAGCCCTCTAATGTCTTCAAAAAGTAAAAACATGTCAACTTTATGATTTCAAAACAAAGTAGACATATTGTATATGTGAATCAATACATAATTTATTTGGAATATCCATTTTCCTTACAAGCAGAGAGTTTCAAAGTTAGAAAAATGCTAAATTTTCATGAAATTTTGGGATTTTTCACCAAGAAAGGATGCAAGTAACGACAATAATTTACCACTTTGTTAAAGTAGAATATGTCACGAAAAAAACAATCTCGGAATCAGAATGACAGTTAAAATCATCCCAGAGTTATTAATACTTAAAGTGACAGTGGTCAGATTTCCAAAAAAGGACTACGTCCTTAAGGTGAAAATTAGCTGTGTCCTTAAGGGGTTAAAGGGGTACTCCAGCCCTAAGACATCTTATCCCCTATCCAAAGGGGACGTCAGTCTCCAGAGCGAATATCGCTCCGGGTCTGATGAAGTATCATGATGTCACGCCCCGCCTATAGGCTTGCATTGAGGAGGCGGAGCCTGATATCACACGGGAGGCGGAGTCGTGATGTCACGATACTCCGGCCTCATGATCGTGATCCATCAGACCTGGAGTGATGTTCACTCCAGAGGCTGATGATAACAGGGTGCTGCATGAAGGATTGCGGGGGGGTGGTCCCCAGCGGCGGGACCCCCGCAATCAGATATCTTATGCCCTATCCTTTGGATAGGGGATAAGATGTCTTAGGGCTGGAGTACCCCTTTAAGGTCAAAGTGGGTTTGGTCCTTAAGGGGTTAAGGGTAAATTCACATGAGGTAGAAATGGTGCTGAGTTTACCAACAGCTTTACCCAAGTAACATTCACAGCTGTCAGGGGAGCAGTCAAGGTTTAGGCCTACACAGCTTGGTATTTGGGGCATAGACCCACTCATACTTTTGTCTGTATACATATTTATACAAAATGACTGCCTCCACTATGGATCAGCAAGTGAATAACCATAAAAATCATAATTGGATTTTACTGAAAAGCATGTAAATATGTCATTGTGAACATCCATTCCACAACCCCTTGCCATCTCACAGCATGCTTCCTTTGTACCAGCTGCACCTTTTTTTCTCAAAATTCTGGAGTCCACATTCCCAAAAAGACATTATTAAACCAATTCCATGTGTTACGGACTCACAATCCATACTATTCTTTTTAGTTTTATCTTTTCTAGAAGTAAATTTTTGTTAATACTTCCAGACATTGAATGAGATGAAAATCCCACCCAGATACCTTGTTTCAATTATCTATTTTCTTCTGTGTTTGCATGTTTAGCATTTGCATAACCATTTCCAAATAAGACACTGTCCTTTCTGCATCAGCACTATTAAGGTTTAATTGAACTGTATGGGTTAAATGGCTCACTAAAGCCTATATCACTGTTTGAGGAATGTTTTCAATACCAACTAGTGGTGTTGGGTTATAATAGATTAATTGATATAAGCCAATAACGTGGAAAAATATAGAGAGCTCAGCATTCTGCTGTGTACCCTGTTTAATTATGTAACACACCAAGATAAACTATCAACAGCCAAAGATTGTAGCTCTGGGTACATTGCCAGTGACGTGTTCTGCGTCATAAGCAATACGGATTCTCGGTTAGCAGTAGTTGACACTGGGAGCTCGGCAGATGACGGTTGTGATGGAGCTGACCTCAGGACAATGCCTTTGGCTGCATTCCATCTCTGTCTCTCTGCTCTTGTGGTGCTGTGCTTTGTGAAGTGTTGTAATCTGCTGGACATTTGTTCTATTAGTTGTTTTTATATCATGCCTATGGTGTTTGCGCAAAAGAGATAAAAAGTCATACTAAACCTTATCAAGATGAACCAGCTGATTTCAATGCAGTTTTAAGCCGAGTTGTAGCTTATGTGATAAAATATATATGATAACTCCATTTATACTGTCCTTTTCTAGTATTACTGGGTTATATGCACATTGTAAATTAGCTCTAGAATGTGAGTATATAGTCATAGGCAAGAAAGGAACATTTAGGCATCTAAAATTTATATAACAGGGTTGTAAGACCCTTCTTTTATTTACATTAAAGCTCATCTGGAAAGCAGGGGTGTAAATAAGCCCATGGCTAGTTAAGGCTAACACCCCTGTTTTGCTATTGACAGTTCTGCTTTAACTATGTCCATATTAGGGTAAATGGAGGAACATTTGTATATGTTCAGAGTGTACATAATGTAAGTTAAGTATAAATTTACTAGTAATGGGGTTTGTAGGCTTGAGCTACTGTACTCATTAAGGTTTGAGGGTTTACATTTTAAACTGAAATGGTCAATATCCTTCGACTCAGTAGTATAGAATAATCTACTTAAATATATTTATCTACATAAATACATTTTCCTTCAGTCGGTAAGCAACACCTTAGCTATATAGTCGATATTAACATTTAAAATTCAACATATAATTCCTTTAAGCTTTGCCTTTATGTACTGCTAGTGCATCGAACTTGAAAGAGGCCATCTAATTAAAAAAAAACATTTTCAAGTATCCTATTATGGAATTTATAATTTGGGACCCGTATCCATTAGCAGCAGCAGAGAACAGCTTCAAAGAGTGCCTTACTCTCTCTGGAGGACCCAGCAGGGCAGTGCATTACGTTGATAAACCATTGATTCCAATAGACACCATGTAAAACATAATTTTACCTATGGTGGTACTGTAGGACAAATTAAAACCTGCTGCTGGGTTGCTTTTACTACTGGGACAATAGGGACACCCTGTAGCACTCTAATAAGCAATTTTAAGCTCCTTCTAATAAAATAGGATTATTGTACTCAATCATTTTAATATACAAGGGCTGTTTTTTTAAGTCATAACATGAATCAGTAAATAAATCAATATGTTCTACTTTCCCTATTTAGAAAAGCAATAATTTTGTAGATTGTATTAAAGGATAACTCCAGGATATAAAACCTATTCCCTATCCTAAGGATAGGGGATAAGTATTAGATCGCAGGGCGTCCGACCACTGGGGCCCCCCATGATCTCCCATACGAGACCCTTGACTCTTTGCTGAAATAGCGCGTTTCGACTACCGCATGAAGTGGCGGCCAACACACCCCCTCAATACATTTCTATGGCAGAGGCAGAGACTGCTGAATGCAGTGCTCCGGCTCTCCCATAGAGATCTATTGAGGAGATGTATGTATTGGTCAGACACGATCCCTGGCCGCTGACTGCCGGGGCCCCGTACGGGAGATCGTGGGGGGCCCCAGAGGTCAGACCCCATGCAATCTGAAACTTATCCCCTATCCTTAAGATTATCCCGGAGTACTCCTTTAAAATATATCATATAGACTAAAACCGAAAATGATGGTAGTAGTTAGTAACACTCAAATATATGACATTTTAAAAACAATTTAGCCTGACATATTTCATTGCAGTAAGCTTCCATCTGCTGATTTTCTATAAAGATATGTTCTATTAGCAAATTGAAGATAAATATTCTAAAAAAGTCATGTTGATGAGCAGATTACTTAAACCAGCAGTTTCTTCGTTAGTGAATGTACATCAGAGAATAGGAGTTTAATATTATTGTGCTTCATTTTGAGTCAAACTAATATTAGAATAATGTATTAATTGACTTAAGATATTCCACACCCTGATCTGTATATACAAGAAATTATGCTGATTGTCTTCTCTTATGACTGAATTGTAATATGTAATATGACTGAGAAGAGATGGACTTAACTTATTATAACTCTCTAATTTTACTTCCATGTTTTCATTAATATGCAAAAAAAAACACTAGTCTACTGCAGAAGTGTGTGGAATACCTTGAAAGATCATTGTCTGTACATGTCCACATGATATGCTGGGTGTTGTGGGTGATACCACCATGTTTGCTTAGCTTCAAACCACACATTAGATTAAAGCGCTGGGGAAATCCAATATAATGGGGTTCTCGAATGGCCCATTTATTTGTGAGATCTTGTGCTCTTCCCCCTCTTTCCTCCTACCTTTGCCTTCTTCAGGATGTCAAAGCTTTGATGACCATGGTGCTGCCAATAATGAATCTGGGAAAAGCAAAAATGTAGTCAACTTGGGAGCAATAAGGCAAGGGATGAAGCGCTTTCAGTTCCTGCTGAACTGCTGTGAACCTGGAACGATACCCGATGCCTCCATTTTAGCTGCAGCTTTAGATTTGGTAAGTGAGAAGCCAAGCTTCCAAACCTTTCCTTACAGATTAGGGATTGAATGACATGTATCAACCTAGCAGTCATTCTTTTCTAAATGAACCTTGCACAAGATTTACCTTTTGCTTTTCAATGTATGTAATTCTTCTAATTCCTCAAATCTGTACGATATAATGCATTTTCTGAGTTATGACACTGTAATCTTCCTGCTGCATTGCGCTCCATCGCACAATGGAGGCAGGGAGCAGGCTCCCACAGCTCCACTGCCTCCTCCATATTCTCTGTCTGCCTGCCCTCATCATTAATATGCCAATAAATGTCACAGGTGAAGGCACAGAGAGCAGAGCTCTCTGCATCCATTGTGTGCTGAAGCACAATGCTACAGGAAGATTCCAGTGCCATAACTCAGAAAATACTCAACGGATTTAAGTTAGTGACCCCTTTTAGAAAAGCGGTTCACCCACACTTTAACCCAGTATGGGTTTAGGGTGTCAGATTCTATTTAAGCTAAGAAATCTAGTAAAATGGACACCATACATCATTCTAAATAAACCAAAATTGCAAAGCCACAAAGTGAAACTACGGGGTGGGGAGAATATATGGTTGCCTTCCTTACTATCCTATGGCATAACGTGCAAGTAGTTGGGACCATAGAATAGAATATATGTAAAATGTCTCTCTGTTTCTGTCTTCTTAACTTTCATTGGATATTAGGTCTTATCCCCCCTGCATTTTTGCAATAGATATTTCACAGTCTGTCGTCATCATTGACTGTGGCCATTTGTGGTTATTTTCAGCTTTCTGCCGTCTGGTTCATTCTTCTCCATTTGTGATTTGTTTCTGTGTCCTGTGATTTCATCTCTGTCCATTATCTCATATCTTCACCTTTCCTTGCCTCTTCTTCAAACATCAGGTAAGATAGAACATTAAGGGACCATTACAAGGAGGCAAGACATGTTTTTTTTTTTTTTTTTTTTTAACCTGTATAAAAGCGATCTGCATAAATTTTTACCCATCTAAGTGTACATACAGAGAGCCTTCAGTCTGTGGAGATTTACATGTATTGCACTCTCTAGTAGCTAAAAAATAGTTTAAAACCTACAAAGCTCATGCCCTAGAATTGTACAAACATTTAAATCATAAACAATAAATATTTTATAAAGAAATTATTCAGGATTTTTTTTTTATTTGACTATGCTACAGGGGCTGTAAAATTAGTGTAGTTCATAATATAGTGTCTGTACCTGTGGGTGACGGTTTTCTCACAATTCTTATGTGATTTTCACCCCAATCTTTATTTTTACCAGCATACAAAATTACTGTTGTCTCAGATTTTTCCCAGGTTGCAATGCGGCCAAGACCTGATATCACTAGTCAGCTGATGACAGGGAGCCTGTCTGCTTCAATGGGTGGAGCAATCGCTTGGTGGGAGAGAGATTATTCTCCAACTAATTGTATTTTTGAAACAGCTGAAGGCACTCTGATTGAAAAAACACAGGTCTTTTGAATGGATGCAGCTCATGTATCTTTCAATGGGTGGGGTAGCTGATGTGTGGGAGGGAGGAAATTGGAATTATGGGATTTGTAGGCAAAGAAGGTAACTCAAACAGGAAATACCAGTTCACCAAAAAGGTTAGCCACATTGTTATGGTAATCTCACAAAATAGCCATTTAGCCCCAAAACAAGTGCAGATCCTTCTTAGCATGTCCATTACTGTCTGGCAGGTAAATACTAAAATCACCTTATGGTGGATAACCCCTTTAAAAAGCATCTGCATCGTGCCTTGTTGCTCTGCTGATGCTGCTGCACTAGTAAGCCCTTGTCAGACAGGTGGTGACGCGTTGCCACCGGAGTGCCCTTTCATTAGTTGAGTGTGGACTGCCGAGTAGTAGGTGCCATGCAAACTCCAGGTAATTGGTCATCTATTTACTTTAGGGGTATAAACAGTTGCTATATAGTGCTTAATTGACAGCCCTATTAATATCATCTATTTGTATTTTGGTTTATTTACTTACTTATGTGCAGTAACAGAGATGATTATTTCCATCATTCTCATGTCCCTCCTCCTTGTTTCATTCATTATTTTATATGTCTCATTGTGCATATGTTTTTTATGGCACTCTTGAGGTAATTTAGGTTGTGTCTTGATTAATTTCTCAATAAAATATATATTGTTTATGATATGATTTATTGTATAATTCTTGGCTAAGAGCTTTGTAAATATATTCATATTTATGTGTTCTTTATTTTGTGAAAAGGTTCCTATACAAGTATATTAACTTGGTTTTTTAAAACTGAGTGCAACAGCTTTACATTTGGTGAGAATTTATCTCTGAAGCTACAGGGGACATTCAGGGTATACCTTAAAACTTTACTATCAAATAAAATTGTAATTAGAAGATCCTGCTTCCATGATGGATCACTGAACAGGAACTGAAAGGAAACTTGTTATTATTTTAATGCTGACTGAACCACAAGTCGTTAGGCTGGTCCGGGTGGTTTCTCCCTGGCCTTGATTGATAGATCTTTCTTTGAGTATAGGGAGAAATCTATAAATCAAGGCCAGAGAGACTGGTAGAATCCACTGGGGATTGCCCTAATAACTCAGGGTTCAGACAGCATGAAATTAATGACAGATTAACTTGAAAGTTGACATGGTGAAGAAATGATTAAACAATATAAAAACTGTTACATAAATGTAGAAAAACAGACAAGGTTGCACCTCCATGTACTGTACATCAACCCTGTGCTTCTCAGAATATTTATAAAACTAACAGGTTGTCAGTGTACTTTTTGATCAAAACGTGCAAGCCAGCTCGCCATCTCATGGCCACCTGGCTAGAGCGGGTCCCTAACTTCCCTAAATGAAAATGGTGTAACGCTGAGCGCCCACAATCACCACTGCCCATAGAGAGAACAGCCGAATGGCTGAGCAGCCCCAATACTGCTTGACCTCACCCCTGGCTCTGGACTGTGCCACCCCACAGACACAACATCACAGCAACAATGGCCGCTGCATAGCACCACATTGAAACAAAGTGATAATAAAGTTTACTCAACATGTGCTCCCAATCTGAGGACTGGACTGCTAGGAACAGACTCTTTTGCAGGCTACTAATAATTAAATAGGGCTATGCTGATTGGGTGCGGCAGGGTGCTGGCCAAAAACTGTACAAAAAGTACATACATATATCTGTACATATATCTTTACATCTTACAATGTGTGCTTGTTTTTAACATTTTAATAATCTCCCATGTGTTTTTCTGCCTATCATAGGAAGCTCCAGTGGTGGCCAGGGCAGCCCTCTTCCTGGAATGTGCCCGTTTTGTTCACCGATGTAATCGGGGAAATTGGCCAGAATGGATGAAAGGACATCATGTGAACATTGCCAAAAAAGGTCTTTCAAGAGGTCGTTCCCCTATTGTGGGCAATAAACGAAACCAGAAGCTGCAATGGAATGCAGCCAAGCTTTTCTACCAGTGGGGAGATGTAAGTTGGTGTTTTTAGTTGCTGATTTTATATCCAGTTCTGGTAAGTTTCAACATGCTCTGTATATAGTTCAACAGGGCCAGTGGCACTTTGTGAAATAGCAGTAGCAGTAGTTTTCATAGCATTTATGCAATTGAAAGTTAAAGTAATACCTTGAAGCAGGTAGAGTATGTGCCGCCATATTGTATGAGATAGCATATCATTTCACTTTGGTTGCCTAATGTACAATTAGAGATTCAGGTTTTATAGTTATTGGACATATGTCACCTATGGTCTTTCAGGTGATAGGTGCCCGTCTTAATGAGATATGTCACAGTGAGAGCGAAAGTCCTGCCAATCTGCTTGGACTTATCTATGATGAAGAAACCAAGAGAAGACTGAGGAAAGAGGATGAGGAAGAAGACTTTTTAGATGACAGTAAGGAGAATCCCTTTACTACAAGAAACCCTGCTTGTAAGGAACTCTGCTTTAGGAGCACTCTACTTTCTTTATTTCTCTTGATAATTCTTGCTTGGATATTTTAGACAGGTTGACCACCTGTTCCTTGTATCTCACATCAGGTCAGCCAACCATGTTTTTATGCTGAGTCAAGAAGTATTAAAGAAAAGGCTATTAAAGGCCAAGAACTCTTGACCTGGTATAAAGGCCCCGGTATGGCTAGATTGTAATGAGTGACCAAGATGCAGGTGGCAATCCTACATACAGGCTGTATGCACAGAACTCTTTGCACGTGCCTTTGGTAGACAGAGTAATAGAGGCGGCCCCAAAGTGTATCCTTGGATATCATACAGAGGTAAAGTTTTCTAAACTCTTTTATCTATCTATGCTGATTTTCATGTATATCTAGGAAAAATAACTAGAAATTGTTGGGTTTTCTGAAAAACAAAATGGCAGATCATGGAATTCCTACTGTAAGACACCAAAAAATCAAACCATAACTTCTTAAAATATACAAAGCAAGAATCTCACATAATTTTTTTCTACCCAACAATCTCTAGGCAAAAAGCAGCGACTGATTTAAAAGAAGAAGCCTATGCCCACAAATTATATTGGAGAGCTGTACAACATTGCTCTACAATGTTTACGTGATCTTTATTTCTCACATGAAATGGAATAAAGATTGCAGTGTAAATTATCCATAGCTTTTGCATTCCCCTAACCTGAAGTGCAGCATCTGTTTGTGTCCAGATGGGTCTATACTGTGTGCCTTATTGCTCTGTGGAAAATACTATGTTACACATCTTTAAGGCTCTTTTCTGTGCAGTCTGTCTTCATATATTTCCAAGGCATTATGTTTTAAGGTTTTTATCTTCTGGCCCAAAACGTTTACCATGTTAAAACTAAATAATATAAAATCTGAGCATAAAAAACAACAAAGATAACATGTTTAATGTACATAATGCCTTGGCCATATGTATGCTAACAGTTCAACGTATCTGACTAGAAAATGTCTTGAATGTCAGCATTTTCTAGTTAGTATTGATTTCTAGATTTAAGTAATAAAAAGCTTATGCAATGTTACAACACAAGGTTTATGCTTACTTTAACTCGCAAAATCATTGTTCATTGGCTTTAAAAAACAAAACAAAAAATACTATCTTAAAATGAACATGTATGAACCAGGTGTTTTAGCCATTCTTTACCATTCATATTGTTATATTATTTTTTAAATAATTTAACCCCTGAATGACAATGGACGTAAATGTACGTCATGGTGCGTGGTACTTAATGCACCATGATGTACATTTATGCTCAGCCATGACCACGAGCACAGGAACGGTGCTCGCGTCATGCGCGACAGGTCCCGGTTGCTATCAGCAGCCAGGGACCCGTCGGTAATGGCGGACATCCGCAATCGCATGGATGTCGACCATTAACCCCTCTGATGCCGTGATCAGTACAGATCAGGGCATCTGCAGCAGTGCGGTACTTTGAATGGATGATCGGATGACCCGCAGCGCTGCCGCGGCAATCCGATCGTCCAGCATGGCGGCCGGAAGTCCCCTCACCTGGCTCCGGCCGTCTCCCGGGGTCTTCTGCTCTGGTCTGAGATAGAGCAGACCAGAGCAGAAGATGACTGATAATACTGAGCAGTGCTGTGTCCTATACATAGCACTGAACAGTATTAGCAATCAACTGATTGCAATGAATAGTCCCCTATGGGGGCATAAAAAGTGTAAGTAAAAAAATTTAAGATAAAAAAGTAAAAAAATTTGAAAAATTCCCTCCCCCAATAAAAAAGTAAAACGTCCGTTTTTTCCCATTTTACCCCCCCCCCCCAAAAAGTGTAAAAAAATGTAATACACATATTTGGTATCGCCGCGTGCGCGTTGTTAATTGTCCCATACGTAGAACGGCGTAAATGTAAAAAAAATTTTAAAAGTCCAAAATTGCTGCTTTTTTGTCACATTTTATTCCCAAAAATGTTTATAAAAAATGTATAAAAATTAAAACCTAAGCAAAAGGGATACTGATAAAAACTACAGATCATGGCGCAAAATATGAGCCCTCATATTGCACCATATACGGAAAAATTAGAAAGTTATAGGTGGTCAAAATAGGGCAATTTCAAACATACTAATTTTGTTAAAATGGTTTGAGATTTTTTTTAAGCGGTACAATTATAGAAAAGCATATAACATGGGTATCATTTTAATCGTATTGACCCACAGAATAAAGGAAACATGTCATTTTTACCAGAAAGTGTACAGCGTGAAAACAAAGCCTTCCAAAATTTGCTAAATTGCGGTTTTCTATTCAATTTTCCCACATAAATAATATTTGTTTGGTTGCGCCATACATTTTATGGTTAAAAAAAGTGATGTAATTACAAAGTACAACTGGTGACGCAAAAAACAAGCCCTCATATGGGTCTGTGGATGGAAATATAAAAGAGTTAGGATTTTTAGAAGGCGAGGAGGAAAAACGGAAATGCAAAAATAAAATTGGTCTGGTCCTTAAGGCCAAAATGGGCCTGGTCCTTAAGGCCAAAATGGGCCTGGTCCTTAAGGGGTTAATGCATGGCTTGCTATTGTTCTCAGTGGTTATGGCAGCAAGAAGAACTGGGCATTTCTAGCTTTTCTGCTGCCTGAAGTGAAAATTTAAATGGCATCCCACTGCCCCCATTGAATAATATAAGGCACACACAGCCAGGGGTGGGTTGGGAACTTAAAGTGGCCCTGGAATAAAATCAAAAAATGACGCATTGTTGTGGGCGGGTCTAAATGATTATTTGGACAGGTGAGCAGGTTGAAGTATTATTAATGTTTCCATTGTCAGCATTAGGCCAATTTCACACCTGCACTTGACGCTCTCACAGAAGGCTTTTACATCATGGTATTTCTATTAGTCACAAAGAAAGAAAAGAACTCCAGCTCAGCTCAGGAAGATACGGCTTTATTCACATCAACGAGGCAACAGGTACAGGGAGGAAGTGACGCGTTTCGGCCAGGTGCTGGCCTTAGTCGTACAAGGCCGAAATGCGTCACTTCCTCCCTGTACCTGTTGCCTTGTTGATGTGAATAAAGCCGTATCTTCCTGAGCTGAGCTAGAGTTCTTTTCTTTCTTTGTGATTATTCCGGGTGAGGTCCACACCCACTCCGCGCCCAGCATTCAGACCAGGGATTGAGCCGGGAAACCTGCTTTCTGTATATTTCTATTAGTGTAACGTATATGCTGGGAAAGCTTCCAGCAGATGCATTAAACTGACTGAAAAAATTATGTTTTTTTGACCACAGAACAGACCCTTAAAAGGATAAAAATACAAACCCCTCACACGCCCTAACAGGGTACAAACCATCATCCCAAAATATATTATCCCTTTAAGGACACAGCTTCTTTTGGCCTTGAGGAAACAGCTAATTTTCTTTTTTGCTTTTTTGTGTTTTCCTCCTCACCTTTTAAGTCACATATACTTTTATTTTTCCTTCGAGGGTGCCATGTGAGTGCTTGCCTTTTACGGAACCAATTCTACTTCTTAAAGGGGTATTCCAGGAAAAAACTTTTTTATATATATCAACTGGCTCCAGAAAGATAAACAGATTTGTAATTTACTTATATTAAAAAATCTTAATCCTTTCAGTACTTATTACCGTATTTATCGGGGTATACCATGCACCTGCCCATAACACGCACCCTCATTTTACTAAGGATATTTGGGTAAAAAAGTTTTTTACCCAAATATCCATGGTAAAATGAGGGTGCGTGTGTGCGCATGTATACCCCGATACACCCCCAGGAAAGGCAGGGGGAGAGAGGCCTTCGCTGCCCGCTTCTCTCCCCCTGTCTTTCCTGGGGTCTAGAGCCCTGCTGACGGCCCTTCTCTCCCGCTGGCTATCGGCGCCGCTGCCCGTTCTGTCCCCCTGACTATCGGTGCCGGCGCCCCATTGCCGGCGCCGATAGCCAGGGGGAGAGAAGGGGCAGCGGCACCCATTGCCGGCGCCGCTGCCCTGTTGCCTACCCCCATCCCCGGTGGCATAATTACCTGTTGCCGGGGTCGGGTCCACGCTGCTTCAGGCCTCCAGCGTGCATCCCCTGCGTCGTTGCATGGCCGTGCAGCGCATAGCAACGACGCAGGGGACACACGCCAGAGGCCTGAAGCAGCGCGGACCCGACCCCGGCAACAGGTAATTATGCCACCGGGGATGGGGGGAGGCAACATGGCAGTGGCGCCGGCAATGGGTGCCGCTGCCCCTTCTCTCCCCCTGGCTGTCGGCGCCGCTTCTCTCCCCCTAGCTATCGGCGCCGGCAATGGGGCGCCGGCACCGATAGTCAGGGGGACAGAACGGGCAGCGGCGCCGATAGCCAGGGGGAGAGAAGGGCCGGCAGCAGGGCTCTAGACCCGAGGAAAGGCAGGGGGAGAGAAGCGGGCAGCGATGGCCTCTCTCCCCCTGCCTTTCCTAGGGGTGTATCGGTGTATAACACGCACATAGACTTTAGGCTAAAAATTTTAGCCTAAAAAGTGCGTGTTATAAGCCGATAAATACGGTAGCTTCTGAAGTTAAGGTTGATCTTTTCTGTCTAAATCCTCTCTGATGACACCTGTCTCAGGAAACGCTCAGTTTAGAAGCAAATCCCCATAGCAAACCTCTTCTAAACTGGGCGTTTCCCGAGACAGGTGTCATCAGAGAGGATTTAGACAGAAAAGAACAACCTTAACTTCAGAAGCTCATAAGTACTGAAAGGATTAAGATTTTTTAATAGAAGTAATTTACAAATCTGTATAACTTTCTGGAGCCAGTTGATATATATATAAAAAGTTTTTTCCTGGAATACCCCTTTAAAGACACTTTATACTTTACCTTAAAAGTGAAACCAAAAAATTCAGTTTTACAACTTTTGTTTTGTTTTTTATGTTTTTTTTACATAGTTCTGTTCGGTACAAAATGACATGTAATCTTTATTCTGTTAGTCAATATGTTCAAAAGAATACCCATGTTTACATGCTTGTGTGTTATTGTACTACTTTCAAAAACAGTCAAACTTTTTTGTCAAAATAAATATGTTAAACATTATTTTAATCCGACCCCTAAAACTTTTTTTTGTATATGGGCTATATGAGGGCTAATTTTTGAAGGAACTTTTGAATCGATTTTTATAAAAAAAAAAAAATTTGACATATAATGTGGTAAAAGTCCAGATACTTTTGCTTTTGGTATTTTTTTTTTTTACGTTTGCTCTGTTCATTGTGCAGGATTATAAACATTAAATTTTAATAGTTTGGACATTTCTGAACACAGCTTGACCAAATTTAGTACTGTGCAGTGTGTGTGTGTGTGTATATATATATATATATATATATATATATATATATATAGAATAAAACTGAGAATTACACCCAGCATAGAGGACAGGAGAAGCAGTACTGTACAGTGTCTGCATACAGGTCAAGAGAAGTGATACTTTGCAGTGTTAGGCAGACAAAAGTAATACTTCACAGTGTCTATTTACAGGGCAATGGCAGATACTAAGAATTACACTCAGCATATTATACATCACAGAAAACACACTCTTAAATACAAATCCACACATACAAACACTTCATTTACCTTCTACCTTCTTCTCTTCCTGTCCAGAGTATTGCTGTAGGTGTGATTTGAGGAACTTTTGATCACATGATGTGCTCACGACATGCTCTCCAAAGGTTCTTCAGCCACTGTAACAAACAGACTGTTGACTGGAGGCTCCTGCATGCATATGTGTATGTAGTGGTGTCAGTATATTGTTCTGTCCCCACATACACACATATACGCAGGGCTGTGCACAGCTGCCCTTCGGAGACTCTGCAGTCTGCAGCCTGAGGCAAGATGCTCATCTCTCCTTATGACAGTGGTGATTCTGGAGCTTAGAATCTAGGTTGAATAGGTTATTTGTGAATCTAACTATAAGTAACTGACAGACCTCTCTAAGTGTGGCTTGAGGATCCTCAAGTCAACCCTATATTCTGGGAATACCCTTCAAACTAATTTATAACAAAATAATGGAAGACTAGAACAGTACAAATAATATGTAAATGAAAACATCTGGGTCATGCATAAATACCCCAAAATTAAACAATAATATATATAGCATGAGAAACCTCTATATTTTGTTGTAGTTAAAGTGACCAATATATGCTCATTATGTTGTCCATGTAATGGCTTTTTATGTTTTTATTACATTTATGTGAGAATTAAAGGGGTACTCCGGTGGAAAACTTTTTTTTTTAATCAACTGGTGCCAGAAAGTTAAACAGATTTGTAAATTACTTCTACAAAAAAATATTAATCCTTCCAATGCTTATTAGCTGCTGAATACTACAGAGGAGATTCTTTTCTTTTTGGAACACAGAGTTCTCTGCTTACATCACGAGCACAGTGCTCTCTGCTGACATCTCTGTCCATTTTAAGGACTGTCCAGAGTAGGAGAAAATTCCCATAACAAACATATGCTGCTCTGGGCAGTTCCTAAAAGGGACAGGGATGTCAGCAGAGAGCACTGTGCTTGTGATGTCAGCAGAGAGCTCTGTGTTCCAAAAAGAAAAGAATTTCCTCTGTAGTATTCAGCAGCTAATAAGTAGTGGAAGGATTAAGATTTTTTAATAGAAGTAATTTACAAATCTGTTTAACTTTCTGGCACCAGTTGATTTGAAAATAAATAAATAAATAATTTTCCACCAGAGTACCCCTTTAATGTCAGATATGCAACCAGACCAGTCATATAATATACATTATGTCTTTTTTGTCTAGGCTGAAGCATCAGAAATGTTTGATGCTTTGTTGTCATATATTTAGCAATATATGCTAAGACTAATTTCATTTTGGTATTTTTAAAACAAAAAAAAAAACTATGTACATATTCTGGTTGCATTTTTCTGAATTATTAACATTGCTTTTCTTCTTCTGAAGACATTCTGTATAATAATGCATGCAGTTTACATGTTATTATTTCATATGTGCATGCTCTTTTTTGCAACATGTTGAGAAGCTGGATTATCCAACACTCATTTATAGAGTGGAAATAACACTTAGCAATACTAATACCTCTACATTGTGGCTTTAACATATTAAAAAGCCCTTACCAAGAGAATTGAATATTATTATACGTGGTTCTCAGCAATAACGTTCAACTATTATAAAGGTGCATTGTAAAACTGTGCACCTACAGTTACAGTATACTTATATTTGCATTCCACATTTCACACATCTAAACATATATATATATATATATATATATATATATATATATAGATGGATTGATATATAGAAAAATTAGAAGAAATGGATGATGCACATTGATGACTTTCTAAGTCGGCGAGTGCTCTGTCCTCAAAGCTAAACCAAGGCCCAAATCATAACAGGAAAAACGGTGGAAGACGGCACTCCAAAGTAGTTTTCAAAACAAGTGGTAGTTTATTCACCCATGCAATACAGGTAATGCGATGTTTCAACCTCCTGTGAGTAGCATGGACTGACATTTTTGGGGATTTACCAGATATGAGTGAAGACAGAGAGATCAGACTTTATATGCACATTCTTCACATCATTTTACACAATTTGATGGATACCATATATGAATAATACACAGAGAATTATGTGAATGTTTATTTTATATTTTAAGATGTACACAAATGATGTCACTATGTATCCACCCCTTATTTTTGGTTTCCACCCCCTAATTATGATGTCATTGATTGACCCCCATATATATATATATATATATATATATATATATATATACGGCATATATATATATATATATATATATATATGTAGGGTTATTTGATTGTCACTATGCTTGAGAAAGACCACTGTGATGTTTGAAAACTTGCATTACCTGTTTTGCATGGGTGAATAAACTACCACTTGTTTTGAAAACTACTTTGGAGTGCCGTCTTCCACCGTTTTTCTGATATATATATATATATATATATATATATATATATATATATATATTAATTTCTATTTTTGAAAGCATTCTTACCTTTCAGTGGCCTAAAACTTTAATAATCTACCATTCATATGTCACCAGAATCAATTCTTTCCAGATCCTGTTCCGGTCATTTGGTCACGTAGGTAAAAGTAAGAATACTTCTCTGTGAATTGGCCGCCCTTGTTTGGCTCACGGTGCTGATTATTTGCAGAAAGATGCTGATCATTCACACTGCTCTACCTACTTGACTTGTGCAGGACCTCAAAAGTATTGAGTCCAGTAATTCACTTTATTCACTGTACTTCTTATATTTCTCATGAGAACCTCTTTTTTCAACCAAAGATATTTTCAGAGCTTTTCTGATAAATCTATTTTATCTCCACTATTTTTAATTCATAATAACACAATGGGGTGCATTTATGGTTATAGACAAGGCATAACTAAAGGGGGTGCAGAATATGCATATAAATCCTGGCCATGGTGTCGCATAAGAAGACACCAGTATTATAAATGGTACATGGTAGATGGTGGGGCCTGTTACAAATTATGCATTGGGACCCTGGAGCTTCAACAATGGGCATCTCAACATTTAGACCTTACTCATTGGTCAGAATTCATTTACCTGCTTATTTGCCCAATCAAGCAAACAAAAGAGAAAAATATTACTGTGCAGGTATGCAAAGTAAAAAGACTTTTCCAAAGCAATACAATAGAAATGGCCTAATACATAGTCTAAACTATATAAAGTGATATACAAAATTGAAATATCTTCTTATTGTAACCTCATGTATAATGCCAAGTGTGCTTGTTGTCTATAGCAGAATAAAATTTTTGATTTGTAACCGGATCTTTGCATTACAGTATTCATGCATGTAGACTACTGTTTCATGCCATAACATACACATATTTCCATGAAAGTGGTTGGCCATTAAATAGAAACATGTTAAATTGGTTATTATACCTTCAGACCCTTTTACAGATTATTGGACAAAAAGGCAAATTATTGCCCCACATAAAAGACCCAGCAATAAGTCGATGAACGAGTAACATCTGCGGCCGTAAAAATAATAATTGGTCAGTTACATGTCTTCCTTTGTGTTTAAAGGGGTCATGCGGCCTAAAATGATGCCAATGATGGGCTGCAAGAAAAATCCAGCAAACATTTAGCTGCTCATTGAGCTATGTAAAAGGCTCATGAAAAGAACACCAATTTACTAGATGTAGGTAAAGGTATGCCTATATCAGAGGACCTTTACTCCAGCTCTGTTGTTGAGATCTCCTGTATCCCACATATGGGTCACATACACAATGAAGACCAGTGCTCTCCTGTTCCCTAGGATGTAAGATTTCAAGGCAAAGGTAATTTATTTCTAGTCTACAAGGTTCTCCAGCACCATAGGGTACCTTGCACACCTCGCCAAGGATTCTCCAAAATTGAGCATAAAGGTAATTTGTCACTTTTAATTTAATCCTGCCTAAAGATGCTTGGCAGATCAGCAAATATATCTTTGCAAAAATATGGAGCTGTGTAAGAATTTTACATTGTTCTCCTACATCTGCAGTAGTGTCAAAGATGTTCAGTGGTTCCTATGGAAATAAGGTTGAGAATGACTGGTCTACATTGCATGTCGTGTCTGCAAGCCTCAAAAACTTGGTCGCCTTCAAGAGATATGAACTGCAGAGTAGACATGATTCCCATTCAACCATTTTACCATTTATTTGCTTGGGCCCATAAATCACCCCATGAGTCTCTTAAAAACCTTTAAAATACAATAAACTAAGCAGCTTCTCAACATGTGTTGTGCTAAGTTTTAGGACATATTTAAAAGGCTGTTCAATTATGGCAACAATATTGACATGGAAGGAATACAAGTAACACCATATGAAAAGAATCACCATAATTGTACAGGAAATGTCCTGAAGCCTATTAAAGGGGTTATCCCGCAATAGAAAAACAGAGCTAATTCCTTTCAAAAACAGCTCCACGTATGTGGTGCAGTTTTTTTTTAAAGAAATCAGCTCTGTTTTTCTAATGCTGGATAACCCCTTTAAGTAACGTACAGCAAATAAATAGGTAACTGTTCAATGTTTGCAAATCCATTTATTTTTGCTCCAACTGGCCCATGATTTTGTTTTAAATGTTAATTTCACTCCAATATTCCCCGCTTTCTTTTAGGTTGGCTTTTGTTTCTCTATTTCCTTTCTCATGTCTGCATCCTCTACATATTTAACTTCCTAAAATGTACAATCAGACATGAGTCTGATTTGTAGCTAAAGCATAGTGTTGCTTCAGTTTGAGACCCCTGTGAATCCCAAACAACGAAAGCAGATGCTGATTTAATCCTCCAAGTAAATGGAGACCACAAATAATAGTATGGAGGCATTAAATCAAATCCTTTTTTTTTTATGAATTTTTTTCTCATAAGATGGACAAGAACTACTGATGGTGCAGATGGCTTAAAGGCACCAGCGATCAATTATCATTGGGTTTATAGACCTATACAAGGTAGATGACTTTAAGTAAAATTGGCCATTCGGAGCCTTTGCATTTAGTAACCAGGTACTTTATTTCCTTCATGACTATAAACTTTTTAGGAAGTAGGTGCATTATTGTTACAGTTATATTTGACTGCAGAGGCTACCCAGTGAGTGTTTACATGACATTATTGTGAAACTTCTCCATTTTTATATTGTTCCTTAGAGGCTTTCCAGGACTGATTAATGGCCTATTTTAAAGGATAGACCAGTGTTTTCCAACCAGGGTGCCACCGGCTGTTGGAAAACTACAACTCACACGTACCTGGACAGCCAATGGCTGTCAAGGAATGCTGGGAGTTGTAGTTTTGCAACAGCTGGCGGGACACTAGTTGGGAAACACTGGGATAGACCATCAATCTTTGACCGGTATGCACCTGGCACCCCACGGATTATCTAATTAGCACCTCCCACTATACAGTGAATGGGGCCGTAAGCCCTGCACTGTTCATTGTACATTGGCGGTGCCAGGTAGCTAAAGCTTGGCTAGCAGTTGCAGTTACCCAACACCACCACTATACATTTGGGTAACTGTTTCTGGAGCCATTCACTGTATAGTACGGTGCACCAAACACCTCATCGGTAGCACTGCCGGTCACTGATTGATCTTCTTACATCTCGATAGATTATCAATCAGAAAGACCTTGGAAATCCCACAATTAGACCCTTTTTATTGATTCAGTTTGGTCTGTCATCTTGGAGATGTTTCACTGTATATGAAGCTTGTAAACAGATATATATTATGCATATATCTTTATAATTTTCTGGATGAAGAATCATTTTTGAACAGAATATCTATTTCTATAACTCAGACCCTTCTTTGACCCATGATGGCTGGTCTCTGGTGTTGGCTGTCTGGTAAGATCAGTCACCAGCTGGTACATAACACCCGACTTCTGAGCATCCTCTGCTCATCTTACTGAAAATATTAATTTGTAGGTGCTGTAAATCCAACAAAATGTGGCTGTCCATTTGCACTGAAGATGTCTGCATGTCAACTACTCCTGGAAATCACCACGTTCTTAAGGGAAACCTTTCCATGTCTGCCAAGGCCTAGAGCTGAACCTCTTGTGGTACGTGAAATATTTAGAAATAATGTTTAATATTTTAGAAATAATGTTTCTCAGAATCTACCATTATGTTATGTTGCATGTACTTTGGCTTTTTCGTATATATAAGACACCACAACTGGTGATAAAACACATGGATATACTGTATAAAAGGCTTCTACAACCCTTATGGGAGGAGTACAGAGAACCACTGAAAATATTTGAAGTGTTAGCTTACGATCCTCTGTCTGCTGCATGAAGGATCTGGAGACCTGCCGGCTACGCTTGGATCCGGAGATGGATCGACACCGATACGAAAGGAAGATCAGCTTTGCTGGTATCTTGGATGAGAATGAAGACTCCAAGGATTCCCTACATAGCAGCAGCCATACCTTGAAATCAGACACAGGATGTGAGGAAAAGAAAGGTAAGAACATATTAGATCAAGTGATACAGTGTGCAGTGTTGCAGGAGGTGTGAACACAGAAGGCTTTTATTTATTTAAAAAAAACAACTGATCAAAATACCGATATAATATAACCTTAGGGATTGTGATATAATGGTTCATTGTTTATTAAACTTATAACACTTGTTATAACTATATAATACAGTCATGGCCGTAAATGTTGGCACCCCTGAAATTTTTCATGAAAAGGAAGTATTTCTCACAGAAAAGGATTGCAGTAACACATATTTTGCCTTACACATGTTTATTCCCTTTGTGTGTATTGGAACTAAACCAAAAAAGGAGGCAAAAAAAGCAAATTGGACATTATGTCACACCAAACTCCAAAAACAGGCTGCACAAAATTCTTGGCACCCTTAACTTAATATTTGGTTGCACACCCTTGGGAAAAAATAACTGAAACATTTGCTTCCTATAACCATCAATAAGCTTCTTACACCTCTCAGCCGGAATGTTGGACCACTCTTCTTTTGCAAACTGCTCCAGGTCTCTCTTATTGGAAGGGCGCCTTTTCCAAACAGCAATTTTAAGATCTCTCCACAGGTGTTCAATGGGATTTAGATCTGGACTCATTGCTGGCCACTTCAGAACTCTCCAGCGCTTTGTTGCCATCCATTTCTGGGGGCTTTTTGATGTATGTTTGGGGTCATTGTCCTGCTGGAAGACCCAAGATCTTGGTTGCAAACCCAGCTTTCTGACACTGGGCTGTACAGGGCGACCCAAAATCTGTTGGTAGATTTCATGATGCCTTGCACAAATTTAAGGAACCCAGTGCCAGAGGCAGCAAAACAACCCCAAAACATTATTGAACCTCCACCATATTTCACTGTAGGTACTGTGTTCTTTTCTTTGTAGGCCTCATTCCCTTTTTGGTGAACAATAGAATGATGTGCTTTACCAAAAAGCTCTATATTGGTCTCATCTGTCCACAAGATGTTTTCCCAGAAGGATTTTGGCTTACTGAAGTTCAAAATGTAGTCTTGCTTTTTTGTCTCTGTGTTAGCAGTGGGGTCCTCCTGGGTCTCCTGTCATAGCGTTTCATTTCATTTAAATGTCGACGGATAGTTCGCTTTGACACTGATGCTCCCTGAGCCTGCAGGATAGCTTAAATATCTTTGGAACTTGTTGGGGGCTGCTTATCCACGATCTGGACTATCCTGCATTGACACCTTTCATCAATTTTTCTCTTCCATCCACGCCCAGAGAGATTAGCTACAGTGCCATGGGTTGCAAACTTCTTGATAATGCTGTGGACAAAGGCAAATCTACATCTATGGAGATGGACTTGTAACCTTGAGATATTTTTCTACAATTTTGGTTCTCAAGTCCTCAGACAGTTCTCTTCTCCTCTTTCTGTTGTCCATGCTTAGTGTGCCACACACAGACACACAATGCAAAGACTAAGTGAACTTCTCTCCTTTTTAATCTGCTTTCAGGTGTGATTTTTATATTGCCCACACCTGTTACTTGCCCCAGGTGAGTTTAAAGGAGAATCACATGCTTGAAACAATCTTATTTCTCCACAATTTTGAAAGGGTGGCAATAATTTTGTCCAGCCAATTTTTGGGGTTTGGTGTGACATCATGTCCAACTTGCTATTTTTCTCCCTTTTTGGGTTTAGTTCCAATACACACAAAGGGAATAAACATGTGTATAGCAAAACATATGTTACTGCAATCCTTTTCTGTGAAAAATACTTTATTTTCTTTCAATTTTGGGGGTGCCAACATTTACGGCCATGACTGTATATATAATATATATTTTACAACCTCTATTTCTTTTCTCTCCCAAAATATGCATTATTAATGTGGTTTCTGTATTATTATATCATTGTGTACATTGAAATATTGGCCTCCCTCCAACTCGTTCTTGGTGTAATTTGATATTTGATGTAAATGCGATAAATATAAATAACCAATCTATACAAGTGTAATATCCACCAGTGTAACTATCTTTTAAACAGTTATTAAAGTTATTTTAGAGATTATGTAAAATTTTTAATGAGTGGTAAATATAAGAAATGAAAAGGGCAAGATGGTCTTAAGATAATAAAAACCAAACAAATCGTTATTATAGTTCATATTTCATTTGATCTTACAGGCAACCTGTCATCACTTTCATGCTGCCCAGACCACCAGACATAGGGTGGTCCTGGTGGCTTTGCCCTGCCCCATAATCCCTGTTTGGCTACAAGAATAAATATATTAATCAAGGCTGGCGAGGCAGGCAGAAGCCACTGGGGGCCACCCTAATGACTTGTTCAGGCAGCACGAAATTCATGATAGGTTTTCTGTATATATTTTTTCCAAGCATTTTATTTGTTGACCTATTCTTATGATTGGCTACAATGTATGATGAGATACTGAGAGTCTCGCTTCCCAGGACATCCAACAATCTGCAGATCAGTTCCTGGCACAATGACATACATGGGCACAGCCATATTTGTTATGATGCAGCTGGGCTGAAGACGTTAGTAAAGTCTGCTATTGTCCCTTTATTCTGCTGACTGATGGACGTCTAAGGGGTGAGACCCTCACTAAATGATAGGTCATTAATTTAACATAATGGAAACCACTTATACAGAGGTTGTCTAGTTCAGTCAACGTCTTCTTGAATGCCTTTTCAAGGCATGTTTACCAATTGAGGATTCTTTTTTTTACTACTTTAGTATAAAAAATGGTTAAAGGGTTATTCCCAACATCAAAGGTTATCTCTATCCACAAGATAGGGGATAATAAGCTGAGCCTGGCAATGTTTGTAAGCCCCATAGAGAATGAATAGAGCGCAAGCCCTGCTCAGGTGCTGCACTGTATTCATTTGTGGGAAAATGTTCTCGTGATTGGTGGGGGTCCCAGCAGTCAGACGCTCATTGATCAGTTTGTTATCCCCTATCAAATCCTTTGGGTAAGGGAGAACTATTGATTTTAGGAATACCCCTTTAAGGTTACTATGTTAAATACTAGTGTTTTAGCTATGTTACAGTTGTGCTATAGTTGTACATTTACCTTTACTGTGTATTTGAGTGGTGTAAAGCTTATGAAAAAACTGCTTCTCACAGAATCCATCGCTTGTAAAATTGGTTAACATCACTGCCAACCTCTCTGGCCTCCAAATACAATGTATTTTAAGTGAATTGTCTAAAGTTTTGTTTCGTCAATCATTATAAACAATCTGTGTTTATCATCAATTGCTAATAAATGAGATGTGAGCGGAGGTCAGAGTACGTCCAGTACATATAAACCTGTTTTGTGCCACTTTTTTGTCCATTTTAGGTGAGTGGTGTCTTTTTATTTTATTCCGTGGTGCTGTTTTCAACAGACCGATTTTCTCATTTTGGAATTTTCTTTGTCATGTTTGTATATCTTATTGCAGTATGTGTGATAGAGGCTGATTCTGTAAATTTTTTTTATCTTTTTGTAAAAAAAAAGGTACAAAAAGTTTACTGAGCAGCTGACAATTACATGTAAAGTTTATACAGCACAGATACTTGTCTTTTTACCAAACTCCTTAAATCAGTAGCTATTAATGGAAAGCATCAATATAATAACTTATTAAATATGCCCAATATAAGTATATACAGTACATAAAAATACCAATATGTTAGTATATAAGGAATTTTTCTATTCATCATATATAAACACCCATGAGAAACGTGTACTTCAATTTCTACAAAAATATGACTATAACCAGATTTTTTTTTTTTTTTTTAAGAGCATTGTCACCAACTGCAGTAAAACATTTTTGGGAATCAAAAGATGTTATAGTTGTAGTTGTCTCGCGTATTCAGCTCTTGTTTTGTAACGAAAAATCATGCTCATTGTTAAACCCTGTTTGGGATGCAAAATGAGACTATATTACGCCCCATCACCACAAATCCCGGATGGGTCACATTTTTCATGACCTAAACTGACAATTTAGGTCATCAGACCCACAGTGAGGCCGGGACTTAAGGAAACAAAAAGGCCACCATATTACAACCATGTTTTAGGCTGTGTTCACACATTATTTGGCCTGTGTTTCATAAGTATTTTGGTCAGATTTTTTGCCAAAACTAAGAGTGGGTGCAAATCATTCAAGTAAAGTTTATTCCAGTGTCAGTACGACTTTTGGTTTTGGATAAAAAATAATAACCAAAATAAGCTCCAAAATGAGGACCAAATACTGACCAAAATACTATGTGTAAACCCAAAACCTAGAGCAGAAGTGATCAAATGTGTTTAGAATCAGATATACTTTTTAGTGCTTGAGTTATGAGTTACACAGTGACTGGGAATTAATCAGGAATTTCCTGAAAAATCATTACAAAAGTGGTCACAAAAACCCTTTTTTCCCCAAACAATTATTACATATCCTATACACAGTTTATCTTTATTGAAAATGGACGCACAATTTTAAAACCTATGTAGAGTGCCGACTTCTGTGAAAATAATCTCACTGATAGGAGATACCACCAAGCCCATCGGGCTGTTGGGCAACTAAAAACAGTATTGGTTTTGGACATATCTATGCCCCTGCCATGGTTTAGAAGAAGGCACCCTATTATTTAATACACTGACACTAAGCCCCTCCTCCCCCTCAACGTTTCACCACTGCTGTGGCTTTGTCAAGAGGTACAAGGGGTCATACAAGTACAAGGGCTCATTAGGTTGCCATTAGGTCTTAGATTACCTGGAACTGATGACTTAAATATCACCCACCATAGACATCATATTTGTCAGCGGATTCCTCCAAAATTGACAGGACCTGTCAACATATATCTCATGTCTTTGGAAAGCTTTACAAACACATGAGATATAAGAGAAGGGCATTTTGGAAATACAGCTGAAATTCAGGAGGATTATAATGTCAGTTATATAAAGAATATAACCCTCACCTAGCGCAACATATATTAACTATATCACTGGAAACTTAGTAGCCATAAACATACAAAAACAGCATTTTGATGACAAATGCTCTTTAATTCTCATGATCATGCAAAGTAAAAAATACTTTTTTAATGTTACATCTGAGTTTGGTGGAAGGATATAAGTGGTATAAACAGCAATGTGATATACTGTACATGTGCGTGTATAACTTATAAAGAAGGAGAACCAATTCAAATGCTATATATAATGCAGACCTATAGAAATAGAGAATAAACCTTTTTTTAAGCTAATATGCTTTCCTCAAATTACTAGAAAGAATAAGTTAAATTACTAGTTAACATCAGGAAATTATTACAAAATGAATAGAAGCATTAATCCTTATATACAAATGAGTTTATAGTATATAGATATCAAGTTTATACATAAACCTATGTGTTATAAATTTTAAAGCCAATATACATATATAGCAAAACAGTATGACATCATTTATATCATCAATGTTTCGGTTTGCTTCAAACTGTCATGTTCACTCACCTGCATAGAACCCCAAAACCATTATCTAAATAAAACACACATACAGGGGTGTGGTAAGATCTCTTATTGCCCAAGGCAGGAGTTTCAGAATGCACTCACATCTACCTATGATCCTGAAAGTTTGACATAGCTGTTATATGGATAGTAATAAGCTTAAAGGGGTATTCCAGGCAATAACTTTTTTTTATATATCAACTGGCTCCGGAAAGTTAAACAGATTTGTAAATTACTACTATTAAAAAATCTTAATCCTTCCAATAGTTATTAGCTTCTGAAGTTTTCTGTCTAACTGCTCATTGATAATGTCACGTACCAGGAGCTGTGCATGATGGGAAAATATCCCCATAGGAACTGCACAGCTCCCGGGACGTGAGTCATCAGAGAGCAGTTAGACAGAAAACAACAACTCAACTTCAGAAGCTAATAATTATTGGAAGGATTAAGATTTTTTAATCAAAGTACCGTATATATCGGGGTATACCACGCACCGGCCTATAACACGCACCCTCATTTTACCAAGGATATTTGGGTAAAAAAAGTTTTTTACCCAAATATCCATGGTAAAATGAGGGTGCGTGTGTGCGCGTGTATACCCCGATATACCCCCAGGAAAGGCAGGGGGAGAGAGGCTGTCGCTGCCCGCTTCTCTCCCCCTGCCTTTCCTGGGGTCTAGAGCCCTGCTGCCGGCCCTTCTCTACCCCTAGCTATCGGCCTTGCTGCCCGTTCTGTCCCCCTGACTATCGGTGCCGGTGCCCCATTGCCGGCGCCGATAGCCAGGGGGAGAGAAGCGGCGCCGACAGCCAGGGGGAGAGAAGGGGCAGCGGCACCCATTGCCGGCGCCGCTGCCCCGTTGCCTCCCCCCATCCCCGGTGGCATAATTACCTGGGTCGGGTCCGCGCTGCTGCAGGCCTCTGGCGCGCGTCCCCTGCGTCGTTGCTATGCGCTGCACGGCGCGCCGCATGACGTCAGTGCGCCGTGCATAGCAACGACGCAGGGGACGCACGCCGGAGGCCTGCAGCAGCGCGGACAGCGGGGCGCCGGCACCGATAGTCAGTGGGACAGAACGGGCAGCGGCGCCGATAGCCAGGGGGAGAGAAGGGCCGGCAGCAGGGCTCTAGACCCCAGGGAAGGCAGTGACGGCCTCTCTCCCCCTGCCTTTCCTGGGGGTGTATCGGCGTATAACATGCACATAGACTTTAGGCTAAAATTTTTAGCCTAAAAAGTGCGTGTTATACGCCGATAAATACTGTAATTTACAAATCTGTTTAACTTTCCAGAGCTAGTTGATATATAAAAAAAAGTTTTGGCCTGGAATACCCCTTTAATTCTGTTGTCACCTTTTTAACCATTCCCAACATTCGAAGGCATACATAGTAGAGGAGGTACACATTTAATATAATGGTAATATATATTTAGAAATCAATCTGTACAGAGATGTGACAGTCTGGCATCAGTTTGATTACCTCTCATGGGGGCCATTTTAACCCCCTATATTTGTTAATGTGGCTGTGCCAGTGAGAAGCAAGAGACTTGTCCAAAAGTATACTGCTCTTAGCAAAGTAAAGCATATAGACACCTTTGCATTGATTTTTTTAAGATTTGTTTTATTCAGTGATAGGTCAAGTATAAAACTAGAGAGTGGAACTGAGTTACACACCTGCTAAATGAGTGGATGAAGTAGAGAAACCTTGTAGGACAGCTGTAAAAAAAATCACATAATCTGTGTACAAATATAGAAAGAAAATAGAGCAAACAAACCATACTGCAGAGGCTGCAGAAGTGGAACTAAGTAAAACATTTACAAAGGTGTCCACAGCCTTCAAAGCAGTTACAAAGCCAAAAATAACTTATCCTCTATGCACTTGAGAGAGATCGGCATCATTCTGGGGATTGTAGAGTTCGGATCCCTGCAATCAGGCACTTATCCACTATACCGTAGATACAAGATCAGTTATTTTTGGCTTGAGAACCCATTTATCTGGACTACTACTCTTTACACAGTGCCCATGGTAGCCTCTTTAGCAAGAACATATAGTATTATAATTTTTTTTATATATAACTGCACATTTTTGAATGCCAATAGGTAAAAAATATGAGCCAACACATTTAAAGAACAACATATTTCCTATGGCTGTGTTTATCCTTTTGTCATACATGTTTACATGGTTAATGTGATGGATTTCAAATACTGATGATTAAAACTGCTATGCAAAACCAACCTAAGGCACAGACCAGGTTATATTGCATAGCAAGTGTAACCTGACATAATGGAACTATAATTCCAGATTAAATGGAGCTGAATAGAATTGTACCTTACATATCAATCCTATATGGGAAAAACTCTTCAATATGTCAGCAATACCAGTACTAAGAGATTAATACTATTCCGTAGCACAAAGATATAGAGGTAGAATTATCAAAACCTTTGCAGAGGACAAGTTTCCCAGTTGCCCACAGCAACCTATTAGATTACTTTTTTTTAATTTTTTTTAAGACCTCTGAAAAAGGAAAGAAGCGATCTGATTGGTTGCTATGGGCAACTAGAAAATGTTTCCTCTACACAGGTTCTGATGAATCACCTCCCATAGTTCTGTTAAGTGAGAAGCAAAAAATATCATACCTTTCATCACACAATTACACAATTCACCTTATTTTGCTACATGTTTGTAATTTAGAGTCTGTTTGGTATATTTTTTTTTTCTTCTTAAGACATTGTGGTTATTACTTTGCGAGAGTTTCTTTGCTCCATGCCATTCATTTTCTCCTAATATCTGGCTGAAGACAGATTTAGATGATAGATGTTTGCAAAAAGTACAAAAAAATAAAAATAAAAAGATGTATTAAAACAATCAGAGAAGAGGGAAAAAATTCCTCTTGTGTTCTCTCAATGCAGTTCCCAGCAGGAAGATCAGGATAGGAGGCTCCCGCTTGCTCCAGATTAAAGGAACCCGCAGTTTCCGGGTGAAGAAAGGGGGCTCCCTGTCCAGCATTCGCCGGGCCGGCAGCCTAAAGAGCACCAAACTAACACGGCAGGACTCAGGGTCCGAGAATGATGACATCCAGCTGTCACAGAGCAGGGACACTGTTACTGACATAGGTAACTCAGCGAAGAAATTTTAAGGGGAGACCTCTCACAGAAGGGACAGATACCTCTGCAAATATCCTGTCAAGACAAAGCAGATTTTAGCACCCATTGTCAATGAATGTGGATTAGATATTTTTGAGAAGGAACACATTTATAATCTTAATATTTACCTTTTTGAAGAAACTAAAAAAAATATTTTAGACCCATAGACCAACACACAGTCCTTCATTTTCAGTTTGCTTCCAAATTAAGGTTTTTATAAGCATCCATATAGCAGTTCATAACCAGCACAATGGAGACAGTTTTCTACAACAAAGTCAAACACAATAATATATAAACAATTTGACGTGGTTTTCTCCATGTAGATCTTTTTAAGTATATAGAACAATTCTTATTATTATTGCAGATCAACTGTATGGTTTGCAGCATCTTTGAGATGCAGGGAATTTGTTCTCCATTTTTGTCCCACCCCCCTGAATATAGGGGACATGTGCCAATAGATGTGCTTGTCTTCGCCACTCCAGCTAGTGAACAGAGCGGGTGGGAGCTGGGTTGATGTGTTGTGTCGCTCTGTCGTGATACCATCTGTGCATGGCTGGGTCTTTAGGTAAAAATTGAAGATGTGTAATATGCATTGGTTGTGTAATGGCTTATGGCTTGTTTAATGTTTCTTTTTGAGAAGAAGGGAGCCCATGGAGCACTAGTGAGCCCAGTATTGATCCTGATGGAAGCAACATTGGCACGGAAGAAAGCTACCACCGTAATATGTCTTGGTTACATGTAAGTAGTCTGTAACAAATATCGATGAGGTTTGGAAAAAGTCTACATTAGGTACGTAGGTAAGAGAATGTGTAAAAAAATATAAAATTTGGAAAATTCCAAATGAACACTCTATTGGAAGTTTTCGTTATCTTTGTAGGCTCCAGCATCTTGACTGTTTCTATTGTAAATGAAACATAGCCAAAAGATAAAGCTGAGCTGCTTTCTAACAAAAAGGAATGAAGAGAGAGGAATTTGAAAAACTAATTTGAGAATATTTTTATTAATTTAATTATTATTTAATATTACCAGGTTATGATCCTACTATGCAACCAACAAAGCTTCATTTGTACCCATGTGGATTATTGCCACCCACACTGCTATCTGCACCACAGCCGTTCATGTGCTCGGTTGGTGCGAGCCATTAAATTGCTTTATGGAGATACTGTGGAATCGCTTAAGGAGGACAACCTGGGTATTAGCTCTGGTCTTAGAGGCAAAAAAGTGAAAGAGGTTTGTTTTTACAAATTATTACAGTATTGAGGTTAAAATAGGAATGTATATTATTAAGTTTATCATTTCAATTTGTGTATCAGGTAACAAAAATACGGTAGTACATAAAGTGCGGTAAAATATTTTCTGATGCTTTATTATTATTATTATTACTATCATTATTATTATATAGCCACATTGAATCCTAAAGAATAGCCACATTTATTTTAGTGTTTTTGACCTGCTTTTGACCTAAAATTGAAGCACACAATTTGTTTAGCCCAAAGATAGACTGTAATTAAACAAAATAACACAAACATAATATCATACATCAAAAAGAAAGAAGCGTATGTAGATCCAATAGCTCATAAATATCACATTTTATTAGTAGACAAATGCCCAACAAACAGACATCTAAAATCATTTAAGACATATGATAAATATGTAAACAGAGATACAACTCCATACCACAGGTAGGTGTAGGCTGGTGTAGTCTGGTGTAGGCCCAAAATGCTTCAATAGTAGAGAGGCTAACCAAAAGTATTCGGAACCCCCAAGAATTTAGCCCAAAATAAATATAAAGTGAATTAGGGGGGGGGATACAAAAACCCTCCAAAAAACACAATCAAGTAAAGTAAAGTGAAGGTTCCCCAGTAACTAACAGTAAAGAGCCAGAAACAAAGAGCCAACAAAACAAAAAATTGCATAGGAGTATATTACCAAGTGGACCAGGTGGAGATATACACCAGACCTCCATCACCCAACATTTCACCACTGAAGGCTTCTTCTGGGGCGTTATCAGTGAGGGTGCGTGGCTACACTTTATGTTGGATGTCTACCAATCACAAGCACAGAGTCAGACCATGTGATCAGGCTAGACTCCGTCCCCTTTTCGGGAATGCAAAATGTCATCAGCTCACGGGTATCGGCAAGATGTTGCAGAGCTATTGTGCTAATGGGATATGCGCTGCAGCAGAGTGGCCGGCGCAGTCGCAATGCGATCCGAGACGGGTATTGCAAGATGCATGCGATCGCATTGCAGTTAGAGGGAACGCCCGACATCTGATGTTAGACCGTAGCATCTGCTGTCAGAGCTGTCAAGCTAACAGTGGACAACCACTGACGCCCACAGGGAGGGGTCAGTGAGTTCTCCAGTACATGCGGAGTATATCACTTCACAGTGAGCACAATTACCCGGGGCTCCCAGATAAAGTACATCAGTTGTCATATGAATGTGGGGCAGCGCAACCATCCTGTTCACTGTCCCGCATGCATAGACAGCATAGGGACAAAAGGTAAGTGTCAATAATACCCTGATCATGGGGACCCCCCGGGCGAGAGCAACACTGGGATATATGTAATATGAATTACATGTGTTCACATAAGGTACCCACATCATTAAACCGGCTGTGTGTGTCTGCATAGTGTGCACACACAACGGCGTGACACCAGGACTCCCCTTAGTAATACAGAATAGATACAATGCAATGAAATATGTATATATACACAGTCACATAAATGCTTATTAAAAGCATGCATAAGTATAGAAAAATTAACTGCAGCCATTAGTACTACAGCCTAATAGCTACACATACACAGAATAACATACAGCAATGGTTCATCAATAATTCATTAATATAAAATACAAGCATAAAATACCAAAAAATAAAAAACAGTATGGAATACCACAGGTGGGACAATAAAGTGAGCAAGTGAATGGAAGACAGGGCATCAGACATCCTGAGGAAAATTATGCATATTTATAGTCACGGTTCCGCCATGTCACACTGCACAGTAGGCAGTGTAACCAAGAGGAACACAATAAATGTGATATGGTTAAGGTGCATGAATTAGTAAAACAAACAACATAGTGGCAAAACTATAAAACTACAAGTGCAAAAAAATGGTGAGATGTGCTCAAGTGAAGTGAGTGGTAAGTGAATGCAAACCCATCTGTGGACTAGAATATACTCACATTTCTGTATTCCTGAAAAGAAATGAACAAAATATACACATAGACTGTGTGTACAGGTATATTAGGCCAAAAAGGTATATGTATATATTGCCTAGAAATAATAGTACTACCAAGGGGTGTCCCACCTGTTTACGTAACAACCAAAGTGCAAAGATGCTGTCGTTATAAAATGTCATAATGACAACGTATACCGTATTATAATTACATTAAATTCAGAACAATGATGTGGAGGACGAAGGAAAATAAAAATATGAATAGATGACAGAGATGAGGTATACCACAGTCTCTGACCCAGGGGTGACCCAAGTCAGAAATATAAATGCATAAAGTTATGCTGTAGTCAAGATGTGCATAAAGAGGAGGGGAAAATTCATAAATAATTCCGACATCCACAGGAGCTGGAACAAGAGAAGGAACACTCAAACGTCCATCAAAAGGGAGGAGACATCAGGTAAGGCACCCATAATCTGCATAAATAATAATAATAATAACAAAAGATGTTAGCCACAAGGATTGAAAACACTTAAAAAGAATAACCACTAAAAATGTATGAAAATTAAAACCAAACACCCACAGTCTGAGCTCAAACCTTCACTAAAGTTCATCACAGGCAAAGATAACAGAAGAGAAATCAAGTGACCAGGCATTCACCATGTTCCTGTGGGAGTACGAGGTGGAAACTGGAGGAAAATGGTAGCACAACGTGAAACTCGCTGGATTTTCAAATTGGATTCATTGGTCCTGCATGGAGTAAACAAGGTGAACAGCTATGCTCCATTTTTGTAACCTAACAACCCTCCCTTCCCCCCACCTCCTTCTCCTCCCCCTATTTCCTACCCGTACTTTTCCCTCCTCCCCCCCCCCTTCTCCTCCGTTATCTTCGCCTGTGAGGAACTTTGTTGAATGTTTGAGCTCAGACTGCGGGTGTTTGGTTTTAATTTTCATACATTTTTAGTGGTTATTCTTTTTAAGTGGTTTTGATCCTTGTGGCTAACATCTTTTATTATTATTATTATTATTATTTATGCAGATTATGGATGCCTGTAAAACACAGCCGGGGCCCTGCCGCAATTTTAACCCATTTTAACCCTTACAGCCGCGGTCAGAAGGGACCGCTTGCTGTAAGTGTTATGACAGAGGGAGGGAGCTCCCTCTGTCTTCCCTGCAGCACCCCGCAGCGCGATCGCGGGGTGCTGTGTGTATTCCCCGGTGGGCGGGGACCTGTGTTACTGCCGGGACAGAAGAAAACTTCGGTCCCGGCAGTTTAACCCTTGCAGCCGCGGTCGGAAGCGACCGTGAGCTGTAAGGAGTTTTGACAGAGGGAGGGGGCTCCCTCTGTCTCTCTCCTGTAGCACCCCGCAACTATTGTGGGGTGCTGCTGCTTACCTGGGCAGCCGGGGGTCTTTACTAGGACCCCCAGGTCTGCCCCGGTTATTGCCTGATGCACGTCCTGATATGCTGCCTGCTAGTGTAAAACTGGCAGGCAGCATATAACTGCAATGCTTTGGAATACTAAGTATTCCAAAGCATAAAAAAAAAGTGTAAAAAAATATAAAATAAATAAAAGTGTAAAAAAGAAAGTGTAAAGACAATAAATGTAAAAAAAAGTGTAAAAAAATGTAAAAGCGTGTAAAAAAATAATAAAAATACATTTATTAAATAAATATAATCAAAAATAAAAATGCATAATGTGTAGGATCACACGGCACACATCCGCCTCTGCCTCTGTACCTTGATAAAGTTGGCTTAGCCAACGAAACGTCGGGCAGTGGAGTGCTATTCATGTTTTAACCAGCAGCTTTCAGTATCCATCCGTTCAGCGGCATCCGCACAATAGTGCTGTCTAAAGCACAGTATCACTGTCAAAGAGTTACTGGATGCACGCATATTATACAGGCAACTATTAGCTGTGTTTTTAACCACTATACCAGAACTTATATATTTTAAGTGACTCAATAAAATTCAGTTTTAAGGGGGGGTTTCTAGTTTAGGGCTAACCCCTTGGGGGGGTGACCCCTAAAAAGGTTGTTGTTATATATAAGGAACCAAATATGGCCTAAGTGGGGATATTTCCAAACACTGGCCGAGCAGCTTAATAAAATATAGGGTGCATTTCTTGCAATATCAGAAGTGATGTACAAAAAATATGTCCCACAAATGATGCATTTGTGAAAATTGCAAATTTCTAATTTTAACACTGACTTTGTAATAATTCCTGCCAAAAGACTATGGTGTTAAAATACTCACTGTACCCCCTAGCGAATACCTTGAAGGGTCTAGTTTTTAATATGGGGTCATTTGGGGGGTGTTCCTATGTTCTACCACCTTCAAATTTCTGCAAACTTTACATAGCACATAAAAAAGATGTACTTTTTAAATTTTCTAAATTTTCTAAATTTCAAGTTAAATTGTTAGGCTTCTACGTAATTTAAAATGTGAATTAAAAACCAAAAAAAATGCTGTCAAAATAAAGTAGACATCTGAAAGTATAAGTTTCATGAACTATTTGGTCAGTAAGTATAAATATATGCAACCTATTAGTGTTAAAATAGCAAAAAATTTTAATTTTCCTTAACATTTCATGATTTTTTGCATTGTAAAAAAAAAACTACAAATGATATCGGCTTACTTTTACTATGTACATGAAGGACAACTTATGACAAAAAAACAATGTTAGAATTATCGTGATTGACAAAACGTTACCAGGGTTACTCTCTAATAAAGACAGACATCCCCGATTTGAAAAAACAGGCCTGGTCTTTCAGGAGCGTTACAGGTTTACTTGTGTTGGTTATAACACGTGTGTAGGGCTATTCAAATACTTGCAGCACGCCAACATTAAACAGTATTTGTTTTGTGAGCAATAAAATGCAATAACTCACTGTTATCAGGAAGATTCTTCCGGCTTTATTTTTCTTGTTTCATAATTTTGCACAAAGACGGTCTCCCAGGACTCAATTAGTTACATAAACCAGCAACTTCATAGCAGCAATATTGGTACTTTCATCAGTCATGGCACAACGTTTCAGGGGCGGACCCCCTTATTCATGCGCAAAGACTGCTGGGAACAAGAGCTTCTAAATACTTCAAACACAGCTGTTACTAATTGGTATAGCCTCATAAAGTGTATATGTGCACATATAAATTTTAAGTATTACAAACCAACGAACATACAATTACATGACCTATAAAAAATGCCTTAAAGCTACATTGTTCATTCATACCTTTCGGTACAAGAGTTTCCAATTCCGTAATCCAAAACGTTTCCCACTGAAGCAAGCATTTTCAGTTTTGGTTTTCATTGGTGTGAACTGTTACCTGTTCGATCACCTGCCACCTTAAATCAGACACTTGATGTTGAGACTCTTTAAAATGTCGTGCTACTGTTGTTTCACCGTACTTATTTGATGTGACATCTAATTCGTTAAATTCATTTTTTAGAGCTTTTCTAACTGCCGCTCTATGTTCATTAATTCGAGTTTTTATATTTCTAGATGTTTGACCTATATAACTGTTTAATGTTGGCGTGATGCAAGCATTTGAATAGCCCTACACACGTGTTATAATCAGATTGTCCGATTGGAGTTGCCTGGAGCTCCTTGAGTAGGTGCTTTTTTGTTTAAAAGAAAAAAGAAGGAACTCAATTGTTTTGTGTTTTTGTTACTTGTGTTGGTCCTTAAGGGGTTAAACAGGAAAGAAGCTGATTTTATTAATATAAAAAATCCACAAATACCCGCTTTTTACCATATTCCTAAAATACACAAGTCTACTACAAACCCACCGGGGCGTCCGATAATTTCCGGGATAAATTGTTTAACATCTAACTTGTCAAAGTATGTAGATACACAATTGCAAAAACATGTTGCCCAGTTACCAGCATATCTGAAGGACACAAAGCATGTCCTTCAGATTTTGAAAAATACCACATGGCAACCTGAATACATCATGGGGACACTAGATGTGACAGCGTTATATACGATAATTGATCATCAAAAAGGACAATCAGCAGCCGAATATTTTATGCAAAAAGATGTGATGTTACCCTTGGATCAGATTCAGTTTATAGGAAAAAGTATTGCTTTTATATTAAATCATAATTATTTTTTATATGAAGGAGATTTTTACTTACAGAAGTGGGGTACCGCTATGGGGACCAGTTTGCGCCAGGGTATTCAAACCTATATATGGGATATTGGGAGGAACAAGTTATCCTCCCAAGGATTGTCCTGGCGTCAGACTTGGTCTTCTGGTATCGTTTTATCGATGATTTAAGTTTTTATTTGGAAAGCGTCTGAACACAAGTTGAATATGTTTTTAAATGATTTAAATAAAAAAAGATTTTTTATCTATCTTTTACGCCTACTGTCGGTCGGACGGAGATACATTTTCTAGACCTCACAATATTTATTAAGGACCACCAAATTTTTACAAAATCATTTAAGAAAACTACGGATAGCAATAGTTATATAGCTGCCATTTGCCTATATGGCTCAATAAAATACCAAAAAGCCAGTTCATCCGACTTCGCAGGAACTGCACAGAATTGGAAGAATGCAAGAGAGAGGACCAGGAGTTACAGAATAAATTTGTGGAAAAGGTATAAAGGAAGGAGATCTTGGAGAAAACAGCAGAACAAATTCAAAACTCTGAGAGAGAACACCTTTTGGTGAATAAGGAGGATAAAAATTGCAATCCAGATCCACAGGACCAGATAAAAATTCCTATAATTACCTTCTATACAAGTCAGAGTTTTGCTTTCAAAAGAATTGTACAGAAACATTGGAATATATTAAAAGAGGATCGGATTATAGGAGAATTGGTCCCACAAAAACCACTATTCACTTTCCGAAAACCAGCAAATATAGGAAATCAAGTGGCACCCATGATAAAAAATAAAAAAAATGATGAAAAGAAGGATCAATCTACTTTTCTCCATAAATCAGGCTTTTTCCCTTGCCATTGTTGCAATGTAAAATAACTAAAGGAAAACAGGTATTGGAAATAAAAACCAAGGATGGCCTGTTCAGCCAACTCATTAAGACCCATATAAACTGTAAAACTAAAGGGGTGATTTATGGAATTGTATGCCCTTGCGAAAAAATGTATGTGGGAAGGACTAAACGCATGCTATTGAAAAGGATAGGGGAACATATCTATAATATTGGTAGGAAATTTTTGGGACACCCCCTGTCCAGACATTATTTAGATAAACATAACGCTTCCTTCTCGGGTTCACAGTTTTTTGGGATAGAACATATAAAAAAAACACTGGAGAGGGGGGGATTATATAGCAGCTATGTGCCGAGCAGAAGGGAAATGGATTTTCAATCTGAATTCTATGGTCCCTTATGGCCTTAACACGAACTTTGAACTGTTTGCATTTTTGCAATAATAATACTATCATACCAGACCCTTCTGGACCACTTTACCAAAACTCTTTAGGTAATTTCTGGATTTTTTGAATTGGACCATATTCACATTGTGCGGCAATTAAGGTGCGTTTTCAGTGCGCTTTTTACATAGAAGCTGCTGTTTTAATCCAAGGAACATGACCCAAATTCTAGCTTTTATCAATGAAGAAAACTTTTATAAGTTTTTATAAGAAAATAAGTATACTGGAATGATGGAGACTGAAACATCTATAAATAGCCTTGAACCCGCAGCATCAACGATCTTTGAGAAAGGAAAGCGGACTTTCCGAAACGCGTCAGATCCTAGAACTTTTTTGGCCCTAGGCCTTTGCAGTAAGTGACGTCACTAAGCAAATTGCGGGTCTCGGCTCAGTATCATCAGACCAAGGCAGCCAGCCGGTGAGACACTTCCGGCCGGAGTAGTTCGCACATAATAACCGGGAGCTCTGATTTTTTGTATGTAGTGGTATCACGTAGGCAGTAATGCTAAGGCAATCCTTTGCGGAGAGTAACACATCTATTTGCCACAGCACGTCCCACCAAGCTGCTGTATCTAACGGAGGAGTTCAAACTACAATTTAGATCAAGTGATATATAAGTCACATCAGAGAATTAGCATCATTTACTACCGTCTTTATTTTACAAACTGTTTTGTGCTCATGTGGTAGTTCATTTGACTGCTAATACATAGTAGCATTTTAACAACCCACAGCTTAAAGGGGTACTCCGGTGAAAACCTTTTTTCTTTTAAATCAACTGGTGGCAGAAAGTTAAACATATTTGTAAATTACTTCTATTAAAAAATCTTATTCCTTCCAGTACTTATTAGCTGCTGAATGCTACAGAGGAAATTCCTTTCTTTTTGGAACACTGATGACATCATGAACACAGTGCTCTCTGCTGACATCTCTGTCCATTTTAGCAACCATGCATAGCAGATGTATGCTAAGGGCAGCATGGTGGCTCAGTGGTTAGCACTGCTGCCTTGCAGTGCTAGGGACTTGGGATCAAATCACACTAAGGACAACAATAAATTAAGCATTATTATTATTATAACGTCAGTAGTGAGAACTGTGGTCGTGATGTCATCAGAGAGCATTCCAAAAAGAATGTAGTATTCAGCAGCTAATAAGTACAGAAAGGATTAAGATTTTTTAATAGAAGTAATTTACAAATATGTTTAACTTTCTGCCACCAGTTGATTTAAAAGAAAAAAGGTTTTCACCGGAGTACTCCTTTTATTACGGCATATGTCTTCTTTTCAGTAATTGCTGAATTTTACATTCTCCATATGAACCTTTCTTTTCACAGTATTCAAGTACAGTAAGTGTTATACTGATACACAATTTATATGTTTATAGTTTATTCTTATTTTGGAATGGTAAGACAGGAATCCACTCAGTTGTATCTTAGCTGCTTATACTACCATCAGTGCATTGGTGCTACAAATTTTATTTTTAGTCAGATTTATTACATGGTGCAGAACAAGTGATAAATCTGGTGCTGATCACTTTGCTTACTTCAGTACTCCACTTTGTATGGTGATTCCTCTGTGAATTTTTATGCAACATTTTATTCCGTGCGACAAAATCTGTGACTTTTTAAAAATGCTGTCCACAGTCAGTTCTGTAAGCCAAGTCAGGGCTGGTGTAGATTTGTGCCTAAGTTAGCACAGTTGCAACAAAAGATGCGACAAACAGAAAAGTCGCATATGATGAATTCCTTACCATTGCATGATATCAACTGAAATCATGACTTGGTATGTTCCTTTAGGGAAAACCTTCTAAAGCAAAAGTCGCAATGAAAAGTCTCAAAACAGCATCTGAGACAAACTGTGAGACAAATGTACACTACAAAACCAGGGTAAAACCAATGATACATTCTCCCCAATGTGCGTGTGTGTGTGTATGTTCCAGCATCATGTCCAAGCGGCTAAAGATATTAACATGAAACTTGGCACACATGTTACTTATATGTCAATAACAAACATAGGATAGGTTATTTAACCCTTACTCACCCCCATTTGTCAGCGTCAGGGGTTTTTGTTTAAAGTCCCATGCAAGTCTATGGGAAATATATTTTACTGCATAACTTCCAAACGGCTCGAGATATTTCGATAATACTTGGTAACATGTTACTTATATGTCCTCTTTAAATATAGGATAGTTAATTTAACTCTTAACTACCCCCATTTGTGAGGGTCGGGGTTTTTGTTTAAAGTCCCATGCAAATCAATGGGAAATATACGTTCCCACATAACGTCCATATGGCTGGAGATATTTCAATAATACCTGGTACACATATTACTGATATGTCAAGTAGAAATATATGATAGTTAAATTAACCCTTACCTACACCCTTATATAAAAGATGGGTTTTTGTTTCAAGTCCCATGCAAGTATATGGGACTTCCAGTACCTTACTCCACAAGCTCCGCTCTTGATCTCCTGTTGAATGTGTCAGTCCGGCTTGCAAGCCCCACCCTATCTCACAAAGTGAGGAGGTCGGGATAGGAGGTCAGGATAGGAGGTCGAGATATGAAGATGGGATATGAGGTCGGGATATGAGGACAGGATATGAGGTCAACATAGGAGGAGGGGATAGGAGGTCAGGATATGAGGATGGGATATGAGGTCAAGATAGGAGGACGGGATAGGAGGTCAGGATATGATGACAGAATATGAGGTCGGGATATGAGGACGGGATATGGGGACGGGATATGGGGTTGGGATATGACAACAATATATGGGGATGGGATATGAAGTCAAAAGCTTCCTCCTTTGTTGTTTTTCCTCCCCAACAAGGATGAGGAAGGAAAAAACGGGTAACGCCGGGTACTCAGCTAGTTATATATAGATATATATATATATATATCCTAGTGTTGCTCTCCCCCGGGGGGTTCCCATGATCAGGGTATTATTGACACTTACCTTTTATCCCTATGCTGTCTATGCATGTGGGACAGTGAACAGGATGGTTGCGCTGCCCCACATGCATTTGACAACTGATGTACTTTATCTAGGAGCCCCGGGTAATTGTGCTCAATGTGAAGTGATATACTCCGCACGTAGTGGAGAACTCATTGACCCCTCCCTGTGGGAGTCAGTGGTTGTCCACGGTTAGCATGACAGCTCTGACAGCAGACGCTACGGTCTGACATCAGATGCCAGGTGTTCCCGCTAACTGCGATGCGATCACGTGTATCTCGCGATACCCAACTTGGATCGCACTGCGGCTGCGCCGGCCACTCTGCTGCAGCGCATATTCCATTAGCACAATAGCTCTGCAACATCTCGTGACTGGTGACTTTTTGCTATCCCGGAAACGGGACGGAGTTTAACTTGATCACGTGGTCTGACCCTCTGCTTATGATTGGTAGACATCTAACACAAAGTGTAGCCACGCACCGACACTGACTACGCCTCGGAAGAAGCCTTCAGTGGTGAAACGTTGGGTGACGGAGGTCTGGTGTATATCCCCACCTGGTCCACTTGGTAATATACTCCTATGCATTTTTTGTTTTGTTGGCTCTTTGTTTCTAGCACTGTTAGTTACTGGGGAACCTTGCCTTTACTTTACTTGATTGTGTTTATGGGGGTGGTTTAGTATTCACCCCCCCCCCCCCCAATTAACTTTATATTTATTTTGGGTTAAATTCTTGGGGGTTCCATATACTTTTGGTAAACCTCTCTACTACTGAAGCACTTTGAGCCTACACCAGACCCCCTCTTTTCCTTCCTCTGTGGTAATTGAGTTGTACCTCTGCTTACGTATTAATCATATGTCTTAAATGATTTTAGATGTTTGTGTGTTTGTTGTGCATTTGTGTACTATTAAAATTAGATTTTTTTTAGCTATTGAATCTACATATGGTTCTTTCTTTTTGATGAATGAGCTTGTTAACGGCATAGGATCACATATATTCTCTAAGGGAACCTTAGTGTATTACATACATAATATCGTCAAATCCATAAGGACCCATCATATTAAAATAGCATGTTTGATCTAGCAAAGGTATCCCCTTTTTACAGGGTAGGGATTAACTAGTTGATTGAGGGGGTTTCCACTGTTGGAGCCCCCTACGATCTTGAAAATGGATACCCCAGCCTCCTGTTGGAATAGAGTACTTGACTGTTTATATGGCTTCCATAGAGAATGAATTCTGAAGTGGCAATGCTGCTGGAACACAAAGGGTCTTTATGACTGAAATGAGTTACTAACAGGTTAAAGGGCACTTAAGGCACCTGAGCTATATGCCACCTGAGATGTACATAAAAAATATACAGTAAGGGTAGGGTCACACATAGTGCATCTGTTGCTGCATATGCGCTACTGCGCAGTCGCTCCCCGTGTTCTCTGAGCTAGGCCGATAGAGGCTGCCATGTCTGTGAGTACACTGGGCATGTGCGTGTGACCCCTGATCAGATCCCTGTGTGTCTGCTGGTAAGGGTAGATTGCTGCTATGAGCAGACAAAGCAGGACGCACAGGCACAGCAGGAAGCATACTTTAGGGATGGTCAGTAGCGCATCCGCAGCATCAAAGATGATGCTGTGGATGCGCTATGTGTGACCTTACCCTACACAAAGTCACATTCTTATTTTTCCAATTTTAATGTGTTTGTTATGGGATTTAAAAAAGAAATAGCAAGGATAAACCTTTTATGAAGAGTAGGTCTCTCAAACCAGTAGGTATTCCCCCAGCCTAAACTTTCCTACCAGGCTTCACAATAATATTTTTTTTATCTTGCCTTTTGTCTGTCTGCACTATCTGAGACTGCACTAGAAAAGATCTAGTTCGTGTTATATATTCAGAAATAGCCTTGACTATTTTTAGTAAACCTCAAAACTCCTGCTTTCAAATGTTATTCAAAATCTCAGCATTAGAATTTTATATTTCTACATACTCCAATGTCTTACATAGCAAAAACTGTTCTGCCCATGCTGTAAGAAGTGAAAATTACTTATTGGAAAGCTACTTTGTATAATTATAAAACTAACTATTAAAAATATAACTAATATTTTGCCCTGACCTGCAGAGGTGTAGTTAAAATATCACACAAACTTTCTTTTGTCCTGCATAAAGTAGAAATCCAACTTTATTGTACCAGAATTAAAAACTTTCACAAATGTACCATTTCCTTGACCGCTGTTTAGTCTAATATGTTTTGAGAAGTAGCTGCACTCTTAATCATAGGCTGTTTGTACTTTGCTCACATAGTGCTCGGATAAATCATGCCTTCGAACACCATCTCTGAAGAAGAGAGTTACAGAAGCAAACTTGGAGGGGAAGAAGGACAGTGGGATGCTGAAGTATATAAGGCACCAGGTACAGTATACTCTTTATACTTGTGTATCCTATATTCCTATATAGATGTTAGTAACATCTAATGAATATTCAAAATAGTAAACACTAGTTTTTATAAAGTTAAAACATAGATAGTACATTGTGAGCCCACCTGCATGTTTAAGAGCTAGGTGCCTAATTGGATACTCTGGAGCCAAAGGCCCAAGAGATGGTTGTCGACAGTGGAGAAAGGTAGAGGGAGAACTTTGATGACAGAGCAGCACCAGATCAGCTTCAGAAGAGTTCAAGATTCATTGTACGGCCACACATTGCGTATATGCAGCGTTAATGTATTACTTAGATTTTTACTGATTACAGCCTAAACCTGGGTTCACACAGTGTTAAATGAAACAATAAAACAGCAGTAAAATAGGTAATGTGTTCTATTAGAGTCTATGGACCATCAAAGCGCCCTTAAGTGCACACATTGTTTTGAAGAATAAAAAAAACCTGGCCATAATTCCAAAATTGTTTTTTTTATTTTCATTTTACACTATGTAAACCAAGTCTTTTTGGGGGTGCGCATTTTGTCTAAGCAGTTTTTAACATAATTTAGAGATATGCATTATGGCAAGTCCATTGGACATTTACAGAGCTGGAAGTCTCAGTTTAATATTAGGCCTATATATTAAAGTAAATTAGATATTATATTAAATTAAAAAAAATAGGTCTAACATAAAGAAACATTGTTTCAAACAATAGGACATTGTTTGATGACACGTTCTCTTTAAAGGCCTAAGAGAATTCTTTGAGTATTTTTTCAAGACCCCTGTAGAAGGTGACAGCCTTATCAAATGTTTTTTAGTTTTCTATTTTTTACAGCGTTGAACCGTTTAAAGAGTGTTGGACCCCAATACTATCCTTTACAGGCCCAAGTTATCAATGAGATAAATACAAGAATTTTGACCATTGGTTAAAGGAAATGAGACATGTGAAAAAAAGATAGAAAAAGCACAACCAGCTCACCCCGCCCGGGCAGATGGAGCACGGATCCAGGTGCTTGGCAACACCGAAGCAGATAGAAACGAAGAGTAGAATCCAGCTCTTGGTGCAAATAAAATCCACTTTATTCGATAAAGACACACACAGGAACACAGGAAGTTATGTGTTTCAAGCGCAGAGCCCTCTTAGTCATACACCAAATACAAGGAAGACATAGATATATGTAGGTGGAGCAATCACACCGGAGCAAAAGTGCTGTGGTCAGGTGGTATTAACTCCTTCCAAACTTCATAGCATTTAGAATTAGTATCAAACCAGAATTAAAAGACAACATAGGTGTAAAAAGAATGGATAAAAACATTTACATATAATCCGAGGTTAGCTCAAGAGTCAAATAGAACATATCTAATGATCACGTAAAGAGGAGGGATGGTTGCAAAAGTAATCCATATGCAAAAGGTACACAGAGGAAAATATACAAAAGGAAAAGAATCAATTAAGATGCCATAAAAATAGAAATAAAAATAAACAAACAATGACATATAGTATGAATGTGGATGGATGGGCAGTGCGTGTCCGAATGTACAGAAAATTAGAATGAAATTTAAAAAATGATGAAAATAATAATAGAGAAAATCGGTCAGTGCTGATCAAAACGTTGTTCAGACACGCAAAGCCCATACATAATCATAGGTGGAGGCTTAGTGGAAAAATACCCGCATCAATGGGGATGACAAGCAAATGACAGGATAAATGTGTCCACAGGGGACACACACAAAAATAAGCAAAAAGTATATATGAAAAAAAATTGTAAACAAAAGACAAAAACCAAATTAATTAATTAGTAATGTAGTACAACATCCTGCCGCTTGTTCATGCCCAAAGGTGCATGAGTTGAAGGTTTCAAAATCCAAAATATTTCTCTGTTAAGAAGTTTCGGCCTATGATCTCCTCCTCTTTTGGACGGATTAACTCTCTCAATTGCAGAAAAATGTAGAGAAGTGAAACTACACTGGTGTATCTCAGCACAATGCTTCAAAACTGCTGATACATTTCTAGATAAAAAATGAGGAATATCGGACAGGTGCTTACAAAGCCTCACCTTTAGTTGACTAGTCGTACAACCGACATATTGCATGCAGCAGGTCATGCATGAGATCAGATACACCACATACGTAGTATTACAATTAACCTGTTGGGGACGGAGGGCGTACCTATACGCACTCTGCCCACTCCCTTTCTAAAACGCGGGGCCATGGCGTGGTCGGGCCTGGCCTCTAACAATGGCCGGGACCCGTGGCTAATAACCCGTGTGGCACTGATTGCTGTGCCGCGTGCTATTAACCCTTTAGACGCGGCGTTCAAAGTTGAATGCCGCATCTAAAGTGAAAGTAAGACATTGCCGGTTAGCTCAGGGGGCTGTTCGGGATCGCTGAAAAGAAATTGCATCATCCCGAACAGCTTACAGGACAGCAGGAGGGCTCCTACCTTCCTCCTTGCTGTCCGATCGCCGAATGACTGCTTAGTGCCTGAGAGCCAGGCATGAGCAGTCAAGCGGCAGAATCATTGATCAATTATTCCCTATGAGAAACCATTGATCAATGTAAAAGATCAGTGTGTGCAGTGTTATAGCCTCCTATGGGAGCTATAACACTGCAAAAAAAAAGTGAAAAAAGTGAATAAAGATCATTTAACCCCTTCCCTATGACCCCCCTTTTTCCATAAAAAAAATAAGAAAACTGTGTTAATAAAAATACATATATGTGGTATCGCCACGTGTGGAAATGTCCGAATTATAAAAATATATGGTTAATTAAACCGCATGCTCATCACGTATGCGCAAAATAATTCCAAAGTCCGAAATAGCATATTTTGGGTCACTTTTTATATCATGAAAAAATGAATAAAGTGATCAAAAAGTCCGATCAATACATAAATTGCACCGCTAAAAACTTCAGATCACGGCGCAAAAAATGCCTCATACCACCCCATACGCAGAAAAAAAAAATTATAGGGATCAGAAAATGACAATTTTTAACATATAAATTTTCCTGCATGTAGTTATGATTTTTTCCAGAAGTACGAAAAAATCAAACCTATATAAGTAGGGTATCATTTTAATCATATGGTCCTACAGAATAAAGATAAGGTGTCATTTTTACCAAAAAATTTACTATGTAGAAACGGAAGCCCCCAAAAGTAACAAAATTGCATTTTTTCTTAAATTTTCAATTATTTTTTTTTCCGTTTCAACCTAGATTTTTGGGTAAAATGACTGATGTCCTTACAAAGTAGAATTGGTGGCACAAAAAATAAGCCATAATATGGATTTTTAGGTGGAAAATTTAAAGAGTTATGATTTTTAAAAGATAAGGAGGAAAAAATGAAAGTGCAAAAATGGGAAAACCCTCCGTCCCCAAGGGGTTAATATATTGTTTAATAAAAAATGTAGTATTAACAAAAGACGTAAATGATCTGGTGACATGCATGACCGTGCAACACATGCAACTATTGTGTCCACATCTATAAGAACCTGGATGAGACTACCATGTAGTTCGTGAACTTAAAAATAAACTTGGGGAGACATTTTGACCAATAGTGGGAGCTTGCTTTGCTATGCATTTGTTTGTATGCATGGATCAGATAAAATCATATGCTTGTGAGTATGGATAATTTTACAAATTAATGAAAAATCCATACTGTAGGGGGTAGTAAAAACGACAGGGGAGGGGTTTGTTATAGATTTTTCAGTATTTTTTCGAAAACCATGCAGTAATTATGATAAAAAAAAATTAAAAGCAATCTTTCTAGCTCTGTCTAACGACCACTGTGGGTAGCCTCTAGCTAGTAACTGTTTCTGTATGGACTCTGCTTCTCTGAAGAAATCTGAGTCGGTGGTGCAGTTTTTTATTTTTAATAACATGTGGGGGGTGACATGAGCGGGCACACAAAATCTTTTTAGTATCAGCATTTCCATTTAGATTTAAATCCAGAAAAGAAACAGTATGGTTGTGATGTGTGACTGGAAAACGTAAATTACAAGTGTTGGAATTGAGATACAGGGAGAAATCTGGTACGGTCACCACATCGGGACCCCATATGAATATGAGATTGTCGATGTAGCGACCGTACCAGATAAGTCTGTTGATAAAAAGGTTATCTGGGGAAAACAAATAAACAGATTCCTACCAACACATGAAAATATTAGCTAATGAGGGGGAAAATGTTGCCCCCATCGAAGCTCCTGTTATTTGAAGAAAAAAACAACTATAAAAATACAATAAAAAATAAAAAAATATGTTCCAACAGAAATGTTACTGCAATACCCAAAAATTTGCATAGTTCAGGAGAATAAGAGGAATAGACAGATAAAAACCATTGTAATGCTGTTATGGCCAAATTGTGGGGAATGACTGAATAGAGTGATGTAACATCAGCAAAAATCCAGAAATAATCCTGAAGCCATTCCACTCCCTCAAGTTGGCATAAAAGATGTTTAGTGTCCTGGATATATGCTGGAATTTGGGGGATAAGAGGATGGAGAAATGTATCCACCCAAGCACATAAGTTCTCATTAAGTGAACCAATACCGGCCACAATTGGCCTGCAGAGGGGAGGAAAAAAGAGCTTGTGAATCTTGGGAAGGGAATGAAAAATAGGAATAATCGGATGTTCAACTAAAATAAATTCAACCTCCCTGGAAGAGAAAAAGCCACCTGCCTTCCCAAGATTCACAAGCTCCGTAAGTTGCTGTCTAAAGACATGTGTGGGATCAGATTGTAAAACACGGTAAGTATTGAGGTCTGACAGCATGTCCACATTAATGCCTCTATATAAACCTTTATCAAGAATAACGACAGCGCCGCCTTTGTAGGCCTGTAGAATTATAATATCATCCGCTGTGGACAAGCTTTCAAGAGCATCCCTCTCCTGAGGTGTTAAAAATAAAAATTTGCCACCTGATGGTGTATTGGCTAAGTTAGTAAGATTGCGCTCGACCGCCTCCTGAAAAGAGTCCAAAATTAATGTCCAGGATGAAAATTATTATTACGGGTTCAAAACACAGGACTCTCATCAGGGGTGCATGAAACGCGATCCTGCAACTCACCCTAATGAGATGTAATCAACAAATCCTGAAAAAAAAAATTAGTACAATAAGTAATAGGGTTACGTTCAGACTGGGCGTTATTGTTGGAGGAGTTGGATTCACCTGAGATGTCATTATCCAAAATTTTAATATCATTAAATTAATCTGCAGACAAATCCTCAGCAGTGCGGATAACATCAAAGTGTCTCCGCAATGTAATACCCCTAACAAAATGATTGACATCTAACAATGTACGGAATAAATCAAATCTAGTGGTTGATGAAAAAGAAAGTCCACGAGATAGAACAGTGATCTGTTGTGTGGAAAGAATCTTGGCCGAGATATTGAACATGGGTAGGCTCACTTCTTCCTCTCCTTGCAATACCGGGGGCTGCGTCTTTGGGCTCCATGTTTGCAGCCCGCCCGGCGTTTTTTTTAACTAGGTGTATTTGATGAAGACGCAGCTTATGAACGAGGTACAGTGGTACTAGCAGGTATTATATCATTAGCTGTTTTAAAATTATTTGCTGCTTCTCCATGTTCAGAGGCTGAGTCTGAGGATTCAAACTCAGTTGAGCTAAAATTAACCCGTGCATCTCCACGTTTCTTATTATAACCTTTGTTGTAACGTCTCCTAGCATAAGACTTTTTAAAAATGGAGCGTGGAGTGTTGGACTTAGAAGTAAACTGCGGCCAGTTGAACACCATATTAGATTTATAGTCCTGCAAGTCTCTCAAATATTTTGTGTGTTTGGTTTCTGCAATTGATGTTTCTAGCTAGGTCAGCTTCTCATTAATGTTAGCATCGAGCTCATTAAACAGTTCATGTTCAGCAAATGTGACAACATTATCTTGTAATTTTATCTCTCACCTCTTCGAGAACTTGCTGTTCATATCGGATAATGAGCTTCACAAAGTGCATAGAGAAGTCGCACAAGTCCTGCCATTCCGCTTTGAACTGCTCGTAATAGATGGTGGTAGGAAACTTCTTTATCCTTAACCCACGTGGGATCATATCCTGTGAGACATACCTCTGGAGGGAAGACAAGTCCAGTGATATACTTAACTCTTGTAGAAGCATGGCCTCCAAATGCATCATGTGCATCCTTAGACCAACAAGTTGAAAAAAAGAAATGGGATAAACCACATTTTTGGCACCATATTTTGGTGTAACGTAAATCAACTAATAAGTGGTTTTACTTAGACTACTCAGTCCAAGAATGTACAAAAAGGTTTACACTATCTGGGTATTACAGAGTATTAGAAAATCTGTCTCATTGTTTTCACAATTAAGGGGTTCTCTAATGCAAACATTTGTCACCCAAATTTTGGAGTATAAGTTCTGTAGCTAATTTTTATCATAGGGGCTGGAGAATCAGGAAGGTTCTTTTTAAGCACCAGCAACGCAGTAGCCTGTTCTGCATTCTTAGCCAGCAGTATGAGCAGCACAGTAATGGCAGCTTTTCACCTTCAATAGCTATCTTTCTTATTCCCTATAGACATGTTCAGCATGGACAAGCGTTCATGTGTTGTCAATGAGAGAGGAGGAGTATGCCACTGACAGCTGTTTTCACAAAAGGGTCTGCACATACACTGTCATTTTTATAATAGTCTATGGGAGATATGTAAGCTGTCTAGATGCTTTATTGTGTGTGATGATAGAACCTTTTTTAGATTAATATTTGGCTATTTTATCCTGTGTATTGCTGTTTTTTTATACTTATGTAAAGAATATGGGGGAATTCATTAAGGCTTACATATCAGTTTTTTTTTATAAAATTCTGTGACCTTTTTATGCCAGTTCTTTGTGTAAGCATTCATAAATTCCCTTTTTGTGTATTTTAGGTTATGAGCTTGTCTCCTGCCCCTCTGTCTTTGTTGATTAAGGCAGCCCCCATCTTGACAGAGGAAATGTATGGGGACATTCAGCCAGCTGCATGGGAGCTCCTGTTGAGTGTGGATGAGCACATGGCAGGAGCTGCAGGTGAGAGGTTTACTAAAAGAGAAAATATAAAATATATATATATATATATATATATATATAATAATTTCTTCTCAAATGAATTTTCCTTCACATTATGTATGCAACACAGAAAGATGTAATGTTATGTGCAGCTGGGTGAATAAAAACAAAACTAGTTACGGTTTTATATGATACATATCAACAAATACTCTTGCAGCTGCCATGTTCCTGCTTTGCGCTGTGAAGGTACCGGATGCAGTCTCTGAGATGCTAACTTCTGAGTTCCAGCATCCAGAAGCAGGACAGAGACTGAATGCGATTCTAAAATTCCACACACTCTGGAGGTTCCGATATCAGGTTTGGCCAAGAATGGAGGAAGGAGCACAGCAGATATATAAGGTTTGATATATATCACAGATTGTTCAAAGGTGATACAATAAATGTTGATAAATCTCAACTGTACCGAACCGTAAACCTTTTTTAAATGTTACAGATCCCTCCCCCCAGCATTAACTTCACATTACCCTCTCCCATCTTGGGTATGCCGTCAGTTCCAATGTTTGATCCACCTTGGGTTCCTCAGAGCAGTGGAAGTGTTCAAGACCCAATAAGTGAGGATCAATCTGTGAGTAGTTGGTTTTATAAATGTACTAAACCATTTTCTTTTACTTTTTTTTTAATTAAAATTGTTAGGTCTATGATTAAAATATAATGGCCAAATATAAGGCAAAAATCACAATATTTTTTAAATGACATATATATTGGAGATAATGTTTAAATTGCTATATGTGCAACATAGTTATATGTTATGTTGGTGACAGTGCCTCTTTAAGTATAGGACCAGAGAGACCCTGAACCTCTTCATGACGTAACTTCATATACGATAGTATTGCTATCAGATGAGAACGCCTTTTATTGTGCTTACTCTTTTTAACAACAAACTACAGAAATCTTTCTCTGCTCGTGCTGTGTCACGATCCCACCAGCGAGCTGAGCACATACTCAAGAATCTCCAGCAAGAAGAAGAGAAGAAACGTTTAGGCAGAGAGGCCAGTCTCATCACAGCTATACCAGTGACTCAGGAGGCATGCTATGAGCCAACCTGCTCCCCCAACTCTGAGCAGGAGGAAGAAGGTGTGCTATGGGGTCATGTGTCCTAATCTTGGGAAATGTTTCATTATTTGAACATTTAGATCTTATTTGCAGTAAATAAATGATACAGAATGTCAACTAGCCATTTCAATGAGCGCAAGAAAGTTATAGATCTGTAAAGTTTTTCGTTGCTATTACTATCCCTGAGAATTTCCATAGCCCCTGCTGCATACATAATTCCAGTCGTAGTTATTTAGTTAATAGTCACATGAATTATCTAAAAAGTAAATGGATCTTTTATAAATAACATCAAAGCAAATAATAAAGTGAGGTGTGAAGTGAATATTCCAGCTATGACACGGTTTTGTTGATACTGATCACAGTTTTTTTTTTTTATTGCTTAGACTTACTGGTTACTGTTTTTAGATCAGGTTTCACATCTCTATTCTTATTTGCCAGTAGAAGAAGCCACCAATCTGAATTCCCGACGTCTGTCAGTGAGCCCCTCCTGCACTTCAAGTACTTCTCACCGTAATTATTCATTCCGCCGGGGTTCCGTGTGGTCAATCCGCTCTGCCGTGAGTGCTGAAGGTGAGTCATAGCTAAGAAAGGCTGGATGCTTCTGGTCATCTTTCAGGTCGTGTTGGCAGTTGGGCAACCTCATTAATATATATATTTTTTTCAGATGAGGAGCATGCAACAGAACATACTGCAAACCATCATGTGTCTCAGCCGCCCCAGCCTGTATTCCCAGCATGCATTTGTGCTGCTGTGCTGCCAATCGTTCATCTGATGGAAGATGGAGAAGTCCGTGAAGATGGAGTGGCAGGTCAGCTTTTAATTTAAAAGCAAAGAGGAATAAAGAGACGGCGACTCACCCAATCTTCACTTCTTCTTTATTGTTGGTCAGCTATATTCACATAGTTGCAGGGGGGAAACATGCAGGGGGTACAAAAGTACTGAGGCTACAGCAGCCGTTTCACACTAATTGTGCTTCATCGGGCCTCTCTTGGAAGAAATCAAAGCAATCTCGAGAATGGGGGTCCCAGGTCTCCCATTTGAATAGTGTTACCCGTGTGTGAACTGCTTATTCATTTACTGTGTATGGGACTGGGACCATTTACTGTGTATGGCACTGGGACCGAGAGCTGAGTACATTGTGCTGCTGTCTCTGATAGTTTTACAGACAAAGAATGCAGCGGCAGTGCACATGTGTGAATCCATTTAAATGAAATACTCAGATACCCTGTTCTGGTTTCACTGGGGCCCTAACAGGTGGAGACCTAGTGATTATACTGATACTTTGAGCATTGTTGATAGGACAATCCCTTTAATGAAACATAAGTCTGTGAATTAGAGAGGCTACAGCATGACTTACTGGATGGAGTACTACTAGGGACTACTAGGGGATGTTAATAGCTCCCATTATAGTCAGTAAATATATGTCTTCAGTAAGCTCCACCTAGTGGTGCCTACTAACAACCAGTATTCCATAATCTATGCCCATCGCTGTGTAAAGGTTAACAGAGATTTGGATATGTGTAAAAGGCAAGTTCTTACCCAAAGATATGCTATGACATTTATCCTCACAAAATTGGCATAATAACTATTCAGGAAGGATTGAACAAAAGGGAAAAGGGGAGAAGTTTGTCTTTATGTTAAATCCTTGCTGAAGGCCACACTGCGGGAACATATACGGGCGGGAAACGATAATGTGAAGTTAATATGGGTAGAAATATATGGAGATAAACAGAAAAAAATTCTGATAGGGGTTTTCTATAAGCCACCAATCATAATGGAAGAGGCAGAAGATCAATTAATGAGGCAAATAAACAATGCAGCAAATCAGAATGAGGTGATAATAATGGGGGACTTAAACTATCCTGATATAAACTGGGAGACTGAGACCTGTACATCTCATAAAGGAAACAGGTTTCTGACTATAGCTAAAGACAATTATCTGTCCCAAATGGTGCAGGGCCTGACCATTTGAAAGTGTTGGCCCTTTAAAAAACGATAAAGAAGAAATTATAAACGGGGATCAGTAAAAAGCAAATATATTAAACAAATTCTTCTCCACTGTATTCACATAGGAAAATGAAATGCCAGGTGAAATACAGGGAGATAAGATAAACGCCCCTGTGCAGGTCACCTGTCTAACCCAGGAAGAAGTACAGGTCACCTGTCTAACCCAAGAAGAAGTACAGTGCTGCCTACAAAAAATCTAAATAGATAAATCAGCATTTTCAGATGGCATTCACCCCCGTGTTCTAAAGGAATTAAGTAATGTAATAGACAGAACCCTATTTTTAATATTCAGTGACTCTATAGTGATAGGGACTGTTTCCCAGGACTGGCGTATGGCAAGTGTAGTGCCAATATTTAAAAAGGGGTCAAAAGGTGACCCCGGGAATTATAGGCCTGTTAGTTTAACCTCGGTTGCATGTAAATTGTTTATGTTTCTTTTGTTAAAGGGGTATTCCAGGCAAAAACTTTTTTTTTATATATCAACTGGCTCCGGAAAGTTAAACAGATTTGTAAATTACTTCTATTAAAAAATCTTAATCCTTCCAATAGTTATTAGCTTCTGAAGATGAGTTGTTGTTTTCTGTCTAACTGCTCAATGATGATGTCACGTCCTCGTAGCTATGCAGTTCCTATGGGGATATTCTCCCATCATGCACAGTTCCCGGGACGTGACATCATCATTGAGCAGTTAGACAGAAAACTTCAGAAGCTAATAACTATTGGAAGGATTAAGATTTTTTAATAGAAGTAATTTACAAATCTATTTAACTTTCCGGAGCCAGTTGATATATAAAAAAAAGTGTTTGCCTGGAATACCCCTTTAATAGTAAATTTAGCTGTAGTGACCAGTGTCAGGCAGCTGCTGCCAAGGCAAATAAAATCATGGGGTGCATCAGTAGACTGCCCTGCTGAACCTGGTCCAGGGTAATTCTTCAGTAGGCGAGTACGCCATCCGATTTCGTACTCTCGCTTCCGAATTATCTTGGAATAACGAGGCTCTCTGCGCAACCTTTAAAAAAGGCCTATCCAGTAACATCAAGGATGTGCTGGCCGCACGAGAGATTCCTGCCAACCTGCAAGAACTTATCCATTTGGCCACCCGCATTGACATGCGTTTTTCTGAGAGACACCAGGAGCTCCGCCAGGAAAAAGACTTAGATCTCTGGGCACCTCTCCCACAGTATCCTTTGCAATCTATGCCTGTGCCTCCCGCCGAGGAGGCTATGCAAGTGGATCGGTCTCGCCTGACCCAGGAAGAGAGGACTCGCCGTAGGGAAGAAAATCTTTGTCTGTACTGTGCCAGTACCGAACACTTCTTGGTGGATTGCCCTATTCGCCCTCCACGTCTGGGAAACGCACACACGCACCCAGCTCACGTGGGTGTGGCGTCTCTTGGTACGAAATCTGCTTCTCCACTTCTCACTGTGCCCGTGCGGATTTCTCCTTCTGCCAACTCCTCCTTCTCAGCCGTGGCCTGCTTGGACTCTGGTGCCTCTGGAAATTTTATTCTGGATTCTTTGGTGAATAAGTTCTGCATCCCGGTGACCCGTCTCGTCAAGCCGCTCTACATTTCCGCGGTCAACGGAGTTAAATTGGATTGCACCGTGCGTTACCGCACAAAACCCCTCTTAATGTGCATTGGACCCCATCACGAAAAGATTGAATTTTTCGTCCTTCCCAACTGCACCTCTGAAGTCCTCCTTGGTCTGCCATGGCTCCAGCATCATTCTCCCACCCTTGACTGGACCACCGGGGAGATCAAGAATTGGGGCTCTGCTTGCCACAAGAAATGCCTCTCCTCTCCTCCCAGTCCCATCAGGCAAGCCTCAGTGCCTCCTCCTACACCTGGTCTCCCCAAGGCCTATCAGGACTGTGCCGTGCCTCCTCATGGCCCCCGTCCTGGTGACACCCTGCCCCGTGTCAAGCTTCACCCTCTGCCCTCCCTCCCCATTCCCACTCCTGCTGTACTGCCTGCCTTTGAGGAAACCCTACAATCACTCCCGGTGTCCTCGTCCCATGTGAAGCAGTTGCCGGACAAAAAAAGGGGGAGACCTAAGGGGGGGGGGTACTGTTACACCGAGCGCTCCTCCCCGGAGCGCTCACGGCGTCTCTCTCTCTGCAGCGCCCCGGTCAGACCCGCTGACCGGGAGCGCTGCACTGACATTGCCGGCGGGGATGCGATTCGCATAGCGGGACGCGCCCGCTCGCGAATCGCATCCCAAGTCACTTACCCGTCCCGGTCCCCGGCTGTCATGTGCTGGCGCGCGCGGCTCCGCTCTCTAGGGCGCGCGCGCGCGCCAGCTTTCTAAGACTTAAAGGGCCAGTGCACCAATGATTGGTGCCTGGCCCAATTAGCCTAATTAGCTTCCACCTGCTCCCTGGCTATAATACCTCACTTCCCCTGCACTCCCTTGCCGGATCTTGTTGCCTTGTGCCAGTGAAAGCGTTTAGTGTTGTCCAAAGCCTGTGTTTCCAGATCTCCTGCTATCCATATTGACTACGAACCTTGCCGCCTGCCCCGTCCTTCTGCTACGTCTGACCTTGCCTCTGCCTAGTCCTTCTGTCCCACGCCTTCTCAGCAGTCAGCGAGGTTGAGCCGTTGCTAGTGGATACGACCTGGTTGCTACCGCCGCAGCAAGACCATCCCGCTTTGCGGCGGGCTCTGGTGAACACCAGTAGCATCTTAGAACCGGTCCACCGGCACGGTCCACGCCAATCCCTCGCTGACACAGAGGATCCACAACCAGCTAGCCGAATCGTGACAGTTACTATGTTACCTTGAAAATAGGCAGAAGGTAAGACAAGAAAAGACTCAGCAACTCACAGCTGCTGATCAACATAGGGACTTTAATCCAAAGGACAGATCATGACACAGTCCATGGCAGAGGAGGGAGAGGATGTAGGCAGGTGGTACTGGTGGAATAGCGTGGTTTCATGCCAACCTGGCACTTCTTCAAGCCACACAGTACTCCCTGCCTCCATCCTCTCCCTCCCCTGCCACGGACTGTGTCATGATCTTTCCTTTCAGATTTAAGTCCATATGTTGATCAACAGCTGTGATTTGCCGAGTCTTTTCTCATCTTACCTTTTGCCAGTTGTGGTTATGCTATACTCAGAGCACCACCTGGCTGTTTAAGGGTAATCCAGACTGCATGCCTCTCAGTAGTGCCAGATTAGAACTATTCTCTTTTTGTTTGTTCTACCTTGAAAATAGCGCTCACCACTCTCCCATAGGTCTTCTAGAGTTTGGTCTTTTTTATTTAAGTTGGAGTAAATGCAATGTCTTATTGGCTTTGAAGGTAAATAAATACATTGCAATGAAACTATAATTTCATTTCTAAATTGTGACTCTGATCATGTAGTACATGTCATACATTGTTACACTTCAAGCTATTGTATGTAGGCTGCAATCACAACTCGTATAACAGAACATATTTCAGATAAAGAAAATGAAATGTGTCAGGGACTGCAAAATCACTCCATTAAAGTTCATGGCAGAACATAAAAGGTTTCCACTTTTAATCAATTAAAGTGCACAGATCAGCCAGAGGTGGTGAATGAAATCAATGTCTTCTGAATAGAAAGATACCTATAAATCACACCAGACAAATGAATCTTCTGAATAGAGAAGCAGGATGGATTTATATTCCTAAATACTAATTTCCCAAATGGTCTCAATTGGAGATATGACATAATGTACATTTATTGATTTAATAACATTAGGCACAATCTCAGACCCACATGGCTCTATATTTATGCATTACTTTAGTACAATATTATACAGGTGAATGTGTTTATTATTTTATAGATCTTGATTCAAATTGATATTAAATTAAAGATGCATTTACTGATGGTGCCAGCTATATGTAAGAGAAGAAAATAAAAGTAGTGATTTTATGAGAGCAGAATGTCCTGGATGATTTATCTATTGTATTGTATGACAGAATTAAACATATATATATATATATATATATATATATATATATATACATACAAAGTGTTTTTTTGATCACTTGATTTAAAGGAAAACTGTCAGCCTGTTTACCACTCTAGCCCAACACACTGGTTTATAGTGCGGGTGAACAGGAGTCCAAGGAGGGATCACTTACTTAAATATGTCCAGTAGGTCCTGAGATATGTCACCCAGAAGAACCTCTGCTAAATTCAGTGAATCACGAGCAGAGGGCTTCTCCAGCTCAATTCACATATTCATTTCCTGTGACTCCACATCCTAGAGGAGTCATGGACAAAAAATATGTAAATTGAGAAGGCAAAGCCCCCTGCTGGCGACTCACTGAATTTAGCAGAGGTTCTTCTGGGGAACATATCTGGGGAAAATCACTTCAATTTTCCCGGGCTCTCTGCGCCCTCTGGTGGTTGTTTCATACACAGCTCTTCTGTTTCCATTCTTGTACTTGGCCCTCTCTGGTGGCCAAAAGTTGGTACTGCAGCCTTACTGTATTCTGTGGCTTTCTTCGTGCCCCTATCTGTAGGGTAGTCTGCCAGTGATTTTTTACTGGAGTACTCTCCTATGCTCTCTTCTTGGGCTTTTTGAGTAGGATCAAGTGTAGTATCTGTTCTTAGTTTCTCATTTGATATGTCCCATATAAGGGGACCTTATATTAGATGGATTTTGGAGGACGGGGGGCGATTCCTAAGCCTGCTTCCATCACATTATGCGTGTGACTGATAGGGCAGTTTCTGCAGGTTCAGCGCATTCCACAGGTTGGAATGCTTGGTTTTTGCTCCGAGTATTGTGCCACATGCCCTTGGGCATTGTCCCATTCTGTGCACATAAGCTGCAGACTTAAAGTCAGCACTAGGTGCTTCTAGCTCCAGTTCCTTAGTAACCTTGTAACTCTAGGGGGCTTCCGATTCTACGCAGTAAATTTTTTGGTAAAAATTACACCTTCGCTTTATTCTGTAGGTCCATACAATTTAAATGATACCCTACTTATGTAGGTTTGATTTTGTCGTACTTCTGGAAAAAATCATGACTACATGCAGGAAAAGTTATACGTTTAAAATTTTCATTTTCTGACCCCTATAACTTTTTTATTTTTCAGCTTATGGGGCAGTATGAGGGCTAATTTTTTGCGCCGTGATCTGACGTTTTTAGTGGTACCATTTTTGTATTGATCGGACTTTTTATTCATTTTTTCATTATATAAAAGGTGACCAAAAATACACTATTTTGGACTTTGGATTTTTTTTAGCGCGTACGCCATTTACCGTGCAGTTTAATTCATTATATATTTTTATCATTCGGACATTTCCGCACGCAGCTATACCACTTATATTTATTTTTATTTACACTTTTTTTTTATGGGAAAAGGGGGGTGATTCAAACTTTTATTAGGGAATGGGTTAAATGATCTTTATTAACTTTTTTTCCCCATTTTTTTTGCAGTGTTATAGCTCCCATAGGGACTATAACACTGCATACACTGATCTTTTACATTGATCAATGGTTTCTCATAGGAAACCATTGATCAATGATTCTGTCGCTTGACTGCTCATGCCTGGATCTCAGGCACTGAGCACTGAGCAGTCATTCGGTGATCGGACACCAGGAGGCAAGGTAAGGGACCCTCCTGCTGTGTCACAGCTGTTCAGGATGTCGCGATTTCACAGCGGACATCCTGAACAGCCCCCTGAGCTAACCGGCATTGTTTTACTTTCACTTTAGACACAGCGTTCAAAGTTAAAGGGTTAATAGCGCGCGGCACCGCACTCAATGCAGCGCGCTATTAGCCACGGGTCACAGCCGTTGTTAGAGGCCGGGCCCGACCCGCTATGACGCGGGGCCATGCCGTGGCCCTGCGTTATAGAAAAGGAAAGGACTCAGGACGTACCGGTACGTCCTTGGTCCTTAACAGGTTAAAGCAAAGTTCTGGCCAATCTGACTATTCAGGAAAATTGCAAATAGTCAACCAAAAATCCCTAAATCTCAGGCGTAGCACCAATATAAAAACAGCAAACTAGCATTCCTAGTTATTATGACGGAAAATATAGATTTTATAAACAACAGGAGGCGAGTAATATAATGCAATCTTTCTCTTTATAAAACTCTCAGCAGCGAAACAGTTAATACAGTGAAAAGAAAAAACTTTAGAATGCAGCCAAACATGACTAGCTAGGTAGCCAGTCACTGAAGCCCCTAGTCCTTAAAGGGCCCGTCTGTGAGGTAATCTTCCTCTTTCTCGATGCATGTAAGATAAACCATAAACCATGACTTCTCAAGAGGTATTCGGAACAGTAGTGAAGGAATGTAGAAGAAATTAGACTTTAGTCCGTGGATGTGATGCTTTGTAGATTCCATCAGTATGCTGAAAAATAAAAATAAAGAGAGTGATAGTAGGGTAGGGAATCAGGGAGGGATATTAATCGCCTCCTGTTGTTTATAAAATCTATATTTTCCGTCATAATAACTAGGAAAATCTTCAATTTTATCACAACAGGAGGCTCCTAATATAATGCAAGTTTAAAGCTATACAATTAATTATAAAACTGACATAGATATGTGAGATTCTGGTCTAAAATAAAAGGCTTTAAAAGTAGATTCTGAAGACCAGTCTGCGGCCTTCAGAAAATCGGAAAGTGAGCCACCTGTTTGGATAGTTTTTGTGGACATAGCACTTCTTAAGGAGTGAGCACCGAATTGAGAAATGTCAATACCTGCTAGAGACATGGTGTGTCTGACCCATCTAGCCAAGGTAGGAGAAGACACAGGAAGGTGTGGTGTTCGGAAAGAAATGAGAAGTTGAGAGTTAATAGAGGATCTAAGAGAAAAGGTCTTGGATCCATAAGATTTAAGACATCTGACTAGGCATAATTTGGGATGTTGGAGAAAAGCCGGATAAAAAACTGATTGAATATTAGTTTTCGTACAGCGTGAGATCTTGAATGTGACTCCTTGGGGAGGAGAGGATCTGGAAGAAATGTCCAGAGCCTTAACGTCGGATACTCTTTTGATTGAAATTAAGCATAGGAGAACCGTTAGTTTATAAGAGAGGAATTTTAATGAAAGCATGCCGTTGTCTTCCCAAGAAGAGAATAAATTAAGGATAAGGGAAACGTCCCAGGTAGAACGATATTTAGGAAGAGGGGGTCTTTTGAAACGAATGCCTTTGAGTAATCTACATATGAGAGGATGTTTACCAATGGGGAGTGAATTAATGAGATAATGTTCTGAGTAGATGGCAGATCTATATAAATTAATAGTCCTATAAGCTTTGCCAGAATCAAAGGATTCAGATAAATAATTTATGATATTTGAGATAGATGAGTTATAGGGATCCAGGTGTCGTTGAGAGCACCAATGAATCCAAAGTCACCAGGCTGATCTGTAAGCCTTTCTGGTGCCCGGAGCCCAGGCTTCGGACAAGATATCTTTAGCTGATTGCGAAATTTCGATATTAGGGGTTGTTGACTCGATATGAGGCAAGCCATCAGATTGAGGCCTCCAGAAAGAACAAGAGGGTGATGATTCCCTGATGGGTCTAGGAGGATGGATGAATGATTGGGAAGGAGAAGTGGAAAATCTATGAGGAGAGATAGGATCTGGGGGAACCAAGATTGGGATGGCCAATGGGGGGCTATCAGGACTATTATAGATTTCTGGTAGATGACTTGAGATAACACTCTTGGAATCAAGGCAAATGGTGGAAAAGCGTAGAGGGTCGTGTCTGGCCAAATCTGTAGGAATGCATCTACTCCTAAAGCTTCTGGATCCGGATGCCAACTGAAGAACAGAGGTAATTGGCGGTTCAGTCGAGAAGCAAATAGGTCCATGTATAGAGGACCACAATGGGAATAATGAGAAAATGGAAGGATCTAATGTCCAGTCACTGTGGTCTGATAGGTAGCGGGAGTTCCAGTCGGCCACATCGTTGGATAGGCCAGGTAAGTATTCCGCCTTCAGAATAATATTCCTGTCGAAACAGAAAGTCCAGATATTGATTGTAATATCTGAGAGAATTTTCGAAGTGGTACCTCTCAATTTGTTTATGTATTGGACTGCTGATATATTGTCCAAGCGAAGTAAAATGCAGCAATGCGATCTGAATTTTGCAAAGCTCTTGATGGTGAAGAAACCTGCTAATAATTCCAATGCATTGATGTGAAGGGAACTTTCTTGTTCCGACCATTTTCCTCCTGTGGATAGGGGTCCACAACGTGCTCCCCAGCCTAAAAGACTGGCGTCTGATTCTATGATCAGATCTGGGTTGCAATTGAAGATTGCTTTGCCATTCCAAGTCTGAATATGGCTACCATAGGAGTTCTTCCCTGGCCTCTATTGACAGGGGTACATAATCTGAATAGGCAAGGCCTTCCTGTTGAATCTTGAGGCATTGAAGGGCCCTGTAATGTAAGGGGGCTGGGAAAATTGCTTGTATGGAAGCAGATAGACGACCCACAATACGAGCAATATTTTTAAGAGATATTTGATCTTTGTTCAGAGTAGAGCGGATTTCTTTCTTGATCAATTGTAATTTCTTGGAGGGTAGACTCAGAGTGGTTGTCTGAGTATTGATGGAAAACCCTAGAAATTCTACCTCCCTTGAAGGGGTCAAGACTGATTTCTTTAGATTGATAGAAAATCCCAAATTGGTTAGAAGGGATAATGTCCATTGAAGATGTCATTGGATCAGGATTTTTGATTGAGCCATGATGAGGATGTCGTCTAAGTAAATGATAAGACGAACACCTCTGCTCCTCAGTAGTGATATTATTGGCTTCAAGATTTTGGTGAAGCACCAGGGGGCCGATGGAAGGCCGAATGGGAGGCAGGTAAATTGCCATTTTTGATTCAGCCACAGAAATTGAAGGTAAGGTTGGTGAGATGGATGAATGGGGATTGTAAGATAGGCATCTTTCAGATCTACTTTTACTAGCCAATCGTTTAGGAGAAGAAGGTCTCTGAGCAGATGAATACCCTCCATTTTGAAATGGTGGTATACTACGAAGTTGTTGAGGTATCGTAAATTGATAACAGGTCTGTATCCCCCATCTTTCTTTTTTTACTAGAAAGATGTTGCTGAGAAAGCCTGGGGATTGAAGGGGTACTTGAATGATGGCATTTTTTGAAGATAATTCCATCAATTCTTGATTGACAAGATCCTTGTCTTGGGTGAAGAAATGAATGGGATGGGGTGGAGAAAATTGAATTGGGGGAGAAATGAATTCTATCACATAACCTGATATTGTGTTCAGTACCCATGAATCTGAGGTTATTGAAGCCCAAGCTTGGGAAAAATATTGGAGTCTTCCCCCGAGGGGAAGGAGGGAAGAAGATAGGGGAATTAGACTCACCTGAGGAAGGTCTGGTCCTGGGAAATCCTCTGTTTCCTCTTGCCCTCCAAGGTCTGGCTCGAGATGGGAAGAAAGGCGATGCTTGATAAGTAGAGGTGGGATTCTGTGGTCTCTCTTGATTGTAGGAGCCTTTGAAGTATCCTCTAGATGTTGATGAATGGCTGGAAAAGCGGCTCCTTCCTTTTCCAGCCCTGCCAAAAACTCTACCCGGGAAGACTTTTCTTAGTGAATTTTGGGCCTTGTCTAAAGATGTAAATATTCCAACGAACTTTCCTATTTCTTTGATGAATCCGTCACCAAATAAGAGACCTTCGGTGGAAGATCCAAATTCTGCAGTGGCTAAATTAGTTAGCTAGTGATCTAATTTCATCAAAATTGTTCTTCGCCGTACGGCGGTCATTGCAGCGTTACCGTTACCGAAGAAACATATGGCCCTTTGGACCCAGCCATGAATAATGGAGGCGTCCAAAGGTTGACCTGATGCCATTGAATATTTAGATATATCAAAGATTTTAGAAAGAGGACCTAAGATGTCTAAGTATTTGTCCTGAACACTTTTGAGGGAGCGATCAAGTCCTTTTTTAGGGTTTTTACCCGTTTTTAATATATATTTTAGATTTTACTAGAACTGGATCAAGTTCGGGGGTAACTGCTGCCATGCTTGGAAGAATAGGCCTTGGGCACTCTGCACGTAATTTATTACGAGCAGATCTGTCAAGTGCTTTTTTAACTTTTGAGGTTAAATATTTGGCAATCTGTGGATGGGGTACCCATTCTGAGGATCTTGGATGTGTTATTGAGTCGGGCTCAAAGTAGGGGTTACCCTGAGTGTCTAAAATAATTGGGAGCGTTTTTTTCAGTTGAAGTCTCATCTGTAGGAGGATCAATTATTTCGCCTTCCTCAGAACTGATATCCTCCATCTCATTAGATAGGTCATCATCAGAAATATCAGAGTATGACTCTGAAAAATGGTGGGTCAAATATGAGTCCGGTTTCACCCTTTTTTGGGCTTTCTGTGTCCGAATATTAGACACTTTCTCTCGAACAGAGGGTCTGGGCTGTGAACTAGTAGCACATATTTCAGGGCCACTGGGATTAATGGCATTCTATAATGAGCCTGACCTACCCTGGTTTCAGGTACTGATTTATGCTTACGGGTTTTAAGGTCGTCGGTACAGAAGTGTTGCTTCTTTAAGCATTTACCGGCTTGTTTATGACACCTTGCTAAATGAGCAGTAGATTCCTCTGCGGACCAGTATTGATTTGAGGGTGTTGAGAAATCCTTTTGGTTTATTGTGCGCCATAACCAAAGAGATGGACCTGGCAACCGTGTCATTTAGTACTGAGATGACAGGTGACATTGCAGTATTAATTGATTTAGACACAGACATGTCCACCATAGATTGGATACGCTCTTGTGTCCTAGGGTCAAAGTTATCAGGCTCTGAGGGGTTAACATCCATATTGCTAGGTGAGGTATTATCCATTATAGGATATAGATAAGCAGAGTGGATTAAAATTATATTAGGTGGTAGTCTATGTTAATAATAGGGCTATGGTAAGGATAGGGTTAAAGCTAATAGGGTAATTTCCTATTAATACCAATTTGTTGGTGGTACAAGTAGTGAGCAAGCCTTCAGTGGTGGTACACATGGCAAGCGGTGACCAAGCACTGACAACTGTGAGGAAGTTCTGTCAGAGCGCGAACAGCTGAGGAGAACGCTGGCGGCTGTGTGAGGAGACTCCGTTCACTGACTGAGTGCGAGGTCTCGTGACAGCCGAGAATACAAGCGCTGAGAGGAGGAAGCGCGAGCTGGTGAAGGAGATGAGCGTGAGAGTCCCCGAAGTTTGGGATAAGCGGTAGTTATGTATTAAGGACCGGAACAATAAGGGGACACAGTGGTGATAAGGAATGTAATTATTTGGGGGGGGGGGGGGGAATGAATGCAAGTGAATGAAAATGGAGGGGGAGGGGAAACGGGAGGGGGAGAAAAATGGAAGGTGGTAGTGGAGATAAAGGTAATAGTCACAGGTGTTGGTGAAAAGATTGTGAAGTAGAAAAAATTTAATATATATGTATATATGAGAGTGTATATATATATATATATATATATATATATATATATATATATATACAGAGCAATATCAACAATAATATATCAATGAACAAAGTACAATGCAATACGTATCTTTTGCTGAGAGCAGAGAGAAAGAGGAAGATTACCTCACAGACGGGCCCTTTATGGACTAGGGTCTTCAGTGATTGGCTACCTATCTAGTCATGTTTGGCTGCATTCTAAAGGTTTTCTTTTCACTGTATTAACTGTTTCGCTGCTGAGAGTTTTATAAAGAGAAAGATTGCATTATATTAGGAGCATCCTGTTGTGATAAAATCTTTATTTTCTTTACTGACCACAGGTCCTCTTTAGTATAGAATGTAAACTGACATGTGACTTCTTCCCATAATAGCACAGATTTTTCTTGTTACCACAGTAAGTGCCGTAGCTCAGCAAGTGCTTTGGAATTGTTTAATCGAAGATCCGTCCACTGTCCTGAGACATTTCCTGGAAAAATTAACTATTAGTAATCGACAGGTAACAGGACCGTTTTCCTTCTCTGAATGTTTGCTGTGTGTTTTTATACAGTATTATGCTATCATAATACAACTGACCTGCAATATGCCCTGATAAATATTTCAGGATGAGCTAATCTATATGTTGAGAAAGCTGCTGTTAAACATTGGAGACTTTCCCGCCCAAACGTCCCACATTTTATTCAACTATTTGGTGAGTTCTTACGGGTCACATTGTCATTGTTGCAGCTTGGCTTGTTGGAATATTCACTAATTTGTTGAGTTTTATATTACTTTTGATCTAGGTTGGCCTAATCATGTATTTCGTGCGCACACCATGTGAATGGGGAATGGATGCCATTTCAGCAACCTTGACCTTCTTGTGGGAAGTGGTTGGCTATGTGGAAGGTTTGTTCTTTAAAGACCTGAAGCAAACAATGAAAAAAGAACAATGTGAGGTTAAACTACTGGTGACAGCGTCCATGCCAGGTAAGCAGTCCTCACAGATAACTGCAGCCAAGAGCTCTCAATAAGAGTATTAAAGGGGTTATCCAGGATTAGAAAAACAGAGCTTGTTTCTTCAAAAACTAGCGCCACTCCTGTGGTATTGCAGCTCATTTACATTGAAGTGAATAAAACCACTCACAACCTAAGGAAAGGTGTGATGCTCTTCTTTTTTATTATTTTTTAAATATCCAGTATATGCTAAATGTTTTGGTTTAATTCTTTTAGGTACAAAAACCCTGGTGGTTCATGGGCAGAATGAATGTGATATTCCTACCCAGTTGCCAGTACATGAAGACACTCAGTTTGAAGCCCTGCTGAAGGTGAGCAGATTTAAACACAAATACTTGGCTCTAACAGGAACTCTTACTGTCATTTTCTACACTAAGGGCT